>NC_074676.1:44027259-44742456 GCF_029448725.1 Salvelinus fontinalis | reverse complement strand
CTCTCTCTCTCTCTCTCTCTCTCTATTTACACTGCTCAAAAAAATAAAGGGAACACTTAAACAACACAATGTAACTCCAAGTCAATCACACTTCTGTGAAATCAAACTGTCCACTTAGGAAGCAACACTGATTGACAATAAATTTCACATGCTGTTGTGCAAGTGGAATAGACAAAAGGTGGAAATTATAGGCAATTAGCAAGACACCCCCCAGTAAAGGACTGGTTCTGCAGGTGGTGACCACACACCACTTCTCATTTCCTATGCTTCCTGGCTGATGTTTTGGTCACTTTTGAATGCTGGCGGTGCTTTCACTCTAATGGTAGCATGAGACGGAGTCTAATACTCACACAAGTGGCTCAGGTAATGCAGCTCATGCAGGATGGCACATCAATGCGAGCTGTGGCAAGAAGGTTTGCTGTGTCTGTCAGCGTAGTGTCCAGAGCATGGAGGTGCTACCAGGAGACAGGCCAGTACATCAGGAGACGTGGAGGAGGCCGTAGGAGGGCAACAACCCAGCAGCAGGACCGCTACCTCCGCCTTTGTGCAAGGAGGGGCACTGCCAGAGCCCTGCAAAATGACCTCCAGCAGGCCACAAATGTGCATGACAGCCTCTGATTTTAGGGGTCTCGCCTTATTACAAATCAAATTGAATTGTATTTGTTACATGCGCCGAATACCGTGAAATGCTTATTTACATTCAACAATACGGTTGAAGAAATAGAGTTAAGAAAATATTTACTAATAAACTAAAATAAAACATTTTTTAAATGACATAACAACAACGAGGCTATATACAGGGGGTACCGGTACTGAGTCAATGTGGAGGCTATATACAGGGGGTACCGGTACTGAGTCAATGGGGAGGCTATATACAGGGGGTACCGGTACAGAGTCAATGTGCGGGGGCACCGGTTAGTCGAGGTAATTTATGAAGTAACTATGCATAGATAATAAACAGCGAGTAGCAGATGTGTAAAAAAAAGGGGGGGGGGGGGGGGGGGGGGGGTGTCAATGTAAATAGTCCGGGTGGCCATCTGATTCATTGTTCAGCAGTCTTGTGGCTTGGGGGTAGAAGCTGTTAAGGAGACTTGGCGCTCCGGTACCCCTATGACTTGGATGACTGGAGTCTTTGACAATTTTTAGGGCCTTCCTCTGACACCGCCTATTATATAGGTCCAGGATGTCAGGAAGCTTGTCCCCAGTGATGTACTGGGCCTTACACACTACCGTCTGTAGCGCCTTACGGTTAGATGCCGAGCAGTTGCCATACCAGGCGGTGATGCAACCGGTCAGGATGCGCTCGAAGGTGCACCTGTAGAACTTTTCAAAATCTGGGGACCAATGCCAAATATATTTTTTGGTCTCCTAAGAGGGAAAAGGTGTTGTCGTGTCCTCTTCACAACTGTCTTGGTATGTTTGGACCATGATAATTTGTTGGTGACGTGGACACCAAGGAATTTGAAACGCTCGACCCTCTCCACTACAGCGCCGTCGATGTTAAATGAGGGCCTGTTTGGCCCTCATTTTCCTGTAGTCCACGATCATCTCCTTTGTCTTGTTCACATTGAGGGAGAGGTTGCCATACGATGTCATCAACTGTTGGTTGTAAAATACATCAAACTCAATGAGGAAATCTGGGTAATGGAAATGAATGTAGAACAGCGTATCGGACTACATTCTTTCTCTGCGTGGTCCAATACTGTACTTAGTTTTCAAAGCTACATATCTTCCGTCAGCTTCATTCTTGCAGTTGACAGGAGCCATCAGTGCAGACGGCTGTCGCGCTATCTGACACGAGACTGTAAATACTGTAATATACTATCACAGGTCTTCAAACAGAGAAGTAATAGCCTCATCATTATAATGGGACTAGGGATAACCGAACAAATATTTCACATTCAGCATAATTTGGCTTATTAAAAAAAAAAAGATCTCGAGATGTACCAGAGCAGTGAATTGCCTTCTTGATTGGAAATGCCATTTCTATATGATTAGGTAGTTAAATCATATGGTAAGGGGATTATTTGTTGCTGTTTAAATCAAACCCTTTAGATTTTTGGGGGGTGAAGACACTGTTCACACTTCAGACAGATTCCAACTCTGAGTTTGGTAGGAGATAACAGCTCCGATGGAACAGAGGGGTTGGGTTAAATGCGGAAGACACGTTTCAGTTGAACATACATTCAGTTGGACAACTTACTAGATATCCCCCTTTCCCTGTTGAGCATTTGAAACATTGAACTCATTTGTAACAGGAACAAAGAAAAGCGGTGATATATAGTGTCGTAGTCTGAACACACACTGTGGAGTTTACACAATGTATCTAGACATTAATGACAAAAGACAATAGCTCAGAAAGATTCATATCAGACTCGGAGATGACAAATATTTTTCGGCAGTCATTACCTCACTATCTTAGGTGTACAGTGAAATAGTCCTCACCCGGAAGTCATTACCTCATTCTCTTAGGTTTACAATGAAATAGTCCTCAGTCATTACCTCATTCTCTTAGGTTTACAGTGAAATAGTCCTCACCCGGAAGTCATTACCTCATTCTCTTAGGTTTAGAATGAAATAGTCCTCAGTCATTACCTCATTCTCTTAGGTGTACAGTGAAATAGTCCTCACCCGGCAGTCATTACCTCATTCTTTTAGGTTTAGAATGAAGTAGTCCTCAGTCATTTCCTCATTCTCTTAGGTGTACAGTGAAATAGTCCTCACCCGGAAGTCATTACCTCATTCTCTTAGGTTTACAATGAAATAGTCTTCAGTCATTACCTCATTCTCTTAGGTGTACAGTGAAATAGTCCTCACCCGGAAGTCATTACCTCATTCTCTTAGGTTTACAATGAAATAGTCCTCACCCGGCAAACAGTACCTCATTCTCTTTACAATGAAATTACAAATGAGCTGAGATAATGAAAATGTCACATTGAATTATTCTGTGTCAAATTCCTTCCATGAATAAACTTTAGTTTCCCATCCAGACTCTGTATGCAGTACTAATTTCTGCTTCCTAATTGGTACAGTGTTCTGCCCCAGATGACTTACCGTGGAGAACAGTTTCAGAATATGGGGTTTATGATGCAGGTGTATAGTCCTTATTAGCCCCAAGGTCTACAACAGCCTGATACTCACATTATATAATGTTACCTCTCGTTATATCAGACTTCTAGACACCACCCAAGGTCTAGTATATGGCAATAAGTCAGGTTTTTAATACTCTCGCAAGATTCACTCAGTGTGGTCATTAGCGAGGGGTTTCAGCAAATTAACGCATATAAAAACAGATCTGCATCAGATTAATTTATGGCTGTCTGTACACTCAATACCAAATACCCAGACCCAAGCACCCAATACCCAGACCCAAGCACCCAATACCCAGACCCAAGCACCCAATACCCAATACCCAGACCCAAGCACCCAATACCCTGACCCAAGCACCCAATACCCAATACCCTGACCAAAGCACCCAATACCCAATACCCAGACCCAAGCACCCAATACCAAATACCCTGACCCAAGCACCCAATACCCAATACCCTGACCCAAGCACCCAATACCCAGACCCAAGCACCCAATACCCAATACCCTGACCCAAGCACCAAATACCCAGACCCAAGCACCCAATACCCAGACCCAAGCACCCAATACCCAATACTCAGACCCAAGCACCCAATACCCAATACCCTGACCCAAGCACCCGATACCCTGACCCAAGCACTCAATACCAAATACCCTGACCTAAGCACCCAATACCCAATACCTTGACCCAAGCACCCAATACAGACCACTGGGCTATTTCTGTTCTACCTGATAATGAATTGCACCCACCTGGTCTAAACCAGTCCCTGATTAGAGGGGAACAATGAAAAAAATGCAGTGGCACTGGCTTCGAGGTCCAGAGTTGAGTTGAAGGGGCCTAGTGTCTGCTGTTGTTTTGGATTTTCCTTTCAATTAAGACCTAGACAACCAGGTAAGAGGAGTCAGAGACCTAATTAGTTACATTCATTCATCAATCGAGTACAAGGGAGGAGCGAAAATCTGCAGACCCTCAGCCCTCCGTGAAATGAGTTTGACACGCGTTTTAGATCAAGCCCAAGAATCTCTAGCTGGCAATTTACCAGATTGCGTCGTGCTGAATATTCAAAAGAGCAAAATGTTTGAAGTTAATGTGGAAGGACGACCAGAGGGCAGGCTGGGCTCACGGATGGTAGCCCAACAAGGCATGGGAGACAAGTGAACCAGAGGCAATTAAGCACAGCTGACACTACTAATGAGATATTCTCCTTCCCCTATAAGAGAGAGTATGGAACCAGCAAGAAGGGGAACTATCTCTGGAAGATGGCCACCGAGACAGAGGAGCTATCTAGGAAGAACCATTAAGACGGTGACAATGTCGTGATTTTTTTTGTGGTAATTTAAAGACAATCGTATTGTGTTCCTGTTTTGCTCTGGAGAAGAAGATTTATGTCTTTCCTTTGGAGAGTTTCATTGATTCTGTTGGAGTGTTTGTGTTGTCCAAATGCGCTCAATATAGAACTTTGTTCAATCAAGAAAACCTACTCCTAACTCGTTTGTTCCACCTTCCCGCTTTAGAGTGACGCCCAATTACTTGGTCCGCTCACATTGGTGGAGAATGTGGGCATTATGGACGAGTGACACAAGGATAAGTGAGTAATTCAAGATTCTTCCAGTAGACCAGGAGGAACCATTCAAGTACGATGGATAACGCCCTACTACAACAATTGATCACGGCACAGCATACAACCATAGAACTCCTGCAACAACAGCTGAGCCGGCGAGAAGAACCTAGAGTTAAGCCAAGAGCGGCTGCTCACGCCATCTTACCTCGTCTCTCCAAGGAGGATGATAGAGGCCTTCCTCATGACCTTCGAAAGGACGGCCACCTTGGAAGAGTGGCCGCCCACAGAATGGGCGAGCGCATTAGCCCCTCTTTTGACCGGGGTGGCTCAGGAAGCCTATTTTGACCTGGATGCCCGCGAAGCTGCAGACTCTGGGCGACTAAAAACCGAGAACCTATCCCGGTACCAGCTGACTGCCAGAGATAGGGCCGTAAAGTTCCATCAATGGACCTACACAGCTGACAAACCCGTCCGTTCCCAGATTTTTGCATTAATACGACTGACGAAACAGTGGCTAGAACCTGAAAAGGGAGTAGGACAGGTGATAGAGACTTTTGTAGTGGACAAGATATTGAGGGAATTACCCAGTGACTTAAAAAGGGTTGTGGGGCAAGCCAACCCGTTGTCAGCCGACGACATAGCACAGGCGGTGGAAACATATCAGTCTACAGGGGAGTTGTTAAAAAGTGACAAGGAGGAACGGAAGGATTCTTCCAATCCCGTACCCGTCTCACCCCGGCGCGTCCGCCACCGAAACGTCCAAACCCCCTCCGGAGGTGGGAGAAGTCATCCCCCACACAGCAGGGTCGGTGTTATAAATGTCAGTCTCCCAACCATTATGCCCCACAATGTCCTAGCAAGGACGAGCCCATGGTCACAGAGTCATCACTGCCCACCCCCACACATCTCGATTTGAGGGGGCAGGATCAACACTGTTGGTTAGCAGAAATAGCTCCAGCCCCAGAGATTCCAGTTCGAGTCGAAGGACAAGATGTGGTAGCCATTCTCGACTCGGGAAGTATGGTTACGTCAGTAGAGGAGCGGCTGGTGACCTCCGCAACACTGCTACCAGACAAAGTAGCCGTATCCTGTATCCATGGAGACACCCACTATTACCCCACTGTGAATCTGCCGATTCTCACTCCAAAAGGAAGGTGTACAGTCAGGGCAGGGAAAGTGCCCCAGTTGAAGGTACCATTATTGATCGGGAGAGACTGTCCCCTATATAAGGAGCTTCGGCAGATGACGTTATGCGTGGAAAGAAGGGGGACAGGAAAGAAGAGAAAATCCAAGCCCGAGGTAGTAGTCCTACAAGGAGACGTAGCTACGTCCTCGTCCTCTGCAGCAGAGGAAGAAATAGCAACCCAACGTTTACGACAGATATTCCAGGAAACCACCGATGAAGACACCTGTGAAGGGTTATACACTACACAGGAAGGAAGGAGCAACCAGACGCTAGGGGATATATTGGAAGCTCCATCCGAGGAGGGAACCTGGAAGGGGTTCTCATCGGTCACCCCTGAGGGGGATGGGGAACATCCTCCACATCCCTCTACCGAGGTTGATCTGCCCCAGGAATTAAAGGGACAGTTCGGCACCTCGCAGCATAGAGACCCAGACCTATGGGTGGCCATGAGGAAGGTGAAGGTGATCGACAGGAGGAACGTCGACGGATCAGGTGAGCCCCCTCTTCCTTACTATGCAATCAGGCAGGGTCTCTTATACTGGGTCGTACGACGAAGGGGGGAAAACCAGGAATTACTAATGGTGCCTAGACCATACAGGGATACAGTTCTACAGTTATCCCATTCCCACGTCCTAGGAGGACACCTGGCACGAGACAAGACTATTGACAGAATCATGCAGAGATTCTATTGGCCACGGGTCACCCGGGATGTGGCCAGGTATTGTAGGACGTGTGATCAATGTCAACGTACAGCTCCACGGCCACACCTGCGTAACCCTTTGATTCCTCTCCCCATCATAGAGACTCCCTTTGAACGCATAGCTATGGACCTCGTAGGACCCCTCCCAAAATCCACCAGAGGACACGAGTACATCCTAGTGGTCATAGATTATGCTACCAAGTTCCCAGAGGCCATACCCCTGCGTAACATGTCGTCAAAGGGAATTGCCAAGGAATTATTCATGACGTTCTCTCGGGTGGGCCTCCCCAAGACGATCTTAACTGATCAGGGAACCCCATTCATGTCGCGGTTGATGAAGGACTTGTGTCGGTTGTATCAGGTTCAACAGATACGTACAAGCATATTCCACCCTCAAACAGACGGGTTGTGTGAACGCTTGAACAAAACGATTAAAAGCATGTTGAGAAGAGTGGTGTCCCGAGACGGGAAAAACTGGGACATGCTTCTCCCACACTTAATGTTTGCCCTGCGAGAAGTACCCCAAGCATCCACTGGATTCTCTCCGTTTGAATTGCTCTATGGCAGACCCTGCCGAGGGATCCTCGACTTAGCCAAGGAGACCTGGGAGACCCAACCATGCCCCTTTCGATCCACAATAGAACATATTACCCTGATGAGAGACCGCCTGTCAGCAGTGTGGCCCATAGTCAAGGAGCATATGGAGAAGGCACAAAGGACCCAAGGCCGGGCCTATGATAAGTCCGCGACCCCCCGTGAGTTCACCGTGGGAGAGAAAGTGATGGTGCTCGTGCCCACGGCCGAACATCGCTTGCTGGCGCAGTGGAGGGGACCCTACGAGGTAATGAAAAGGGTCTCACCGGTCAATTACCTCATCAAGCAACCTGATAGAAGGAAGAAGGTCCAACTCTATCACATAAACCTGTTAAAGCCGTACCATGGAAGAGAGGAGGAGGTGGCTTTGATGGCCCTGGAGGGAAAAGGAAAAGAGGAGGCTCTACCACCGGTGCGCCATGGTCAAACTCTCCTGCTGGAGCAGTCAAGACAGCTAGACAAGCTGATTATGAACTTCGGTCGAATATTCTCTCCATTCCCAGGACAAACAGATGTCCTGTTCCACCATATCCACACTGAACCCGGCAAGAAGGTGCATATCCGCCCTTACAGGATTCCTGAGGCTCGCCGAGTCATCGCTAAGAACGAGGTAAGGGAGATGTTGAGGATGGGTGTGATCGAGCCATCGACGAGTGAGTGGTCCAGTCCCATAGTCCTGGTCCCCAAATCCGATGGTAGTATGAGACTCTGCAACGATTTTAGGGCCGTGAATGCCATCTCTACATTCGATGCGTATCCCATGCCCCGCGTGGATGAACTCTTGGAGCGCTTAGGAAAGGCCAAGTTCATCACCACCCTGGATTTGACGAAGGGATATTGGCAAGTGCCGGTGGCTCCAGAGGATCGCCCAAAGACTGCCTTCGCCACACCAGAGGGGCTTTTCCAGTATGTGAGGATGCCCTTCGGACTGCATGGTGCCGCTGCAACTTTCCAACGCCTCATGGATGCCATTCTACGGCCCCATCAAGAGTATGCAGCGGCGTACATAGACGATGTGGTTATCCACAGCGAGGACTGGGATAGTCACCTCCTGCGATTACGGGCGGTGCTCGTGAGTTTGGAAGCCACAGGGTTGACGGCCAATCCAAATAAATGCTGCATGGGTCTGTCCGAAGCGGAATACCTGGGGTACACCGTGGGGAATGGGAAAATACGCCCACAGGCAGAGAAGACCAGGGAAATTCGGGACTGGCCGCGACCCCGGACCAAGCGGGACGTTCGGGCCTTCTTAGGGATAACGGGATATTATCGCCGTTTTATCCCGGGATATGCAACCATTGCCAATCCCCTCACAAACCTCATCAAGAAAAACTTGCCAAACCAGGTAGAGTGGAAAGACGAGACGGAAGAGGCCTTTCAATCGCTAAAAGATGGCCTGTGTTCTGATCCCGTCCTACAGGCTTCGGACTTCTCACAAGAGTTCATTGTGCAGGTCGAAGCCTCGGATACAGGGCTCGGGCCGTACTAGCTCAGGGTAAAGGCGAAGCAGAGAAGCCGATTCTCTTCATAAGTAGGAAGCTCAGCGATCGAGAACAGAGGTATGCTACCGTAGAGAAAGAGGCCTTAGCCATTAAGTGGGCCCTCGATTATCTCCGGTACTACCTACTGGGTCGGAGGTTTGCTTTAGTTACGGACCATGCGCCCCTCACGTGGATGGCTGGTAAGAGAAACAATAACAACAGAATAGCCAGATGGTTTTTGTCTTTACAACCGTTCTCTTTCCATGTCATCCACAGGGCCGGATCGAGGAACGGGAATGCAGACGCGCTGTCCCGACACGACCAAGACGGTGCGTCTGGCGCCCGACCCTCCGGTTCGGTCCTGAGGGGGAAGGTATGTGGAAGGACCACCAGAGGGCAGGCTGGGCTCACGGATGGTAGCCCAACAAGGCATGGGAGACAAGTGAACCAGAGGCAATTAAGCACAGCTGACACTACTAATGAGATATTCTCCTTCCCCTATAAGAGAGAGTATGGAACCAGCAAGAAGGGGAACTATCTCTGGAAGATGGCCACCGAGACAGAGGAGCTATCTAGGAAGAACCATTAAGACGGTGACAATGTCGTGATTTTTTTTGTGGTAATTTAAAGACAATCGTATTGTGTTCCTGTTTTGCTCTGGAGAAGAAGATATATGTTTTTCCTTTGGAGAGTTTCATTGATTCTGTTGGAGTGTTTGTGTTGTCCAAATGCGCTCAATATAGAACTTTGTTCAATCAAGAAAACCTACTCCTAACTCGTTTGTTCCACCTTCCCGCTTTAGAGTGACGCCCAATTACTTGCTCCGCTCACATTAATTTAATATGTTCATATATTTCCCACAATATTTCCCAATTTAATAGCAAGTTTTATTGTTTTTTTTTCTTACACAACAATACATTCTAGTTGCATTAAAGTATAGAATAATATTGAATATTCTAAGCAAACCATGAATAAAGGACACTGCAGGCTATTACCTCAAATGTATAGGCTAATCCTAACCTGGAGGGGCCCCTTTAGGCTAATCCAAACCTGGTGAGGCCTCTTTAGGCTAATCCAAACCTGGTGAGGTTAGGCTAATCCTAACCTGGAGAGAACCCTTTAGGCTAATCCTAACCCAGAGAGGCCCCTTTAGGCTAATCCAAACCTAGAGAGGCCCCTTTAGGCTAATCCAAACCTAGAGAGGCCCCTTTAGGCTAATCCAAACCTAGAGAGGCCCCTTTAGGCTAATCCAAACCTGGTGAGGCCCCTTCAGCTATAACTGATCGCATCATCTGTGACATGTACAACCTCAATGTTACGCAATGTACATCACCCTTCTGACCCTCCACTTCAGCCCTGCTCGGTCAATACTTTTTAACAGAATTAAAATGATAGATTGTACTTTTAATGAACCCGTTAACAAAAAAGTGTCACATCACACTGCCTGCTGTTGGAGTGTAGAAATTGGGCGAGTTCCTTTTGTCAAGGCCCGGTACCCCGGGCCAAAAGAAATTCACCTGTTGTGCACACTCTCTTTTCATCTAATTCTGAATTCCAAATCAATCCCTATAGCCCTTACACCCTATAGGCACCTCCTTTAGATCTGATTGGCTGTCCACAATCCTCTCAGATCTAGTTCACCTGTCCACAATCCTCTCAGGTCTAGTTCACCTGTCCACAATCCTCTCAGATCTAGTTCACCTGTCCACAATCCTCTCAGATCTAGTTCACCTGTCCACAATCCTCTCAGATCTAGTTCACCTGTCCACAATCCTCTCAGATCTAGTCTACATGAGTTGCTAGGAAGTAGGTACGGGTTAAATAGTAAATTCAGATCACATCCATGAAGTGACTTAAAGGGGTCTTCAGGGCAGGAGTGGTTCTGTACTTTCTTAACCTCCTGTAGGTTACAGATGAGAGTTGCTGTTTCCCCTCAGTCATATCCTTTACTCAACGTTAAAGTAATTCAGGCTTGTACTGAATTTGTACACTGCGATTACATTTTAAATGAGTGCATATTTGGTTCAGCTGTACTTTAACAGCTGTTTATTTGACCCCAGAATTATTAGTAATCCCATTCTGATGATTTTTCCAACTGTAAATAGTCAAACTATGTAATTTCAGTTGACCCACAAAAATAGCAATGCCGCTTTCCCACAATGCATTGGTGATGACTATATTTCCATGCAATATGTTCAAGGACTTAATAGGGGGATACCTAGTCAGTTGAACAACTGAATACCTTCAAATGAAATGCGCTGTCCGCATTTAACCCAACCCCTCTAAATCAGAAAGGTGCTGAGGGATGCCTTAATCAACATCCACAGGGCCTGGGGAAAAGTAGGTTAACTGCCTTGCTCAGGGGACGATTGACAGATTTGATCCAGCAACCTTTTCAGTTACTGGCCCAACGCTTTAACCACTAGGCTACCTGCCACCCTGGAATGCTCAGAAGCTTGCATTAAAATTATACATGCTATTTTATAATGTGACATCAGGAAGTCTCCAGAGCAGGATACTAATGTCCTGTAGGTACCAATGTTACAGTTAAAAGTAGATGCTCCCCTTGTTCCATTTACTCAATATAGAAACATGAAAATGTTCCATGCAAACAAGTTAAATATAGTAATACATTTTTAACAGATGACTTGCAGTAGCAAGAGGTGAGTTTTGACATTATATTTGAGTAGAGTGCATTTGGCTCAGCAGTGGCACTAAATTAACATATGTTTATAGTTAAGTTGTTGACTCAGAGGACCTCAGTCAAGGTAGTAATTTCCTCTGAGAGAAAAAAGTGATTATTTTCTATTAACACTCTCCCATAGATTAAAAAAGAATGGACTAGTTTAAGGAGTATGGAGCAAATTCCCTCCAGCCATGGTTTTGCTGATGCTTTTAAATACATGAGAGTTGAACGGATGCACATTTCTGAGTGAAGGGTACACAACGTAACACAACCTGGGGCACGTTCAGAAGAACACAACGTTTTGGAACATTTAGATAAAAAATATGCTATGTGGAACATGTAGAGTAAGGAATAACATCAGCTCTATTCATGACATTTCTATCTAAAACACTTTACAACGTTCAAACGTAGCCCTGTTTGAAAAATACCCAAGAAGCATTTAAGTTTTCCCACAATGCATTGGGGTTGAATGTATTATTCAATGTTGAAATGGAACTCTGAATTTTGCATCATATCTACAGTACCTTAGTGTTTAATGTTTGATGTATATTTTTTTACATTACAATACATTCAAAGTTTTTTGACACACACCGTTTGTAACGGGTTTCGTCCTCTTCGTCTGACGAGGAGTAGCAAGGATCGGACCAATACGCAGCGTGGTAAGTGTCCATATTGATATAATTTAATAAACCAAACAGAACACTGAACGAAATAACAAAAGTACAAACAAACCCGAAACAGTCCCGTATGGTGAAACCACTAACACAGGATACAGGAAACAACCACCCACAAAACACAAAGAAAAACAGGCTACCTAAATATGGCTCCCAATCAGAGACAATGACTGACACCTGCCTCTGATTGGGAACCATACTAGGCCAAACACAGAAATAGACAACCTAGACATAAAACATAGAATGCCCACCCACATCACACCTTGACCAAACAAAACATAGAAACATACAAAGCAATCTATGGTCAGGGCGTGACACCGTTTAACTGAAGTCCTATGGCCATAACTAATGAATTAATGACATCCATGAAATATCTGATCATTTGATTCATAAAAATTATGAGTTATTCACAGATGTTATGTGATATGTACTACCTTCTTATTATGCAATGAACTGTCTCTTTCTGATTACCACATGTATTTTTCTGGCTATAATGCAGCTTCTGACACAGCTGTTTAGTTGTAATGATAATGACTTGTTACATAACAGCATTAATTTAATCTCACGTGGGTAATAACAAGCTCAATTTAAGGAAGGAACTGTCACTTCACTGATGGCTCTTGGACATTGGAAATTATACATGCTCTACAAGTAGAAATGATACAAGCTCTCCCAGTAGAAATGATACACACTCTCCCAGTAGAAATGATACACGCTCTACAAGTAGAAATGATACAAGCTCTCCCAGTAGAAATGATACACACTCTCCCAGTAGAAATGATACACGCTCTACAAGTAGAAATGATACAAGCTCTCCCAGTAGAAATGATACACACTCTCCCAGTAGAAATGATACACGCTCTACAAGTAGATACGAAACACGCTCTACAAGTAGATACGATACACGCTCTCCCAGTAGAAATGATACACACTCTCCAAGTAGAAATGATACACGCTCTCCAAGTAGAAATGATACACACTCTACAAGTAGAAATGATACAAGCTCTCCCAGTAGAAATGATACACACTCTCCCAGTAGAAATGATACACGCTCTCCAAGTAGAAATGATACACGCTCTCCAAGTAGAAATGATACACGCTCTCCAAGTAGAAATGATACACGCTCTCCAAGTAGAAATGATACACGCTCTCCCAGTAGAAATGATACACGCTCTCCAAGTAGAAATGATACACGCTCTCCAAGTAGAAATGATACAAGCTCTCCCAGTAGAAATGATACACACTCTCCAAGTAGAAATGATACAAGCTCTCCAAGTAGAAATGATACACGCTCTACAAGTAGAAATGATACAAGCTCTCCCAGTAGAAATGATACACGCTCTCCCAGTAGAAATGATACATGCTCTCCAAGTAGAAATGATACAAGCTCTCCCAGTAGAAATGATACAAGCTCTCCAAGTAGAAATGATACACACTCTCCAAGTAGAAATGATACACGCTCTCCCAGTAGAAATGATACAAGCTCTCCCAGTAGAAATGATACAAGCTCTCCAAGTAGAAATGATACACACTCTCCAAGTAGAAATGATACATGCTCTCCAAGTAGAATGATACACGCTCTCCAAGTAGAATTATACAAGCTCTCCAAGTACAACTTCCTGTAGGTACCAATGTTACAGTTAAAAGTAGATGCTCCCATTGTTCCATTTACTCAATATAGAAACATGAAAATGTTCCATGCATACAAGTTAAATATAACAATTAATTTTTAACAGATGACTTGCAGTAGCAAGAGGTGAGTTTTGACATATTTGAGTAGAGTGCATTTGGCTCAGCAGTGGCACTAAATTAACATATGTTTATAGTCAAGTTGTTGACTCAGAGGACCTCAGCCAGGGAAGTAATTTCCTCTGAGAGAAAAAAGTGCTTTGATTCTATTAACTCTCTCCCATAGATTAATGGGTAAGAGTTAGTTTAAGGAGTATGGAACAAATTCCCTCCAGCCATGGTTTTGCTGATGCTTTTAAATGCATGAGGTGAATGGGTGCAAATTTCTGGGTGAAGAGTATGCAAAGTAACACAACATGGGGCACGTTCAGCAAGACACAAGGTTTTGGAACATTTAGATAAAAAATATGCTATGTGGAACATGTAGAGTAAGGAATCACATCAGCTCTATTCATGACATTTCTATCTAAAACACTTTACCACGTTCAAACGTGGCCCTGTTTGAAAAATAGCCACGAAGCATTTAAGATTTCCCACAATGCATTGGGGTTGAATATATTACCATGCAATGCATTCAATGTTGAAATGGAACTCTCTGAATTTTGCATCATATCTACAGTACCTCGGTGTTTAATATTTTATGTATATTTTTTGACGTTACAATACATTCACAGGTTTTTGACACACACCGGTAGCTGAAGTCTTATGGCCATAACTAATGAATGAATGACATCCACAGAGTAACTGATCTAATTCATAAAAAAAAGGAATAAATAAATCACTGATGTTATGTGATATGTACAGCCTTCATGTAATGTACAACACTTTTCTGTTTCATGATTCTAGCACTTATTTGTTAATCATGAAACATATTTACTTGAGGAGTTTTCCACAATTGATATTATCAAAGGCTTTTGAGGAAACCATGTGTTATACAAAATCTCATCACGGGCCTTCACAGGATAATGGAAGACCTAATAATGGCGAATTTGACAGGAAAAACTCATATGAAAAGGAAGCCCTTTCAGAGTATCATTTAGAATCAGGGGACTATTTCTCAGTATTCTGTTTTGGCTTCACACGTGTCATGTCCTCCTGATCTCTAATCACCTCCTTTTCAAAATGTTAGCTTTTCATCTCCTCGAAACCTAGACGCCATTGCCTTACTAGTGAGTCATTCGTCCACTTTCTTTCTGTCTGTCCACCTCCTTCCATTCACTTCCTGTCCTATGGTCTATTGACTCTCTGGACTGTTTAGACTATTTGTCATGGACTATTTGCTCTTACATTTTTGTCCAGTGTTGTTTTATATATATTTTTTTTTTACGTTGTTCCCCTTTCTCCACACCCCGTCATCCTCCTTTGTTTTGTTCCTCCGTTTGTAAAAGTGCGTTGTGACTTCACTTTAAATAAACTCTAACATGACTAGACTCTTGGAGGCATCCTGGATTTTTCTCATTAGTCTGTCTTTGCGTCCTTGTATTCTTTGTTCCTGTACTCCACCTCAGCTTCTCAAAACATCAGTGAGAAGTGAGACGAGAACAGGAGGAAAAGAACATGAGGAAGCAAAGACAGACTATTGAAATAAAGCCAGGATGTCTCCAACGTGTCATCAGCTAGCCAATGGAATTTAACCAGGATGCATCACTTACATTTCTGAAGTTAAATTAGAAACGCTTGTTTTTTCCCACCTCATTACCCCAATTAAATTGCAGGGTTTGTTGTGTTGGTTTGAAAAGCAATTTATATTCTAGGTGTTCAAAGATCTCAGGTGTTTTCAAGCGTACAGTACTAATAAAAAGGACACTGTGAGCAATTAAAGGGATTGAGGCAATAACATCTGTTTTGTGATTATTCGGTTCGTGAATATGATGAAAGGGGAAAACACAGTCTAGCTGTGATGTGTTCACTCTTGTTTTTACGCAATGTACATCTCCCTTCTGATTCAAAACTCTTAATATTTGTAAAAAAATCTATAAATGTGGCTGTTAAGAACTGTTTCCATCAAGATATTTAGAAATGATCTTTTTATTTTTTAAATCACCAGGGGAGCTTGACTTGAAAGCTCCATCTCTGACATCCTCTGCATCATTATCTCATGGTCGACGGCGTACAACTCCTTCAGATCAACGAACAAGGCGTTACGAACGCTGTTTGAAATCAACAGCATCAATTCTGTTATTTGTATCAATCATGGTGGGTGTGGTAGTGCCGGTGTCCTGTTTAATAAATATATTGATTTATTCTCCCTTAAGAGCTGTCGTATCACCTTCTCTTAGAAATCACACTCCATACTCCATCTCTATAAGGTTCCATGGTGTGAATTGAGGCGGTTTCAATATAGAGCAAGAGTGGTGAGATGAGGTAATGAGGTGTCGCATCCCTTCTACAGGGAACGAAGTTTATTATATAAAGTAGGTCTTCCACCTTATTCAAGTCACACAATATTAAATGCATGGAAATGTGTCACACGTACAAGATATATTTTTTACATGTTTTGTTAACCTTTATTTAACCAGGGGAACCCATTGAGACCACAGTCTCATTTCCAATGGTGCCCGGAAAACAACAGTTTTCAGGGCACTCAAGCAATGTGAGCAACACATTTAAGCATGATCAGTACAAAATTACAGTTACAACATTTCAAATAAATGACATTCCATTAAAAAGGTCGTTAGAAACTAATATATACAATCAATCAAAACAAGTGCAGTTTTCATTGGTCACATTCTTTATCGGAGCACTAAATTCATCTTTTGGGACCAAATAGTCAAGTTTTAGAGGGACCTGTAGGTAATTCCAGGACTGAGGGGCATAGTAACTGAAAACAGTCTTCCCAAACTCAGAGCAGACCCGTGGAACTTCTAGAACAAACCAGTCTTATCTCAGAGGAGACCCGTGGAACTTCTAGAACCATCTAGTCTTGTCTCAAAGGAGACCCGTGGAACTTCTAGAACCATCTAGTCTTGTCTCAGAGGAGACCCGTGGAACTTCTAGAACAAACCAGTCTTAACTTGGAGGAGACCCGTGGAACTTCTAGAACCATCTAGTCTTATCTCAGAGGAGACCCGTGGAACTTCTAGAACAAACCAGTCTTAACTTGGAGGATTCCTGCAGAACTTCTAGAAACATCTAGTCTTGAGAGAGAGTCTTATAGTTAATACATTTCTAATTTAGAAGTGAGGTGATGGGAGTTTCTGGAGGAGAGATTTATATACGAATGTTGCTTGAACAATCTTCCTCCTATTTTCAAAAGTGAGACAGGATTTATTTCTATACATGAAACCAATCTTTACTCGCAACTTCTAGTCAGTTTATCAATGTGTGTTTTAAAGGACAGTTTATTGTCAAGCTGAATACCTAGATATTTATAACGGTGGCTTGGCTCAATTTGGCCTCCTCTCAAGGTATAGATACAATATGTCGTTTATTAGGATCAAGTTTACTCGACCAAGAGAAAAACATAAATTTGGTTTTATCAACATCTAACATTAATTTAAGATCGGTGAGCGATTCTTGAATTGAACCAAAGCCAAGCTGAATGTCGTGGATTTCCTGCTGCATTGAAGGGACACGGGAATACATAACTGTGTCATCCACATAGAGATGTAAGCCCCAGTTATTATTATTCAGGGACAGACCAACATTACTCATTGTAAATAGTGAACAGTATTGGGCCTAGCATTGGGCCTTGTGGGACTCCTCTGGTTATGTTAAGAAAATTAGACTGAACTCCATCACCAGATAGACATTGACTTCTGTCGTGCAGTCCGCTTGATCTAAAAATAAAAAATAAAAAACATTTAAAAAACTCTAGCAGGAGTTCACGATCAACTGTATCGAATATAAAAGACAGCGCAGTGCTGTTTCCTGTCTAGTGTGTTAACTATGTCATTAAGACTAGAGAAGCAACCGAGATGATGCTGTGTCCTGTCTAGTGCGTTAGCTATGTCATTAAGACTAGAGAAGCAACCGAGATGATTCCGTGTCCTGGCTAGTGCGTAAACTATGTCATTATGACTAGAGAAGCAACCGAGATAATGCTGTGTCCTGGCCTAAAGTCTGACTGCTAAGCATTCAGAATACAATTTCTATCTAAAAAAAGACTGCAGGTGAGAATTTACCAAGAGTTCTAATATTTCCACTAGACATTAAAGTTTTGAAATTGAGATTGCCTTGAGCAGCATTTGAATTAGCAACAAGGAATTTCTGCTCTGCATTTTGATTAGACATCTAGACAGTGCAGAGTGGATGTTTGACTGAGCGTTTGCGATCAATTTTGGCCTGTTTATTTGACTCCGAAGTCGATGGTCTTGTTTTGGGGTGAGTTTCCCAGTATCAGCGGATTTGTAGAATCACATATGCTCGTGCCATTGTAACGAGTCAACCCACTAAACCTGATCTCAATCCTGTTTCTTCCATCTCTCCACCCTCCCTGAACTGTCCACTCGTTTAATCCCCCTCAAGGATTTATTTAGAAGCAATGGATTGGTGTTTCCACCTACTGTATTCCTTACACTAGTCTATTGCTTTTACACGTAAAAACGAGGTGGAGTGTACAAATGTATGAATGTACACTTTAGGGGTGAGGGGCGAAACCCTAATACCAAATCAACATCTACCCATACGAATGTGTGGATGAGAGAAATAGTTAGATTTAAGTAATATGGAAATGATACACACTCTCCAAGTAGAAATTATACACGCTCTCCAAGTAGAAATTATACACGCTCTCAAAGTAGAAATTATACACGTAGTATTACTCCAGAGCAGGATACCAACTTCCTGTAGGTACCAATGTTACAGTTAAAAGTAGATTTTATTTTATTAACCTTTATTTAACCATGTAAGCTAGTTGAGAACAAGTTCTCATTTACAACTGTGACCTGGCCAAGATAATGTCACGACTTCTGCTGAAGATGAAGCAAAGCAGTGCGACAGAAACAACACAGAGTTAAACATGGAATAAACAAGCGTACAGTCAATAACACAATAAAAAAAATAAAGTCTATATACAGTGTGTGCAAATGGCATGAGGAGGTAAGGTAATAAATAGGCCACAGTAGCAAAGTAATTACAATTTAGCAGATTAACACTGGAGCGATAGATGAGCAGATGATGATGAGCAGATGATGGTGTGTAAGTATTGATACTGGTGTGCAAAAGAGCAGCAACGTAAATAAAAACAATATGGGGATGAGGTAGGTAGATTGGGCGGGCTATTTACAGATGGACTATGTACAGCTGTAGCGATCGGTTAGCTGCTCAGATAGCTGATGTTTAAAGTTAGTGAGGGAAATGTAAGTCTCCAGCTTCAGCAATTTTTGCAATTCGTTCCAGTCACTGGCAGCAGAGAACTGGAAGGAAAGGCGGCCAAAGGAGGTGTTGGCTTTGGAGATGACCAGTGAGATATACCTGCTGAAGCGCGTGCTACGGGTGGGTGTTGTTATCGTGACCAGTGAGCTGAGATAAGGCGGAGCTTTACCTAGCATAGACTTATAGATGACCTGGAGCCAGTGTGTCTAGCAACGAATATTAGTAGCGAGGGCCAGCCGACGAGAGCATACAGGTCGCAGTGATGGGTGGTTTAAGGCGCTTTGGTAACAAAACGGATGGCACTGTGATAGACTACATCCAATTTGCTGAGTAGAGTATTGGAAGCTATTTTGTAGATGACATCGCCAAAGTCGAGGATCTGTAGGATAGTCCATTTTACTAGGGTAAGTTCGGCGACGTGAGTGAAGGAGGCTTTGTTGCGGAATAGAAAGCCGATTCTAGATTTGATTTTGGATTGGAGATGTTTGATATGAGTCTGGAAGGAGAGTTTACAGTCTAGCCAGACACCAAGGTATTTGTAGATGCTCCCCTTGTTCCATTTACTCAATATAAAAACATGAAAATATTTCATGCATACAAGTTAAATATTATAATTCATTTTTAACAGATGACTTGGAATTGAAAGAGGTGAATTTTGACATTGTATTTGAGTAGAGTGCATTTGGCTCAGCAGTGGCACTAAATGAACATATGTTTATAGTTGTTGTTGACTCAGATGACCTCAGCCAAGGTAGTGAAGTTATTCTATTTGATAAACTTTCTCTCATGGATTCGAAAACAATGAACAAGTGTGAGGAAATGGAGCAAACTCCCTCCAGTCATTATTTTGCTGATGCTTTTAAATGCATGAGAGGTGAACGGGTGCAAACGTCTGGGTGAAGAGTACGCAACAGAACACAACCTGGGGCACGTTCAGCAGGACACAATTTTTTGGGAACGTTCAGATAGAAATATGCAATGTAGAACATGTGGAGTGAGGAATCACGTCAGCTCTATTCATGACATTTCTATCTAAAACAGTTGACAACGTTCAAACGTGGCCCTGTTTGAAAAATACCCATGAAGTGTTTAACCTTTCCCACAATGCATTGGTGCTGAATGTTCCATCATACAAAACATTCAATGTTGAAATGGAACTCTCTGAAATGCTACAGTACCTCAGTGTTTATTATTTGATGTAGATTTTTTCACATTACAATACATTCAAAGGTTTTTGGCACACACCGTTAGCTGAAGACCTATGGTCATAACTAATGAATTAATTTACTTAACAATTAGCTCTCCTGATCCTTTGGTTCATAGAAATGATGAATGGGTTAATCCCAGATGTTGTGTGATATGTACAGCCTTATTGTTACGCAATGTACATCAGCCTTCTGATTTTGATACCAGAATCATGATGATTATAATGTTTTTAAAAAATACACTTTTCATTTGTCTGTCACAGGGAAAGTCCTTTGAGGCAAAGTGTTTTACAGTGGAGTCCTGGCTAAACAGCAGCAGTTAGCTCAACATGTGTAATCTATAGCAAAATCAGAGCACTATGTCATCATGAGCCCATCCAGCCTACAGGAAACATTTATACACTCCTCCTGAACAGAGTAAAAGTAATAATATATATTTTCATGTGATCAATGAAAGAATGTTAATTTCAAGTACTAATGCTTTTCCAAACTCCAACGCTCTTAGGCTGCGTTTACAAAGGCATCCCAAATCCGATCTTTGTTTCACTAGTTGGCTTTTTGACCAATCAGATCAGCTCTGAAAAAAGAGCTGATGTGAAAAGATCTGATTTGTCAAAATACATATTATTGCAGGGATGTTTTTAGTTTTTCCTTTCAATTAAGACCCAGACAGCCAGGTGAGGGGAGATTTTTTACTAATTAATGACCTTAATTCTGTCACGTTCCTGACCTATTTCTGTTAGTTTGTTATGTGTGTTAGTTGGTCAGGACGTGAGGTTGGGTGGGCATTCTATGTTTTCTGTTTCTGTGTTGGTTTTGGGTTGCCTGGTATGGCTCTTAATTAGAGGCAGGTGTTTGGCGTTCCTCTAATTAAGAGTCATATTTAGGTAGGCGTTGTCACAGTGTTCGTTGTGGGTGATTGTCTTCCGTGTCTGTACACCACGCGGGACTGTTTATGGTTTGTTCGGTTTGTGTAGTCTATGTATCCTATTCGTGCGTTCTTCTTGTTTTATGTAAGTTCGTTGTTTAGGTCTGTCTACACCGTTTTGTTAGTTTAGTCAAGTTCGTGTTTTCGTTAATAAAGTTATGTCATTTCACTACGCTGCGCCTTGGTTCCCTCAATACTCCTCCTCTTCAGATGAAGAGGAGGAGGACTGCCGTTACAAATTCGTCAATCATGTACAAGAGAGGAGCGAAAACCCACAGACACTCGGCCATACCGTGGAATGAGTTTGAGCATGAATTAGTGGAAAAAATATCAGAATCGGGCTGCCTGTGTAAGACCAGTGGTTTTCTGATTTTCTGTACTACAGGGCTTGTACTCACAAAGTATCTCAGAGTAGGAGTGTTAATCTAGGATCCGTTTTGCCTTGACTGTAATGAATAGACAGGGAGAACCTGATCCTAGATCAGTACTCCTACTCTGATACACTTTATGAATACAGAATGCATGTTTCACAATTGCCTTTGGATGCACTTCAAGTCTGAAATGTCCACCTCTGAAATATATCTACTGTCACTTGCTAGCTGAGCTTATCTGCTGCCAAAGGGGACATACTATTTATCATTGAGGGATAAAGCTTGTGTCTGTCAACTAGAGGTGTTCCCTGGGGTTTAATTTGACTGGCCTCCTTTCATCATACTATCAATTATATGTAAACAATATTTTAACTCCAAAGGAGGCCAATGTAATATGAACGCTAATGCCTCTATTGTGGAGAGGAGCACAAAGGAGGCAGACACAAAGTGCCTCTGTGTCACGATCGTGTGGCGGATTAATGGACCAAAATGCAGCATTTGGAAAATATGCCATCTTCTTTTATTAAACACGAACGAAGATGAACACGACACAAAAACACTTTACAAACTAACAAAATAACAAAACGACCGTGAAGCTACAAACGTTGTGCACAAACATACAGGCTACTAACGTTCTTACATAGACAATTACCCACAACCAATGAGAGTCTATGGCTACCCTAAATAAGGCTCCCAATCAGAGACAACCGAAATCAGCTGTCTCTAATTGGGAACTCATTCAGGTAACCATAGACTCTCCTAGAATACTAACCACCATAGACAATGCTAAACATCTACACTCAACACAAAACCATACACTACACCCATTAACCCCTTTACCAAATAAACACCCAAAACAACAAAACATAAACATTCCCCATGTCACACCCTGACCTAACTAAAATAATAAAGAAAACAAAGAATAATAAGGCCAGGGCGTGACATAACCCCCCCCTTGAGGCGCGAACTCCGGGCGCACCATACACAGTCTAGGGGAGGGTCTGGGTGGGCTCCCCTCCACGGTGGCGGCTCCGGCTCTGGTCGTAGTCCCCTCGTCACCACAGTACCTAACCACCTCCTAGGCTTTCTCCAAACGACCCCCTTCCACATTAACCCCATTGCATTCAGGGGCAGTTCCGGACTAAGGGGCAGTACCAGGGTAAGAGGCAGTACCAGGGTCAGGGGCAGTACTAGGGTCAGGGACAGTACCAGGGTCAGGGGCAGTACCAGGGTAAGGGGCAGCACCAGGGTAAGGGGCAGTACCAGGGTAAGGGGCAGCACCAGGGTAAGGGGCAGCTCCGGACTGAGTAATGGCAGCTCCGGACTGAGGGACTGCAGCTCCGGACTGAGGGACTGCAGCTCCGGACTGAGGGACGGCCCATGGCTGGCTGACAGATCTGGCTGCTCATGGCTGGCTGACGGATCTGGCTGCTCATGGCTGGCTGACGGATCTGGCTGCTCATGGCTGGCTGACGGATCTGGCTGCTCATGGCTGGCTGACGGATCTGGCTGCTCATGGCTGGCTGACGGATCTGGCTGCTCATGGCTGGCTGACGGATCTGGCTGCTCATGGCTAGCTGACGGATCTGGCTGCTCATGGCTAGCTGACGGATCTGGCTGCTCATGGCTAGCTGACGGATCTGGCTGCTCATGGCTAGCTGACGGATCTGGCTGCTCATGGCTAACTGACGGATCTGGCTGCTCATGGCTGGCTGACGGATCTGGCTGCTCATGGCTGGCTGACTGATCTGGCTGCTCCTGTCTGGTTGGCGGCTCTGGCAGATCCTGTCTGGTTGGCGGCTCTGGCAGATCCTGTCTGACGGACGGCTCTAGCGGCTCCTGTCTGGCTGGCGGCTCTAGCGGCTCCTGTCTGGCGGACGGCTCAGTGGGCTCATGGCAGACGGGCGGCTTTGCAGGCTCATGGCAGACGGGCGGCTTTGCAGGCTCATTGCAGACGGATGGCTCAGATGGCGCTGGGGAGACGGATGGCTCAGATGGCGCTGGGGAGACAGGCAGTTCAGTCATTGCAGTGCAGACGGCAGACTCCTGCCGGCTGAGGCGCACTGTAGGCCTGGTGCGTGGTGCCGGGACTGGTGGCACCGGGCTGGGGACACGCATCTCAGGGCTAGTGCGGGGAGCAGCAACAGGACGCACAGGACTCTGGGGACACACAGGAGGCTTGGTGCGTGGTTTAGACACTGGTGGTAAAGGGCTGGAGACACGCACCATATAGCTAGTGCGTGGAGGAGGCACTGGTGGTACTGGGTTGGGGCGGGGAGGTGGCGCCGGAAATACCGGACCGTGCAAGCGTACTGGCTCCCTTGAACGCTGAGCCTGCCCAACCTTACCTGGTTCTATGCTCCCCGTCGCCTGACCAGTGCGGGGAGGTGGAATAACCCGCACCGGCCTATGTAGGCGAACCGGGGACACCATGCGTAAGGCTGGTGCCATGTACGCCGGCCCGAGGAGACGCACTGGTGACCAGATGCGTTGGGCCGGCTTCATGACATATGGCTCAACGCTCAGTCTAGCCCGGCCGATACGTGGAGCTGCAATGTACCGAACCGGGCTATGCACGCGTACAGGAGACACCGTGCGCTCTACTGCGTAACACGGTGTCTGCCCGTACTCCCGCTCTCCACGGTAAGTACAGGGAGTAGGCGCAGGTTTCCTACCTGACTTCGCCACCCTCCCTTTAAGGCCCCCCCCAAGAAATTTTTGGGGTGTACTCACGGGTCTCCAGCCTTGTCTCCGTGCTGCCTCCTCATATCGCCTCCTCTCGGCTTTCGCTGCCTCCAGCTCTTCACGAGGGAGGCGATATTCTCCAGGTTGTGCCCATGGATCTTCTTCCAATTCCTCCTCCCAACTCCAGAGATCCTGTGTAGGTATGTCCTGTTGCCGCCTTCCATGCCGCTTGGTCCTATGGTGGGTAATTCTGTCACGATCGTGTGGCGGATTAATGGACCAAAATGCAGCATTTGGAAAATATGCCATCTTCTTTTATTAAACACGAACGAAGATGAACACGACACAAAAACACTTTACAAACTAACAAAATAACAAAACGACCGTGAAGCTACAAACGTTGTGCACAAACATACAGGCTACTAACGTTCTTACATAGACAATTACCCACAACCAATGAGAGTCTATGGCTACCCTAAATAAGGCTCCCAATCAGAGACAACCGAAATCAGCTGTCTCTAATTGGGAACTCATTCAGGTAACCATAGACTCTCCTAGAATACTAACCACCATAGACAATGCTAAACATCTACACTCAACACAAAACCATACACTACACCCATTAACCCCTTTACCAAATAAACACCCAAAACAACAAAACATAAACATTCCCCATGTCACACCCTGACCTAACTAAAATAATAAAGAAAACAAAGAATAATAAGGCCAGGGCGTGACACTCTGAGTTGGAGAGTGAACAGATAAGGAAACTAATAAGTTGGCTTTGGCACTCCAGTATTACTGAAGTTAATACATCTGCTTAGCAGTTTGAAGCGGGTTTCTTCCTGGAACTGTTGGTTATTGTTCTTTGATTTCTAACCTACCTCATTTCCTGAAAAGTTTACTTTCATGGGCCTTATGCACATCAGCTTGTGAAAAAAGTTAGATTCTCATAATTGCATATTAGTTTGTGACCAAAGAGGTTTCATTTCTTTGCCGCGGACATGAAACCTTTTAGTTGTTTATGTAAATGACAGTGAGATGGGCATATAGGGAGGCAGTAATTTGTTCATAAATTTCCTTTCATTCTGTACAGGTAATTTGTTTTCAAGTAAACTGAGCTGAAGATGAAGCTGGAAAAGTTGTATAAAATTAGCATGGTCTGCTGGCTGAAAAGGAATGCCTGTCTCTGTAAGATCTGTACAATATTAATGCATTGTTTTGTCGTTTAGGGCAGTCAATGAGGGTGACATTTTTTAGAGTCAGGCAATATAGTGTATTTGTTGTTTGTGAAAAGCACTTACTCACCCTTTCTGGTAAACGTACAACATGCAATCACAGCTCACTAAATTGTGCCTCACAAGTAATACAACAAATGATCTATTAACAGTGGGATACGTATACTTCAAGTTTTTAAATATAATTTTAAAATGGTCTAAGAAGAGAAACATTAGCAGGGCAATTCAAGCGTAGTCAATATGCAGTGATAATGTATTGGGCCTATATCCTACTGCACAAATATAATTGCTAGAAAACTGTTTATAATTGGTTAATGTCGAATAGGCTTACGACTGAGCGGTAGATCTCGACCTGCATTTTGACTCAAAGTGATCTTGACTCAGAAAAAGGTTGGTGACCACTGCGCTAGAAGGATATTTCTCTCTCCAGGGATAATGTGACACAAAAAAAAAAAATCACTATCTCGTCGTCATGGCATCCAGCATTGCTGTCAGACATCACCCGTTGAGGGAATGATTCCTTTGAAATCAATGAAAGCTTCTATAGATGGGTTAGCTGACAACGTCACTAACACGATACACAAGCTTCAATGGGGCAGAAGTCTGTGTGTGTTGTTATGGTTCTGGATGGCCAGATAGCTAGCAACAATGACAATAAACTACCATGATTCTGGATGGCCAGATAGCTAGCAACAATGACAAGAAGCTGCCATGATTGCGGACGGTCAGATAGCTAGCAACAATGTCAAGAAACTGCCCTGATTCTGGATGGTGTCACGATCGTCATAATAAGCGGACCAAGGCACAGCGTGAGAGACATACATCTTCCTTTTATTAGATGAAGACTTAACACGAAACACTCTTACAAAAACAATAAATGAAGCTATAAACAATAAGTGAAGCTATAAACGAAAGTGCACACACAAGCTACTAACGTTCAACATAGACAATTATCCACAATCACCTAAAGCCTATGGCTGCCTTAAATATGGCTCCCAATCAGAGACAACAATAAACAGCTGTCTCTGATTGAGAACCAAACCAGGCAACCATAGACTTTCCTAAACCTCTCTACTTAACCCAACCCCATACACTATACAAAACCCCCTAAACAATACACACACCCTAAACTAGACAAAACACACAAACATCCCATGTCACACCCTGACCTAACTAAACTAATAAAGAAAATCAATATAACAAAGGCCAGAGTGTTACAGATGGCCAGATAGCTAGTAACAATGACAAGAAACTGCCCTGATTCTGGATGGTCAGATAGCTAGCAACAATGACAAGAAACTTCCCTGATTCTGGATGGCCAGATAGCTAGCAACAATGACAAGAAACTGCCATGATTCTGGATGGCCAGATAGCTAGCAACAATGACAAGAAACTGCCATGATTCTGGATGGCCAGATAGCTAGTAACAATGACAAGAAACTGCCCTGATTCTGGATGGCCAGATAGCTAGCAACAATGACAAGAAACTGCCATGATTCTGGATGGCCAGATAGCTAGTAACAATGACAAGAAACTGCCCTGATTCTGGATGGCCAGATAGCTAGCAACAATGACAAGAAACTGCCATGATTCTGGATGGCCAGATAGCTAGTAACAATGACAAGAAACTGCCCTGATTCTGGATGGCCAGATAGCTAGCAACAATGACAAGAAACTGCCATGATTCTGGATGGCCAGATAGCTAGTAACAATGACAAGAAACTGCCATGATTCTGGATGGCCAGATAGCTAGTAACAATGACAAGAAACTGCCCTGATTCTGGATGGTCAGATAGCTAGCAACAATGACAAGAAACTGCCATGATTCTGGATGGCCAGATAGCTAGCAACAATGACAAGAAACTGCCCTGATTCTGGATGGTCAGATAGCTAGCAACAATGACAAGAAACTGCCCTGATTCTGGATGGCCAGATAGCTAGCAACAATGACAAGAAACTGCCATGATTCTGGATGGCCAGATAGCTAGTAACAATGACAAGAAACTGCCCTGATTCTGGATGGCCAGATAGCTAGCAACAATGACAAGAAACTGCCCTGATTCTGGATGGCCAGATAGCTAGCAACAATGACAAGAAACTGCCCTGATTCTGGATGGTCAGATAGCTAGCAACAATGACAAGAAACTGCCCTGATTCTGGATGGCCAGATAGCTAGTAACAATGACAAGAAACTGCCCTGATTCTGGATGGCCAGATAGCTAGCAACAATGACAAGAAACTGCCCTGATTCTGGATGGTCAGATAGCTAGCAACAATGACAAGAATATTAGGTGGCTGGATTCAGCTCGTTTCATCTTGTTCTTGATAGCATGTCTTGCTTAGAGGTGTTTTAACTGATTTCATGTCAATGATAATATGACTAAAATTCGCTAGCTAGCTAACCAACAAATGTGACGATGCATTTGAGAGACAACAAGTGCTCATTGTGCAAATATATTTATGTTTTCAATAAACATTAAAGACAAAATATAGCTTCTTTTTGTTATCAAAAATCTAAGCCAACCCTGTCTGTTTTGCCCCATAGTGGTGCATCCATCAGATTTGTTGCTAAACAACACACCTGTCTATACTGTCAGTGTTGCGGTCGCGTTGCGTCACAGCCAATGGCATCATCCAATTTTTGACGGCTGACGCGCGCGGAATTGAAATAATGAGAAATAAACTTGATTTCAGTTGTATATGGCCTCCACTAGACACCACTGGTTGTTTTACTAGGATTTATGGAAACGCTAGCTCGCTAGCTACATTGACTATGTTCAAAATGCTAACAAAAGCAACGTGTAATTAGAAGATCATTTAGTACAACCACTAGCAACAATTTAAGAGTACTTGCAAAAAAACAACCAAAGCCATTGTATTTACGCATTATTGATAAATATGATAGAGTACAATAATGAAAAATAGAATAAAGAGGCTCTTCCCCTCTGCTCCTCTCCGCGCTCTGTGTAGCAGGTAGAACGTCACATTGACACGACGCTGATGGCAAAACCAACGCTTATAGTCGAGCTAAAGTGTAACGCTTAGAAGGATGTTCACCTAAGTCGGTTGTTCCACAAAATGAGTCCCATTAGGGTAGTGTAACATAGTAAAAAAAACATTATTTTAATTTACTTAATTTTAACATTCTGTCATGAAAAGCATATTTTCAACTTAATAATTAACTTTTTTTTCCATCTGAAGAGGTTAAATAAAAAAATGTCTGCACATCAAATGCTCCAGTGTGAAATCAACACTGAGAGTGTTAAATTTAACACTGTTTCAGGTCTATACGGGTCTATACACTTTTCAGTGTTATGCATTATTTTTGCACATTTCCCAGAGTACCTTTCAATAAATTGTAGAGTTACGATGCACCAATGACTGTACATGCTAGTGACAGAAACCCGGGTGTTGCATTCATTCATGTTCAGCTGTGTGACCTTCCCCACGTGAGGTTCCTAACCGACTATGTTATTGTCAATATGGTTTTCACAAGGTCTTATTTTGACTGCCTTGTTGTACCCTAAAACAGCATCTCATGGTTTGTAGGCCACATCAGGCCTGCAGGTCACAGTATGCTGTCTTGCAAGATGATAAATAATTCCTATTGGAATCCAGCCAGAGTGGGGATATCAAACATTTATCATTTTTATTCAACCTGTAACCTGCATTCAGAATGACTGCTAGGGTTGGGAAGACCAAAGATATGAGACTACCTAAAAAAATCGAAACAGGAACAACCATTTTAGTAAGGGGTGCAATAAATCCAAGTAACAAGATTGGATTAGTTTAGGAAAATATATGTTATTTATATTTGAATAGCATAATATTAATCAGTCTATTTGCATGCAAAAACATACATATTGAAACAAAGAAACGTTGGGGTGTCTGGGGCGCCGTGAGAGTTATTTAAAGATACTTTTCAAAGTAGGGTTTCAGACATTTTTGAAAGATGGTCTGGGACTCCGCTGTCCTGACTTTAGTAGGAAGCTTGTTCTTGTTGTGATAAGACAGAGCGGAGCTTTGACTGAGCTGAGCGGGTGCTGCCCTACAGTCAGGGTTGGTAGACCAAGAGACCAGAGGTGGCGGAACTGAGTGCTCGGGTTGGGATGTAGGGTTTGAGTACTGATAAGATGGCGCCGAAGAGGATGGCTGACGTTTTACACGCTCCTAACTAACTGTGCTATTTGTTCGTTTTTTTAACCTATGTTTTTAACTTACTTTGTACCTATGTTTTTAATTTACTTTGTACATAATGTTGCTTCTACCGTCGACTTATGACCGAAAATAACATCAGAACAGGGATTACTCACCACGAACTGGAAGAAGCTTTTTCCTTTAATGAGTCCGACGAGAAGGATATACTGCTTTCCCGGGAACAAGCCCAAATCCCCGTCATTTGCGTAAAGGAAAGACGGAGGAAAAGAGGGCGCAGATCAGGCTGCCTGCTGAGAAACCACAGGCATGCAAGTAAACTCCCACTGCCATCCATTCTACTTGCTAACGTACAATCATTGGAAAATAAAATTGATGACCTACGATTATGATGATCCTACCAATGGGACATTAAAAACTGTAATATCTTATGTTTCTGGCTGAACGAAGACACGGATATTATAGAGCTGGTGGGATTTTCAATGCACCGGCAGAACAGAGAAAAAGATGCGTGAGGTGGAGGTGTGTTTTTTTTTTTAATAACAGCTTGTGCGCAATGTCTAATATTAAAGAAGTCTCGGGGTATTGCTCGCCTGAGTTAGAGTACCTTATGATAAGCTGTAGACCACACTATCTACCAAGAGAGTTCTCATCTATATTATTCGTAGCTGTCTATTTACCACCACAGACCGATGCTGACACTAAGACTGCACTCAACCAACTCTATAAGGCCATAAGCAAACAAGAAAATGCTCATCCAGAAGCGGCGCTCCTAGTGGCCGGGGACATTAATGCAGGCAAACTTAAATCAGTTTTACCAAATTTTTACCAACATGTCAAATGTGCAACCAGAGGGAAAAAAACTCTACATGACCTTTACTCCACACACAGAGACGCATACAAATCTCTCCCTCGCCCTCCATTTTGGCAAATCTGACAATAATTCTATCCTCCTGATTCCTGCTTACAAGCAAAAACTAAAGCAGGAAATACTAATGACTTGCTCAGTATGGATGTGGTCAGATGCCTTCGGACGAACCATCAAACAGTTAAAGCGTCAATACAAGACTAAGATTGAATTCTACTACACTGGCTCTGACGCTCGTCGAATGTGGTAGGACTTGCAAACTAATACGAACTACAAATGGAAACCCAGCTGCGAGCTGCCCAGTGACGCAAGCTTATCAGACGAGCTAAATGCCTTCTATGCTCGCTTCGAGGCAAGCAACACTGAAGCCTGTATGAGAGCACCAGCTGTTTCGGGCGACTGTGTGATCACGCTCTTCATAGCTGATGTGAGCAAGACCGTTAAACAGGTCGACATTCACAAGGCCGTGGGGCCAGAGGGATTACCAGGACATGTACTCCGAGCATGCGCGGACAAACTGGCAAGTGTCTTCACTGATATTTTCAACCTCTCCCGGAGTGAGTCTGTAATACCAACATGTTTCAAGCAGACCATCATAGTCCCTGTGATCAAGAAAGCAAAGGTAACATGCCTACATTACTACTGCTCCATGTCAGTAGCCATGAAATGCTTTTAAATGCTGGTCATGCCTCACATCAACACCATCATCCCGGAAACCCTAGACCCACTCCAATTTGCATACCGCCCCAACAGATCCGCAGATGACGCAATCTCAATCGCACCCCACACTGCCCTTTCCCACCTGGACAAAATGAACACCTATGTGAGAATGCTGTTCATTGACTACAGCTCAGCGTTCAACACCATAGTGCCCACAAAGCGCATCACTAAGCTAAGGACCATGGAATTAAACACCTCCCTCTGCAACTGGATCCTGGACTTCCTGACGGGACACCCCCAGGTGGTAAGGGTAGGCAACGACACATCTGCCACGCTGATCCTCCACACGGGGACCCTTCAGGGGTACGTGCTTATTCCCCTCCGGTACTCCCTGTTCACCCACGACTGTGTGGCCAAGGATGACTCCAACACCATCATTAAGTTTGCTGATGACACAACAGTGGTAGGCCTGATCACCAACAACGATGAGACAGCCTATAGGGAGGAGGTCACAGACCTGGCTGTGTGGTACCAGGACAACAACCTCTCCCTCAACGTGAGCAAGACAAAGGAGCTGATTGTGGACTACAGGAAAAGGAGGGCCGAACACGCCCCCATTCACATCGACGGAGTTGTAGTGGAGCGGGTCAAGAGTTTCAAGTTCATTGACGTCCACATCACCAACAAACTATCATGGTCAAAACATACCAAGACAGTTGTGAAATGTGCACGACAACACCTTTTCCCAATCAGGAGACTGAAAAGATTGGGCATGTGTCCCTAGGTCATCAAAAAAGTTATACAGCTTCACTATCGAGAGCATCCTGACCCGTTGTATCTCCAAATGGTATGGCAACTGCTCGGCATCTGACCGTAAGGCACTACAGAGGGTAGTGCGTATGGCCCAGTACATCACTGGGGCCAAGCTTCCTGCCATCCAGGACCTATATACTTGGCGGTGTCAGAGGAAGGCCCAAAAATTTGTCAAAGACTCAAGTCACCCAAGTCATAGACTGTTCTCTCTGCTACAAGTCATAGTGGTACTGGAGCTCCAAGTATAGGTCCAAAAGGCTCCTGAACAGCTTCTACTTCCAAGCCATGAGACTACTGAACAATTAATCAAATGGCCACGCGGGCTATTTAGCCCCCCACATTTTCTGCTTAAAATATGAAAGGGATTTAGAATGACCTAAGCCTCAGCTCCCCCTGTATTTCCCATTCAATGGATATTGTTGTTTTTCCTAATGCTACTGCATAGCATTGTCTGTTTGTCCTGTTCGGCTGGATACAAACTGCACATTTTCTGCAAGTAGGAAGTCAGTTAACTGAAAGTGTATTTGGAAAGTATTCAGACCCCCACATTTTATTACATTACTGCCTTATTCTAAAATGGATTAAATAGTTTCCCCTCATCAATCTACCCACACGAAGACAAAGCAACCCCCCCCCCCAAAGAAAACTGAAATATTAAGTATTCAGACCCTTTACTCAGTAGTTTGTTGAAGCACCTTTGACAGCGATTACAGACTCGAGTCTTCTTGGGTATGATGCTACGAGCTTGGCACACCTGTATTTGAGGAATTTCTCCCATTCTTCTCTGCAGATCCTCTCAAGCTCTGTCAGGTTGGATGGGGAGCGTCATTGCACAGCTATTTTCAGGTCTCTTCAAAGGATGTTAGATCTGGTTCAAGTCCAAGCTCTGGCTTGGTCACTGAAGGACATATGGAGACTTGTCCTGAAGCCACTCCTGCGTTGTCTTGGCTGTGTGCTAAGCGTCGTTGTCCTGTTGGAAGGTGAACCTTTGCCCCAGTCTGAGGTCTTGAGCGCTCTGGAGCAGGTTTTCATCAATGATCTCTCTGTCCTTTGCTCCGTTCCTCATGTGCATTTTACTGAGGAGTAGCTTCCGTCTGGCAACTCTACTATAAATGCCTGATTGGTGAAGTGCTGCAGAGATGGTTGTCCTTCTGGAAGGTTCTCCCATCTCCACAGAGGAACTCTGGAGCTCTGTCTGAGTGACCATCCGGTTCTTGGTCACCTCCCTGACCAAGGCCCTTCTCCCCCAATTGCTCAGTTTGGCCAGATGGCCAACTCTAGGAAGAGTCTTGGTGGTTCCAAACTTCTTCCATTTAATGATGGAGGCCACTGTGTTCTTGGGGACCTTCAATGCTGCAGACATTTTTTGGTACCCTTCCCCAGATCTGTGCCTCGACACAATCCTGTCTCGGAGCACTACAGACAATTCCTTTGACCTCATGGCTTGGTTTTTGCTCTGACATGCACTGTCAACAGTGGGACCTTATAAAGACAGGTGTGTGCCTTTCCAAATCATGTTCAATCACTTGAATTTACCACAGATGGACTCCAATCAAGACGTAGAAACCTCTCAAGGATGATCAATGGAAACAGGATGCACCTGAGCTCAATTTCTAGTCTCATAGCAAAGGGTCTGAATACTTATGTAAATAAGGTATTTCAGTTTTTTTATTTGATAAATTTGCAGAAATTTCAACAAAAAAAAATCATTTTGTTATTATGGGGTGTTGTGTGTAGATTGCTGAGGATTATATTTTTAAAATCCATTTTAGAATAAGGCTGTAACGTAACAAAATGTGGTAAAAGGCAAGTGGTCTGAATACTTTCCAAGGGCACTGAATATATATATATATATGTTTTTTTATGATTATTTTTTAGGGCCCTGAGCCCTGAATTACATGAATTATGTAAATAACAGCAAATACTCACATCAATATAAATACAAAGTGCAAGCAAAGAGAAACACATGGTCATTAAAAACAAACACATTGATCAGTAATAAGGTCCTCAATCAGTATAACGGAGGAAATATTGTTTACCTGTTGAGCAAAATCAAAGATGAAATGCATCCTGATGTCTTTGCTTCCTGGTTCAGTGTTTTTAAGCCCTCAGTCTGAGACCAGGGGCACTAGAGATAACTAACCCTAAACCTTGTTGAGGCTTTGTCGTTGATATTCTGTAAGTTCACCATCGCGTGTGTCATTTTCTGTGTGTTGTAGATCCAGGGAAGAATTGTGGCCACAAAGGTGACGACGGCAAATGAGGATCATGAGAGAATAGATTACCTTTAAATGAATAAGAGTCGAATGAAACACATTGTCATGTATTGTAATGACACTGGATCAAATGGTTGTGATGTATAGAGAGCATCTAGTCTGGTGCATCATTTCATAAACTGCTTCAATTAGCCCCACTCAAAAATTAGCCCCACTCACAAACTAGCCCCACTCACAAATTAGCCCCACTCACAAATTAGCCCCACTCATAAATTAGCCCCACTCAAAAATTAGCCCCAATCACAAATGATCCCCACTCACAAATTAGCCCCACTCAAAAATTAGCCCCCCTCACAAATTAGCCCCAATCATAAATTAGCCACACTCACAAATTAGCCGCAATCATAAATTAGCCTCACTCACCAATTAGCCCCATTCATAAATTAGCCTCACTCACAAATTGGCCCTACTCGTAAATTAGCACATCGATAATGATTTTAGAATCATATAAAGGGCACATCCCAAATTGACAGAGTGCTATCAGTGAAATCTGTTATTCAAATGAGCCTGCTCTTGTTATTAGAGTTTTATGATAGTGTAATTCATTAAAGCCTCTCTCAAAGTAATAATTGTCTTTTGTCTTATCCCCCACTCTTCCCTACTCTGGGAGCACTGCTAGGTGCCGGTTCACAGAAATACAATCTGTCTGGGAGTTCACGCTATAAAATAATTCCACAGGGCATGTTCTGTTGAATTGGTCTGGCATTTGAGAGTGGCGAAAAGAGAAGGGTAACTTGTTGGGGAGGAGGGTCTTTAAAGTATGTCCTTGAGCTGATGCAATTATCTGAACCATTGAATCCTTTAATGACTGCTGCCTGGTACAACTAGCCAGAACTCGGATATTTCACATCCGTTACACTCACCCCCCTTTCAACCTCCTCCTTTTCCGCAGCAACCAGTGATCCGGGTCAACAGCATCAATGTAACAGATGTAACTTTACGTCGTCCCCTCGCCCCGACACGGGCGCGAACCAGGGACCCTCTGCACACATCAACAACGGTCGCCCACGAAGCATCGTTACCCATCACTCCACAAAGGCCGCGGCCCTTGCAGAGCAAGCTACTTAATGTCTCAGAGCAAGTGACGTAACTGATTGAAATGCTACTAGCGCGTACCCGCTAACTAGCTAGCCATTTCACATCCGTTACACAAGCATCCCCCTTGTTCCTCCAAACATAACGATGGTCATTATGGACAAACAGTTATATTTTTGTTTCATCAGACCAGGAGGACATTTCTCCAAAAAGTATGATCTTTGTCCTTATGTGCAGTTGCAAACCGTAGTCTGGCTTTTTTATGGAAGTTTTGGAGCAGTGGCTTCTTCCTTGCTGAGCGGCCTTTCAGGTTATGTCGATATAGGACTTGTTTTACTGTGGATATAGATAATTTTGTACCTGTTTCCTTCAGCATATTTACAAGGTCATTTGCTGTTGTTCTGGGATTGATTTGCACTTCTCGCACCAACGTACGTTCATCTCCAGGAGACAAAACGATTCTCCTTCCTGAGCGGTATGACGGCTGCGTGGTCCCGTGGTGTTTATACTTGCGTGCTATTGTTTGTACAGATGAACGTGGTACCTTCAGGCATTTGGAAATTGCTCTCAAGGATGAACCAGACTTGTGGAGGTCAACATTTTTTTCTGAGATCTTGGCTGATTTCTTTTGATTTTCCCATGATGTCAAGCAAAGAGGCACTGAGTTTGAAGGTAGGCTTTGAAATACATCCACAGGTACAGCTCCAATTGACTCAAATGATGTCAATTAGCCTATCAGAAGCTTTTCTGGAATTTTCCAAGCTGTTTAAAGGCACAGTCAACTTAGTGTATGTAAACTTCTGACCCATTGGAATTGAGACACAGTGAATTATAAGTGAAATAATCTGTCTGTAAACAATTATTGGAAAAATTACTTGTGTCATGCACAAAGTAGGTATCCTAACTGACTTGCCAAAACTATAGTTTTTTAACAAGAATTTTGTGGAGTGGTTGAAAAACTAGTTTTAATGACTCCAACATAAGTATACGTAAACTTCTGACTTCAACTGTAGCTAAGTGAAGCGGTCCTGAAAGGTCACTGGGCTTTTTTGACAGAGATAAAAATGTAAATATATATATTTTTAATTCTTTGTCACATAAGTCAAGTACAACAGGTGCAAATCGTACAGTGAAATGCTTACTTACAAGACCTTAACCAACAATGCAGTTTTAAGAAAAATAAGTGTTAAGAAAGTATTTACAAAAATAAACTGAAGTAAAAAAATAAATACATCAAAAATAAAAATAAAATAACAGTAATGAGGTTATATACAGGGGTTCCAGTACAGAGTCAATGTGTGGGGGCACAGGTTAGTCTAGATAATTGGGGTAATATGTACATGTAGGTACACGTAAAGTGACTATGTATAGATAATAAACAGCGAGTAGCAGCAGTGTAAAAATGGGGGTGGGGGGACAATGCAAATAGTCTGGGTAGCCGTTTGATTAGCTGTTCATTAGTCTTATGGCTTAGGGGTAGAAGCTGTTAAGAAGTCTTTTGGACCTAGACTTGGCGCTCCGGCACCACTTGCCATGCGGTAGCGGGGAGAACAGTCTATAACTAGGGTGGCTGGAGTCTTTGGCAATTTTTAGGGTCTTCCTCTGACACCGCCTGGTACAGAGGTCCTGGATGTTAGGAAGCTTGGCCCGAGTGATGTACTGGGCCATACGCACTACCCTCTGTAGTGCCTTGGTGTCAGAGGATGAGCAGTTGCCATACCAGGTTGTGATGCAACCAGTCAGGATGCTCTCGACGGTGCAGGTGTATAACTTTTTGAGGATCTGAGGACCCATGCCAAATCTTTTCAGTCTCCTGAGGGGGAATATGTGTTGTCATGTCCTCTTCACGACTGTCTTGGTGTGTATGGACCATGTTAGTTTGTTGGTGGTGTGGACCCCACGGAACTTGAAGCTCTCAACCTGCTCCACTACAGCCCCGTCAATGACAATGGGGGCGTGCTCGGTCCTCCTTTTCCTGTAGTCCACAAACCATCTTGTTTGTCTTGATCACCCTGAGGAACAGGTTGTTATCCTGGCACCACACTGCCAGGTCTCTGACCTCCTCCCTATAGGCTGTCTCATCGTTGTTGGTGATCAGGCCTACCACTGTTGTGTCGTCGGCAAACTTAATGATGGTGTTGGAGTCGTGCAGTCATGGGTGAACAGGGAGTACCGGAGGTAACTGAGCACGCACCCCTGGTTGTTGTATTTTATTTTAAATTAACCAGCTGCTTCCTTCATCTCTCTGCTACAGATGTATTTTCCGGAGCCATATGCTGGGAGAAGAGAAAATAAAAGGAATGAAGGTGGTGTTAACACCAGGAGGTCAAAGTGAGATCCAGACCTCTTTCCTCCCTTCTGATGTCCCTTCTGATTCATTATTTCATTTTCCTTGTTTTGTCTTTTACACCTCTGCATTTTAAAATGTATTAATTATTTTGACAGGTGGATAATTGTCTTGTCAAAACTGATTAACAACTGACCCTGGTTCTGTTGGGCCACTGTTGTTAGCCCATATTTCTTCAGTAAAGGGAATGCTACATTCACTTAAGTGAGGACTTGTTTGTTTATCATTCTCTTTAATCATAGGCACTCAGCACTTTATGGAGGATAATAATATCAGCCATATTTTAGAGTGCTACTGGGCTGCCTTACAGCCCCAAGATGATTGTTATTATGAGAGGAAACTCACATTAAATACAGTCGGCTCAGGCCCTGTTCGCCCCAGAAACCTTGTTATTGTTGTTGTTTATTTTGTTGATGAAACGGAGGAGAGGAGTGTCCGGCAGCATGGTACATTATTTTCAGTTTCTTGCTGCTGTTCTTCTATTGCACATACAACGATGTGTCAGTTTCACCATGTATGTATTCTAGTTTTAAGTTGAACATACTATTGGATAGACTACGGTAGACTTTTAAGGTGTGGTTTTATACTGTATGTCCAATTTCGAACACTACACAAGTGACTGAAACAGAATGTAATTAATTCAGACCTCACAAAGGGAATATACAGTATTCTGACAAATCTTAGACCATATTAAATGTATCTAGCTTTTTTGAAGGTTTTATTAATGTTAAATGTATAATTAACTGCCGTATAAAAAGAAAAACTGCACAACATAGCTATCGACATTCAATGGTTTGTGTGACTTGTGAAATGCGGGTGGAACACAATTGCCTGAGTATTGGAAATACAATCACTTGTGGCTGACAGATAATGGACCGATTCATTGTATACTGGACAAAATAATCTGCTATACGAGCTTTGCGAGTTTAGTAGTGAACTAACAGGTCACATATTCGGTAGACCCTGCCCGTTGCTGTTTACATTTATTTGGCTGCTTCTCAAATAACACATTGTCCAAAGCCATCATACACACAAACTGTTGACAGACAAATCTGAGAGGAGGGAGAGAATCACCGGAACAGATTAAAATGTGTCTGGAAAGCGAGATTAGAAACTGGAATCCCTATACAAATAATACCAAGGTGAGGGGAGGCCGGGAGAAAAAAATCCCTTTCAATCACAACAGTGTTTGATTTTCTCTGCCACAAAAAAAAAAAGCACAGCAGCAAGAGCTATACAGCCCTCGCTAGCCACTCGATGCTAGCCATCACAAACAGATATGTCATGCTCCTGTGGCGCTAGCTAACCCAAAGCAAAAAACAGAGACTCCCTCCCTAAGAAATGCTAATTTCTTCAGTCACACTGAACAACACCAGTCTGTCTGTATAATATGCAATGATTGACTGCCAGTCAATGTCAGTATGATGGGAGAAGTATTTAGTAATCTATCACAGTTAACAAAACTAATTTCAGAAAAGGATTTTAATTAAATAATTTACGCACCAATGCACAATGTTCAGAGTTAGAATGCTTTAAACTTAATGCCCAAATCCTCTCAAAGTAATTTGAAAACCAAGTCACTGAGCAACAAAATACCTTTTATGATTTGGGCATGGAATGAAAAGTGAATGCCCAAATCATCTCAAAGTCACTTCAAAACAAGTCATTGAGCGACACACTATCCCTTTCATGATTTAGGCATGTCATTCATGAATAATTATGGTATGCTAACTTGGGGACATTGACTTACATTTACTTTTTTGTTAGAAAATACTAAAATAGGCATTCGACTGGAACGTCTCTCTGAGTTCAGACAGTGTCATAGATTAATTTACACATCACCAGAACCATCTGTCATTCTGTCCATATTCAGAGTGGCCAGAGTTCGGTTCGCCATAAACCCGATGGCTGCTCTCTTTGGCTTATCTCCTATGCTAATGTCTCATGAGAAACACCAGTCTCAGCTATGAGTCAGATACCTTAGCGGACAGACCAGGGTTCAAATACTATTTGACACCTTTGAGGGTTTTCTCTAGTCTACCTGGAGAGTGCCAGATAGGCAGAGTTTGCAGTTTGGGATTTATTCAACATGTCCATTAAGCCAGGCAAGCTCATTTGTGCACCAATTAAGCATTTGAAAATATTTCAAATGGTATACGAACCCAGGGCTGATAATGAAGCATGCTTGGGGCTCTGACACATTCATGAATGAGTTCCAGGTATCAATGTAGGATTAGATGTATGTCCTTGTAGCTGTGAATGTTTTCTTGAATATTACATGACATTGAGAGCAGGTATGCAACACATTTGGGAACTACTGACAGGGCCAGAATGTCATGTTGCTTGTATCTGTAACACATACAGCAATGGAACAACTTGTTGAAATCACATGCTGTCCATTGTCCTATTGAACAGCTGCAACTTTAGTTCAAATGTTTCTCTCGTGGCAGGATAACATTTATCCTAGGAGATGTTCTGTAATGGTTTTATTTGATCATCTCTTTGTCTTCCTGCTTTGAGATTTATTCAACTCTGCACTCTATACACTCAGCTGCAGTTATTTATCCTTGGCATTATCGTTTCAACTAGACATGTCCTATGTTGAAAAGACGTTGAAAAGACGTCTTTGTCTGACGTTGAAGTCACATTAATTTTCAATTTTAAGTGACAGCTGAAAATACCTATTTTTATGGACGTTGAATATACATATTTTTACGGACTTTGAAAATATGTATTTATACGGATGTTGAAAAAAAATACTCTGCTGGACATTGACAATGTTTTTGTATGACGTTGAAATCACATTCATTTTCAGGTCTAAGTGAAAGTTGAAAGTATGTATTTATTGGGGTTCAACTGTGCACCATTTTACTTACATCTATCTGTCAATGAAGAAAGCATGATGTCATGTCGAAAAGTTGTATTTCTAGATGTAAACATGATGATATTGTGGATCACCTTCCCCTCGACTACAGCATCTGTCCATGTGTCAGTGTCAATGTGCACTGATGAATCCATTTCAACAAATGTATTGATTATTTTCTTAAATCCCCCTTCTGCCTGTGATAATGTGTTGTTTGTGGCTTTCGAATTTCCATTTTGTAGTACAGTCGACCCCGGGTTCCTGTGGCAGAACGGATGTGGTTAGACACAGAATTTTGTTTTATACCGTGTTTGTTTACATGTACTTTGTATTCAAACATTGGTGTAGAACGAGCTTATATTTTGGATTCTGATGAGGTACGACAGTTGAACTAAGCTCGGGAGAATTTATAAGTTGTATTTTTCAAGAATCAATGCGTACATATAATTAATTTACAAACACAAAAACAGACGTAGCAGAATAGTGGAAATATAGTGTTTCACACTATTACTTACTAATTGTGTTGTGTGTTGTGATTGGCTGTGATATTCACCTATTGATTTCTCCTGCAGGAGCAGAATCTGTTGTCAAAATGAGAAACTGTTCTGATTTTGTGGCTATGTTATCTAATGGATATCTCCCGCAAGTGCGGAATCTGTTGTCAAAATGAGAAAGCTGTTCTGACTTTGTGACTGTGTTATCCTATTGGAAATCCCTCTTCCATTTCCTGGTTGCTAAAAATGTACACTGTTCCCTCAATTTGAGTTTATGTGAGAAAACAAGCACCATCTAAATCGCTGTGAAATATCTTTTCAATAACAAATATTGGAGTAAAACAAACATCATATTTTGGGTTATGATGGGGAACGACAGTTAAAATAAGCTCATGCGGCATTTATAAGTCATATTCTTAAAAAATGTAAACTCAGCAAAAAAAAGAAACGTCCTCTCACTGTCAACTGCGTTTATTTTCAGCAAACTTAACATGTCTAAATATTTATATGAACATAACAAGATTCAACAACTGAGACATAAACTGAACAAGTTCCACAGACATGTGACTAACAGAAATGGAATAATGTGTCCCTGAACAAAGGAAGGGGGGGTCAAAATCAAAAGTAACAGTCAATATCTGGTGTGGCCACCAGCTGCATTAACGTCTTTGGGATAGGGGGCGGTATTTTGACGTCCGGATGAAAAGCGTGCCCAAAGTAAACTGCCTGCTACTCAGGCCCAGAAGCTAAGATATGCATATAATTGGTATATCTGGATAGAAAACACGCTAACGTTTCTAAAACTGTTAAAGTAATGTCTGTGAGTATTACAGAACTGAAATGGCAGGCAAAACCCAGAGGACAAACCATTAAAAAAAGAAATTCAGCATACCACTGATTTCAATGCCTGGCACGTTTATAATAGGGCGAAATCATCCCTGATTGCAGTTCCTAGGGCTTCCACTAGATGTCAACAGTCTTTAGAAAGAGTTTCAGGCTGGTTTTTGGAAAAATTAGGGAGAAGTTGTAGTTTTTCTAAGTGGCTCCCATTTTGGCTGTAGTGTTTCCAAGCGCATAGCCGAGAGAGCGCGTTCTTTTTGTTTATCTCCGGTAAAGACAATAACGATTCTCCGTCTTAAATATTACTGTTTATTTGTTTATTTGCATATTACGGTACCTAAGGTTTGATTATAAACGTTGATTGACTTGTTTTCGATAAGTTTATTGGTAACGTTTGGGATTCATTTTAGTATTCATTTTGAAGGAGGGAAACCGAGTGGATTATTGACTGAAGCGCTGCAGCTAAACTGAGTTTTTATGGATATAAAGAAGGGCTTTATTGAACAAAAGGACCATTTGTAATGGAACTGGAACCTTTTGGAGTGCCAACAGAAAAAGATCTTCAAAAGTAAGGCATATATTATATCGCTATTTCTGACATTCGTGTCGCAACTCCCTGGTTGAAAATGATTTGTTATGCATTTGTGTGCTGGACACTATCCTCAGATAATCGCATGATTTGCTTTCGCCGTAAAGCCTTTTTGAAATGGCTGGATTAATAACAAGTTAAGCTTTATTTGATGTATTGACTTGTGATTTCATGAAAGTTTAATATTTATAGTAATTTAATTTGAATTTGGCGCTCTGCCATTTCACCGGATGTTGGCCAGGTAGGACGCTACCGTCCCACGTATCCATAAGAAGTTTTAAGTACTGCAGTGCATCTCCTCCTCATGGACTGCACCAGATTTGCCCGTTCTTGCTGTGAGATGTTACCCTACTCTTCCACCAAGGCACCTGCAAGTTCCCGGACATTTCTGGGGGTAGTGGCCCTAGGCCTCACCCTCCGATCCAACAGGTCCTGGACGTGCTCAATGGGATTGAGATCCGGGCTCTTCGCTGGCCGTGGCAGAGCACTGACATGCCTTTCTTGCAGGAAATCACGCACAAAACGAGCAGTATGGCTGGTGGCATTGTCATGCGCTTTGCATTTTCACTGGATGTTGGCCAGGTGGGACGCTACCGTCCCACATATCCCAGAGAGGTAAATGTAACTCTATGGCAGCACCCAAGGGACTTGAATTATCTAGCTCTACCCTTAGACTTGGCGGTGACATAGTGTCCTCATGAGTGACAGAACACTGAGCAATCACAGCGCAACGCTCTGTATTTTCTGCTGGCTTGCCCCACCCCCACAGAAAGCTGTCACGACCGTCGTATGAATAAGCGTGAGTAGAGTTCCACATTTTAATGATAGTGAAACTTCCAAAACAACAAAGATATAACGATTGTGAAATACGTAGCGCACATAGGCACTTATACACAACAATATCCCCCATAGCAGGTGGGAAAAAGGACACACTAAGTATGATCCCCAATTAGAGGTAACGATTATCAGCTGCCTCTAATTGGGAACCATACACACACACCAACATATAAATATAATACCTAGAAACCCCCCTAGTCACAAAAGCACTGAGCTAGGCTGAAACACCTGCATTTTGGAGCTGCCTTACTCAAGAAAACAAAAAAGAAACATCAAGATGATGTCGATTATATATACTGTATATATATATCTTTTTTTACATTGTTTGCAAACTGATATATGACACGTATTAATGCCAAAATAACATGCAAAACAGAAACGCCCCCCCCCCCCCCCCCCAAAAGAAAGCGAAAAATGTGGGGCTCAGTAACAACAGCGTATGTGAAAAGTCAAAAGTGGTTTGTGCAAAAAGGGTTCATGCAGATATTCCAGGTTAACTATTTAACTATTTAGCAGTCTTATAGCTTCGGGGTAGAAGTTGTTCAGGGTCCTGTTGGTTCCAGACTTGGTGCATCGGTACAGCATGCCGTGCAGCGAGAACAGACTAGGATTTGTGTGGCTGGAGGGCCTTCTTCTGACACTGCCTGGTATAGAGATTCTGGATGGCAGGGAGCTCTGCCTCAGTGATGTACTGGGCCGTACGCACTACCCTCTGTAGCTAACGATCAGATGCCTAACAGTTGCCATACGAAGCGTTGATGCAGCCAGTGAAGATACTCTATATAGTGCAGCTGTTGTGCCCTCTTCAAGACTTTGATGTGTGTGGATCATGATAGTTCCTTAGTGACAACAAGGAACTTGAAGCTCTCGACCTGTTCCACAACAGCACCATTGATGTGGATGGGGTGTGCTCAACCCTCCATTTCCTGTAGTCCACAATCAGCTCCTTTGCCTTGCTGACGTTGAGGGAGAAGAAGTTGTCCTGGCACCGTCTCTGACCTGCTCCTTGTAAGCTGTCTCATTGTCGTCTGTAATCAGGCCTACCACCGTTGTGTAGTCTGCAAACTTATTGATGGTGTTGGAGTCGTGCACAGCTCCGCAGTCAGGGGTGAACAGGGAGTAAAGGAGGGTACTAAGCACGCACCCCTGAGGGGCCACCGTGTTGAAAGGTCAGTGTGGCGGATGTGTTGTTGGCTACCCTCACCACCTGGGTGTGGCCCATCAGGAAGTCCAAGATCCAGTTGCAGAGGGAGGTGTTTAATCCCAGGGTTCTTACCTTAGTGATGAGCTTGGATGGCACAATGGTGTTGAAAGCTAAGCTGTAGTCAATGAACAGCATTTTCACGTATGTGTTCCTTTTGTCCAGGTGGGAAAGGGCAGTGTGGAGTGCAATAGAGATTGCGTCATCTGTGGATCTGTTAGAGCGGTATGCGAATAGAAGTGGGTCCAGGCTGTCTGGGATGATGGTGTTGATGTGAGCCATGACCAGCATTTGAAAGCATTTCATGGCTACTGATTTAAACATGTTATGGTCGTCTGCTTTATAGGTATTACAGACTGGGTCAGGGCGAGGTTGAAAATGTCAGTGAAGACACTTGCCAGCTGGTAATCCGTCTGGCCTTGCAGCCTTGTGAATGTTAACCTGTTTAAAAGCTTACTCACATCGTCTATGGAGAGCGTGATCGCACAGTTGTCTGGAACAGCTGGTGCTCTCATGCATAGCTCAGCGTTGCTAGCCTCGAAGCTCGCATAGAAGGTATTTAGCTCATCTGGTAAACTCACGTAACTGGACAGCGCGCAGTTGGGTTTCCCTTTGTAATCAGTGATAGTTTGCAAGCTCTGACACATCTGACGAGCGTCAGTGCCGGTGTAGTAGGATTTGATCTTGGTCTTTGCCTGTTTGATGGTTAGTCAGAGGCCGTAGAGGGATTTTTACAAGCTTCCGGATTAGTGTCCCACTCATTGAAAGCGGCAGCTCTATCATTCATCTTATTGCGAATGTTGCCTGTAAACTATGGCTTCTGGCTAGGATATGTGTGTACGGCTACTGTGGGGACAACATCGCCAATGCAATTATTAATGAATCCGGTGACTCGCGGTAAACTCCCCAATGCTATCCCAGAATATATTCCAGTTTGTGCTAGTGAAATAGTCCTGTAGTTTAGCATCCGCATCATAGGACCACTTTCATATTGAGGGCGTCACTGGTACTTCCTGTTTGAGTTTTTGCTTGTAAGCAGGAATCAGGAGGATAGAGTTATGGTCAGATTTCCCAACAGGAGTGCGAGGGAGAGCTCTGTACGCGTCTCTTTGTATGAAGTAAAGGTAATCTAGAGTTTTATCCCTCTAGTTGCACAGGTGACATGAGAGAAAATGGATTTCAGTTTTCCTGCATTAATGTCACCGGCCACTAGGAGCGCCACCTCTAGTTGAGCATTTTCTTGTTTGCTTGTGGCACTATACAGCCAGCGGTCAGTGCGGTCTTAGTGCCAGCATCAGTTTGTGGTGGTAAATAGACAGCTCTGAAAAATATAGATGAAAACTCTCTTGGTAAATAGTGTGGTCTACAGATTATCATGAGGTATTCTAACTCAGGCGTGCAGAACCACTTCCTCAATATTAGAGATTGTGCACCAGCTGTAATTAACAAAGAGACACACACCCCCTCTAAGCTTCCCCGACACAGACATTCTTTACTGCCGATGCATCGAAAAACCAGCTGCTGTAGATTTCTATTTACTATGTCCTTGTTCAGCCACGACTCTGAGAAGCATAGGATATTACAGTTCTTCAGATCACGTTGATAAGATAGTCTCGAACGGAGCTCATCCAGTTTATTCTCCAGTTCGCCAATAGAACGGAGGCTCGAGACGACTCATCCATTCTCCGATGTAGTTTCGTCAGGTATCCCGCACGCCGGCCTCCATAGTTGACCTCCCGGGTGGCGCAGTGGTCTAGGGCACTGCATTGCAGTGCTAGCTGCGCCACCAGAGTCTCTGGGTTCGCGCCCAGGCTGGGCTGGGTTCGCGCCCAGGCTCTGCCGCAACCGGGAGGTCCGTAGGGCGACGCACAATTGGCATAGCGTCGTCCGGGTTAGGGAGGGTTTGGCCGGTAGGGATATCCTTGTCTCAGTATGTAAAAATGTAATGAAATGTAAAAAATGTAATAAAATGTATGCACTCTACTGTAAGTCGCTCTGGATAAGAGCGTCTGCTAAATGACTAAAATGTAATAGTGGTGTCTCCTCCTTCTTTGAGTTTCAGGGATCTTGGCCTGGTGGGCCATAATCAACATGTTTTTTGCCTATGACTCACTTAAGTATTAGCTGGCGCCATTCCCTCCCGCGCCATACTCTCTGGCGCCATTCTCCAGCACCATGCCCTCCAGCACCAATTCCCTCCAGCGCCCTTTCCAATACTAGGGAGGGAGCAGCAGAAAACTACATTTTTAAGCTACTTTATTAACCAGAGCTGATAAAGCACAAGGGAAAGGAGGTAGAGAGAGGAGACGCTCTAGCGGGGGCCGTGCTGTGTGTGTAGGCTACTGTGAGAGGAGGTAGAGAGAGGGGACACTCCAGCAGGGCTGTGCTGTGTGTGTAGGCTACTGTGAGAGGAGGTAGAGAGAGGTAACCCTCTAGCAGGGGGAGTGCTGTGTGTGTAGGCTACTGTGAGAGGAGGTAGAGAGAGGTAACCCTCTAGCAGGGGCCGTGCTGTGTGTGTAGGCTACTGTGAGAGGAGGTAGAGAGAGGGGACACTCCAGCAGGGCTGTGCTGTGTGTGTAGGCTACTGTGAGAGGAGGTAGAGAGAGGGGACGCTCTAGCAGGGGCAGTGCTGTGTGTGTAGGCTACTGTGAGAGGAGGTAGAGAGAGGTAACCCTCTAGCAGGGGCCGTGCTGTGTGTGTAGGCTACTCTGAGTGTGAGCGAGTGACACAGGAACATGGAGGAGAAAGGGAGAGACGAGAGACCACAACTAACCAAGCAGACTCTTGCTGTAATACACTAATAGCTGCCATAGCTAGGTTATTTATCACCTTACATGGTTGCATAGTACCTGTCTTGACTGCATGAAACCTGGAGAAGCTAGTTAAATTAGCTAGCTAGGCTAATTGAGGCAACATGCACTTTCTCTTTCCTACAGTTACACACAACAACAACTCCATTCAGAATATAAAGTAGCAGACTATCTGTTGGGAGTCTTGGTCGTTGTAGCCTGTCCTTCTTCTTTAACTTTTAGTTCCATCATTTTAATTCCATCTTCCATTGATTAGATATCTCCTGACTTTTGCCCACACTGAGGCTCTATGACTGTAGGCTGGTGCCCGCTTTGATAATTAATGATTGGCCAACAATAACAACAAGCTACATGTGTCACATGTGAAAGCAAAATAAAAGTATGGGATTATAATGATGACAGAGCTATGTGAGTTTGTATTTTACATTTTGTGGTCGCACAATGAGATTCGTGGTTGCAAGTACAATTCACAAATGTGTAATTGAATTTTGCAAGCTTGTATCATGATGTGTGAAAGACTTAACAACAATCGCAAACTTGTAACTATACATTTGAATAAATTCAATAAGATTTGCAAGTATTATTCATTTTCGGAATTATTACAAGTCCATTTACGAGTATGAATATTTTGCCGTGAATCAAAAATACACGTGCTCTGAGTTCTGTCCCAGTTTTCACGTTACCAAACATTTCGTAAGCTTATGAAACATTTAAGTTAGTAGAAAGAAATTTGCAAGTGAACATTTGATTTGTGCTCTGGGATCAGGACCTTTTACTCCTGAACAATCAGTTCTCTCTGCCAAAACCACAACTATCTAACCATTGGCTGGATTGTACCATCAATTAAATCTCAGGAAGTAGCTCTCCAGGATGAGGTAAATGAAACAAAAACAATCTACTTGAAAGTAATCGTCTCTTTTAAATCTGTGTTAATAAAAAAAAAAATTGGGGGGGGGGGGGGTGAAAAGCCATGACAGTAGTTTGCTTATCATGTGAAATATAATGGTACAATTCAGACTAACTCCAGACTAACCATTGCATTGACAGCCATTATTGCGTTAGCTAGCTTCCCTCTGACATTCATCCTAGCTTTGCTATCAACTGCCTAGCTTTATCAGACAGCTTTAGATGAGAGGGTAAAATGTATATATTTGTTGATTATTAATGCCATTAGCTATTTGTCCCACATTCTATGAGTTTATGTTTTTCCCCTCTACCTCAGTTCACTTAAACTTTCCTTCTTTATTTCCCATGGGCTTTATCAGAGTGCCCCCTAGTGGCTGGAATACAACTGTATTAAGCCCCTTACAACCCCCCCCCCCCCCCCCCCCTGCAACAAAAACAAACAAAAAATCACTGGCCTGAGAACAAACAAAGCTGCTGATCATGAGAACACCTGAGAAAACTGAACTAACAGCTATACAACTAGATAGCATGCCCAGTCTATCTACAGTACATGGGCAAAGATGCAACCCCCCACTAAACATTATCACACTGTAATTAGTAAAGGTTAAAAAAAAAACATCTGAGCATCTCTAGTTTGTATCCTGATAAGAGCTTGGCAGCCCTTAAGTGTTATAGGTTCAAATGTCTCTTGGCCTTCTCTGCCGGGCTGAACGGCAAGGGGAAGGTCATGGGTGACCCCAATGAATCAGTGTCCACTTCATCATGGGATGATTGAGTCTGACCCCTCAGCTGTTTCCATATTTACCCCTGTCCTCTCCGGCATCTCCCTCGAGGACAGGCTGACACCTGTGCTACCTGTTTCTCACTATCTGGTACTAGCTGTGTGCTACTCTGTCTGTTCTCTTCATTCCTACATGGCCTGTTGATGAATACTGGATAAGAACCCTCATCTGAGCTCTCAGACTCATCTCTCTCAGCATTTTGCTGCTTGGCTGGGGTGGTTCCCTTTTCCGCAGTGGTACAATAATATGCATGAATGACCTTGTTTAGATAATCACCCCAGTTGAATGACCTTGTTTAGCTAATCACCCCAGTTGAATGACCTGGTTTAGATAATCACCCCAGTTGAATGACCTGGTTTAGATAATCACCCCAGTTGAATGACCTTGTTTAGATAATCACCCCAGTTGACCTTTTCCTCTTCATCTAGTGTGCGCAACATTGACAATAGTGTACAGTTAAATCTCTCCCCCGGATTCCCCTGTGGAGGATATGGAGAGGTTCTGGAATTGGCTATTCCTGTACAGTTCTGTAAGGCTCTGAATAACAGATTTTCAAACTCTCTTCCATGATCGTGATGGATTTTTGATGGATTTTTTTTTAGGAAAAGTCCTCAAAAAGCTTTGTGCTACAGTTTTCCTACTTATTTCTGGTGGGGTAGGCTTGTGCAAATGTTGTAAAGTTATCTAAAAGAACTCAAATGTACTCTTAGCCCCCTCTGCTTTTCTCCTAATGCACATCGCCAATTGAAATCATCTGTAGCCCGTACACGTTGCATTGGGGCCCTAGTTATTACACTGGGTTTCTCTTGTTTGATACACTTACACACTTTAGTGATAAAGTCTTCAATGTCATATTGCATGCATGCCATTTTGCATTCAACACTCTTTATGTTCCTAAATGGGCCATTTCAGTGTGTAAATACTTGGAAAACAGTCCTGTGTTGACTTGTTAACACAACTTGTTAATCCCTCTGGTGAGACATGGAGCCTGTTCCACTTTGATAACTTGGCATGACTCTTGATAACATTCTGTTGGCTCAGTACTTCACCTTTTCAGTTCCAAGATTCTCCATGCAGCTGCATCCTGCATACTGAGACTGCATGCGAGTACCAATACCTTCCATACAGCTCATCAGTGTGCAGCTGAACACTGTATACTGGAAACACTCGGTTTCTTATTTTAACAAAAAATGTAACCAATCTTTGTTTAACATACTTGCCTAACTTGTTTTTGCATGGATTCCGCAATGCGTTTAGCATTTAACAGGAAGGACCGCTATATCATGTTCCGGAATCCTTCTTAACTGACAGGTTAAAGTCTCCTTGAAAGAGCCTCTAAGCTGCTAACGTTAGCCATCAAGCTAACGGAGTTAGTCCCAGATAATTTTTCCAATGGGGCTATCTTTGTCTGGAAAAGTAAATTAATAGTTCCAGCACTGAAAGAGCTGTATCTACTATGCTTTGTTTCGGGACAAATCAAATCAAAGTTTATTTTTGTCACGTGCGCCGAATACAACAGGTGTAGACCTTACAGTGAAATGCTTACTTACAGGCTCTAACCAATAGAGCAAAAAATTTATTAGGTGAACAATAGGTAAGTAAAGAAATAAAACAACAGTAAAAAGACAGGCTATATACAGTAGCGAGGCTATAAAAGTAGCGAGGCTACATACAGACACCGGTTAGTCAGGCTGATTGAGGTAGTATGTACATGTAGATATGGTTAAAGTGACTATGCATATATGATGAACAGAGAGTAGCATTAGCATAAAAGAGGGGTTGGCGGGTGGTGGGTGGCGGGACACAATGCAGATAGCCCGGTTAGCCAATGTGTGGGAGCACTGGTTCGTCGGCCCAATTGAGGTAGTATGTACATGAATGTATAGTTAAATTAACTATGCATATATGATAAACAGAGAGTAGCAGCAGCGTAAAAAATAGGGGTTGGGGGGGCACACAATGCAAATAGTCCGGGTAGCCATTTGATTACCTGTTCAGGAGTCTTAAGGCCTTGGGGTAAAAACTGTTGAGAAGCCTTTTTGTCCTAGACTTGGCACTCCGGTACCGCTTGCCATGCGGTAGTAGAGAGAAAAGTCTATGACTGGGGTGGCTGGGGTCTTTGACAATTTTTAGGGCCTTCCTCTGACACCGCCTGGTGTAGAGGTCCTGAATGGCAGGCAGCTTAGCCCCAGTGATGTACTGGGCCGTACGCACTACCCTCTGTGGTGCCTTGCGGTCAGAGGCTGAGCAATTGCCGTACCAGGCAGTTATGCAACCAGTCAGGATGCTCTCAATGTTGCAGCTGTAGAACCTTTTGAGGATCTCAGGACTCATGCCAAATATTTTTTGTTTCCTTGAGGGGAAACTGGATCACTCAATGCGACAATTGTTTGCTTGCCGATGATTATAGGCTTGAGGTGGCTTCCTTGATCACGCAGGTAGCCAGCCTACGTAAGAAACTGGGGAAAACGAACGGTGGAATGTTTAGCTTTTCTACGCCGGTCGCCGGATGGCATTCGCGCATGTTGGATGCATCTCCGTTTTGTCGTTTGTCATTATCCGACTGGCAGGTGTTGCCCAGAGTTTGTGATTTGAAAGTCAACGTCGGCAACCTTTGTCCCTGCTCTGAATTGAGCGAGGCTTCTCCATCTGTCGGAAGCCTGCACCATCCTGTGAAGCGTGGGAGTGGCTGTATTTCCTCCTACTTCTAGCCAGCCGTGATTTTGGGCAGCTCCATGGTAACAAATGTGACTTTTCCGGAGCTCGAGTAAATGACATTACTAAGCTGCTCTTGAATGTACTACGCCAGGACATGGACATCGATTATATCGTAGTCCATGTGGGTTTTAATGACATTATGAAGGGCAGCTCTGAACAGTTGAAACTGTATTTCAAAGAGCTGATTGACTCTCTGCTAGATACTAATGAAAGATCCATCATATCTGGCCCTGTGCCTTCTCTGAATCGTGGCATTGAACACTTTAGCAGGATTCTTTCTCTTCACAACTGGCTACGTGATTATTGCAGTTCAATGGTTGTAACTTTTGTTGACAATTTCGATACCTTTTGGAAACTAAACACGTTTTATAAAACTTATGTGTTATGGCTTTACACCCACTGCTATATTATGGAGATGTACTTGTCTAACAGAACAGAGAGGGTGTTATTTAATGGAAGCCTCTCCAACATAATCCAGGTAGAAGCAGGAATTCCCCAGGGCAGCTGTCTAGGCCCCTTACTTTTTTCAATCTTTACTAATGACATACCACTGGCTTTGAGTAAAGCCAGTGTGTCTATGTATGCAGATGACACAACACTATACATGCCAGTTATTACAGCGACTGAAATGACTACAACACTTAACAACGAGCTGCAGTTAGTTTCAGAGTGGGTGGGTGGCAATAAGTTAGTCCTAAATATTTCTAAAACTTTAAGTATGGTATTTGGGACAAATCATTCACTAAACCCTAAACCTCAACTAAATATTGTAATGAATAATGTGGACATTGAGCTAGTTGAGGTGACTAAACTGCTTGGAGTAACACTGGATTGTAAACTGTCATGGTCAAAACATATTGATACAAAGGTAGCTAAGATGAGGAGAAGTATATCCATAATAAAGCGCTGCTCTCCCTTCTTACCAGCACTGTCAACAAGGCAGGTCCTACATGCTCTAGTTTCTACCTTCTTAACAGCACTGTCAACAAGGCAGGTCCTACAGGCCCTAGTTTCTACCTTCTTAACAGCACTGTCAACAAGGCAGGTCCTACAGGCCCTAGTTTCTACCTTCTTAACAGCACTGTCAACAAGGCAGGTCCTACAGGCCCTAGTTTCTACCTTCTTAACAGCACTGTCAACAAGGCAGGTCCTACAGGCCCTAGTTTCTACCTTCTTAACAGCACTGTCAACAAGGCAGGTCCTACAGGCCCTAGTTTCTACCTTCTTAACAGCACTGTCAACAAGGCAGGTCCTGTCAAATATGTGTCTGTCTATCCCTGTTCTCTCCTCTCTGCACAGACCATACAAACGCCTCACACCGCGTGGCCGCGCCCACCCTAACCTGGTGGTCCCAGCCCGCACGACCCACGTGGAGTTCCAGGTCTCCGGTAGCCTCTGGAACTGCCGATCCGCGGCCAACAAGGCAGAGCTCATCTCAGCCTATGCCTCCCTCCAGTCCCTCGACTTCTTGGCACTGACGGAAACATGGCTCACCACAGATAACACTGCTACTCCTACTGCTCTCTCTTCGTCTGCCCACGTGTTCTCGCACACCCCGAGAGCTTCTGGTCAGCGGGGTGGTGGCACCGGGATCCTCATCTCTCCCAAGTGGTCATTCTCTCTTTCTCCCCTTACCCATCTGTCTATCGCCTCCTTTGAATTCCATGCTGTCACAGTTACCAGCCCTTTCAAGCTTAACATCCTTATCATTTATCGCCCTCCAGGTTCCCTTGGAGAGTTCATCAATGAGCTTGATGCCTTGATAAGCTCCTTTCCTGAGGACGGCTCACCTCTCACAGTTCTGGGTGACTTTAACCTCCCCATGTCTACCTTTGACTCATTCCTCTCTGCCTCCTTCTTTCCACTCCTCTCCTCTTTTGACCTCACCCTCTCACCTTCCCCCCCTACTCACAAGGCAGGCAATACGCTTGACCTCATCTTTACTAGATGCTGTTCTTCCACTAACCTCATTGCAACTCCCCTCCAAGTCTCCGACCACTACCTTGTATCCTTTTCCCTCTCGCTCTCGTCCAACACTTCCCACACTGCCCCTACTCGGATGGTATCGCGCCGTCCCAACCTTCGCTCTCTCTCCCCCGCTACTCTCTCCTCTTCCATCCTATCATCTCTTCCCTCTGCCCAAACCTTCTCCAACCTATCTCCTGATTCTGCCTCCTCAACCCTCCTCTCCTCCCTTTCTGCATCCTTTGACTCTCTATGTCCCCTATCCTCCAGGCCGGCTCGGTCCTCCCCTCCCGCTCCGTGGCTCGACGACTCATTGCGAGCTCACAGAACAGGGCTCCGGGCAGCCGAGCGGAAATGGAGGAAAACTCGCCTCCCTGCGGACCTGGCATCCTTTCACTCCCTCCTCTCTACATTTTCCTCTTCTGTCTCTGCTGCTAAAGCCACTTTCTACCACTCTAAATTCCAAGCATCTGCCTCTAACCCTAGGAAGCTCTTTGCCACCTTCTCCTCCCTCCTGAATCCTCCTCCCCCTCCCCCCCCCTCCTCCCTCTCTGCAGACGACTTCGTCAACCATTTTGAAAAGAAGGTCGACGACATCCGATCCTCGTTTGCTAAGTCAAACGACACCGCTGGTTCTGCTCACACTGCCCTACCCTGTGCTTTGACCTCTTTCTCTCCCCTCTCTCCAGATGAAATCTCGCGTCTTGTGACGGCCGGCCGCCCAACAACCTGCCCGCTTGACCCTATCCCCTCCTCTCTTCTCCAGACCATTTCCGGAGACCTTCTCCCTTACCTCACCTCGCTCATCAACTCATCCCTGACCGCTGGCTACGTCCCTTCCGTCTTCAAGAGAGCGAGAGTTGCACCCCTTCTGAAAAAACCTACACTCGATCCCTCCGATGTCAACAACTACAGACCAGTATCCCTTCTTTCTTTTCTCTCCAAAACTCTTGAACGTGCCGTCCTTGGCCAGCTCTCCTGCTATCTCTCTCAGAATGACCTTCTTGATCCAAATCAGTCAGGTTTCAAGACTAGTCACTCAACTGAGACTGCTCTTCTCTGTATCACGGAGGCGCTCCGCACTGCTAAAGCTAACTCTCTTTCCTCTGCTCTCATCCTTCTAGACCTATCGGCTGCCTTCGATACTGTGAACCATCAGATCCTCCTCTCCACCCTCTCCGAGTTGGGCATCTCCGGCGCGGCCCACGCTTGGATTGCGTCCTACCTGACAGGTCGCTCCTACCAGGTGGCGTGGCGAGAATCTGTCTCCTCACCACGCGCTCTCACCACTGGTGTCCCCCAGGGCTCTGTTCTAGGCCCTCTCCTATTCTCGCTATACACCAAGTCACTTGGCTCTGTCATAACCTCACATGGTCTCTCCTATCATTGCTATGCAGACGACACACAACTAATCTTCTCCTTTCCCCCTTCTGATGACCAGGTGGCGAATCGCATCTCTGCATGTCTGGCAGACATATCAGTGTGGATGACGGATCACCACCTCAAGCTGAACCTCGGCAAGACGGAGCTGCTCTTCCTCCCGGGGAAGGACTGCCCGTTCCATGATCTCGCCATCACGGTTGACAACTCCATTGTGTCCTCCTCCCAGAGCGCTAAGAACCTTGGCGTGATCCTGGACAACACCCTGTCGTTCTCAACTAACATCAAGGCGGTGGCCCGTTCCTGTAGGTTCATGCTCTACAACATCCGCAGAGTACGACCCTGCCTCACACAGGAAGCGGCGCAGGTCCTAATCCAGGCACTTGTCATCTCCCGTCTGGATTACTGCAACTCGCTGTTGGCTGGGCTCCCTGCCTGTGCCATCAAACCCCTACAACTCATCCAGAACGCCGCAGCCCGTCTGGTGTTCAACCTTCCCAAGTTCTCTCACGTCACCCCGCTCCTCCGCTCTCTCCACTGGCTTCCAGTTGAAGCTCGCATCCGCTACAAGACCATGGTGCTTGCCTACGGAGCTGTGAGGGGAACGGCACCTCAGTACCTTCAGGCTCTGATCAGGCCCTACACCCAAACAAGGGCACTGCGTTCATCCACCTCTGGCCTGCTCGCCTCCCTACCACTGAGGAAGTACAGTTCCCGCTCAGCCCAATCAAAACTGTTCGCTGCTCTGGCACCCCAATGGTGGAACAAACTCCCTCACGACGCCAGGACAGCGGAGTCAATCACCACCTTCCGGAGACACCTGAAACCCCACCTCTTCAAGGAATACCTAGGATAGGATAAAGCAATCCTTCTGCCCCCCCCCCCCCCCCCCCCCTAAAAGATGTAGATGCACTATTGTAAAGTGGCTGTTCCACTGGATGTCATTAGGTGAATGCACCAATTTGTAAGTCGCTCTGGATAAGAGCGTCTGCTAAATGACTTAAATGTAAATGTAAATGTCCTACAGGCCCTAGTTTCTACCTTCTTAACAGCACGATCAACAAGGCAGGTCCTACAGGCCCTAGTTTCTACCTTCTTAACAGCACTGTCAACAAGGCAGGTCCTACAGGTCCTAGTTTCTACCTTCTTAACAGCACTGTCAACAAGGCAGGTCCTACAGGCCCTAGTTTCTACCTTCTTAACAGCACTGTCAACAAGGCAGGTCCTACAGGCCCTAGTTTCTACCTTCTTAACAGCACTGTCAACAAGGCAGGTCCTACAGGCCCTAGTTTCTACCTTCTTAACAGCACTGTCAACAAGGCAGGTCCTACAGGCCCTAGTTTCTACCTTCTTAACAGCACGGTCAACAAGGCAGGTCCTACAGGCCCTAGTTTCTACCTTCTAACAGCACTGTCAACAAGGCAGGTCCTACAGGCTCTAGTTTCTACCTTCTTAACAGCACTGTCAACAAGGCAGGTCCTACAGGCCCTAGTTTTGTCACATCTGGACTACTGTTCAGTCGTGTTGTCAGGAGCCACAAAAAGAGACTTAGGAAAAACCAGCACAGTCTTCTTGTTCAATCCTCTGTAATCAACACAAAGGTTTTAAACTCTCCTCCTTTTTCTGTACACAGACCAGAAGTGATGCGTATGATGGAGGTGACTTCCTGATGAAGTTTTTGTTAAGGAGTCACTGAAGGTGGCTTTTCACCTCCGCATACAAGTGGCCTGGAACACCATTGTATCTCTTATCAGTCAATGTTATCTTCATTCTGAGATTTTCAATTCACCCTATGTCCATGTCAGCGTTTGACAAAAAACGTCTGATTCCTCTCTGGGCATCTGTTTCACTAATTCTTGTTTTTCTTATCTCAAGTGCTGTACATCTACAGGTGGGTCCCACCACTCTATATGACCGGTGTCAGAGCCAGGCTCCTGTGGGGATCTGTCATGAACCTGTGCTACAGTAACCTTTTCTTCACTGGGCACAGGAACCGGGTGACACCATATCACTCTCTGTAATGTCTCTATCACTGTTTGTCTTGGTAAGGTAATGTCATGTTTGGTAGTATTCACTACTGCAATGTCAACTTTTCGAGATGGGTGTTTTGATGTTTTTACTACCTGAATTAGTAGGTCCAGGCCCCAGATCATTCTCATGTCCAGTTCAAAGAACACCATTTAATCATTAAAGGGGGCCTCTCTTTGGGATACAGGGACGAATCCATTTTGTTTGTCCACCTGGAATGACAATGTCACATGTGCCTGCTCTAAGCAAGCATTCCTCCGTGTACTAGTCTTAGTGCTGAAGCAGAATGAGTAGTCTCTACCTTGCCCTGTCCTAGTTTAAGTGCATTTCTTAGCACATGTACTGTATACATCAGATCTGAGGGCTCATTGTTACTTTTTGTTTTTACCATTTCTTCAAATACATTTAAACCCAATGACCTGTTTCTCCCGTCTTTCATTTGTGACTAATATAGGAACCCTTAACTATGTTTCTGCAATGACATCAGCTTTGGAATCAAGCAAACTAATACAAATGTCCATCCAACCCAGATAGGGCATTTCAGTGCCATTAACTGCCCTCAGATCAGGTTTATGTGTATGTGGCCAATGCCATCTTTCTCCAATCCTCCGTTATGATGGATACCTGAGACCCTGTGTACCATAGTGTTTGCGTCTTTACGCCCTCCATATAACACCACACTTGACATGAGTTGATGAGTTGGCCCCCACTCTCTCTGTGTCCTGGGGTAGCTGGAGTAGTTGGCCCCCACTCTCTCTGTGTCCTATGGTAGCTGGAGTAGTTGGCCCCCACTCTCTCTGTGTCCTGGGGTAGCTGGAGTAGTTGGCCCCCACTCTCTCTGTGTCTTGGGGTAGCTGAAGTAGTTGGCCCCCACTCTCTCTGTGTCTTGGGGTAGCTGGAGTAGTTGCCCCCACTCTCTTTGTGTCCTGGGGTAGCTGGAGTAGTTGCCCCCCACTCTCTGTGTTCTGGGGTAGCTGGAGTAGTTGGCCCCCACTCTCTCTGTGTCCTCAGATAGCTGGAGTAGTTGGCCCCCACTCTCTCTGTGTCCTGGGGTAGCTGGAGTAGTTGGCCCCCACTCTCTCTCTCTGTGTCCTGGGGTAGCTGGAGTAGTTGGCCCCCACTCTCCCTGTGTCCTGGGGTAGCAGGAGTAGTTGGCCCCCACTCTCTCTGTGTCCTGGGGTAGCTGGAGTAGTTGGCCCCCACTCTCTCTCTGTGTCCTGGGGTAGCTGGAGTAGTTGGCCCCCACTCTCTCTGTGACTTGGGGTAGCTGGAGTAGTTGCCCCCCACTCTCTCTGTGTCCTGGTGTAGCTGGAGTAGTTGGCCCCCACTCTCTCTGTGTCCTGGGGTAGCTGGAGTAGTTGCCCCCCACTCTCTGTGTTCTGGGGTAGCTGGAGTAGTTGGCCCCCACTCTCTCTGTGTCCTCAGATAGCTGGAGTAGTTGGCCCCCACTCTCTCTGTGTCCTGGGGTAGCTGGAGTAGTTGGCCCCCACTCTCTCTGTGTCCTGGGGTAGCTGGAGGAGTTGGCCCCACTCTCTCTGTGTCCTGGGGTAGCTGGAGTAGTTGGCCCCCACTCTCTCTGTGTCTTGGGGTAGCTGGAGTAGTTGGCCCCCACTCTCTCAGTGTCCTGGGGTAGCTGGAGTAGTTGGCCCCCACTCTCTCTGTATCCTGGGGTAGCTGGAATAGTTGGCCCCCACTCTCCCTGTGTCCTGGGGTAGCAGGAGTAGTTGGCCCCCACTCTCTCTGTGTCCTGGGGTAGCTGGAGTAGTTGCCCCCCCCTCTCTCTGTGTCTTGGGGTAGCTGGAGTCGTTGGCCCCCACTCTCTCTGTGTCCTGGGGTAGCTGGAGTAGTTGGCCCCCCCTCTCTCTGTGTCTTGGGGTAGCTGGAGTCGTTGGCCCCCACTCTCTCTGTGTCCTGGGGTAGCTGGCCCCCACTCTCTCTGTGTCCTAGGGTAGCTGGCCCCCACTCTCTCTGTGACCTAGGGTAGCTGGCCCCCACTCTCTCTTTGTCTTGGGGTAGCTGGAGTAGTTGGCCCCCACTCTCTCTGTGTCTTGGGGTAGCTGGAGTAGTTGGCCCCCACTCTCTCTGTGTCCTGGGGTAGCTGGGCCCCACTCTCTCTGTGTCCTAGAGTATTTGGCCCCCACTCTCTCTGTGTCATAGGACAATGTGAGTTGTGGTCTTTCCTTTTGCGGGCAGTCTTACATGTAGGTTGGTGCTGTTTCCAATGATCCTGTTGGCACACTGGAAACAATAGGCAGCTTTATGACCCAATAAACACAACTTCAACTCTGAGGTTCTCTCTCCCTTTGCGTTGCAGCCGCTGCAACCCTGGATGGAACTTGATGTATCTGAGGTCACTCCCCGTTCCAGGGTTGTGACCCCCAGGCGTTTCCCAATGGCTGTGCGTTGCCCCTGATCCTACTGCCCAATGGCTATCACTGCCACATTTGTAGCAATGCTGGCAAGTCGACGACCAGTCTGTTGACCAGTCTCACAGCTTTTGCATTTTCTTTTCTACATTTACATTTTACATTTTAGTCATTTAGCAGACGCTCTTATCCAGAGCGACTTACAGTAGAGTGCATACATTTTATTACATTTTTTATTTTTTTTATTTTTTACATTTCATTACATTTTACATACTGAGACAAGGATATCCCTACCGGCCAAACCTTCCCTAACCCGGACGACGCTATGCCAATTGTGCGTCGCCCCACGGACCTCCCGGTTGCGGCCGGCTGCGACAGAGCCTGGGCGCGAACCCAGCCCAGCCTGGGCGCGAACCCAGAGACTCTGGTGGCGCAGCTAGCACTGCGATGCAGTGCCCTAGACCACTGCGCCACTCCCTGTTGGTTGTATTTGGTTTTCTGTTGGTTGATTCCTAACTGAACTGGCCCAGCGCTGACTGTACTAATGATGCTCCCTGACAGCTCAGTTATTTGATTGCTTCATTGCTCACATCAATTTTACTCAATTTCAATGATTTTGTTTTCGGACTGTGGGGCCCTCTGCATGTGCACATTCCTCTCCACTATCCCAGTTATCCTCACTCTGTACTGTATTCACTCCTGTGGGTGTGAACTTAGGTGAAATCTTGGCCTTTTTGCATGCGTTCGCTTTCATTTTCTCAAATGACAATTCATCACTGGTGTTAATATTCTGGAGATCCATTCTCATCTCTGCCCTGACGTTATCATTTGTTAATTCTATAACAATGACCTTGCAAACATTGTCTCTTGACTTACCCTGTTCCGTATTTCAGTCCTGATTGGGCACGAGCTGAGGCTGATAACACCTTCTGTGTCACGTTCCTGACCGGTTTTCTGTTATTTTGTATGTGTTTGACGGTCATGGCGTGAGTTTGGGTGGGTAGTCTATGTTATGTGTTTCTATGTTGGTTAAAGGGTGACCTGATATGGCTCTCAATTAGAGGCAGGTGGTTTTCATTTCCTCTGATTAAGAGCCATATTAAGGTAGGTGTTTTCACACTGTTTGTTGGTGGGTGGTTGTCTCCTGTGTCAGTGTCTGTGTATGTTACTCCACACGGGACTGTTTTCGGTTTTGTTTGTTCGTTCGTTTTATGTAGTCAGTTTTCCTGTTCATGCGTTCTTCGTGTTTCATGTAAGTTCGTCGTCCAGGTCTGTCTACGTCATTGTTTTGTATTTTTGTTCAAGAGTTTTTCGTCTTCATCTGTTTGTTGTAAATAAATAATGTGTCGAACTACAAAGCTGCATTTTGGTTCAATCCCTGCTCCTCCTCTTCGGATGAAGAGGAGGAGGAAAGCCGTTACATTCTGTCTCAGGTCGAAGACTAGGACTAAGAAGTCCAAGGCGGACTCTCCCGTCTCTTGTTTTGCCTTAGTCAACTTGTGATGCAGTTCAGTGGCGTCCTTCTCTGCATAATGTGTCCTCAATATTTGCCTGAGTGTGTAGAGTGTCATGTCTGTTTTTCCCTCCAGATAGCTCCTCATCTTAAGCCCTGGGCTCACAACTCTGATTACTATGATTTCTACATCACTGTATATTTGTCTCAGTCATTTTTTCAATCTGATGTTGTAGGCTGCTGAAGCTGAGCTTTTCTTTCTTTCTGATTCTGATCTTCTTTCTGTCCATGCATTTTAATGTCTTTATAATTAGGTATACTCACGCCGCTCTCTCTCTGTGGTGTGTGCCTTTCTGGAGCTGGGCCCACCTCTCTGCTGGGCCGAGGAGCCCCTCCCTCCTCTTTTCATCCTTCTGCCGCTCCTGCCTCTCCGCTGGGTTCGCCGTCCACTTGCGTCATTGGTGCCAACTGTCTGGGACTCCCCAGTGAGTGGGCCAATCATTCTGATTTGCTGAGCCTGCCTCCCCAGTGAGTGGGCCTTGTTGCCAAGTGGATGGGCCTATGCCCTCCAAGGCTGACCCATGGCTGCACCCCTGCCCAGTCATGTGAAATCCATAGATTAGGGCCTCATTTGTTTATTTAAATTGACTGGTTTCCTAATAGGAACTATAATTCAGTAGGTGGCAGGTAGCCTAGTGGTTAAGCGCATTGGGCCAGTAACTGAATGGTTGCTGGTTGGAATCCCTGAGCCGGCTAGGTGAGTAATATGTTGATGTGCACTTGAGCAAGGCACTTAACCCTAATTGCTCTAGATAAGAGCGTCTGCAAAGTTTTAAAAAATATGATATTTTTGTTCAATATAGCGATCTAGCTAGCTAATGGCATTTATATTCACCTTCATCAATCAGATGGTTAACTAACCAGCAAATATATTTGTATTCCCATTGCATCTAAATCTGCCTGATAAAGCTAGCCAGTTGATAGTAAAGCTAGGATGAATGCCAGAGGCCAGCTAGCTAACACTATAGCGACTGTCAATGCAGTTAATCTGAAATGTAGCATTATATTTCACATGATAAGCAAACTACTGTCATGCCTTTTCACGAAAGAAATAGATGAACACAGATAAGAGGGATTACTTTCAAGTAGATCATATCCGTTTCATTTACCTCATCCTCTCTTGCTCATGTGAGGAGCTACTTTCTGAGATTTGATTGATGGAACAATCCAGCCAATGGTTAGGGGGTTGTGGTTTTGGCAGATGGAACTGATTGGTCAGGAGTAAAAAGTCCTGCCTCCAGAGCGCAAATCACACTTTCTCTTGCAAATCTCTTTGGTAAGGTGACAACAGTGACAGAACTCAGAACTCAGCACGCAGAACTCAGCACTCAGAACTCAGCACTCAGAACTCAGCACGCAGAACTCAGCACGCAGAACTCAGAACTCAGAACTCAGCACGCAGAACTCAGCACGCAGAACTCAGAACTCAGCACGCAGAACTCAGCACGCAGAACTCAGAACTCAGCACGCAGAACTCAGCACGCAGAACTCAGAACTCAGAACTCAACACGCAGAACTCAGAACTCAGCATGCAGAACTCAGAACTCAACACGCAGAACTCAGAACTCAGAACTCAACACGCAGAACTCAGAATTCAGCACGCAGAACTCAGACCTCAACACGCAGAACTCAGAACTCAGCACGCAGAACTCAGAACTCAACACGCAGAACTCAGAACTCAGAACTCAGAACTCAACACGCAGAACTCAGAACTCAGAACTCAACACGCAGAACTCAGAACTCAGCACGCAGAACTCAGAACTCAGCACGCAGAACTCAGCACGCAGAACTCAGAACTCAACACGCAGAACTCAGAACTCAGAACTCAACACGCAGAACTCAGAACTCAGCACGCAGAACTCAGAACTCAACACGCAGAACTCAGAACTCAGAACTCAACACGCAGAACTCAGAACTCAGCACGCAGAACTCAGACCTCAACACGCAGAACTCAGAACTCAGCACGCAGAACTCAGAACTCAACACGCAGAACTCAGAACTCAGAACTCAGAACTCAACACGCAGAACTCAGAACTCAACACGCAGAAGTCAGAACTCAGCACGCAGAACTCAGAACTCAGCACGCAGAACTCAGAAGTGTATTTTTGTTTCACAGCAGAATATTCATACTTATAAAGGGACTTGTAATAATTCTGAAAATAAATTATACATGCAAATTATTGAATGTATTCAAATGTCAAGTTACAAGTTTGAAACCATTGTTAAATCTTTCACAAATCATGATACAAGCTTGCAAAATTAAATTTCACATTTGCGAATCATACTTGAAACCCCGAATCTCAATGTGCGACCACGAAATTCAAAATACAAACTCACGTAGTTCTGTCATTATAATCCCATAGAGCAGCAGCATGAATAATACAAACAAGGTTATTTACAGCGGGTACCGGTACCAAGTCAATGTGCTGAATAGTCATTTTTTTTCCTCATTTGCCAAAACTCAACAGCGTATGCCACTAGCCAGGATATATGTTTTGATTGGAACAAAATACAAGGAAGGCTAATAGTTTGTTAACACCATCTGCTCTAATTCACCCACGACACAGTAACTCAATAAGATCCAGTGTTCTGTTATAGACCACCTAAGGCGAGACCAATTCAGGGAAAATTGAGCCACTCTAAGTTATTACTAACCCAAACACAGTGGGGAACAATGGGCCTTATACGCCTTCAGAGAAGGGCTAAGAATTTATAAAATAATTATAACAATATTGTTATAATAATTATTATTATTTCAATGATGTTCTGATTTAATCTCTTCAATTTTTGTTGGAAAGGAAAGTGTTAACGCTGAAGAGAAAAAAATATCCAATCAGGATTTTTCTTTGCTGGTCTCTGATAGTCCATCAGAAGCTAGATAAAGGCTGCCATTCAACTGCATTTGGGAAACATTTTGGAGTGACATTGGAACCAACCAATCACTTTTTGACTTAATGGGTGGTACCGTTTTCACAAACTTATGGAAACTTCTGCCTTCTTGAAGGTCAACAGGTCACTGCACAATAGCGAGCAATAGTTTTCCCACGGTCTAGCTAGCTAGCTTTTGTTTTCGGCTAGTTTGCAGCGGCTGCAGCAGGTGTTGTCAAATAGGATGTCTTTGCTAATTTGTTAGCTTCTCCCTTTTCAAGAATAACTTTCAACAAGAAGTTAAGATTCAAATGATCGGGCCTCCCGGGTGGCGCAGTGGTCTAGGGCACTGCATCGCAGTGCTAACTGCGCCACCAGAGTCTCTGGGTTCGCGCCCAGGCTCTGTCGCAGCCGGCCGTGACCGGGAGGTCCGTGGGGCGATGCACAATTGGCATAGCGCCGTCCAGGGTAGGGAGGGTTTGGCCGGTAGGGATATCCTTGTCTCATCGCGTTCCAGCGACTCCTGTGGCAGGCCGGGCGCAGTGCGCGCTAACCAAGGGGGCCAGGTACACGGTGTTTCCTCCGACACATTGGTGCGGCTGGCTTCCGGGTTGGAGGCGCGCTGTGTTAAGAAGCAGTACGGCTGGTTGGGTTGTGCTTCGGAGGACGCATGGCTTTCGACCTTCGTCTCTCCCGAGCCCGTACGGGAGTTGTAGCGATGAGACAAGGTAGTAATTACTAGCGATTGGATACCACAAAAATTGGGGAGAAAATGGGAGAAAAATTAAATAAAAAATAAAAAAATAAAAAAAGATTCAAATGATCATCATCTGGTGAGTGGAACTGATTTTATTGCAGCTCGCTTGCTGTTGTTAGCCATCTCTTTGAAAATAACTTGTGTGTAAAACATGGTTGTATTTAACGTGGAACTGACAGCATTTGAGCAACATGAAATCTCATTCAAATCTGTTCATTTACACCCCCAGGAAGAATATGACACCTTTTAAAACATTTTCTGACAAGCGAGCACTTAGATATGGTCATTTTCACGTTTTCATAAATTCATCAACTTTACAGTCCTATTGATCAAACAACCATGAGAGGTAGGCTCTCTGCACATCAAGGTGTCTATGCACATCAACAACAACGAGATCAACAACTAATGCTAGCCAGAGAGAGATGAGCTAAAGTCTTACGAAGGACCATTCGATCAACCCTCTGAAATGTTTTCAGCTCGTTGGCCGTCAAAATTTGCCACTGATAAGCGATGGAGAATTGTAGCCTCCTCATCTTTCTGCAGCTTGCCTGCCAATGCATGCTTGTCCCAACCAAGCACCCAAGATAACTGGCTAAAGTTAGCTAGCTTACTATTTAGCTACTTCCAGACACAAAAAAAGAGAACACCTCACTCTAACCATTTTACTCGCCGTAGCAGAGATGGTTAGGCTGGTTACATGTTATCTAGAGTAACTATTACTTTATGTTTACTGACACCGGTCATACTCAGCGGGTGTTGTGCTTTGGGAAATTCATCAGTTCTGCTCTCTGGCACACTCAAACGAGATGGTTGTGTTTTTGTATTCTTCTGACTGGGACCTACTGGCTTATTATGTACGAGTTCATAGACTACTTATCCTTTAACATCATGCTGTGTGTGACTGCTGTCTTTCCATTGGCCCTATGCAGTGGTCTAGTGGTGCCTGGATAAGTGAGTATACTCTTAAGTATACTCTAATTTTGCCAAAAAGTTCCCAAACAGCCCACCCAGAGAAGGAAAGGAACAGTGTGTAAAAACTCCTATGTTTTGTATTAGTTTTCCTATAGATTTTTCAGATGTTCACTCTCAAAATCACACTTTTTTTAATAGAAAAATTATAAAAATGTGATGGTCTAAGTCCACAAAAATGCTTAAACCACATCAATGTGATTGGGTGGGCCTGTCAGGGACTGGCTCCCCATTGGGTGGGCCTGTCAGGGCCTGGCTCCCCATTGGGTGGGCCTGTCAGGGCCTGGCATCCCATTGGGTGGGCCTGTCAGGGACTGGCTCCCCAGTGAGTGGGTCTGTGTCCACCCAGGCCCATCCATGTCTACGCCCCTGAAGCAAACAGGACATGATGACAATCGTGCATCACAAATAGCCTACTAACCAACACTTCAGAGTAAACTTTTTCAATAACTGGTTTGTATACGCATTGTTGCCTTAGTTAACATTTACTGGTAGATATCATCAGTTGGAAGGTCTTTCCTACCTTCCCGAGCTGAACACTCTTGCTGCCTGCAGATGATATTCTGTTGAAACTAGGCTGTGTGTGGCAGCGTGCATGTGAACATATTTCAAGTGATTTGCGGTTGTATAGGCTACTTTGTGCATGATTTCTCTATTGTACTACATAATTGATAAGTCGTATGCCTCCACTACACCACATTGATACGCATCAGTAGGTATTAAGAAGTGAGTATACACAATGCCCACGGAAAAAAAGTGGGTATACGGTTTATGTCTGCTTATACCATCCACTACACCACTGGCCCTTTGTGTTTTACAAAAATTGCACTCTCCTACAAGAGTCCTTTCAGAATCACGAACCTGTCACACACTGAAAGCCTATAGGTTTGCCACTGTGCAAACCTGTCTATAATAGATGGCTGTTAAGATATTAATGTATCAAGAAAGGAGTGGATATATTTGGCCTGGCGAAGCGGTTTTATGCGCTGACTGAATGGAAGCTGATAATTATGAGTTTTTACTCCTCTGGTCTCGGCTGTTCTTGGGAATAAATTATGAGTCCTCACTGTCCGAGTAAAAACCGAGTACAACCAAGTAAAAACCGAGTACAAATGTATTTGAGACACTCAATATGTGATCTCGAGACGACTCTACATCACTGATAAAATCTAAATGCATATGAGATCAATCAAATTATTGGCATGGCAGCATGGTCTCATAGACTAGACGTAACATAGTAAAGTAAATCGAGTATAATGTGAGCGTCTAGCAACCCAAAGGTTACGAGTTCAAATCTCACCTCGGACAATTTTAGCTAATTGGCAACTTTTCAACTACTTACTACTTTTTAGCTACTATGCAACTATTTAGCATGTTAGCTAACCCTTCCCCTGCCCCTAACCTTAACTTTAACCTTAACTCTTTAACCTAAATCCTAACCTTAACTCTAGCCCCTAGCCTAGCTACCTAACATTAGCATATTGTACATTTTGCAAATTCGTAACATATAATTCAAATTTTTATTCTTAGCATCTCATACAAAATGGGTGATGGACATCCACAAATGAATACATACCATACGAAACATAACATATATCATACTAAATGGAATGTTTCGGGTTACCGTACAGAATAATACGAAATGTTCTGAGACCAGCATGGGCATGGATATGCAGTTTAAAAGTTTCACTGATAAAATGTGAATAATTATCATTCAGAATTGATAGTGATGACCTATTTTGAAATGAGGCTAACTTGGTGTTTGAGCGTATTAACAATAGAACATTTTCTTGAGACAATATGTGTTTGCCGAGGCAGAGGTGGAAATTGGAGGATGGATTTGATGCAAATTCTATAATGATAGGCTATTCAACTGGCTACATCTGTCGGTACAAACTTTGATTGAAGAAATTCTGACATCACTTAAAATAATAATAATAATAATTGCCCCCCTCAACCTAAACAATAGCACCACTACACCACTGGATGCAGTCCAGACTCCCAGTGAGTGCAGGGGTTCCTCAGGAAAGGCTCGAGCCAGGAATGACTAAGTGGAGCAGGCATGGAGCAGGCACGGTGCTCTCGAGCTATAAGGGGACATCGGCTGTGCTGATAAACAGACTTGATCCTCTCTCAATCAGTAGATGACGTGAGACAGAGTTGTCAGAAGGAACCGAAAGTAACAAAAATTCTAGCACCAAACTGTTTTTCATGTTCTAGAAAGGTGAATTTGGTATAAGTAGGACACTTTTAGCCTTTATGTCTTCAGTAATCTCTTCAGACATCTATCCAATGTATTATTTATTTATTTATTTAACCTTTATTTAACCAGGTAGGCTAGTTGAGAACACGTTCTCATTTACAATTGCGACCTGGCCAAGATAAAGCAAAGCAGTTCGACACATACAACAACACAGAGTTACACATGGAGTAGAACAAACATAGAGTCAATAATACAGTGAAAAATAAGTCTATATGCAATGTGAGCAAGTGAGGTGAGATAAGGGAGGTGAAGGCAAACAAAATATATATATAAGTAAATAAAAATATAAAAAAGGCCATGGTGGCGAAGTAAATACAATATAGCAAGTAAAAAAACACTGGAATGGTTGGTTTGCAGTGGAAGAAAGTGCAAAGTAGAGATAGAAATAATGGGGTGCAAAGGAGCAAAATAAATAAATAAATACAGTAGGTAAAGAGGTAGTTGTTTGGGCTAAATTATATATGGGCTATGTACAGGTGCAGTAATCTATGAGCTGCTCTGACAGCTGGTGCTTAAAGCTAGTGAGGGAGATAAGTGTTTCCAGTTTCAGAGATTTTTGTAGTTCGTTCCAGTCATTGGCAGCAGAGAACTGGAAGGAGATGCGGCCAAAGGAAGAATTGGTTTTGGGGGTGACCAGAGAGATATACCTGCTGGAGCACGTGCTACAGGTAGGTGCTGCTATGGTGACCAGCGAGCTGAGATAAGGGGGGACTTTACCTAGCAGGGTTTTGTAGATGACCTGGAGCCAGTGGGTTTGGCGACGAGTATGAAGCGAGGGCCAGCCAACGAGTGTACAGGTCGCAGTGGTGGGTAGTATATGGGGCTTTGGTGACAAAACGGATGGCACTGTGATAGACTGCATCCAATTTATTGAGTAGGGTTTTGGAGGCTATTTTGTAAATGACATCACCGAAGTCGAGGATTGGTAGGATGGTCAGTTTTACAAGGGTATGTTTGGCAGCATGAGTGAAGGATGCTTTGTTGCGGAATAGGAAGCCAATTCTAGATTTAACTTTGGATTGGAGATGTTTGATGTGAGTCTGGAAGGAGACTTACAGTCTAACCAGACACCTAGGTATTTGTAGTTGTCCACATATTGTAAGTCAGCACCGTCCAGAGTAGTGATGTTGGACGGACGGGCAGGTGCAGGCAGCGATCGGTTGAAGAGCATGCATTTAGTTTTACTTGTATTTAAGAGCAATTGGAGGCCACGGAAGGAGAGTTGTATGGCATTGAAGCTCGCCTGGAGGGTAGTTAACACAGTGTCAAAAGAAGGCCCAGAAGTATACAGAATAGTGTCGTCTGCGTAGAGGTGGATCAGAGACTCACCAGCAGCAAGAGCGACATCATTGATGTATTAACCCAACATGTGATAAATTTCTTGAAATCCCCAAATGTTTTTATATATATCATATTCACAGTAGGCATGACACACCCATTTGTGTACACTGAGTCAAAACCACCTTTTCAGTTTACATTTGGTAGACTGGGACAGCAGGTTAGATAAACTGGGACACCATTGTTATAGTCCTAATTGTACCCCAATGACAATTCAATGTTGTGTGACTAGGAAACATTGTGAGGAATATACTGTAGAATACATATATTAGTATACTGTAGAATACATTACACACTGTAGTATCCCTCGATCATGTGTAGTAATTACTATAGAATGTTGTAGTATACTGTAGAATACATTACACACTGTAGTATCCCTCGATCATGTGTAGTAATTACTATAGAATGTTGTAGTATACTGTAGAATACATTACACACTGTAGTATCCCTCGATCATGTGTAGTAATTACTATAGAATTGTGTAGTATACTGTAGAATACTATAGTAAATACTACAGTATTATCTGCAAAAGAAAAAAAACACTGTAGTAAGTACTACGGCAATGTCCACAAAAACGAACACACTGTCTGCAAAAACACTACAGTTTTTTAACTATAGTAATACTACTGTATTTAATTTTCGTATATCCCAACTATTATCCTCCTCCGACAAACCTGCATGCCAAGTATAGACCATGTACTGTGTTCCCTTTCTTATCTACTTTATTGACAAAAAACAAATCTTATATTATAATTTTTTTAAATGTTTTTTAAAATTGTTTTAAAATACCTACACTTCTTATAATCTTTATGTTTTAGCTTATTGAAGTTTTTTTTTAAATTAAAGTCATATTGGCAAATAAGTTACATTATTGTGTTTTGATCCTTGACCCACGAGCAGCCGCTAATGCACCCTTATTAACAAGCCCTGCCTGCCTTGCCCCCTGCCTGCCTTGCCCCCTGCCTGCCTCGCCTACTCCCCTCGTTCCATGGGATGACAATGATAGAAAAGAGCAGAAGCTCGGAACTTTCCAATCACGCTCCAGTCCTACCTACCTACCTACAGGTTATGGAAAATGTGCTTTTTTAGTATTTGTCCAGTAGATTTCCTCAATGTCAAACATAACAAAACGCAAACACAACAGTCGTGGCCAAAAGTTTTGAAAATGACACAAATATTAATTTCCACAAAGCTTGCTGCTTCAGTGTCTTTAGATATTTTTGTCAGATGTTACTATCGAATACTGAAGTATAATTACAAGCATTTCATAAGTGTCACAGGCTTTTATTGACAATTACATGAAGTTGATGCAAAGAGTCAATATTTTCAGTGTTGACCATTCTTTTTCAAGACCTCAAGACCTCTGCAATCCACCCTGGCATACTGTCAATTAACTTCTGGGCCACATCCTGACTGATGGCAGCCCATTCTTGCATAATCAATGCTTGGAGTTTGTCAGAATTTGTGGGTTTTTGTTTGTCCACCCGCCTCTTGAGGATTGACTGAGGATTGACTGCAAAACTACACATATCAGAGTGGCCTTTTATTGTCCCCAGCACCTGTCTAATGATCACACTGTTTAAACAGCTTCTTGATATGCCACACCTGTCAGGTGGATGGAGTATCTTGGCAAAGGAGAAATGCTTACGAAAAGGAATAACAAAGTTGTGCTATATTTTGTTGTTGAGAAATAAGCTTTTTATGGAATATTTCTGGGATCTTTTATTTCACCTCATGAATCATGGGACCAACACTTTACACTTTGCGTTTATAATTTTGTTCAGTTTAAAAGTCAAACACTGTTAGGATACAAAAACTTTATTGTCCATAGAGCTGTGGGGAAATGACCTTATCCAAATCTCATCCCTGGCTAATAACACAGGGATCATCGATCAGGACTGACAAACACAATTGTAATTCTACCTTTTTTAACCGTTTTCCTCAAACAACTAGCCTGGTGTCATTGCATTACTTTCCCTTCTAGCTATTTCACATCAGGTTACCCCAACCCTTTAGAGGTCAACACAAATGACCTACTGGTGACACATAGGGTAATGTAAATACCACATGTCATACAACAACTATCATGGGAATGAGCATGTCCTAACAGATCAGAAAATTTGCTACCCACATTTTTACCATTCAACATCAGTTATCTTTCAACCCCTGTCGATGCCTTGATATACTGCTGCACACTGCTGTACAATGTAGGAGGAACATCAGCATAACAGTACACTGTGAAAAAAAAGCCAATTTAACTAAACCCTTCATTTTGTGATTTTAAGTTGATTCAACTTCTAATTCTCAACACTAGATTCTAGCTTTTGTACTGTATGTAAGTTGCACTTTCGAAAAAGCTTGTTGAAAAACATCTACAAATAATCGATTCACTTTGAGCCCAAAAACGTATTGAACAGTGAGTCATCGCTTTTCTTTTGTTTCGATGATATACACTGAGTGTACAAAACATGACATAGACAGACTGACCAGGTGAATCCAGGTGAAAGCTATGATTCCTTATTGATGTCACTTGTTAAATCCACTTCAGTCAGTGTAGATGAAGGGAAGGAGACCGGTTAAAGAATGATTTTTAAGCCTTGAAACAATTTTTAAGCCATTTGTATGTGTGCAATTCAGAGGGTGAATGGGCAAGACAAAATATTTAAGTGGCTTTGATCGGGGTATGGTTGTAGGTGCCAGGCGCACCAGTTTGAGTGTGTCAAGAACTGAAATGCTGCCAACTTGACACAACTGTTGGAAGCATTGGAGTCCATGCCCCAATGAATTGAGGCTGTTCTGAGGGCAAAAATGGCTGCAACTCAATATTAGGAAGGTGTTCCTAATGTTTTGTACACTCAGCGTATGCAATGTATTGTCATAAAGAGATACATTTTAAAGATAACATATTCACTTAGAAACTCACTTGGTGAAGGATACAGGACCGAAAACTATTGAATGCAACAATAATGTCTCTGTCGCTAACGAATACGTTCATAAGTGGCGGCAGCTTAGCCTAGTGGTTAGAGTGTTGGACTAGTAACCGAAAGGTTGCAAGATCGAATCCCTGAGCTGACAAGCTAAAAATCTGTTGTTCTGCCCCTGAGCAAGGCAGTTAACCTACTGTTCCTAGGCTGTCATTGAAAATAAGAATTTGTTCCAAACTGACTTGCCTAGTTAAATAAAATAAGGAGGTAACTACAATTCAGTTGAAAGGCACACTGGGAAATATGCATATAAGGTAGAGTGCATTCTCATGTTGAATAACATGTCCATTCATCCTAGAAGTTGAGTACACATAAAATTCAACTTGAGAATGTATGTTGGTTCAGCTAAAATGCCAAATGTTGAGCAAACTAGAAATTGTATTGCAGCAGGTTTCCTGGATAATGATAATGTGAAGATTTTCATAGTTGATCAACAAGATATGATCTCACTAACAGCCTATGTAGGTGCGATGGTCCCTTTATTGGTTAGTGGTGCGATGTTCAATTTGAATTCAAAATACGAGTCATTTTGTAAATACATAATTCACCGCCAACAACACCAACTGCTGTTTAGTGGAGGAAGACAGAGCGGGACGAGCACAACATGTCAACCCTGTTACCCCCATAAATAGACAGCCTATAAATGTTTTAACTACCATCGTGTTCATGAAAGTCTCATCTTTCCATAGAGTGGTCATGTTAGTTAGCCCAAACCATTCATATGCTACAGACGTTTTCGTGAGAAGACCATTTTTTTGGGGGGTTTGACAAACTCCGCTGTAGCTCTGTCACCTTCCACATCAGATGAGGAAGACGTGGATATAGTGGATTGAGACACAGCCCATGTAAAAATAAACAGATCTCTAGCTTTAGACAGATTTTGAAAGGGATTTTTATTGATGATCATTTGTTTGACACGCAAGTGTGTCAGTTGACTCTAGGGGGTGTCATGGAGTGCCAAGGAGAGAGGCATCAGGTCACATTTTTACAGTCTTTGATATGACTCAACTGGGGATTGAACACCCAACATCCAATCTCACAGCGGACACTCTAACAAGGCCACTGAGTTTGTTTGTAATACTGCTTTCACGTATGATTCATGGTATGTTGCCTGTAAAAACAATTGTGCAAAGTTTCTTTCAAATAGTTGGCTATATAAAAGGCAAATGCTGACAAGAAAGAGGTAAAAATCGGACATTGCTTTTGCTGGGAAGAAGCAAGAGACATTAAACTTTGACCCTGTTGTTGAGACTGTTGCCATGGTAACCTGACAGCTGCGTGTTCGTAATTCCTCAATTTAAATTCAGACCTTCCACTGCTTTAATTTCTTCACATTCACAACAGCTTGCCATAGCCTACTTGTAAATAATTTCCTCAAAACGTTGTCAGATACGTTCTGGTAATTATGAGGTGTCTAGACAAAGACAATTCATTTCTTTATGCAGGTCCTAAGAAACAAAAGATGAATAACATGTATTTTCTAAAGAATAGAATAGCATATTTTGAATGTTACTGGTCTGTGCAGCCAATTGGCTGCAACATGCAAATTAAATCAATAGTTGTTATTTTGTTCATTAAACAGACAAGACACAATTAGCCTACATTTCCCTACCCTGATCACAGTCAACACACGAGGCCTATATTTTATAGTAAGAATTAATATAATAGAACATAACAGAATAAAATACAAATAATATTTTTCACCTACAAGTTGAACGTCTGTCATATAACCAAAAAGTGGTATTTTGAAAAAGAGCCCATGTCCTCATTTATTTAGCCATTGAAACATTATAAATAGCTCTTTATGATAATGTAGAAACATAACAAATCTGACCTGGATTAACCTCTGTAGGATTTCAGAAAGTTGCTTTTGTTTTAATCCACGTTGGATGTGATCACACCGTCACGCACCTTCTCTTCTCGAATACAGATTAACTACTAATCGATTTGTAGGTAAAGTTATAAACATATGCATATGAACTCATTATTTATTAGCTAAATCTAAGAGCCTATAAATATTTACCTGTCAAAGTCTAGAAAAAAATATGAAATGGCAGTGTACATTCTCCCAGGCAAAATTTGACAATATTGTGAGCTCAAGCTCAAGGACAGAACTACATGCATTTAAATGGAAAGAATTATTAAAACATTTATAAAAATAAAAAGCTTTTCTGTGAATCAAAAATCATTATGTAAACAAATGACTTGTTTTTTTCTCCAACAAGGCAGCAGCTACTCTTCATAGGGTCCAGCAAAATGAAGGCGCTTATACAATTTTAAAAACATTACAATACATTCACAACAGATTTCAGAACACATTAAGTGTGTTCCCTCAGGCTTTGCTTGACACACTGATAGGTTTCATACAACCACTTTCAAACACTGCAGCAGACTTCCTTGTTGATTTTGGATCGAGTTCAGCTATAACAGTGACCTCTCACAGAAGTCCTCCACCGGCAAATCTGAGAATCTCCTCGCCTCTTTTTCAAAACCCATTGGAGGAGAAGGTTAGTGGCGCGGGACCTCTGGCTTTCTCATCCAATGGGTTTTGAGAAGGAGTCGAGGAGAGCGGACGCGAAGACCAGGCAATTGAGATTCTCCTCATGACGGTGCTTCCGTTGTGAGTGTGGTAGCGAAACAACCTTTATTTGTTTGTAATTAACATACACTGCTCAAAAAAATAAAGGGAACACTTAAACAACACAATGTAACTCCAAGTCAATCACACTTCTGTGAAATCAAACTGTCCACTTAGGAATCAACACTGATTGACAATAAATTTCACATGCTGTTGTGCAACTGGAATAGACAAAAGGTGGAAATTATAGGCAATTAGCAAGACACCCCCCAAAACAGGAGTGATTCTGCAGGTGGTGACCACAGACCACTTCTCAGTTCCTAGGCTTCCTGGCTGATGTTTTGGTCACTTTTGAATGCTGGCGGTGCTCTCACTCTAGTGGTAGCATGACACGGAGTCTACAACCCACACAAGTGGCTCAGGTAGTGCAGTTCATCCAGGATGGCACATCAATGCGAACTGTGGCAAAAAGGTTTGCTGTGTCTGTCAGAGTAGTGTCCAGAGCATGCAGGCGCTACCAGGAGACAGGCCAGTACATCAGGAGACGTGGAGGAGGCCGTAGGAGGGCAACAACCCAGCAGCAGGACCGCTACCTCTGCCTTTGAGCAGGAGGAGCACTGCCAGAGCCCTGCAAAATGACCTCCAGCAGGCCACAAATGTGCATGTGTCTGCTCAAACGGTCAGAAACAGACTCTATGAGGGTGGTATGAGGGCCCGACGTCCACAGGTGGGGGTTGTGCTTACAGCCCAACACCGTGCAGGACGTTTGGCATTTGCCAGAGAACACCAAGATTGGCAAATTCGCCACTGGCGCCCTGTGCTCTTCACAGATGAAAGCAGGTTCACACTGAGCACATGAGCACATGTGACAGACGTGACAGAGTCTGGAGACGCCGTGGAGAACGTTCTGCTGCCTGCAACATCCTCCAGCATGACCGGTTTGGCGATGGGTCAGTCATAGTGTGGGGTGGCATTTCTTTGTGGGGCCGCACAGCCCTCCATGTAGGTAGAGGTAGCCTGACTGCCATTAGGTACCGAGATGAGATCCTCAGACCCCTTGTGAGACCATATGCTGACACATGCACATTTGTGATCTGCTGGAGGTCATTTTGCAGGGCTCTGGCAGTGCACCTCCTTGCACTAAGGCGGAGGTAGCGGTCCTGCTGCTGGGTTGTTGCCCTCCTACGGCCTCCTCCACGTCTCCTGATGTACTGGCCTGTCTCCTGGTAGCGCCTGCATGCTCTGGACACTACTCTGACAGACACAGCAAACCTTTTTGCCACAGTTCGCATTGATGTGCCATCCTGGATGAACTGCACTACCTGAGCCACTTGTGTGGGTTGTAGACTCCGTCTCATGCTACCACTAGAGTGCGAGCACCGCCAGCATTCAAAAGTGACCAAAACATCAGCCAGGAAGCATAGGAACTGAGAAGTGGTCTGTGGTCACCACCTGCAGAATCACTCCTGTTTTGGGGGGTGTCTTGCTAATTGCCTATAATTTCCACCTTTTGTCTATTCCATTTGCACAACAGCATGTGAAATTTATTGTCAATCAGTGTTGCTTCCTAAGTGGACAGTTTGATTTCACAGAAGTGTGATTGACTTGGAGTTACATTGTGTTGTTTAAGTGTTCCCTTTATTTTTTTGAGCAGTGTATATTAATATACATTTCCATTTCCCCTCGACAGTGGAAGAACTGTTCTGGCACTACTTGAAATAGTGGTGTGCTTCATCACTGTCATCAAAAGTCCGCCGAGGCGCACTTAATGGTTTCAGACAACACTGTATCCTCTCTCTTCCGTATTTCTTGTTCGGTGCGGCGAAAGAGCAGTGTTTGAACTAGGGCTTACTTCCATATGATACAGGCTGAACATATGATCTAAAGATGCTCAAACCATCAACTATGCAACAACCTTTCAGGGTTATTTAACTTCAGGTTAGATCTACGTGTGGATGAAACATGCAGTCATCAACATTCTACTTTGAACCTCCTGCCATTTTAGATTTACATTTGAAGGTGGAAACGTTGGGGAAAACGTCAACTCAGGAGGGTGTAGCCTGCGGAAGGGGCAGTATCCTGTCAGAAACAATGGATTTCATGTCATCACCACCACAGCAGGGTGACAGAAGTCACCATCCTGTCATGTCTGTGGTGAGGCCAGAGCAGAGACAAGGACACGGGGAAGGACAATTTCACCGGCCCCACTGCCTTTACCAAAATGAAACCAAAACGTTCAGTTTTAGAATACTTCAAAACAAATACTTCAAAATTAGACTTTTCCTTATGTATTTGAAATATAGCTCCAATACATTGTTTTTGGGGTATACATTTCCCACTTCTTTGTACTATTTGATACATAAGTACATTTTGTATTTTTGTTTACATTTATTCACATAACTAGTATATTGTGTCGTTACATTACATTATTTTAATAATTAAATGATCTCACTTACCTTGTAACTGGCAGTATAAAGATATAACAGTAGCATACTTTTTTAAGAAGTACCAGGGGCCTCATTTATAAACTGTGCGTAAATGTTATACTAAATTCTGGCATACATAGATTTTCAAGGATTTGCATGCGCCACAAATTATTAGGATTTATCAAACTGTAGCACTCAACATATACACATGTTTTTTATTGATAAATCAGAGAACGAACACTACAACCAGAGATGGGCAAAAATGACAAAATATCATGAAGATCAATGTATCAAAAAAAACTACAAATACTTGTATTTTGTAACGTATTTAATAAAAAAAAACATGTATTTTTTATTTTAAAATACATTTGCAAGTAGCCGACCAAGCAGCAACAACATTCTCAGGAACAGTTTACATAACGTTTTACTTGCTATGACAGTGATATGTTGGATATTGTTGTTTATCTATCTCAAATCAAATTTTATTGGTCACATACACATGGTTAGCAGATGTTATTGCTAGAGTAGCGAAATGCTTATCTTAGTTGAATGCACTGACTGTAAGTCACTCTGGATAAGTGTCTGCTAAATGACCAGAACGTACAGTGCATTAGGAAAGTATTCAGATCCCTTGATTTTTCCCACATTTTGTTACGTTACAGCCTTGTTCTAAAATGTATTTAATCGTTTTTTCCCCCATCATCAATATACACACAATTCCCCATTATGACAAAGCAAAAACAGGCTATTAGACATTTTCGCTATCACATTTACGTAAGTATTCAGACCTTCTGCTCAGGACTTTGTTGAAGTACCTTTGGCAGAAAATATAACCTTGAGTCTTCTTGGGTATGACGCTACAAGCTTAGCACAACTGTATTTGGGGAGTTTCTTCGATTCTTCTCTGCAGATCCTTTCAAGCTCTGTCAGGTTGGATGGGGAGCGTTGCTGCACAGCTATTTTCAGGTCTCTCCAGAGATGTTCGTTCGGGTTCAAGTCCGGGCTCTGGCTGGGCCACTCAAGGACATTCAGAGACTTGTCCAGAAGCCACTCCTGCGTTGTCTTGGCTGTGTGCTTTGGGTCGTTGTCCTGTTGGAAGGTGAACCTTCGCCCCAGTCTGAGGTCCTGAGCGCTCTGGAGAAAGTTTTCATCAAGGATCTCTCTGTTCATCTTTCCCTCGATCCTAACCAATCTCCCAGTCTCTGCCGCTGAAAAACATCCCCACAGCATGATGTTGTCACCACCATGCCATAGGGATGATGCCAGGTGTCCTCCAGACGTTAAACTTGGCATTCAGGCCAAAAAGTTCAATCTTGGTTTCATCAGACCAGAGAATCTTGTTTCTCATGGTCTGAGAGTCCTTTAGGTGCCTTTTAGCAAACTCCAAGTAGGCTGTCATGTGCCTTTTTTTGAGGAATGGCTTTCGTCTGTCCACTCTACCATAAAGGCCTGACTGGTGGAGTGCTGCAGAGATGGTTGTCCTTCTGGAAGATTCTCTCAACTCCACAGGGGAACACTAGAGCTCTGTCAGAGTGACCATCGTGTTCTTGGTAACCTCCCTTACTAAGGCCGTTCTCCCCCGATTGTTCAGTTTGGCTGGGTGGCCAGCCCCAAGGAAGAGTCTTGGTGGTTCCAAACTTCTTCCATTTAAGAATGATGGAGGTAACTGTTCTTGGGGACCTTCAATGCTGCAGAACTGTTTTGGTACCCTTCCCCAGATCTGTGCCTCGACACAATCCTGTCTTGGAGCTATACGGACAATTCCTTCGACCTCATAGCTTGGTTTTTGCTCTGACATGCACTGTCAACTGTGGGACCTTAATGTGTGTGCCCTTCCAAATCATGTCCAATCAATTGAATTTACCACAGGTGGACTCCAATCAAGTTGTAGAAACATCTCCAAGATGATCAATGGAAACAGGATGCACCTGATCTCAATTTCGATTCTCATAGCAAAGGGTCTGAATACTTATGTAAATGAATTGCGAAGTACAGTGGATGTTATCATTGGCCTTGTTTCAGGGCAGAGCTCTGTCGTGTCTTTGGCATCATTAAAAGTGAAGACTTATTTTATCAAATCAATTCTCTAATTATTATTACGTGATTAAACTAATCATCTAAATGTAATTAACTATGAAGTCGGGGCACCAAGGAAAATCTTCAGAGTACAAAGTTATAATTTTCCTAATATAACTCTTGATATTTTAATATCTGATCAATTAGTCTTCTTATTAATTAATTATTCTTTACCTCACATCAGTCTCATTCTGTCACGGTAGTCCTCCTCCTCTTCATCCGAAGAGGAGGAGCATGGATTGAACCAAAACGCAGCTTCTGAAGTTGACATATTTATTTACAGAAAAAGACGAAAACACGAACTTCACTATAACCTAACAAAACAACAAAACGGAGTAGACAAAACCTGGACATGCGAACTCACATACAACGCAGAACTCACGAACAGGAAAATAGACTACACAAAAAAACGATGTACAAAAACAAACCGAACAGTCCCGTATGGTGCGACAAACATTGACACAGGAGACAACCACCCACAACGAACACTGTGAAACAACCTACCTAAATATGACTCTCAATTAGAGGAACGCAAAACACCTGCCTCTAATTAAGAGCCATACCAGGCAACCCTTAAACCAACATAGAAACAGAAAACATAGAATGCCCACCCAAACTCACGTCCTGACCAACTAACACATACAACAAACTAACAGAAATAGGTCAGGAATGTGACATAACCCCCCCCTTAAGGTGCGAACTCCGGGTCGCACCAGCACAAAGTCTAGGGGAGGGTCTGGGTGGGCATCTGACCACGGTGGTGGCTCAGGCTCAGGGCGAGGTCCCCACCCCACCATAGTCAATCCCAGCTTACATCTCCCCCTACAAATGACCACCCTCATATTACACCCACTTAATCCTTTGGGTAACATCGAGACAAGGGGCAGCACCGGGATAGCTCAGGACAGAGGGATAGCTCAGGACAGAGGGATAGCTCAGGATAGAGAGGTAGCTCAGGATAGAGAGGTAGCTCATGATAGAGGGGCAACTCCGGACTGAAAGGCAGCACCGGACAGAGAGACAGCTCTGGACTATGGGGCAGTTCTGGATAAATAGCCGCTCTGGGCTGAGGGACAGCTCGTGACTGGCTGACGGCTCTGGACGCTCATGGCTGGCTGACGGCTCTGGACGCTCATGGCCGGCTGACGGCTCTGGAGGCTCATGGCCGGCTGACGGTTCTGGACGCTCATCGCCGGCTGACGGCTCTGGACGCTCATGGCTGGCTGACGGCTCTGGACGCTCATGGCTCACTGACGGCTCTGGCAGATCCTGTCTGGTTGGCGGCTCTGGCAGATCCTGTCTGGTTGGCGGCTCTGGCAGATCCTGTCTGGTTGGCGGCTCTGGCAGATCCTGTCTGGTTGGCGGCTCTGGCAGATCCTGTCTGGTTGGCGGCCCTGGCAGATCCTGTCTGGTTGGCGGCTCTGGCAGATCCTGTCTGGTTGGCGGCTCTGGCAGATCCTGACTGACGAATGGCTCTAGCGGCTCCTGACTGACTAACGGCTCTGACGGCTCGGGACAGACGGGCGGCTCTAATGGCTCGGGACAGACGGATGGCTCAGACGGCGCTGGGGAGACGGATGGCTCAGACGGCGCTGGGGAGACGGATGGCTCAGACGGTGCTGAGGAGACGGATGGCTCAGATGGCGCTGCGGAGACGGATGGCTCAGATGGCGCTGCGGAGACGGATGGCTCAGATGGCGCTGCGGAGACGGATGGCTCAGACTGATCCTGTCTGGTGGAAGGCTTTGGCTGCTCCTGTCTGGCGGAAGGCTCTGTAGGCTCATGGCAGACGGGCAGTTCATGCGGCGCTTGGCAGACGGACGGTACAGGCGCCGTTGGGCAGACGGCAGACTCTGGCCGGCTGAGACGCACTGTAGGCCTGGTGCGTGGTGCCGGAACTGGAGGCACCGGACTGGAGACACGCACTTCAAGCCTAATGCGGGGAGCAGGGACAGGGCACACTGGACTCTCAAAGCGTACTATATGCCTGGTGCGTGGTACCGGCACTGGTGGCACCGGGCTGAGTGCACGCACATCAGGACGAGTACGGGGAGAAGGAACAGTGTGTACAGGGCTCTGGAGACGCACAGGTGGCTTAGTGCGTGGTGCCGGAACTGGAGGCACCGGACTGGAGACACACACCATAGAGAGAGTGCGTGGAGGAGGAACAGGGCTCTGGAAACGCACTGGAAGCCTGGTGCGTGGTGTAGGCACTGGTGGTACTGGGCTGGGGCGGAGAGGTAGCGCCGGAAATACCGGACCGTGCAGGCGTATTGGCTCCCTTGGCTCCCTTGCTTCCTGCCCAACCTTACCTGGCTGAATGCTCCCCGTCGCCCGACCAGTGCGGGGAGGTGGAATAACCCGCACCGGGCTATGTAGGCGAACCGGGGACACCATGCGTAAGGCTGGTGCCATGTAAGCCGGCCCAAGGAGACGTACTGGTGGCCAGATATGTAGAGCCGGCTTCATGGCACTTGGCTCAATGCTCAATCTAGCCCTACCAGTGCGGGGAGGTGGAATAACCCGCACTGGGCTATGCACACGTACAGGAGACACCGTGCGCTCTACTGCGTAACACGGTGTCTGCCCGTACTCCTGCTCTCCACGGTTAGCCTGGTAAGTGGGCGCAGGTCTCCTACCTGCCCTTGGCCCACTACCCCCCCCCCCCCCCCCAAGAAATTTTTGGGTAGTACTCACGGGCTTCCGTGCTAGACGCGTCCCCTCATATCTGCAGTTTTGGGCTTGATTCACTGGTTTCCAGCCACGTCTCTTTGCTGCCTCCTCATACCATCGCTCCTGGGCTCGCGCTGCTTCCATCTCCTCACGAGCGCGGCGATATTCCCCAATGTGCGCCCAAGGACCTTTTCCCTCCAATACTTCCTCCCAAGTCCATGAGTCCTGATTTCTTGGCCGCTGCTCGAACTCATGCTGCTTGGTTCTGGATCGGTGGGTGGTTCTGGATCGGTAGTCCTCCTCCTCTTCATCCGAAGAGGAGGAGCATGGATTGAACCAAAACGCAGCTTCTGAAGTTGACATATTTATTTACAGAAAAAGACGAAAACACGAACTTCACTATAACCTAACAAAACAACAAAACGGAGTAGACAAAACCTGGACATGCGAACTCACATACAACGCAGAACTCACGAACAGACAAAAAAACGATGTACAAAAACAAACCGAACAGTCCCGTATGGTGCGACAAACACTGACACAGGAGACAACCACCCACAACGAACACTGTGAAACAACCTACCTAAATATGACTCTCAATTAGAGGAACGCAAAACACCTGCCTCTAATTAAGAGCCATACCAGGCAACCCTTAAACCAACATAGAAACAGAAAACATAGAATGCCCACCCAAACTCACGTCCTGACCAACTAACATATACAACAAACTAACAGAAATAGGTCAGGAACGTGACACATTCCAAAAGTTGTAAATTGTTGGTTGTCTGCACAAACCCATCCTTTACTATGAATCATCCATACACCAACTGGCTTAATCATTTATTTACTAACTAAATAATCACAGAAATGCATAAACAAAGAACAGTAGATCTGTTACTAACAGATGATAGGGAAGATTCCCTAGTGGGCTAAGCCAATATGACGGCTTGGTGGACAAAGGGAAGTGGGTGTGGACTGAGAAGGGCGGGAAAGACAAAAGTGGTCACTACACACAATTGATAATTATATTAATTCAAATGCTAATCCTCTGCACATGAACGCTCACTCATGGAACTGGGCCACGTCATTTTCTACAAGAAAGCAGAACAGCAAATATTCTCATATTTCTGTAGATGTGTGGGCAGAAGGTTTTAATCTTTCGCAAATGCTTTTTTTTCAAACCAAAAATGCGGCCTATAGCGAATGCCAAACACTGGCCTCGAATTCTGCAAGACTGATTGTCTATTGAACTTTTTAAAAGTAAATGCTGCCTACAACCCACACATCTATGCAAAAGATGTTGCATTTTGATTGTGTTTCTGGTAAGTAGGCTATTAGGCTATATCGCTATATCGCACAGCGATACTGTAACCTATACTGTAATAGGCTACCAGTCTATTTACTTGAGCATGGTTGGCTATTTAATAAGCATTGAATAATTGGTAGCCTAATATTTGTAGCAGAGGGGGAATAAATCAGTCATGTTATGAAAGGAGAGACATGTCCTGCAATATGATTATGACTTAAGTCTATATAATAGAAGTCAAATAAACACACACTAGATGACCAAAAGTATGTGTACACCTGCTCGACGAACATCTCATTCCAAAATCATGAGCATCAATATGGAGTTACCCTTTGCTGCTATTTTATATATGAATGCTTCCGCTCAGTGTTTGAGATCAATTGACACTCTTTACCATGGCACTTTAAGATTTATTTTAAACTGCAAAACCATTACGCACCACTGCACTTTGCATACCAGGGTTGGCTGGCCTTCTCTAGTCACTCGTAGGCTCAGTCACTGGTATACTTTTATTTACAAAGCCATTTTGGGTTTACTACCTTTTTATTTGGGCATTTTTATTGTTCAGAAATGTGGTGGGTACTCTCTTCCTTCGCTAGACGTTATCCTGCTAACTGTTCCAAATGTCCGAACTGAATTTGGTAAAAGGTCTTTAATGTACTCTGCGCCATTGTCTTGGAACACCTTACAAAATCATTTTAAACTGGAAGAACTTGTCCCGATTGGTGTTTTTTAAATCACTGATGAAGGATTTTGAGGCTGATTCCCTGACCTGTCAATGTTTTTAATTTGCTGTTTTTGATTTTGTTATACTCTTGTGAATTCAATGTTTTTTTACTAGATTACTTGTAGTTTTTCATTTTGTCTGTCTGTAATTTTTGTAAAGACTTGGTGCTGCCTATCTTGGCCAGGACGCTCTTAAAAAAGAGATTTTAAATCTCAATGAGCCCTTCCTGGTTAAATAAAGGTTAAATAAAATAAATAACAGCCTCCACTCTTCAGGGAAGTCTTTCCACTAGATGTTGGAACATTGCAACGGGACTTACTTCCATTCAGCCACGAGCATTAGTGAGGTCGGGCACTAAGGCTGTTGCTGTGACTGTATTACCGCCACACAGGCGGCCACGAGTCATGAAGGCAGTCAAATTCCATGTGACCTTTTAGTCACAGTAATTAGGCTTCTCCAAGCTCTGATGCTGCTGCTGGTCATTAGTAGCCTATCAAACATGCTAACTGCCTGGTACTCAGCAATCTTTTGTCCCTCTAATCACTCTGACATCAATGCAAATGTAATCGAAAATCTAATCAAACACTTCATAAGCCCTCATGAGCCCATGTTGCGCAACATTTCTATAGGCTATGCAATTGCGTGAGAAAACAGGGTGATGGCCTCTACTAAAAAGAGGAGTATCCGATCAGATTTCTATAGGCTAGGCCTACTATATCTTTTTATCAACTTTTCTAACATTAAGAACATTGCTTACAAAATGAGTATAGTCTACCTGGCTGGCATGAAAATGAAACACGGGAAATCGTCTTCCATTCACTATGTCAGTGCATAGATTACATGTATTTTCCGAACCTGCCCCTGTTTCGAGACAGTTGATGATAATGGTCCATTCTTAATCAAAACAAATTTCAAACATATATTATTTAGTGTATGTACAGTAAAAAAACAGATTAAATCAAGAATAGTCTGATGGGTGACAATATATTATCACTTATTAATGATCCCCAGCTTAAGGCAAGAAACAATGCCTTTTTCTTTTGGCGTCTGTTTCGAATCATAGTCGCACACTTCATGTAGCTTAGCCCATAGGCCTATATGTTTTGACAAGGTTTGTATCACAACTAAAGTGACCAAATAACTTACAATTAAGCACATTAATCTGCTTTACAAAGGGTGTAGAGTAACTGGCATACATACGTAGCACGTGAGTTTCAAGTTTGGGGAAGATCATTTTCACCATAAAAATGCACCTTTATAATAAAAGCATTAAATTGCATAATTGCAGTTGCGGACACTTTTAAGAATGGTGTTTTCCGCTAATGGAACATTTGCGCTTAAAGCCTACTGCAGTATGCGCATTGCTGCGCTTATAATGTGAAGAAATCGCCTAATCGTTTTCAACATTTTAAGATAAATGTTCTGATCTGTTGCGTCAGCCTCATTGCGTAAAAACGTTTTTGTTGATGCTAGTGGTTGTATTAATTTGGGATCTACTGTCCCAGACTATGTTTGCAATATTTATTTCTGGCGCAGAATAGAATATGTCAACTTTTGTACTATAGGGGGTAGTAGATTGACATAGGCTAGTGCTTTTGTACTATAGGGGGTAGTAGATTGACATAGGCTAGTGCTTTTGCTGTTCATCTTGTTGGCTGACGAAAGTAAATGTAGCCAGTTCAATCAATATCTTCAATATGCACCTCGGAAATGGATAAGGACACACGCAGTTGCATCCCAGAAGTGTCTATCTTCACTTATATCCTGTGAAAAAGACCTGATCCCGTGAAACAGAGCCATGTGAATGAGAGGCGCTTTGGAGCACACTGCATTCACGGAGAAGGGAACAACGGCCAATCGCTGAAAAAGGCATGAATTTTTTGGGGTGCATTACGGCCACAAAGAGGATGCCGCCAGGAAATTCATGGTATTATCAAGTGTTTTTCAAATTGTGAATGTGGAACTGATGAAGTCAATCAAATTCAAATGTATTTATTAAGCCCTTCTTACATCATCTGATGTCACAAAGTGCTGTACAGAAACCCCGCCTAAAAACCACAAACAGCAAGCAATGCAGATGTAGAAGCACAGTGGCTAGGCAAAACTCCCTAGAAAGGCCAAAACCTAGGAAGAAACCTAGAGAGGAACCAGGCTCTGAGGGGTGGTCAGTCCTCTTCTGGCTGTGCCAGCACAAAAAACAAGCAACTTTTTTCAAATCATCATTAGAGTCGCATGCAATGTATTAAAAATCAAAACATATAGCCCAACGTTTGTAGAACAACTAAAGTTACATAAATAACTATAATTTAAGCATATAGGAGGACTTGTTTCTTTGTGAACCGCTCAACACAGAATAGCCGCATGTGTGCACACCCTCAAATCATTTGGAGAAAATATCCTTTCTATTTTATGAAATTGTATATTTTTAATTTAACTAGGCAGGTCAGTTAAGAACAAATTCTTATTTACAATGACGGCCTACACCGGCCAAACGACACCCTATGGGACTCCCAATCACAGCCGGTTGTGATACAGCCTGGAATTAAACCAGGGTCTGTAGTGACGCCTCTTGCACAGAGATGCAGTGCCTTAGACTACTGCACCGCTCGGGAGCCCACATATATATATAGTATTCTTCATACTATAATATCAAATAATTCCATTGAATTCTAACCAAATCTTGTCTGCTAAATTAACTAGTGTAGCCCACAGCCATATGGCATAGCCAGATCAGTACCTAACATAACGACAACTCAGAGTATGCTATTCTGTTCTTCTGAAATAGACTACATTTTCTTTACATCATCTTTCTTTAGACCCGTCTAAAATAAATAATGGATTTATCGTGGAGGTGTAGGCTATATTACAAGGATTTATTAGACTTTTTAAAATGTAGTTGTTTCCAAAAGTTTGCATCAGTGGCTTGTGGAAGCCAGGAGATGCTAAATGTGTTCATGTTACCAAAAGGTGTCCACTACCCCAAAACATCCCACTACTCCCACGACCCCAAAACATCCCAATACTCCCACTACCCCAAAACATCCCACTACTCCCACTACCCCAAAACATCCCACTACTCCCACTACCCCAAAACATCCCACTACTCCCACTACCCCAAAACATCCCACTACTCCCACTACCCCAAAACATCCCACTACTCCCACTACCCCAAAACATCCCACTACTCCCACTACCCCAAAACATCCCACTACCCCAAAACATCCCACTACTCCCACTACCCCAAAACATCCCACTACTCCCACTAGCCCAAAACATCCCACTACTCCCACTACCCCAAAACATCCCACTACTCCCACTACCCCAAAACATCCCACTACTCCCACTACTCCCACTACCCCAAAACATCCCACTACTCCCACTACTCCCACTACCCCAAAACATCCCACTACTCCCACTACTCCCACTACCCCAAAACATCCCACTACTCCCACTACCTCAAAACATCCCACTACTCCCACTACCCCAAAACATCTCACTAGCCCAAAACATCCCACTACTCCCACTACTCCCACTAGCCCAAAACATCCCACTACTCCCACTACCCCAAAACATCCCACTACTCCCACTACCCCAAAACATCCCACTACCCCAAAACATCCCACTACTCCCACTAGCCCAAAACATCCCACTACTCCCACTACCCCAAAACATCCCACTACTCCCACTACCCCAAAACATCTCACTACCCCAAAACATCCCACTACTCCCACTACTCCCACTAGCCCAAAACATCCCACTACTCCCACTACCCCAAAACATCCCACTACTCCCACTACCCCAAAACATCCCACTACTCCCACTACCCCAAAACATCTCACTACCCCAAAACATCCCACTACTCCCACTACTCCCACTAGCCCAAAACATCCCACTACTCCCACTACCCCAAAACATCCCACTACTCCCACGCACACATTGATCAGTGAAGCTTCTAGTTACCTTGACTGGAGAAAAAGTCTGCAACTCTCTCGGAGGGTTGGCTCTTAATGAATACACAATACTTTGTCATATACATTCACAAATGGTCATGTCGTGAACATGTCAACACACTGTTTCATAGGTTCTTCTTACTTGGTTCCAAGTATACGATGTTAGTTGAGACAAATGGAGGCATAAAAGGTCATCATGACACTTATTAACATTCAATAGTCCAGGAGGGCTGAGAACACCTGTTGGACGTTTCCATATTGTTATTCATCAAGAGGATCTAGACTACAGGACAGCACCCAAGTATCACGAAATGGCACCTTCTCCTCTGGCTCCATTGCTACTCAAATGAGAAAACTGAGTGGATAAAAGACACCGGCTGCCTTTTAAATTATACACCGTTTTTAAACGTTATATAATTGGCAGATCACTGAACAGGTACTCAACATCCCAATTGTCATTTTATGATACAACAATTAGGTGGCTTCTTTGTGGAGCACAGAACACACTCAGACAGATACAAAGGGTATGATTAGCAACAGATTGTTACTATAAACTGGTTACCAATGTAATTAGAAAAGTACAAAATAAATGTTTTGTCATACCCGTGTCAGCCAATCAGCATTCAGGGCTTGAACCAACCCAGTTTATAATATGGTATGAATACTGATGTAATACTACTGTATAGGTATTATAGTATTCACTGAAGTGTACTTGCTGATTTTTCTGTATTTCATGTAGTATGTTTGCATGCTGTAGTATTTACATTTTACTGTAGTAAAATAGTGTTTTTGTTCTATTATTTTTTACAATAAAGGGTAGGCTTTCTCCTTGAGGAAACCTACTGGACAAATACCGAAAGAGCACATTTTCTATAACCTAGGTGAGATGGACTGGAGGCTGAACAGTCTGAAAAATGTGGTAAAATCATTTAAAAAAAGGTAGAACCTCTAGGTTCAGACTTGGCATGTAGGTTTCTCACTCATGGGTGGCACACATTTGGATATGGGGGAGCGGAATGGGTGGGGTATATGCAAACTAAATACTGTACTATTACTACACTGTAAACCCCAAGGCATTTTTAACTCAAATACTTCTAGTAAGTTGAACTCGAAGTCAATGAAAAGTCTTTATTACTTAAATGTTTATGTGGTACTGACTCAAAACTAAATTAGAAGTCACACCAACTAAAATGTTTTAAGATATGATAACAAATACAATTTGTTTCCCAAGATGCTCTCCTGCAGGTTGATTAAAAAAAATCTGTGTATTTACATGTACATTGAGTGATTGATTGATTAATCTTATTTTATACAAAGATAAATAACATCGTTTTTTTCTAAACTAATACAATAATTTAGTTCAATTTTTTTGCACCCATTACTGAAATGTTTTTTACGGTTTAAATGGCTTAAGTAATCGCCTCATACTTTACCCAAGCCTGGTAGTTATTATGAATACAGGTTGTGAGTGAATACAAATGTAAACTGTAAGGTAATTTAACTCTAGTGGGATTCCAATAGGAATTACACATCACTTTGCAAGCCAGCATAACGTGACTTGTAAAATTCCCAGGTTTTCCAAAAATTCTGTCTGGAAGATTGCTGGAAAACTTTCAACCAGGATTTTTTGAAACTCAGGATTTCGAGAAAGTTTTGGCCTGAAAGCCATGAATAAAACTAGGCCTCAAAATAAATCCTTATGAGATATCCAGTGTATTGTCATAACGAGTTTAATTAAAATGATAACATTTACTCAGGAATTCACTTGGCGATGGCCAAAAGATTGAAAAGGAAGGAATTCAATTCTGTCTCTAACAAATACAGCCGTGGGTGGTAACTCTACAATTCACTCGAAAAGGCAAGACACGCTGGGATATTATATTGGAGGCGTGGCTTAGCGGTGGCATTACTCAAAACAGTAAAACTGATACAACTGAAATCTGTACCCCCTACAGCAGCGTTTCCCAAACCCGGTCCTCAGGACCCCAAAGGGTGCACCTTTTGGTTTTTCCCCTAACACTACACAGCTGATTCAAATAATAAATGAATCATCAAGCTGTGTATTGTTAGGGCAAAAACATGCACCTCTTGATGTCCCGAGGACCGAGTTTGGGGATACCCTGAATGTAAAGATTATCTACACACAAAAAGCTTATTTCTCTAAAATGCACACATTTGTTAATATCCTTGATAGTGAGCATTTCTCCTTTGCCAAGATAATCCATCCACTTGACAGGTGTGGCATATCAAGAAACTGATTTAATAGCATGATTGTTACACAGGTGTACCTTGTGCTGGGGACAATAAAAGGCCACTCTAAAATGTGCAGTTTTATCAAACACAGCATGCCACAAATGTCTCAAGTTTTGAGGGAGCGTTAATTTCTCTACCATAAGCCGCCTCCAATGTTAGTTTAGATCATTTGGCAATACGTCCAACCTGCCTAACCCACAGACCACAGGTAACCACGCCAGCCTAGAACCTCCATTTCCGGCCTCTTCACCTCCACTTCCTGCCAATATCTAGCAACTTTGCAGAATATGTAGGTGTTGCTGTAGGCCCTCCTTGGTTGAGGACAGCATTAACAAAAAATCAGAGCAAACTAGGATGCTATTTGGTGCTTAACAGAGAGTACACACTGGCAGAATACCTGACCACTGTGACTGACCCAAAATTAGGGAAATATTTGACTACGTACAGACTCAGTGAGCAAAGCCTTGCTATAGAGAAAGGCAGCCGTAGCCATACCTGGCTCTCAAGAGAAGACAGGCTATGTGCAAACTGCCCACAAAATGAGGTAGAAACTGAGCTGCACTTCCTAACCTCCTTCCCAATGTATGACTATATTAAAGACACATATTTCTCTCAGATTACACAGATTCACAAAGAATTCAAAAACCAACCCAAACTCCCATATCGACAGGGTGAAATACCACAGTGCGCCATCACAGCAGCAAGATTTGTGACCTGTTCCTACAAGAAAAAGGCAACCAGTGAAGAACAAACACCATTGTAAATACAACCCATATTTATGTTTATTTATTTCCCTTTTGTACTTTAACTATTTGCCCATTGTTGCAACACTGTATATAGACGTAATATGACATTTGAAATGTCTTTATTCTTTTGGAACTTCTGTGAGTGTAATGTTTACTGTTAATTTTCATTGTTTATTTCAATTTAATTCAATTTTCATCTACTTCACTTGCTTTGGCAATGTTAACATATGTTTCCCATTAATTTGAATTGAGAGAGGGGGGAGAGATTGTATTTTGGAATTTGTATTTATTAGCGATCCCCATTATCTGATGCCAAGGAAGCAGCTACTCTTCCTGGGGCCCAAACACCACTACATATCTACAATACAAAATGTATAATACCACCAAATAATTTAAAATAAAGAAAGCAAGAAAGAGAGGGAGAGAGAGAGACTTATTATTTTCATATTGTAAATATCCAAAGTAAGCTTTGGCAGTATGTACATTGTTACATTATGCCAATAAAGCAAATTGAATTGAGAGAGAGAGACAGGAGAGAGAGAGGAGGAGTTGAGAGAGACAAGAGAGAGAGAGGAGGAGACAGGAGAGAGGGAGATACAGGAAAGAGGGAGAAAGGATGGAGACAGAGAGCGAGAGAGAGAGAAAGAGAGGAAGGAGAGCGAGAGGGAGAGAGGAAGGAGAAAGAGTGATAGAGAAAGGAGAAAGAGAAGGGAGAGAGAGAGAGAAAGGAGAGAAATATATATATATTATATATATATTTTATATGTATATAAATATATATATATATTTTCTATATGTATACTTTGACAATGTAAGTAATAATGAACTTGCCATGTCAAAAAGGTTGAATTGAATTGAATTGAAAGGAGAGAAAGAGATGATCAACATGAGCTCCTGATATATCTCATATTTTCTTGTTTTTAGAACGAGTTAAACACTTGAATCGAAAAAGAATTCCAGACAAGAAGTGATGAACAACAACTCTATTCAATTAGAATAGAAAAAAAGTAACTTTGCGCCTCAAGTTTTAAGAAGTTTTGACACTAGCTAGCTAGCTAGCATCACAACAAAAACAAAGCCAGCTGACTAACAAGCTAGACAGAAAAAAATGATCTATAACAAACCTAGCAAGGGGAGTTAATACAACTACTTCAAATGACCAAACTGAGTAAACCAAAAGGAGCACGGACTAACTTAAAAAATATCTCAGTTTTTTTGCTGTTTTTTGAACTAAATTAGAGCTAGCTAGCAACAGCAGCAGACAAATAAACCGGTTGCTATGGCAATGGGCCAGTAGAACAGAGCAGCAGCAACAGTAGTAGCAGAGCCCACAGGCACCATGTCCCCACTCCCCCTCAGCTCTGAATCCATTCTTTACCCTCCAGAGGCCCAGAATGACACAACGAGGAAAGCTTTTAAACAGAAACTACTAAAGGGGAGGCCAGAAACCCTTTTCACAGACCTCTACAAAAATGGTGATGTGAGTAATCTTATCTTTCTCAATGACTAGCCAAATACATGGCACTCAGCAGTGTGCTCTCACTACCCATCCATAAAGAAAGAGGGAATCTGTAATGGGTGGAAGCTGAAAGTCTAAGAGACAGACGACCCTGACAGCACCATGATAACAATCAACCTCTACAAGACTGGGACTGTCATGGTGCAAGGTAATCTTAGGCTGTTTGAAACAGACTTTCAGACCATTTAAGAGAGAGCAGAGAAAGAAGGATACCACCAGTGACATGCCCTCCCACAAGACAAACTCCACCAGCACCACCCTCACCCCTACTATCCCCACCCAAAAGGCACATCCAGCACCTCTCTTCCCACCATAGTGGAGGACACGCCCCAGGAGGAGAGCGACCCCGTCAGTGCAGAGCAGGCTCAGGCCATCCTCACCACCATGGCTGCCATGAGGGATGAGTTCACCAGACTGGAGGGGGAGGTGGTCCTGCTCAGGGAGAGCAAACAGCAACCAGACAACCACACCTTAGAGGAGCTCCTAACCAAGGTGCGGACAGAGCAGGACAGCAGCCTTGCAACACAGCTGAAAGAGGTTCAGCAAGAGAGAGACGGACTCAAGAGAGAGTTGGCTGATCTAACAAAGGAGATGAGAGAGCTCCAAAAAGACAGCGATCGGACCACACTAAGAGAGGAGCTGCAGGAGAGAAAGAGAACAGAGGACAGGCTGCAGGAGAGAAAGAGAACAGAGGACAGGCTGCATGAGAGAAAGAGAACAGAGGACAGACTGCAGGAGAGAAAGAGAACAGAGGACAGGCTCCAGGAGAGAAAGAGAACAGAGGACAGACTGCAGGAGAGAAAGAGGACAGAGCACAGGCTGCAGGAGAGAAAGGGAAGAGGACAGGCTGCAGGAGAGAAAGAGAAACAGAGGACAGACTACAGGAGAGAAAGAGGACAGAGGACAGACTGCAGGAGAGAATAGAGAACAGAGGACAGACTGCAGGAGAGAAAGGGAACAGAGGACAGACTGCAGGAGAGAAAGAGAACAGAGGACAGGCTGCAGGAGAGAAAGAGAACAGAGGACAGGCTGCAGGAGAGAAAGAGAACAGAGGACAGGCTGCAGGAGAGAAAGAGGACAGAGGACAGACTACAGGAGAGAACGAGGACAGAGGACAGGCTGCAGGAGAGAAAGAGAACAGAGGACAGGCTGCAGGAGAGAAAGAGAACAGAGGACAGGCTGCAGGAGAGAAAGAAGACAGAGGACAGACTGCAGGAGAGAAAGAAGACAGAGGACAGACTGCAGGAGAGAAAGAGAACAGAGGACAGGCTGCAGGAGAGAAAGAGAACAGAGGACAGGCTGCAGGAGAGAAAGAGAACAGAGGACAGGCTGCAGAAGAGAAAGAGAACAGAGGACAGACTGCAGGAGAGAAAGAGAACAGAGGACAGGCTGCAGGAGAGAAAGAGAACAGAGGACAGACTGCAGGAGAGAAAGGGAAGAGGACAGGCTGCAGGAGAGAAAGAGAACAGAGGACAGACTGCAGGAGAGAAAGGGAAGAGGACAGGCTGCAGGAGAGAAAGAGAACAGAGGACAGACTGCAGGAGAGAAAGAGAACAGAGGACAGACTGCAGGAGAGAAAGAGAACAGAGGACAGGCTGCAGGAGAGAAAGAGAACAGAGGACAGGCTGCAGGAGAGAAAGAGAACAGAGGACATGCTGCAGGAGAGAAAGGGAAGAGGACAGGCTGCAGGAGAGAAAGGGAAGAGGACAGGCTGCAGAAGCAGGTAGATCACCACTCTATGACCTGGCCTCACACAGCAGAGAAGCCCACCTCAACCAGCCAGACCTCCCCAGCCCTGCCTGCTGCTCACCTCCCCCCCAGCTCACAGAACAACCTCCCACTGACAGCGGCACCAGCACAGACCAGCCACAATCCAGCTCCAACACCCACCAGCCCCCCACTCTACCCCCTCCAGTCCAGAAGACACACTGGCTGACATCATCCTGTTGATGGACTCAAATGGAAAGTTTGTTCAGGAGAATAAACTTTTCCCTAGACACAAAAGGAGAAAGGTGTGTTGCCCAACAACGCAGAGTGCCATGGAGCTGCTTGATAAGGCCCAGCTCGTGTCCCCAAACCACATAATCATACACACTGGAAGCAACGACCTGCGTGCTCAGCAGGAGAGGGTGGCCACTTCACTATGGGGAGTGATTGAGAAGGCCTCCGCAATCTTCCCCAACTCAAGGATCGTGGTGTCAACCCTTCTACAGAGGAAGGACTTCCACCCTGCCACATTCCAAAGAATAAACGTCAGCATTGTGCCCTGCGACCCAATGTACACCTGGCCCACCATCCCACCCTCGATCTGAACTGTCTCCATGACTATGCTCACCTGTACAGGGAGACAGTCACCATCCTTGCCAAAACTCTCAAGGACGTCGCTCTAAACCGCAGCCCGACCTCTCCACCCAGGAACAGCGGAGCAATCTCCACCCTGCCGAGATCACAGAGACAACATCCCGGACCAGCACCCTGGACCCCCCAACCACGACCACAGCACCAACCTCAATGCCCACCACAGCCAGTACAGCACAGACCACCCCAGCCCAGCTTCAGACCCACCCAGACGAGGCCTACCACCCCATCCTCCCCACCGCAGACCCACACCTGGAGGAGCCACAGCCCAGCAGGCAGAGCTACGCGCAGTCTGTGAGAGGAGCAACTGGCCCAGCCCCCACCAACCAAATGAGTGACATTAAACAAATGCTGAGTCTACTATGCTCACATGTGATAGGCCCAGGGTCATGGATGCTCACATGTGATAGGCAGAGGGTCATGGTAAGATGAGCACAAGAACTCCACCATCCTCACACTACATCCACCCAAGTGGCATGACACAAATTCTATCTTAAATGATAAACAAATCACATTTGCATAATAAGACGTTACGTTAATTGAAAAATCCTATTTGAATAGTTCTTGGATTGTGAGTGTTTGTCTCATTTTGAAGGTCAAGAGCAGAAACCCAGACTTCCTGAAAGAAATTAATGATGTTGATATTGTAGTACTACAGGAAACATGGTGCAGAGGTGATGTTTCCACTGGCTGTCCACTAAGTTATAGGGAGATAATCCTACCATCCACTAAATTAAAAGGAATCACACAGGACAGAGACTCAGGGGGAATGCTAATATGGTATAAATCTGAACTATTTAATTTGATCGAATTGATCAAAACAGGAGAATTCTTTATCTGGTTAAAATCAACAAGGAGGCTAAACAGATAAAAACGTCTTCCTCTGTGCCACATACAATCCCCCCTCAGAGTCACCCTACTTCAATGAAGAGAGTTTCTCCATTCTAGAGGGGGAGATTAGTCACTTTCAGGCCCAAGGCAATGTACCGGTCTGTGGAGACCTGAATGCTAGAGCAGCAGAAGAACCGGACACTATTAACAGTCATGGAGATAAACATCTACCAGGAAGCAACAACCTTTCTCTCCCCACAGAACCCCCCCCCCCCCCCCCCCCCCCTCCCCCAGAAACAACTATGAGAAAGTGAAAAACGAAAACGAAGCACAGCTCCTGCATCTCTGTCGAACACTGGGTCTGTACATAGTCAATGGTAGGCTAAGAGGGGACTCTTTTGGTAGGTACACCTATAGCTCATCCCTTGGCTGCAGCACTGTAGACTACTTCCTCACCGACCCAAACCCAGAGTCTCTCAGAGCCTTCACAGTCAGCCCACTAACACCTCTCTCAGACCACAGTAAAATCACAGTGTATCTGAGAAGAGCAGAACCCAACCATGAAGCATCACGGCCCAAACAGTACAGACATCTACCGTAAAGCAATTAGTAGCCAAAAAATACAATCTCTCCTGGACAACTTTTTAGCCTTAACATTCTCCTTCAGCAATGAAGGTGTACATTTGGCCGTTTGGAACAGAAACTTTATATTTGACAAATTAGCCTCCTTGGCTAATCTAAAGAAACATAAGAGCAAACCAAAAACATTAGATAATGAAAAATGGTTTGATAATGATTGGAGAAATTTAAGAAAGTAATTGAGAAATATATCTAATCAAAAACACAGAGAACCAGACAACAAAAATATACGCCTTCAATATGGGGAAACACTGAATCAATACAAACACACCCTAAGAACAAAAAAGGAACAACACATTATAAATCAGATGGAATTGAGGAATCCATAGAACCAAACCACTTCTGGGAGAATTGGAATAACTTAAACAAACCTCATCAGGAGGAATTGGCTTTCCAAAATGGGAATATGTGGAGAAATCACTTTGCAAACCTCTACAGCAATATAACAAAGAGCCAGGAAACAAAAAGATATAGAAGAAAAATTACAACTCCTTGAATCAGCAGTCAAAGACTATCAGAATCCTGTGGATACCCCAATTACAGAAGAATAATTATTGGAAAAACTTTGCATGCTCCAACCCTAAAAGGCCTGTGGTGCTGATGGTATTTTAAATAAAATGATCAAATATACAGACCACAAATTCAAATTGCATATACTCAAATTCTTCAACATTATCCTCACTGCAGATATTTTCTCCGATATTTGTAACCAAGGATTGATCACACCAATCTATAAAAATTGAGACAACTTTCACTCAAATAATTACAGAGGAATATGCATTAACAGCAACTTGGGGAAAATGTTCTGCAGTATTATAAATAGCAGACTACATCATTTCCTTGACGAACACAACGTCCTGAGCAGAAGCCAGATTGGATTTCTAAAAAACATATCTTACAACAGACCACATTTACACCCTCCAAACTCTAGCTGACAAACAAGTAAACCAAAACAAAGGCAGGATCTACTCGTGTTTTGTACATTTCAAGAAAGTGTTTGATTCAATTTGACACAAAGGTATTTTTTATAAACTAATAGAAAGTGGTATTGGAGGGAAAACCTATGATGTTATTAAATCAATGTACACTAAAAACAAATGTGCGGTTAAAACTGGCAACAAGCAAACAGACTTCTTCTCTCAGGGAGTTGGAGTGAAAGAGGGCTGCCCAATAAGTCCAACACCATTTAACATCTACATTAATGAATTGGCAAAAACATTAGAAGAATCGGCAGCACCTGCTATCACCCTACACAACACTGATATCAAGTGTCTGCTGTACGCAGATGACCTGATGCTCCTGTCTCCCACTAAGGAGGGGTTACAGCAGCATCTAGATCATCTGCATAGGTTCTGTCAGACCTGGGATCTGACCGTTAACCTAAAAGAAACAAATATAATTATATTCCAAAAAAGGTCAGGAAATCAGGATGACAAATATAAATTATATTTGGACACAGTTCTATTAGAACACACCAAAAACGACACGTATCTAAGACTAAATATCAGCAACACAGGTAGCTTTCACATGGCTGTGAACAAGCTGAGAAACAAAGCAAGAAGAGCATTCTATGCCATTAAAAGGAACATTAAAATCGAAATTCCAATTAGAATCTGGCACAAAATGTTCCAATCAGTTATAGAACCAGTTGCTCTATATGGTAGAGAAGTATGGGGTCCACTCTCTAACAGTGAATATACCAAATGGGACAAACATCCAATCGAAATACTGCATGCAGAGTTTTGCAAGACTGGATTGCAAGTGCAAAGAAAAACTCCAAATAACGCAAATAGAGCAGAATTGGGCCAATACCCACTGCTCATTCAAATAGAAAAAAAAGCCATCAAATTTTACAACCATCTAAAAACAAGTGACCCCAAAACATTCCATCACACAGCTCTACAATGTCAAGAGATGAAACAAGAGAAGAGTCCCCTCAGCCAGCTGGTTCTGAGGCTCAGTTCACTAACCCAAACCAACCCCATAGAGCCTCAGGACAGCACTCAGAAAATCTGGCCCAACCAAATCATCACAAAGCAAAAAGAAAAATATTTCACTTTTTGGAAAGACACCACAAAAAATCTAAGTAAACTTCAATGCTATTTGTCTCTAAACAGACGGTGGCAGACTGTCTGACCACTGTGACTGATAGAAAACTGAGGAAAACACTGACTAGGTACAGACTCAGTGATCACAGTCTGGCTATAGAGACCGGTCGTCACAGACAAACCGTGCTGCCCAGAGAAGACAGGCTGTGCTCACTGTGCTCCAGGGGAGAGGTAGAGACAGAGCTGCATTTCCTATTACACTGTGACAAATACTCAGACCTACGAGAATATTTATTTCCCAAAACTATAATTCAATACAACGAATTTGAAACTATAAAAGATGAAGAAAACATCTAATATTTATTGGGTGAAAAGCCAAAATGTCTCCTCCTGCCACAACCTGAGGGACAGCCAGTGAAAAGTGCAATGTAATGTCGATAATATTTCCCATGTAGTTTTGCTTTGTCTTTCATACCATGTCATGTGGCTTCTCAGTCGTGTTGAGACTGGTCTACTGCTATTGCTTCAATGTATTGTTATACTCATTAATATTGTTGTTGTATTTGCTGTTAATGGTAATCACATGTCCACTACTACTACTATATATATATATATATATATATATATATATATATATATATATATATATATTCTCTCTCTCTCTCTCAATTCAATTCAATTGGCTTTATTGTCATGGCAAGTTCATTACTTTCATTGTCAAAGTCTACATATAAATATATATATATATATATAATTGAATTGAATTGAATTGATGGGGGAGAGGAAGGAGAGAGAGAGGGAGGAGAGATGAGAGAGGTAGGGAGGAAGGAGAGAGAAGAGAGGAGAAAGAGAGGAAGGAAAGAGGAAGGAGAGAGAGATGGAGGATGGAAAGAAGAGAGAGAGAGAAAGAAAGACAGAAAGGACAGACAGAGAGGAGAAAGGAGAGAGAGAGAGAGAGGAAGAAGAGAGAGAGAGGAAGAAGAGAGAGAGAGGAAGGAGAGAGAGAGAGGAAGGAGAGAGAGGGAGAGAGGAGAGAGAGATAGAGAGGAAGGATGAAGGAGAGAGGAAGGAGAGAGAGAGAGAGGAGGGAGAGGAGAAAGGAGAGCGATAGAGGAAGGAGAGAAAGGGAGAGGGAGAGGAGAAAGGAGAGAGAGAGAGAGAGGAAGGAGAGAGAGAGGAAGGAGAGAGAAAGGAGAGAGGAGAAAGAGAGGAAGGAGAGAGGAGAAAGAGAGGAAGGAAAGAGGAAGGAGAGAGAGATGGAGGATGGAAAGGAGAGAGAGAGAAAGAAAGGTGAGAGGAAGGAGAGAGAGGAGAAAGGAGAGAGAGAGAGCGGAAGGAGAGAGAAAGAGAGAGAGAGAGGAAGGACAGAGAGGAAGGAGAGAGAGTGAGAGTGCACAGGGGGAGTATATTCACCGCGTGGCAGGCTGAAAGGACAGTTACTGAAAGAGCGCTCACAAACATGGACTTAAAAGCAACTGACCAGCAGGATTTCACTCTGTAGGAAATGACTGAATAAGAGCCTTAGAGTCATTACTCAAGAAGATACTTGTGTGACATCATAGGAATATAAGGTGTGAAAAGCAGAACAATAAGGAGGTAAGACTATTCTTGCTGAGAAACTTACATAGATCGATTTTCTTCGATTTTTTTCAAATGTATTTAGGAGTTTTTACAGTATGATGTCAGCATGATGACATTTGTAGAGATTTTTTGTGTCAAAAGTATGGTACATTAATAGAGTATAAATGGTACATTAATAGAGTATAAATGGTATATTAATACAGTATAAATCGTACATTAATTCAGTATGAATATATCAATGTTTACCGTGATACAAACAATCTATTTCATACATTATTCATAGCTTTAATTGTATACCACATTATTCATTACATTACACATTCATTACGTTATTTCATCAGAGCTTTAATAAAACCAGTCATGGCATTACAATTAATACACGATGACACCATATCAAGATCTCATGCCCTTTACAAACTGACAACAGTTTCTTCAAGGATAACAAATAAAATAAAAACACATTGCCTTGCCTTGATTTGAACTCTGAAGCTGAAATGTTTTGCTGATTTCAGTTTGTGAGTGCTCTATCGCCTTCAATTAGTCAACCGTTCACCCCAGGGTACGTTAAGTCAAGCTCACTATGACAACTACTGTACTATTACTGGTAAATGTGAAATGATGTTTTCCAAACCAACTCAGCAGTCTGTGATATTCACTTGATCTTTGGCAACTCACACAAAGTCTTGAAACGCAATCCAGAATTTGTACAGCTCCTAATCTTACCGTGTCACATTTCTCAGCAGTTATTTTAGTCCCGGAATTCAGGGTTTTACTACTCTTAGATTGAACTCGATTTCAGCCTAGTTCAATGCTTCTGACGATCAAACCTTTCAGTGATGTCTAAACTATTCTGTTGATTTAGGAGCCAAAAGTACCTATAACCCATTTGAACACTGCACTTTGTATCACTTGTTGACTATAGCACTAGTTTTTAAACTGCATTGTTGGTTTTAAGGGCTTGTAAGCAAGCATTACATGGTAAGGTCTACACTTGTTGTATTCGGCGCATGTGACAAATAACATTTGATTTGATTCGATTTTTTGATTCGATTAGATTTTGACAGAGATGGCAGAGCTATTCCTATGTTTAAATAGCAGAACAAAAAAATTCAGACTACAGGGATTGGATGACGGGACTGTCGCATGAAGTGTCATATGAAAGATTGTCTTCGAATCCCTTTCCTATTGACCAGTAAATAGAAGTGACAGATAAACAAAGGAGAACATAGTTACGTCCACAAATGAGCACAGCCTGTCCTCCCTGGGCAGCCAGGTTTGTCTGTGACGACCGGTCTCTATAGCCACACTGTCCTCCCTGGGCAGCCAGGTTTGTCTGTGACGACCGGTCTCTATAGCCACACTGTCCTCCCTGGGCAGCCAGGTTTGTCTGTGACGACCGGTCTCTATAGCCACACTGTCCTCCCTGGGCAGCCAGGTTTGTCTGTGACGACCGGTCTCTATAGCCACACTGTCCTCCCTGGGCAGCCAGGTTTGTCTGTGACGACCGGTCTCTATAGCCACACTGTCCTCCCTGGGCAGCCAGGTTTGTCTGTGACGACCGGTCTCTATAGCCACACTGTCCTCCCTGGGCAGCCAGGTTTGTCTGTGACGACCGGTCTCTATAGCCAGACTGTCCTCCCTGGGCAGCCAGGTTTGTCTGTGACGACCGGTCTCTATAGCCAGCCTGTCCTCCCTGGGCAGCACGGTTTGTCTGTGACGACCGGTCTCTATAGCCAGACTGTGATCACTGAGTCTGTACCTAGTCAGTGTTTTCCTCAGTTTTCTATCAGTCAAAATGGTCAGATAGTCTGCCACCGTCTGTTTAGCGACAAATAGCATTGAAGTTTACTTAGATTTTTTGTGGTGTCTTTCCAAAAGGTGACATATTTTTATTTTTGCTTTGTGATGATTTGGTTGGGCCAGATTTTCTGAGTGCTGTCCTGAGGCTCTATGGGGTTGGTTTGGGTTAGTGAACTGAGCCTCAGAACCAGCTGGCTGAGGGGACTCTTCTCTTGTTTCATCTCTTGACATTGTGTGATGGAATGTTTTGGGGTCACAAGTTTTTAGATGGTTGTAAAATTTGATGGCTTTTTTTTCTATTTAAATGAGTAGTGGGTATTGGCCCAATTCTGCTCTATTTGCGTTATTTGGAGTTTTTCTTTGCACTTGCAATCCAGTCTTGCAAAACTCTGCATGCAGTATTTCGATTGGATGTTTGTCCCATTTGGTATATTCACTGTTAGAGAGTGGACCCCATACTTCTCTACCATATAGAGCAACTGGTTCTATAACTGATTGGAACATTTTGAGCCAGATTCTAATTTGAATTTCGATTTTAATGTTCCTTTTAATGGCATAGAATGCTCTTGCTTTGTCTCTCAGCTCATTCACAGCCATGTGAAAGCTACCTGTGTTGCTGATATTTAGTCCTAGATACGTGTCGTTTTTGGTGTGTTCTAATAGAACTGTGTCCAAATATAATTTATATTTGTCATCCTGATTTCCTGATCTTTTTTGGAATATAATTATATTTGTTTCTTTTAGGTTAACGGCCAGAGCCCAGGTCTGACAGAACCGATGCAGATGATCTAGATGCTGCTGTAACCCCTCCTTAGTGGGAGACAGGAGCATCAGGTCATCTGCGTACAGCAGACACTTGATCTCAGTGTTGTGTAGGGTGATACCAGGTGCTGCTGATTCTTCTAATGTTTTTGCCAATTCATTAATGTAGATGTTAAATGGTGTTGGACTTATTGGGCAGCCCTCTTTCACTCTAACTCCCTGAGAGAAGAAGTCTGTTTGCTTGATGCCAGTTTTAACCGCACATTTGTTTTTAGTGTACATTGATTTAATAACATCATATGTTTTCCCTCCAATACCACTTTCTATTAGTTTATAAAAAAGACCTTTGTGTCAAATTGTGTTCTTATATCCAGAGAAAGAACTATAACACTGTAGTAGGATCTGCAAGTGAGAGAGGGAGTGTTCTGGGTTTGTTAGAAATAAGATAAGGTCGTCCGCAAAGAGTGATCATTTATGGGTATGGGGGCCCACCTCAAAGCCATGTATGTCAGGGCACGTTCTAATAGCCTCAGCCAACGGTTCGATGGCGAGGGCAAAGAGGTGGGGGCTAATTGGGCAACCTTGTCTGTTCCCCCTATAGAGAGGGAAAGAGGAGGAAGTAATCCCATTGGTAGCAATCCTAGCTTTAGGAGATTTGTAGAGTAATTTTATCAAATTTACAAACATGGTACCTAAACCAAACTTTTCCAAGACGCGAAAGAGGTATGGCCATTCAACCCTATCAAAGGCCTTTTCAGCGTCGAGGGAGACTGCGACACTAGGTATTTTGTTTTTGTTAGCAAGGTGAATTATATCAAAGAACCTTCTGAGATTATTGGAGGACAATCTATTAATTATGAAGCCAGTCTGATCTGGGTTTACTAACAGGGGAAGACATGACTCCAGTCTCTTAGATAGCATCTTGGTGACCAGTTTACAATCTGTGTTAAGGAGAGAGATTGGTCTATAGGAGGCGCACTTTAGCGGGTTTTTCCCTTTCTTGTGGATTACAGTAATCACTGCTTGAGAGAAAGACTCTGGAAAGCAGTTGTCTTCCCTGGCTTTTTTTAAGTACCTCCATAAGTTAGGGGACCAACAGCTCCCTAAATTCTTTATAGAACTCTGGAGGGAAGCCATCCTCCCCATTAGATTTATTAGAAGGTAAGGATTTAATGGCCTCCAACAATTCAGGAACTGAGAAGTGTTCACTCAGGCGCTCGCTGTCTTCCCCTGACAGGCATGGGAGGTTGAGAGAGGAGAGAAAGGAGTCGATCTCTGATAGATCATCGCTTGATTGGGAAGTGTAGAGGTCTTCATAGTATTTCTTAAAAGTATTATTAATTTCAGTAGGGTCGAAAGATATCTCATTAGTGAGAGTTTCTATAGCATTAATTGTCCTCTTACTTTCCTCTGCGTTCAGTTGCCATGCCAAAACTTTGTGAGCTTTCTCTCCAAGCTCGTAATAACGCTGTTTTGATTTAGTGATGGCCCTCTCAGCTTGATATGTGTTCAGAATATTATATTTCAGTTTTTTATTTACCAAAAGCCTGTATAGATCTTTAGTCAGGCCTCTCTGGTATGTTTTCTCTAGCTCTGAGATTTCAGATTCAAGGGCACTCAGTTCCGCACCGTGTTTTCTCTTCAGCCCTTTAGTATAGGAAATGATCTGTCCCTTCAGATAGGCCTTCAATGTGTCCCAAAGAATGAAACTGTCAGGAGCAGAGGGTTTGTTTGTCAAAGTGAAAATATTGATCTGCTCTTTGATGAATGCACAAAATTTAGGTTGCTTTAGGAGTGTAGAATTTAGTCTCCATCTATATGCTCCATTTACCTTGGTAGGAATGGAGATTGATAATACCAGGGGAGAATGGTCACTAAGTAATCTGGGGAGATACTCGACATCTAACACTCTATGAAACAGTTGTGTCGACAGTAAAAATTATCTATGCGTGTGTGTGTCTTGTGTGGGTGTGAATAAAAAGAGTAGTCCCTATCCTGTGGGTGCAACTGTCTCCAGATGTCTAGTAAATTGAGATCTTTCATGAATGACATGGTGAGCTTGCCGGCTTTGGTAAGAAGTGAGGGTTTATTAGAGGACCGATCAAGAACTGTATCTAAATAAAAATGTAAATCTCCTCCAACCAGTAGCCATCCTGGTGGTGCTTGAGAGACCTGAAGGAAGACATTCTGAATAAACATATGGTCATCGAAGTTAGGAGCATAAATATTCAATAGGGCCCAAGACTCTGAAAACATATGCCCCTGCACCAAAACAAACCTGCCAGAGGGATCAGAGATGGTGTTGTTGACGCAGAAGGGGATGTGTCTACTTATCAAAATTGCAGTTCCTCTTGCTTTGGAGTTAAAAGAGGACGCAAAAACGTGTCCTACCCATTCCCTCTTCAATTTCTTGTGTTCACTGGCTGTAAGATGTGTTTCTTGTAAAAACACGATGTCACCCTTTAATTTCTTAAGGTATGTATAGACTCTCTTCCTTTTAATCGGGCTGTTAAGACCTTTTATGTTGAATGTGACATATTTTAGTGGATTAAGCATAGGTTGGGTTTCAAATATGTAACTGAATGGAAATCTATCATATGTAGATAGGAACTGTTTCAACATTGGTTTGAACACAGAAGTGACCTATGTGTCTCTTTAGGAAGGAAACAATAAACATAGAAAAAAGGAAAAAAATAAAAAATAAAATCCCACCCACCCCGATTGTCAGACTAAAACAACAATCCCAACAATCAAACATGAATACACTTGTAGAGATACGCTGCTGCTCGCTTTCCATCTTGCTCTTACTAGCTAAACCTTGGCGTAAACTAAAACCTGCGAGCTCTCTAAGTTGAAAACAAACGTTGTGAATAGACATTTATGGCTGAATATTTACTGCCCACGGTAAGGGCTGCTTGAGTCTCTTTTCGAAAGATTAACATAAATGAGGGGGAAAGCAGTGGGCCTAAACCCACTTATTTGCTTCGCCCAGTGGATATGGACTAAACCAAAATATACTCTCCTGTAAATGTAATAGAACTCACCCCGGAAAGATACGGTTAGTTGAAAATGTACAAATCAATTATAGCGACCGGAGGATATCAGCGGTTCAGTCCGGATAAGAGAAAACAAACAAACTGCATCTTATCCCCCAAAGAGACCGTCCTGGCTCAGACGTTGCTCAGTTCTTTGAGAAAAGTGAACACTTCTCCCGGTGTGTTGAAGAGATGGCTTCGGCCTTTGTACTGAACTTTCATCCGTGCAGGGTGGATGAGGTAGCCGGTGATGTTCTTCACCTTCAGTGCTTTGGCGGCAGGTCTGAACTGCTTGCGACGTCTGGCGAGATCCGCGCTCATATCCGGGAAAAGGCTGACCCTCTTGCCATCGATGGTGATGTCCCCTTTGGCTCTTGCGAGTTGCAGTATCTTCTCTCTGTCTTGGAAGCGGAGGAACCTGATCAGGACGGCCCGTGGGGGCTCATCTGGCCGGGGTTTCGGCGCTGATGTTCTGTGGGCGCGTTCGATTTCCAGTGGCTTGGTGAAGTTGATTATGCCTAGGACATCCGGGATCCATTGAGTGAAGAAACGGACCGGGTCACGGCCCTTGCTGTCCTCTTTCAATCCCACCACATGGATATTACTACGTCTACTCTGGTTCTCCATCTGATCTACCTTGTTTTTGAGGTAGGCATTGTCCTTTTGCAGTTTCATCAAGGCCTGGTCATGTCGAGCGAGGGTATCTTCAACTGTGCTAATGCGCAACACTGCCTCAGTCGTTCTCAAAAGGAGATCATTCATGGAGGATTTCAGGTCGTTAATGGAAGAATGGAGTTCAGACGATTTCTTATCAATTTTCATAGAAAGACCTTTGTTACCATCCTAAATTTCCCGGAGGAGAGTAGGCAGCATGTTGGCAGGCTCGCAGCATGTCGGCAGGCTCGCAGCATGTCGGCAGGCTCGCAGCATGTTGGCAGGCTCGCAGCATGTTGGCAGGCTCGCAAAACAACGTTTTGGTCGTCCTTCTTGCCTCTCGGTCGGAGGTCCATGGCTCTTTGGGAAGGTAAGTACTTGACAATTTATCAGCCGATGTTAGAATATTGTTTCAACGTTGTTATTTAGGTAATAATATAATAACTTTGAAGGGCTCGGTTTGTCAACGTCTGCTCAGCTCCGCGGCATCACGTGCTCCCGAATACTTTCTGAATGCACCGTATTTAGATTATCCCACCCCTAATGCGCAGAGATGTTGGTATGAGTCGACCAAGTAATAGGTCACAAAGCCTGTGTAATCGATGGCAAGACAACAAATGAAATATAGTTTATTCGCCATTAGTCAGCACCTCTATATAAAATAATTTTCTCAGGGTGTGCTATTTCAGCCACACCCATTTATGACAGGTGTATAAAGTCGAGCACAGAGCCATGCAATCTCCATAGACAAACATTGGCAGTAGGATGGCCCATACTAAAGTGCTCAGTGACTTTCAATGTGGCACCGTCATAGGATGCCACCTTTCCAACGAGTCAGGTCATCAAATGTCTGCCCTACTAGAGCTGCCCCGGTCAACTAAAAGTGCTGCTATTTTGAAGTGGAAACATCTAGGAGCAACAATGGCTCAGCTGCGAAGTGGTAGGACACAGAAGCTCACAGAATGGAACAGCTGAGTGCTGAAGCGCGTAGCATGTACAAATCATCTGTCCCCGGTTGCAACACTCACTACCGAGTTCCAAACTGCCTCTGGAAGCAAAGTCACTACAAGAACTGTTCGTCGGGAGCTTCATGAAATGGATTTCCATGACTGAGAAGCTGCACACAAGCCTAAGATCACCATGCACAATGCCAAGCGTCGGCTGGAGTGGTGTAAAGCTCGCCGCCATTGGACTATGGAACAGTGGAAACTGGAGTGATTTATAAAACTTGACCATCTGGCAGGCCGACGGACGAATCTGGGTTTGGTGGATGCCAGGAGAATTCTACCTGCCCCAACGCATAGTGCCAACTGTAAAGTTTGGTGGAGGAGGAATAATGGTCTGAGGCTGTTTTTCATGGTTCGGGCTAGGCCACTTAGTTCCAGTGAAGGGAAACCTTAACGCTACAGCAGACAATGACATTCTAGACGATTCTTTGCTTCCGACTTTGTGGCAGAAGTTTGGGGAAGGCCCTTTCCTTCTTCAGCATGATAACCCCCCCCCCTGTGCACAAAGCGAGGTCCGTATAAAAAGGGTTTGTCGAGATCGGTGTGGAAGAACTTGACTGGCCTGCACAGAGCCCTGACCTCAACCCCATCAAAAAACTTTGGGATGAATTGAAACTCCGACTGCAAGCCAGACCTAATCACCCAACATCAGTAACCGACCTCACTAATGCTCTTGTGGCTGAATGGAAGCAAGTCCCCTGCACCAATGTTCCAACATCTAGTGGAAAGCCTTCCCAGAAGAGTGGAGGCTGTTATAGCGGCAAAGGAGGAACCAACTCCATATTAATGCCCATGATTTTGGAATGAGATGTTCGACGACCAGGTGTCCACATACTTTTGGTCATGATGTGTAGGTTCTTGTTCAAAAGCCTACGACATGTTGTTGAAATGTTGAAGCTTCTTACTACTTCAAAACCAAATAGTACATAGTCACAAAAGTAGATGTGGGTAAATTATATTTTTAACAAAACATGAATGGAGTGCCTTTTTTAGCTGAGCATGGGAAAGGATGTTGAGCGTTCCATGAACCATAAGTGGGATTTCCAACTGCTCAACTCTACTCACATACTCTGGTTGGAATGGTGTGGCGTATACTAATCATTAAAAATATTTCATGCCATTAGACCGCTGATTGGCCATCTCCTGTCAATGACCCAACATGACATCATGTTCTATGAGGAAATGGCAAGCATTTTTTTTTAAACGGTCTGTTTGAGATACAAGTTTGAGGTGGGGTTTTTGAAGTCTTTTTCCCCCCCCCTTTTTTCTCCAAAGTATACGTTGGCCACAAACATGACTATCGGACAAGTCAACAACATTATTTGGGCGTGAGTTCACAGAGTATGAACTTTTCACTGGACAGTTACTTAAAAATGTTAAGGTAAAAATTGTCAATATGCAAGGAAATGTCAAGATATTAAGGTGAATGAAAGGCACGAGAAACTTGAATGGAATAATTCATGCGACAGGGTTGGTCAGTTTTGTCTTCTCTTATCATCAAAAGCCTATAGGATACAACCCACAGAACATAATGGACATATTCATGAAAACATGTTATTGCTCAGAACTGCGCTGGAGTTTCGCACGGCTTTGTGTTTGTCCCGAGCCGTTGGAGCCTGCCTCTCTTCTTAGCTTTTCATCTACTAAAACAATAATGTCAACGGATTTACAGGATAAAATATGAAACATGAAGACATCACTCTTTTATGATGCTGGATTCTCCGGACACAGTAGCCTGATGGACACTGCTCTGCTCTCTCTCCTCTGTTGTCTCCTCTGTTGTCTCCTCTGTTGTCTCCTCTGTTGTCTCCTCTGTTGTCTCCTCTGTTGTCTCCTCTGTTGTCTCCTCTGCTGTCTCCTCTGTTGTCTCCTCTGTTGTCTCCTCTGCTGTCTCCTCTGCTGTCTCCTCTGTTGTCTCCTCTGTTGTCTCCTCTGTTGTCTCCTCTGTTGTCTCCTCTGTTGTCTCCTCTGTTGTCTCCTCTGTTGTCTCCTCTGTTGTCTCCTCTGTTGTCTCCTCTGTTGTCTCCTCTGTTGTCTCCTCTGCTGTCTCCTCTGTTGTCTCCTCTGCTGTCTCCTCTGCTGTCTCCTCTGCTGTCTCCTCTGCTGTCTCCTCTGTTGTCTCCTCTGTTGTCTCCTCTGTTGTCTCCTCTGTTGTCTCCTCTGCTGTCTCCTCTGCTGTCTCCTCTGCTGTCTCCTCTGCTGTCTCCTCTGTTGTCTCCTCTGTTGTCTCCTCTGCTGTCTCCTCTGCTGTCTCCTCTGTAGCGCCCAGGCAATCTTGTGTCTGTCAACAGCAGCAGCAAGCAATAAGGGCTTGTTAGAGGCATGATGGAAATGCTGTAATGTAATTGAAATGCCATGGACAATTGACATGGCCATGATTTGGCTGAATTGGCAGCCAGCTAACTTTCTTTCTCCAGTCTGGTTCCACACAATGTGCTGCTGATAGAATCCATATGATTCCCTGCAAGAGAGGGAGAAACTCATGAAACTAGCTAATGTATATGTATAGCCTATTACAGTCAAGATGAACACAGTGCACTAGTGAGATGTTGTCTGTTGCGTACATAAAGGAGACTGTTTTTTGAAGTAGTTTTCTATTTTCTTCATTTTCTTGCAGATTAAAGAACAGAAACTCATTAATATTAACATAAGTTCTGTCCGAGTTTCATGTTTTTTTCTCAAACGCCTAAAACCAAATCATTAATGTCTAATCGGATGTTAATGAATTATTTCATGAGATTGTGGACATGTGGGCTCTCTCTTCGACGTCTATTCCCCATGTCCTTAATCTTCCTCTGTTTATACCCGTCTCCTCCCTCTCTCTGATGTCGTCTATTCACCATGTCCTTAATCTTCCTCTGTTTATACCCGTCTCCTCCCTCTCTCTGATGTCGTCTATTCCCCATGTCCTTAATCTTCCTCTGTTTATACCCGTCTCCTCCCTCTCTCTGATGTCGTCTATTCACCATGTCCTTAATCTTCCTCTGTTTATACCCGTCTCCTCCCTCTCTCTGATGTCGTCTATTCACCATGTCCTTAATCTTCCTCTGTTTATACCCGTCTCCTCCCTCTCTCTGACGTCGTCCTCTTTAGGCATCACTCAAATGCTTTGGATTATCTTCCTTTGGGTTGTCATTTCAAAGGGGCTTGATGATGGACTTTCCTTGGTCAGAAATGAGTCACTGCAGGGGGATTGTATATTTGTTTTGCTCCTTGCTCTGACTTGTCAATATGTAGCCAACTCCAAACACCCCCCCCCCCCCCCCCCCCCCCACCAGCCAGCTATTAACAAGTGCATTATATTGTATTGTATACATTATGTACTGTAGATTGGCCGGCTCCTAGATGGAGCAAGTCTCTATGATCCTTTCTAGAATGTCATATGACGTCTATTGCCTGGCGCTGACCTCAAAGGCCTTTACGTTGCCATCAGATGACGTTCAGAGACACCCCTGAGTGACGTTAACCTTTGGTGGTTTGTGCTCATCTGGCAAGCCGTTCAAAACCACTATACCATGGAAGAGTAATGGGAAAACCTGGGGTGAGTGTCAGGTGCATGGTGCAGGGATCACAGTCACGCTCCGTTGGGCTTCCATCAAGCCCACATGTATTGACACAGATGAGACTTGGATAACTGTTGTGGTCCAAGCAGTTGATTGTGAGTAGTTGGCCCGACCACCCGAACACTTACAGCTCATTTGTATTCAATGAACTCACATAGTGCAATTACTGACTAAAATACTTTAATAGGCCAGGCCTGGTTTGGATCAAAGTACCTTGTTATCCTTGCACTCTGAAAACATCATGGGTTAAAAACAACCCAGACCTGGGTAAATAGTGGACAGAACAAACGTTGGGTTATATTTGACCCAGCCAGTTGGGACACTTAGTTGGGTTATTGAGCTATGATCCACCGGGTCAGATCAGAAGACTAGTGTGGCTTAGTATGGCCGTGGCTTTAAGATAGTTATTTTTGGCCACCCGTGAGAGTTCAATGTGCAGTGTACAAACATAACATGAACAGGAGAGACATTTACTCTCACGGGTGGACAAACATACCTATCTGAAAGCAAAACCCCACATTTGAATCTAAACTTATAATTTTTTAAATATTATAACAAAGTGGGTACTATCTCAACATTGCGATATGCATATGCACTTAAGGAACTCATACTCTTATGTAAGCCTTATTAAGCTACAAAAGTGTCAGTGCTCAACCTTAACATGTTTTGACAATTCAACAGAACAGATTAATAGGAATTACATTCACGGGGTGCCAAAAATTATTATCTGAAAGCCACTTCCTTACTAAGCCACATCTCCAGTGTTCTAATCTCACCTAGTGGATTTTACTCAATAAACTAGCATCAACAACCCAACTTATAGAAAACAGTGGGTTGTTTGTGACCCAAATGGCTGAGTTCTAATATCTCAACGTGTGTTCGGTCACATATTTTCCCAAATTGGGTTATTTCTAAACCAGCATTTTTTGGAGTGTGGACAATGGCCTGATGGCAAACACATAATCATACAAGCGCTATATAAAAAATACATGTGTTTGCATGATTACTGCTTGAGTAAATTAATTTCCATATGTGCTTAGAGTTTAAAAAAAAAAGACATTAAGCTAGCAGTGTTATTAAAAGTCTTATTTAAAACATTCTGTTTTAAGTTTTAAGGAAACTTCAAAATAACCTAGAATTTCTGTTCTCAGTGCATTAAGGAAAAATTAAAGTAACCAGAGTAAAATGTTCTCAGAACATCCCTGCAACCTAAAAATAAACGTTCCCAGAACAGGGAAAATGTTCACATCTGTTCCCAAAAGATTTACAAAAACGTACGTTCAGGACATGTATGGCTTCGTTCCCACAACCAATGTGAAACCAAAAACATACGTTCCCACAACTTCCAAGGAACCAAATGTGCTAGCTGGGTCTTTTTTTAATTTAAGATCAACAAAAATGATAATTCAGTGTAATTCATGTTCATTGGAGCATGGTTTCCCAAACTTGGTCCTGGGCGCCCCACGGGTGCACATAGATTTTTTTGCACAGCTGATTCACCATCAAGTTTTGCTGATTTGTGTCAGCTGTGTAGTGCTAGGGGGGAAACCAAAACATGCACCCATAGGGGGCCCAGGACTGAGTTTGGGAAACCCTGCATTACAGGACAAAGGTAAAGTTTCTCAGAAACTTTAAATCGCTCCCATTGAGCTTTAAACAGCCGGTAATTCGAGTTTAGCCACTCTCAGTTTTCACCCTGTCTGTTTCGTAAAATCCTTATAGCAAAATCTTGGGAACATTATTCTGTTCAACATTAATAATCACACATTCAGACACTATCAACAGAGGGCAGCCCTTTACATCCACATTTACTACCAACATATTCATTTTGATTTTATATCCTTTTATGATCCTGCACTTTATATTTGACTAAATCAATTTTTGCTTAGTGCAGGGACTCTAACGTGTATTATCACTACAAAAGCATGTTACAAAAAATCAAAAAATGTCTTGCCTCTGCAGGCTTCGTATCTCAACAGGATGACATCCAGGTACAACTGCTCCTTCGCTGACAGCTGGGACTGCCCACAGGAGGGGATGTGTGGCAACCTGACCTCTGACCTGAACGGCAGCGCAGGACCGGTAGATGCATGCCTGACACAGGAGGAGTACCTAGAGAAGTACCTGGGCCCTCTGCGCTCCTCTGTCTTCCTCCCCGTCTGCCTCACCTACCTGCTCATCTTCCTGGTGGGAGCGTTTGGTAACTTGCTAACCTGCATCGTCATCGCTCGCAACAAGGTTATGCGCACGCCCACCAACTACTACCTGTTCAGCCTCGCCGTGTCTGACCTGCTGGTGCTGCTGCTGGGCATGCCACTGGAGCTCTACGAGATGTGGCAGAACTACCCATTCCTCCTGGGCAAGGGTGGCTGCTACTTTAAGACTTTCCTGTTTGAGACGGTCTGCTTCGCCTCCATCCTCAATGTGACGGCGCTCAGCGTGGAACGCTACATCGCTGTAGTGCACCCCCTGCGCGCCAAGTACGTGGTGACGCACACACATGCCAAACGGGTCATTATGACAGTGTGGGGGATCTCAGTGCTATGTGCCGTGCCCAACACCAGCCTGCACGGCATCTTTACCCTGCAGTCGGCAGCAGGGGGCACCACCAGGAAGGAAATCCCAGAGTCAGCCATCTGTACGCTGGTCAAGCCCCGCTGGATGTACAACTTGACCATCCAAGTGACCACCCTGCTTTTCTTCATGCTTCCCATGCTGACCATCAGCGCTCTCTACCTACTCATCGGCCTGCAGCTCAAACGTGAGAAGATGCTCCAGGTGATGGAGGCTGAGACAAGCCTAGGGCGCAACAGCTACTGCAACGTCCGCAGTCAGCAGCAGAAAGCCCGGAGACGCCAGGTCACCAAGATGCTGTGTGAGTATTGCTGCTACCTCTTCCAACTCCCCCCGGCCCTCTTGACATCCACATAAACGTCATTCATTTATGCTCATCCACGATAGCAGAGGCATGTATCTTGAATTCATTGACCCTCTCCCATCCCAGTAGACTGTTAAGTTTAAAGGGTGACTCCTGTGTGGGCTGGGTTTCTTGGGATGTTATTTATGACACACTTATGAGGTGTTTTTGTGATATATTTGTAAACCTGTGAAAAAGTGACAAGCAGGGATGAATTGGGCCTAGCTCAAGACTGAGTTAAGTTGCTTGAGGGAACTTGAACGTAAAGTATGTATGCAACAAGTTTTTTTTGCGCAATGAATTGAGACTGAAGGGAACGTACAACTAAGTTAGTGGATACAATAGTAGAGTAACTGTTCAAACATTCCCTATTGTACCTTGTTTGTTAAACTCCAGTTGTACTTCTTTTTTTTTTTTTGCAACTGCAAACCTCAAGAGCATTGTATAAGATAAAAATAAATTGTCGAAAGACAGTGACCATATCCTTCGTCAATATATTTGTGATTGTGTCCCTCGGGCATTTTAAAGAACAGCAAAAAAACAAACAACAATGGTTGTGAAATGATCAAAGATAAAGACTCCAGCAAGATGGAGATAGATAAGATAAATAGATATAGATAGATAAGCCTAAAGACCTGACTAATATGTCCTGTGTAATTTATTTGATGATGTCTGTTAACGTCCAACCTGCCTCACAACCTGCCTCACAACCTGTGTGTGGCGTTATGTGGGCGAGTGGTTTGCTGATGTCAACGTTGTGAACAGAGTGCCCCATGGTGACGGTGGGGTTATGGTATGGGGCAGGTGTAACAGTATAACTTTAAACCGTCCCCTCGCCCCGACCTCGGGCGCGAACCAGGGACCCTCTGCACACATCAACAACTGACACCCACGAAGCGTCGTTACCCATCGCTCCACAAAAGCCACGGCCCTTGCAGAGCAAGGGGAAACCCTACTTCAGGTCTCAGAGCAAGTGACGTAACTGATTGAAATGCTACTAGCGCGTACCCGCTAACTAGCTAGCCATTTCACATCCGTTACACAGGCATAAGCTACGGACAAATCGATACACAATTTAGATGCACAGAAATACTGTGACGAGATCCTGAGGCCTATTGTGAGGCCCATTTTTAATGTATCTGTGACCAATTGATGCATATCTGTATTCCCAGTCATGTGAAATCCATAGATTAGTTCCTAATGAATGTATTTCAAATGACTGTTTTCCTCATAATGAACTGTAACTCAGCAAAATCTTTGAAATTGTTGCATGTTGCATTTAGATTTTTGTTCAGTATACTTTACAGCTGTGTTTATATTATAAAAATGTGATAATGAGGATGATGAGGATGATGAAGAGGACGAAGACGAGGATGAAGATGATACGGGGGATGATGAGGAGGAAGATGATGATGACACGGAGAAGGATGATGAGGATGATGATGACAAGGAGGAAGATGATGATGATGATGATGAGTATGGTGAACAGTAAATGCACGTCATAAAGCTCTAAACTTGGTCCCCTTCAACCGATTTATGTGAACTCAGTGTGGTTCGCTGAATGTTTTGTGTGCAGTGTGAACACCCCAAAGGAACTCAGACCCATCCAAAGAGCCCCCTAAAGTGAACCCAACTGAAACCATCTCCAGAGATGATGTGAGTTTGGTTCGCTTGAATTCCGCAGTCTTGTTCCCTTTTGTAGGACAATGTGACAATTTGTAGGACAATGTGAACGCCAAGCTCCCTAGGTTCATTTGTCATTATTCCTGCACCACACACTATTTTATTTTATTTATTTCCCCTTTATTTAACCAGGTAGGCCAGTTGAGAACAAGTTCTCATTTACAATTGCGACCTGGCCAAGATAAAGCAAAGCAGTGCGACACAAACAACAACACAGAGTTACACATAAACAAACGTACAGTCAATAACACAAAAGAAAAGACAAATATAAAAAAATCTATGTACAGTGTGTGCAAATGTAGAAGAGTAGGGAGGTGGGAAATAAATAGGCCATAGAAGTGAAAATAATTTCAATTTAGCATTAATACTGGAGTGATAGATGTGCAGATGATGATGTGCAAGTAGAGATACTGGGGTGTAAAAGAGCGAGAGGTTAAGTAATAATATGGGGATGAGATAGTCGGGTGTGCTATTTACAGATTGGCTGTGTACAGGTACACTGTAAGCTGCTCTGACAGCTGATGCTTAAAGTTAGAGAGGGAGATATAAGACTCCAGCTTCAGAGATTTTTGCAATTCGTTCCAGTCATTGGCAGCAGAGAACTGGAAGGAAAGGTGGCCAAAAGGGGTGTTGGCTTTGGGGATGACCAGTGAGATATACGTGCTGGAGTGTGTGCTACAGGTGGGTGTTGCTATGGTGACCAGTGCGCTGAGATAAGGCGGGGCTTTACCTAGCAAAGATTTATAGATTGGAGCCAGTGGGTTTGGCGTCGAGTATGAAGCGAGGGCCAGCCAACAAGAGCATACAGGTCGCAGTGGTGGGTAGTATATGGGGCTTTGGTGATAAAATGGATGGCACTGTGATAGACTACATCCAGTTTGCTGAGTAGAGTGTTGGAGGCTATTTTGTAAATGACATCGCCCAAGTCGAGGATTGGTAGGATAGTCAGTTTTACGAGGGTAAGTTCGGCGGCATGAGTGAAGCAAGCTTTGTTGCGAAATAGGAAGCCAATTCTAGATTTAATTTTGGATTGGAGATGTTTGATGTGAGTCTGGAAGGAGACTTTACGGTCTAACCAGACACCTAGGTATTTGTAATTGTCCATATATTCTAAGTCAGAACCGTCCAGAGTATTGATGCTAGTCGGCCGGGAGGGTGCGGGCAGCGATCGGTTGAAGAGCATGCACTTAGATTTACTAGCATTTAAAAGCAGTTGGAGGCCATGGAAGGAGTGTTGTATGACATTAAAGCTCGTCTGGAGGTTAGTTAACACAGTGTCCAAAGAAGGGCCAGATGTACACAGAATGGTGTCGTCTGCGTAGAGGTGGATCACTAGACTACTGCTACACTGTCTCCCCTGACATAACCCCTCACACTAGACTACTGTCATAACCCCTCACACTAGACTACTGACATAACCCCTCACACTAGACTACTGACATAACCCCTCACACTAGACTACTGACATAACCCCTCACACTAGACTACTGACATAACCCCTCACACTAGACTACTATCAGAACCCCTCACTAGACTACTGTCATAACCCCTCACACTAGACTACTGCCATAACCCCTCAAACTAGACTACTGACATAACCCCTCACACTAGACTACTGACATAACCCCTCACACTAGACTACTGTTATAACACCTCACACTAGACTACTGTAACACCATTTCCCCTGACATAACCCCTCACACTAGACTACTGTTATAACCCCTCACACTAGACTACTGACATAACCCCTCACACTAGACTACTGACATAACCCCTCACACTAGACTACTGTCATAACCCCTCACACTAGACTACTGACATAACCCCTCACACTAGACTACTATCAGAACCCCTTACTAGACTACTGTCACAACCCCTCACACTAGACTACTGCCATAACCCCTCAAACTAGACTACTGACATAACCCCTCACACTAGACTACTGACATAACCCCTCACACTAGACTACTGCTATAACCCCTCACACTAGACTACTGTAACACCATTTCCCCTGACATAACTCCTCACACAAGACTACTGTCATAACCCCTCACACTAGACTACTGTAACACCATTTCCCCTGACATAAATCCTCACACTAGACTACTGTCATAACCCCTCCCACTAGACTACTGACATAACCCCTCCCACTAGACTACTGACCTAACCCCTCACACTAGACTACTGTCATAATCCCTCACACTAGACTACTGCTATAACCCCTCACACTAGACTACTGACATAACCCCTCACACTAGACTACTGACATAACCCCTCACACTAGACTACTGACATAACCCCTCACACTAGACTACTGTCATAACCCCTCCCACTAGACTACTGTCACAACCCCTCACACTAGACTACTGTCATAACCCCTCACACTAGACTACTGTTATAACCCCTCAAACACTAGACTACTGACATAACCCCTCACACTAGACTACTGTTATATCCCCTCACACTAGACTACTGACATAACCCCTCACACTAGACTACTGACATAACCCCTCACACTAGACTACTGACATAACCCCTCACACTAGACTACTGACATAACCCCTCACACTAGACTACTGACATAACCCCTCACACTAGACTACTGACATAACCCCTCACACTAGACTACTGTCATAACCCCTCACACTAGACTACTGACATAACCCCTCACACTAGACTACTGACATAACCCCTCACACTAGACTACTGACATAACCACTCACACTAGACTACTGCCAAAACCCCTCACACTAGACTACTGACATAACCCCTCACACTAGACTACTGACATAACCCCTCACACTAGACTATAATCATAACCCCTCACACTAGACTACTGTTATAACCCCTCACACTAGACTACTGTCATAACCCCTCACACTAGACTACTGACATAACCCCTCACACTAGACTACTGTTATAACCCCTCACACTAGACTACTGTTATAACCCCTTACACTAGACTACTGACATAACCCCTCACACTAGACTACTGTTATAACCCCTCACACTAGACTACTGACATAACCCCTCACACTAGACTACTGACATAACCCCTCACACTAGACTACTGACATAAATCCTCACACTAGACTACTGTCATAACCCCTCACACTAGACTACTGACATAACCCCTCACACTAGACTACTGACATAACCCCTCACACTAGACTACTGACATAACCCCTCACACTAGACTACTGTTATAGCCCCTCACACTAGACTATAATCATAACCCCTCACACTAGACTACTGTCATAACCCCTAACACTAGACTACTGACATAACCCCTCACACTAGACTACTGTTATAACCCCTCACACTAGACTACTGCCATAACCCCTCAAACTAGACTACTGACATAAATCCTAACACTAGACTACTGTCATAACCCCTCACACTAGACTACTGTCATAACCCCTCACACTAGACTACTGACATAACCCCTCACACTAGACTACTGACATAACCCCTCACACTAGACTACTGACATAACCCCTCACACTAGACTACTGACATAACCCCTCACACTAGACTACTGACATAACCCCTCACACGAGACTACTGTCATAACCTCTTACACTAGACTACTATCATAACCCCTCACACTAGACTACTGTCACAACCCCTCACACTAGACTACTGACATAACCCCTCACACTAGACTACTGACATAACCCCTTACACTAGACTACTGACATAACCCCTCACACTAGACTACTGTCATAACCCCTCACACTAGACTCCTGACATAACCCCTCACACTAGACTACTGACATAACCCCTCACACTAGACTACTGACATAACCCCTCACACTAGACTACTGACATAACCCCTCACACTAGACTACTGTCATAACCCCTCACACTAGACTACTGACATAACCCCTCACACTAGACTACTGTCATAACCCCTCACACTAGACTACTGTTATAACCCCTCACACTAGACTACTGACATAACCCCTCACACTAGACTACTGTCATAACCCCTCACACTAGACTACTGACATAACCCCTCACACTAGACTACTGACATAACCCCTCACACTAGACTACTGACATAACCCCTCACACTAGACTACTGTCATAACCCCTCACACTAGACTACTGACATAACCCCTCACACTAGACTACTGTCATAACCCCTCACACTAGACTACTGACATAACCCCTCACACTAGACTACTGCCATAACCCCTCACACTAGACTACTGTCATAACCCCTCACACTAGACTACTGCTATAACCCCTCACACTAGACTACTGCTATAACCCCTCACACTAGACTACTGACATAACCCCTCACACTAGACTACTGTCATAACCCCTCACACTAGACTACTGACATAACCCCTCACACTAGACTACTGTCATAACCCCTCACACTAGACTACTGACATAACCCCTCACACTAGACTACTGCCATAACCCCTCACACTAGACTACTGTCATAACCCCTCACACTAGACTACTGCTATAACCCCTCACACTAGACTACTGCTATAACCCCTCACACTAGACTACTGCTATAACCCCTCACACTAGACTACTGACATAACCCCTCACACTAGACTACTGACATAAATCCTCACACTAGACTACTATCATAACCCCTCACACTAGACTACTGTCATAACCCCTCACACTAGACTACTGACATAACCCCTCACACTAGACTACTGACATAACCCCTCACACTAGACTACTGACATAAATCCTCACACTAGACTACTATCATAACCCCTCACACTAGACTACTGTCATAACCCCTCACACTAGACTACTGACATAACCCCTCACACTAGACTACTGTCATAACCCCTCACACTAGACTACTGTCATAACCCCTCACACTAGACTACTGCTATAACCCCTCACACTAGACTACTGACATAATCCCTCACACTAGACTACTGACATAAATCCTCACACTAGACTACTATCATAACCCCTCACACTAGACTACTGTCATAACCCCTCACACTAGACTACTGATATAACCCCTCACACTAGACTACTGACATAACCCCTCATACTAGACTACTGACATAACCCCTCACACTAGACTACTGACATATATCCTCACACTAGATTACTGTCATAACCCCTCACACTAGACTACTGCTATAACCCCTCACACTAGACTACTGACATAACCCCTCACACTAGACTACTGACATAAATCCTCACACTAGACTACTATCATAACCCCTCACACTAGACTACTGTCATAACCCCTCACACTAGACTACTGACATAACCCCTCACACTAGACTACTGACATAACCCCTCACACTAGACTACTGACATAACCCCTCACACTAGACTACTGTAACACCATTTCCCCTGACATAACCCCTCACACTAGACTACTGACATAACCCCTCACACTAGACTACTGACATAACCCCTCACACTAGACTACTGACAAAACCCCTCACACTAGACTACTGACATAACCCCTCACACTAGACTACTGACATAACCCCTCACACTAGACTACTCTAACACCGTTTCCCCTGTCATAACCCTTCACATTGGATACTGATTAGCGATTGTCAAGGACACACAGAAATTCCAACATGTGTGGAGTTTTTTGTTGTTGTTCAGATTATTTGTTTGCAATATGTGAACTATAGAGAGAGCTTCATCAGCTGTGTATTGATTGTGGGGGTTGAATAGTGTGAGAAGACAATATCACAACATGGGGTACAAAATCTATTCTAGCTCTTAAAGGGACAGTAGCCTATATTGGGTGGACAATTTTCAATTACAGCATTATTTAATCTGCAGTTATTCTATTGCTATTTATTAAGTTAATCAAATAGTTAATTGTTAATAGTATCGTCTGATTACATTTATTATGTCTCATATTTTGACTTAACGCAATCTATTAGCTTCTAAAATGGATGTAGGTATATCTACAGTAGCTGTCTGATAACACATTCTGATTTGTATTTGTATTTATTATGGATCCCCATTAGCTGCTGCCAAAGCAGAAGCTACTATTCCTGGGGTTCAGCAAAATTAAGGCAGTTTATACAATTTTAAAACATTACAATACATTCACAGATTTCACAACACACTGTGTGCCCTCAGCCCCCTACTGGCTTGTCCTGCACTTTGTAAAAAACCCAGAATGCATGTAGGAAAAAGATCTTGGTTCATTTCTAAATATAGCAATGTGAATGTAAAGAGGACTCGGGCCACAATATAGATCAAGTGAACTGGCAAAAGAGAGTTGGGTCCTCATTCAAAAGCAGTTTGAAGAGAAAGACAACTGAGTTCTCATGCTTTTTTTTTCACGTTTAAGAGGACTGAGATCGTGTCTTCTAAAGAGGACTATATGTGAAAACACCTCAAACACTGGGAATCTTTTTAACCGTTATCTGCCCCGTGTGTTTACTATCGTTACTATAAAATAGGTCCCGGGGTAAAAAAAAATTGATTTCAGTGGCACCAGGGGTGCTGTTTATTTGTGTGTGTAATGTGGATTCAATTAAATTAGGTGGGGGGTTATGGTGCTTCTGGGAACGTTCCAGAAAGAACTTTCCAACCGAAGAACGAACTCAGCTAAGCTACAAATGTAGTCAACACTGAAACATTTATTAAGGTAATATTAAAAGCTGTCACGAATGAGAACCCTTGATTACTCTGGCTGTGTATCCAGATTTTTTTTAATTAAAAACTAATCTAATGCAAAATGCTGTTAGTGAATGATGTCTTAAGCGCAAGTTTGGAGGAAATCTCACAGCCAATTTACATGTTTGCGTACGCACAGTACAAAACAGCTACAGACTCCTCATCTTAAACAGTGCATTGTAATCACTCGACCAGCGGATCTAGAAAACCTCTGTTTATGACTGATATCACAACCCTGGTAAAAGATGCCGTGGATGCGGCTTTGTCTCCCATCGTTACCACCCTGGCCGGAATGCAAACTACAATACAGGAGCAAGGTACGAAAGTAACAGAGTTAGAGAATGGCTTGTCTAGTTGCAGTGAACGAATTGTTGAGCTAGAAAAAGGCTATGAAACTCTAAAAACAGAAAACAAACTATTGTAAGAGAGAGTGGGCAAGATTATTGCAAATACACCAGAAGGATCCAGTTAAGTTTATCAGCAGGTTTTTCGAGGGTCCTGGGTAAAGAATTCTTCGACACTCCCTTGGCCTTGGAACGGGCTCACTGCCTAGGCCGTGAATTCACTGGAATAGGCAGAGAGATCTCCAAATCACGACCCTTCGTTGTGTGTTTCGATGACTTTCAAGATGAGGAGCGCTTCATGCAGAAACGGAGAGAACATACAGTGCCTTCGGAAAGTATTCAGACCCTTTGACTTTTTCCACATTTTGTTACATTACATCCTTATTCTAAAATGTATAAAATATTTTTTCAATTGACCTTAACCCCACCTTTGGGATGAATTGGAACGCTGACTGCGAGGCATGCCTAATCGCCCAACATCAGTGCCCGACCTCACTAATGCTCGTGGCTGAATGTAAGCAAGTTCCCGCAGCAATGTTCCAACATCTAGTGGAAAGCCTTCCCAGAAGATTGGAGGCTGTTATAGCATAAAAAAATGGGGGACCAATTCCATATTAACGCCCAGGATTTTGGAATGGGATGTTCGACGAGCAGGTGTCCACATACTTTTGGTAATTTGGTGTGTTCATATACTGTGTATATATATATATATATATATATATATATATATATATATATATATATATATATATATATATATATTTATGAAGCGCATATAGAAGCACAAGGCGGAGAAGCACAAGGCAAAGTAATATATATATTTAAATTACTTTGCCTTGTGCTTCTCCGAGCATGCGCTTCATATAGCCTAGGTCTATAGCCTATAGTATAGTCTACGGATCATTTGATTGAGACCACAAAAGGCGCACTTGATGTGCCCCCCAGCAGAGAATCAAGGCTGAGTGGCAGCGTAGGGCACACATCGAGATATAATCAGCAACTAATTCCCAAACAATGAGCAATATGACATCTAATTGATTATAAATTACGTGACCCTCCCCTGGACTAAATAAATAAATACTAAACGCTCCCCTGGACTAAATAAATAAATACTAAACGCTCCCCTGGACTAAATAAATAAATACTAAACCCTTCCCTGGACTAAATAAATAAATACTAAACGCTCCCCTGGACTAAATAAATAAATACTAAACCCTCCCCTGGACTAAATAAATACATACTAAACCCTCCCCTGGACTAAATAAATAAATACTAAACCCTCCCCTGGACTAAATAAATAAATACTAAACGCTCCCCTGGACTAAATAAATACTAAACCCTCTGTAACGGCGTTCCTCTCTCTCTTCATAAGAAGAGGAGGTGTAGTGATCAAGCCAAGGCGCAGCGGGTTGTGAATACATAATGATTTATTAAATAAACAAAATAGACAAAGACGAAAACGAACTATACTGGATATAACTAACAAAATAACAAAACGATGTAGACAGACCTGAACAAACGAACTTACATATACACGAAGCACGCTGACACAGGAACAGACTACATAAACGCACGAAACAAACCGAAACAATCCCGTATGGTGTAACATCGACACAGACACAGGAGACAATCACCCACAAACAAACAGTGAGAACACCCTACCTAAATATGACTCTTAATTAGAGGAGAACGCAAAACACCTGGCTCTAATTAAGAGCCATACCAGGCAACCAAAACCAACATAGAAACAGATAACATAGACTGCCCACCCAAAACACATGCCCTGACCTAAACACATACAAAAACAACATAAAACAGGTCAGGACCGTTACAGAACCCCCCCCTCAAGGTGCGAACGCCGGGCGCACCAGCACAAAGTCCAGGGGAGGGTCTGGGTGGGCAGTTGACCACGGTGGTGGCTCCGGCTCTGGACGCTGTCCCCACACCACCATAGTCACCCAACGCTTCTGTCTACCCCTCCCAATGACCACCCTAACACTCACATCCCCTAAATAAACGGCCAGCACCAGGAGAAGGGGCAGCACCGGGACAAGGGGCAGCACCGGGACAAGGGGCAGCACCGGGACAAGGGGCAGCACCGGGACAAGGGGCAGCACCGGGACAAGGGGCAGCACCGGGACAAGGGGCAGCACCGGGACAAGGGGCAGCACCGGGACAAGGGGCAGGTCCCGGCTGATATACTCTGGCAGATCCTGGCTGAGGGACTCTGGCAGGTATATGCAGGCTGACGGCTCTCGACGCTCATGGCGGGCTGACGGCTCTCGACGCTCATGGCGGGCTGACGGCTCTCGACGCTCATGGCGGGCTGACGGCTCTCGACGCTCATGGCGGGCTGACGGCTCTCGACGCTCATGGCGGGCTGACGGCTCTCGACGCTCATGGCGGGCTGACGGCTCTCGACGCTCATGGCGGGCTGACGGCTCTCGACGCTCATGGCGGGCTGACGGCTCTCGACGCTCATGGCGGGCTGACGGCTCTCGACGCTCATGGCGGGCTGACGGCTCTCGACGCTCATGGCGGGCTGACGGCTCTCGACGCTCATGGCTCTCTGGCGGCTCTGGCAGATCCTGTCTGGTTGGCGGCTCTGGCAGATCCTGTCTGGTTGGCGGCTCTGGCAGATCCTGTCTGGTTGGCGGCTCTGGCAGATCCTGTCTGGTTGGCGGCTCTGGCAGATCCTGTCTGGCGGACGGCTCTAGCGGCTCCTGTCTGGCGGACGGCTCTAGCGGCTCCTCTCTGGCGGACGGCTCTAGCGGCTCCTGTCTGGCGGACGGCTCTAGCGGCTCCTGTCTGGCGGACGGCTCTAGCGGCTCCTGTCTGGCGGACGGCTCTAGCGGCTCCTGTCTGGCGGACGGCTCTAGCGGCTCCTGTCTGGCGGACGGCTCTAGCGGCTCCTGTCTGGCGGACGGCTCTAGCGGCTCCTGTCTGGCGGACGGCTCTAGCGGCTCCTGTCTGGCGGACGGCTCTGTAGGCTCATGGCAGACGGGCGGCTTTGCAGGCTCATGGCAGACGGGCGGCTTTGCAGGCTCATGGCAGACGGGCGGCTCAGACGGCGCTGGGGAGACGGATGGCTCAGATGGCGCTGGGGAGACGGATGGCTCAGATGGCGCTGGGGAGACGGATGGCTCAGATGGCGCTGGGGAGACGGATGGCTCTGGCCGAATACGGCACACTGTAGACCTGGTGCGTGGTGCCGGAACTGGAGGCACCGTGCTAAGGATAAGCACCTTCCTACTAGTGCGGGGAGCAGGGACAGGGCACACTGTACTCTCAAAGCCTACTCTATCCCTGATGCGAGGTACCGGCACTGGTGACACCGGGCTGAGGACAAGCACATCAGGATTAGTAGGGGGAGAAGATACAGTGTGTTCAGGGCTCTGGAGACGCACAGGAGGCTTAGTGCGTGGTGCCGGAACTGGAGGCACCGAACTGGATACACGCACAACAGAGAGAGTGCGTGGAGGAGGAACTGGGCTCAGGAGACGCACTGGTAGCCTAGTGCGTAGTGTAGGCACTGTAGGTACTAGGCTGGGGCGGGGAGGTGGCGCCGGAAATACCGGACCGTGGAGGCGTACTGGCACTCTTGAGCATTGAGCCTGCCCAACCTTACCTGGTTGAATGCTCCCGGTCGCCCGACCAGTGCGGGGAGGTGGAATAACCCGCACCGGCCTATGTAGGCGAACCGGGGAAACCATGCGTAAGGCCGGTGCCATGTATGCCGGCCCGAGGAGACGCACTGGAGACCAGACACGTTGAGCCGGCCTCATGACACCTGGCTCAATACCCAATCTAGCCCTACCAGTGCGGGGAGGTGGAATAACCCGCACTGGGCTATGCACTCGTACAGGAGACACCGTGCGCTCTACTGCGTAACACGGCGCCTGCCCGTACTCCCGCTCTCCACGGTAAGCCTGGGAAGTGGGCGCAGGTCTCCTACCTGCCCTAGGCCCACTACCTCCTAGCCCCCCCCCCAAGAAATTTTTGGGAATTACTTACGGGCTTTTTGGGCTTCCGTGCCAGACGCGTTCCCTCATAGCTCCGGTTCCTCTCTCCGGTAGCCTCTGCTCTCCTCAGTGCCTCCAGCTGTTCCCATGGGAGGCGATCCCTACCAGCCAGGATCTCCTCCCATGTGTAGCAACCCTTTCCGTCCAATATATCGTCCCATGTCCATTGCTCCTTCTTTTCCTGTCCCTTACTCCATTTACTCCGCTGCTTGGCTCTAGAATGGTGGGTGATTCTGTAACGGCGTTCCTCTCTCTCTTCATAAGAAGAGGAGGTGTAGTGATCAAGCCAAGGCGCAGCGGGTTGTGAATACATAATGATTTATTAAATAAACAAAATAGACAAAGACGAAAACGAACTATACTGGATATAACTAACAAAATAACAAAACGATGTAGACAGACCTGAACAAACGAACTTACATATACACGAAGCACGCTGACACAGGAACAGACTACATAAACGCACGAAACAAACCGAAACAATCCCGTATGGTGTAACATCGACACAGACACAGGAGACAATCACCCACAAACAAACAGTGAGAACACCCTACCTAAATATGACTCTTAATTAGAGGAGAACGCAAAACACCTGCCTCTAATTAAGAGCCATACCAGGCAACCAAAACCAACATAGAAACAGATAACATAGACTGCCCACCCAAAACACATGCCCTGACCTAAACACATACAAAAACAACATAAAACAGGTCAGGACCGTTACACCCTCCCCTGGACTAAATAAATAAATACTAAACGCTCCCCTGGACTAAATAAATAAATACTAAACCCTCCCCTGGACTAAATAAATAAATACTAAACCCTCCCCTGGACTAAATAAATAAATACTAAACCCTCCCCTGGACTAAATAAATAAATACTAAACGCTCCCCTGGACTAAATAAATAAATACTAAACGCTCCCCTGGACTAAATAAATAAATACTAAACCCTTCCCTGGACTAAATAAATAAATACTAAACCCTCCCCTGGACTAAATAAATAAATACTAAACACTCCCCTGGACTAAATAAATAAATACTAAACCCTCCCCTGGACTAAATAAATAAATACTAAACGCTCCCCTGGACTAAATAAATACTAAACCCTCCTGTAACGTCCTGACCAGAGTTCTTATGTGTTTTGCTTGTTTAGTGTTGGTCAGGATGTGAGCTGGGTGGGAATTCTATGTTGTGTGTCTAGTTCGTCTGTTTCTGTGTTCAGCCTAATATGGTTCTCAATCAGAGACAGCTTTCAATCGTTGTCCCTGATTGAGAATCATATATAGGTGGCTTGTTTTGTGTTGGGGATTGTGGGTGGTTGTTTCCTGCCTCTGTGTTTGTGTTCTGCACCGGATAGGACTGTCTCGGTTTTCACGTTTGTTATTTTGTAGTTTGTATAGTGTTCACGTTATTGTCATTCTTTATTAAACATGTTGAACACTAACTGCGCTGCATTTTGGTCCTCTCCTCCATCCCAGGAAGAAAGCTGTTACACCTCCCTTGGACTAAATCAATAAATACTAAACCCTCCCCTGGACTAAATAAATACATACTAAACCCTCCCCTGGACTAAATAAATACTAAACGATCCCCTGGACTAAATAAATAAATACTAAACCTTCCCCTGGACTAAATAAATAAATACTAAATGCTCCCCTGGACTAAATAAATAAATATTAAATTCTTCCCTGGACTAAATAAATACTAAACGCTCCCCTTGACTGAAATGGAAAAAAACCATGACCCTCGCCTACTTTCCTCTGCGTAATAATTGTGTACATTTCAACCGCTGCCTTATTGATTTGGACACTTCGAAACTGTGTTTTGACATTGGGATATTTATCAAAAGTTATTGTCAACGGAAAGCAGCGATAGCATCATTTTCAACTTATGTTTTAGCAATTGTAAGAAATACCATTTAAAATAACACAAGCATATTGCTATTACATTGTTATAACTAACTTCGTTCTAAGCAGGGTTTCTCACACACCCAGAGACAGATGGCTGACACAGAACATTCAGAAACACTGATAAGAAAAGGGTGCAGACACACACACATACTCAAGGACAGAGGGCTGACTACGCACACACAAAATCTCCTGTTTTAGCTGAACATTTTGATAACAAGGAACTTTGGTTGCAAGACTCAGAAGGATGACGTCCAGCTCATCAGGACCAATCTGAGAAGACAACAACCTGTCCAGAACCAACCAAAGGACCAGAACTTCCAGACTCAACCTACTTTCTGTCCTGTATAAAATGACTATGTATTTCTGTTATCTGGGCTCTGTCTGCAGGTTCATTACGAGCTGAATGAACGAGTCCATGCATGTTTGTATCAGATATCTTTACCTCTGAATAAAACTGCTTTTTATTATACGAATATCCACCCTGTCCAGAGTCTCTACTTCGTCTCAGTTCTCCAGTAAACTTGTGTCATCAACACAATATAAATGGAACTTCCAATATTAAATTCCAAATAGTATTCTACTTATTTAGGTAAAAACTGCTGAATGAGTCCAAAAAGGTGGTGTTATTGATTGATTTTAATGATCTACCCGAAATCATGAAAACGGGGTGGACTTGGGCACATATATTTAGCGATAACAAACAAGAAAACATTTATCACCTGCTATAACAATACAGTGACTCAAAAACAATATACAAACTGCTATACCTTAGCTAGCTAGCTAAGCTGACAGGAAAAATGTAGCTAACAGTACTTCCATAGCTAGCGCAAAAATAAGTGCAAAAAATGCTACACCATGACAAAAATTTGAAAAAAACATTGACAACTTCATCAGGAAACAAATATTGTATTAAAGTTCTAGCATTCACACACAGCGAAGGATAAAACAGTGAGAATAATAATTCTAGAAAACCGAAGATTATCTGCACAGCCACAGGCGGCAAGCTGAACTTGGGATTTAGGTTAATTAACACTGGAGCTGGTGCTAGCTGTGACGTACTTCATTAGTCAAAGGACAGACTTCTTTCAGGTAAATAAAACAGATAAAAAAACTGTTGTTTCTGTTCAATGAAAATGATTCAAGTTTTTATATCACATGTACAGTGAAATGCCATTCTTGCAAACCCAACAATGCAATAATCAATAACAATGTATTACTAGAAAAAAACACGAGAAATAATAATAAGAAATATGAAATACGCAATCAAATAAGTAAGTCAGCAAGTAAGCAAGCATACTATCTACAGGAAATATTTAAAAAGTCAGCTCCAATACCATATTTACATGTGCAGAGATACTGGAGTGATGGAGGTAGATATGTACAGGGTGTGTAGAGTCAGTATAAATGTATGTGATTGGGTGTGCGGCTGTATGGAGTCAGTATAAATGTATGTGATTGGGTGTGTGGTTGTGTAGAGTCAGTATAAATGTATGTGCATATTATGTATAAGTGAGCAGATTATGCAGTGAGTGTTTGTGTGTGTGTTGGAGTGAAAGTGTGTGTGTGTGTGTGTGTGTGTGTGTGTGTGTGTGTGTGTGTGTGTGTGTGTGTGTGTGTGTGTGTGTGTGTGTGTGTGTGTGTGTGTTGGAGTGACTGTGAGTGTGTAGGGCCCTGTGAGCGTGCATAGAGGTAAATAAAGATACAGGGTAAGCTCGGTCTGTGTAGCTAATTTGTTAGCTATTTATCAGTCATTATTACTTGGGGATAGAAGCTGTTCAAGAGCCTGTTGGTGTCAGACTTGATGCACCGGTACCGCTTGCTGTGTGGCAGCAGAGAAAATAGTCTATGGTTTGGGTGGTTGAGGTCTTTGACGATTTTCTGGGCCTTCTAGTCACGCCGCCTGATATAGAGGTCCTGGTAGGTAGGGATCTCGGCCGCAATAATGTACAATTACCCTCTGTAGTGCCTTGCGTTCGGAGGCTGAGCAGTTGCCGTACCAGGCAGTGATGCAAACAGTCAGGATGCTCTCGATGTTGCAGCTCTAGAACCTTTTGAGGATCTGAGGACCCATGCAAAATCTTTTTAGTTTCCTGAGGCTTTGTCATTCCCTCTTCACGACTGTCTTGGTGTGTTTGGACCATTCTAGTTTGTTGGTGATGTGGACACCAAGGAACTTGAAGCTCTCAACCTGCTCCACTACAGCCCCGTCGATGAGAATGGGGGCGTGCTCGGTCATCCTTTTCCTGTAGTCCACAATCATCTATTTTGTCTTGATTGCGTTGAGGAATAGGTTCTTATTCTGGTACCACCCGGCCAGGTCTCTGACCTCCTCCCTATAGGCTGTCTCGTCGTTGTCAGTGATCAGGCCTACCACTGTTGTGTTGTCTGCAAACTTAATTATGGTGTTGGAGTCGTGCCTGAGCATGCAGTCATGGGTGAATAGGGAGTACAGAACAGGACTGAGCACGCACCCCTGAGGGGCTCCAGTGTTGAGGATCAGTGTGGCAGATGTCCGGGAACAGCTGATGCTCTCATGCATGCCTCAGTGTTGCTTGCCTCGAAGCGAGCATAGAAGTGATTCAGCTCTTCTGGTAGGCTCGCGGCTGTGCTTCCCTTTTGTAGTCTGTAATAGTTTGCAAGCCCTGCCACATCCGGTGAGCGTAGAAGCCGGTGTAGTACGATTCAATCTTAGCTCTGTATTGGCGCTTTGCCTGTTTGATGGTTCGTCTGAGGACGCAGCGGGATTTCTTATAAGCGCCCAGGTTAGTGTCCCGCTCCTTGAAGGCGGCAGCTCTACCCTTTAGCTCAGTGCGAATGTTGCCTGTAATCCATGGTTTCTGGTTGGGGCCTGTACGTACAGTCACTGTGGGGATGACGTCATCGATGCACTTATTTATGAAGCCAGTGACTGATGTGGTGTACTCCTCAATGCCATCGGAGGAATCCAGGAACATATTCTGTGCTAGCAAGTCCTTTCGGTTACTGGCCCAACGCTCTGACCACTAGGCTACCTGCCGACTCTTTTCCTCTCATGTATGCTAAGTCATCTTGGAAAACAAATCAGTCAGTATCTAACTATTTCTGTTGATATTGTACATTGTTTCTATATCTATTTTGAAGCAGCTCTTCTGCATACCTCAGCGACCTTTGTATGGCCTTGTGATCAAATACAATTTATTTTTAAAAACTTTTTTTTTTTTTTAAGACCTAGAAGACAACCAGGTGTCCCAAACTAATCAATTACCTTAATTGACCAATCAATCACAAGGGAGGAGTAAAAACCCAGCAGACACTTGGTCCCCCAGGAATTGAGTTTTACACCCCTGCCTTACACATACAATACTACAGCCACATAGAGAGCACAGGAATAGTATCTCGTCGATAAATGGGGTAGGTAGCCAAGAGCATTGGGCAAGTAACCAAAATGTTGCTGGTTCAAATCCCTGAGCTGTTCTACCGTTGAGCAGTTAACCCCCAACAACAATTGTCACCTTCACCTTATTCATAGGAGTTGAGTTAAATATGGAAGACACATTTCGGTTGAATGCATTCAGTTGTGCAACCGACTAGTGTAATAAATACTAGGTATCCCCTTTCCCCAGTTCGAATCCCGGGTCTGACGGGAAAAATCTGGCACGAAGTCAGCATGCAAACCGAAGAGTTGCTGTTATCAAATCCTAGATGCCATTGCCTGCTGTTGTGCCTTTGAGCAAGTCACTTAACCCCCCACAACAGATATACTGAAACACTGGAACCGTCGCGCAATGATCATACCACGCTCAAAGTCGCTTAGTGTCACTTGTTTTGCCCATTCTAACGTTCAATCGAACAGTAACTGAATGCCTTAATGCCTGTCTGCCTGCTTCATATAGCAAGCTACAGTCACGTGACCCATTGTCTGTAGGAGTGAACCTGTTTGTTATTATCTCACTCTATCATTGCGATATAGTCTATCCCTCTTATTTAGCTGGGAGGTACTTGGGTGTAAGTCTGCCGCAGATAGATAGTTATAATTTAGCGGTGTACTCCAAGGCTTCACCCAGACTCCCAACTTGGTATTTAATGCATAAATTCATTACGAGTGGATCTTCTCATAAATAATCCCTGAGACACTCTGTGTTTACCAAGACCATAAATTACACTGAGGTACAGTCAATAATAGAGTAACCGGAGTTTAAAAAAAATACATATCTGTTCACATACAGTACCAGTCAAAAGTTTGGACACACCTACTCATTCCAGGGGTTTTCTTTATTTTTTACTATTTTCTACAATGTAGAATAATAGTGAAGACGTCAAAACTATGAAATAACACATATGGAATTTTATTTTACTAGGCAAGTCAGTTAAGAACAAATTCTTATTTTACAATGACGGCCTACCCCGGCCAAACCAACCCCTAACCCAGACGACGCTGGGCCAATTATGTGCCGCCCTATGGGACTCCCGATCACAGCCAGTTATGATGCAGCCCCGGATCGAAACAGGCTCTGTTGTGACACCTCTAGAACTGCGATGCAGTGCCTTAGACCGCTGTGCCACTCGGGATTACAGACTCCTGATTAAATCTACAGGGGTTATTAAACTAGTTGCACCGTAGTGCTCAAATCGAATCAAAGTTTATTGGTCGAGCACACAGATTTGCCGATGTTATCACAGGTGCAGCGAAGTGCTTGTTTCTAGCTCCAACAGTGCAGTAACATCTAACAACTGTATGTATTGCTACACAGTCGTCAGAGCAAAATAGTGGGTGATCTAGAGTAACAGTCAAAGGTTTAGACACACCTACTCATTCAAAGGTTTCTTTATTTTTACTGTTTTCTACATTGTAGAATAATATTGAAGACATCAAAACTATGAAATAACACATATGGAATCATGTAGTAACCAAACAAGTGTTAAACAAATCAAATTAAATGTTATATTTTAGATTCTTCAAAGTAGCCACACTTTGCCTTGATGACAGCTTTGCACACTCTTGGCATTCTCTCAAACCAGCATCATGAGGAATGCTTTTCCAACAGTATTGAAGGAGTTCCCACATATGCTGAGCACTTGTTGGCTGCATTTCCTTCACTTTGCAATCCAACTCAGGTCAGGTGATTGTGGAGGCCAGGTAATCTGATGCAGCACTCCATCACTCTCCATCCTGGTTAAATAGCTCTTACACAGCCTGGAGGTGTGTTTTTGGTAATTGTTCTGTTGAAAAACAAACGATAGTCCTACTAAGCGCAAACCTGATGGGAGGGCGTATCGCTGCAGAATGCCAGCAAAGCACCTCACACCATCACACCACCTCCATGTTTCACGGTGGGAACCACACATGCGGAGATCATCCGTTCACCTACTCTGCGTCTCACAAAGACACGGCGGTTGGAAACAAAAATCTCAAATTTGGACTCGTCAGACCAAAGGACAGATTTCCACCAGTCTAATGTCCATTACTTGTGTTTCTTGGCCCAAGAAAGTCTCTTCTTCTTATTGGTGTCCTTTAGTAGTGGCTTCTTTGCAACAATTCGACCATGAAGGCCTGATTCACTCAGTCTCTGAACAGTTGATGTTGAGATGTGTCTGTTACTTGAACTCTGTGAAGCATTTATTTGGACTGCAATTTCTGAGGCTGGTAACTAATGAACTTCTCCTCTGCAGCAGAAGTAACTGTGGGTCTTCCTTTCCTGTGGCGGTCCACATGAGAGCCAGTTTCATCATAGCACTTGATGTTTTTTTCGACTGCACTTGAAACTTTCAAAGTTCTTAAAATTGTTCAGATTATCTGACCTTCATGTCTTGAAGTAATGATGCACTGTCATTTTTCTCTGCTTATTTGAGCTGTTCTGGCCATAATATGGACTTGATCTTTTACCAAATAGGGCTATCTTCTGTATACCACCCCTACCTTGTGACAACACAACTGATTGGCTCAAACGCATTAAGAAGGAATGAAATTCCACAAATTAACTTCTAATAAGGCACACCTGCTAATTGAAATGCATTCCAGATGACTACCTCATGAAGCTGGTTGAGAGAATGCCAAGAGTGTGCAAAGCTGTCATCAAGACAAAGGGTGGCTATTTGGAAGAATCTCAAATATAAAATATATTTTGATTTGTTTAACACTTTTTTGGTTACTACATGATTCCATATGTGTTATTTCATAGTGTTGATGTCAATACAATATGAAAATAATAAGAATCTCTCTCTCTCTAGTTGTTCTGGTGGTGGTTTTTGGAATCTGCTGGGCTCCGTTCCACACCGACAGACTCATGTGGAGCTTCATCGACGAGTGGACCAGCATCCAGCTGGAGGTGTACAAGTACGTCCACGTGGTCTCTGGCGTCTTCTTCTACCTCAGCTCGGCCGTCAACCCGATCCTCTACAACCTCATGTCCACCCGCTTCCGAGAGATGTTCAAGGAAGTGATGTGTCATCGGCCACGGCACCCCGTGCCCAGGAAGCAGTCACTCAGTGTTACCCGGGTAACACTCCGCAGCATTCTCAGTGAGGCCACGCCCATTAATGGCATTGCGGGCCTACATGAAGACAAGGAGCATGAGACCACCTTTCCTTGAATGGACTTCCTAGGAGAGGAGGGAGCTTAATACACAAAACTGATCCGATGGACGATGATTCTGGGATGATCGAGATGTATTGTTATAAGGGATTTTAAGGATCTAAGCATGTGCTTATCCAATCTATGTTATTGCACGCTTTGGTCACCAAACCACAGTAGAATTCTCCTGTCACTAAACTCCCTAAACACAAGAAGAAAAAAAATAATTAAAACCTGATGCTTTGACGTATTATTTGAGCAATGCTATGAAAAAGATATCTCAGGAGATACAGACAAATCGATATTTCTCATCTAGAAGACATTGGTAGATTCTGCATCACTGCTTTTGCACTCCTGTTTAGCAGTTCATGTTCAACAGCACACAAACTTTTGAACATCCAGTCTCAAGAGATGGCTAAAAAGCTGATTTTCCTTACAGCTCAGATTGAAAACCAGGCAGAGATGCCCTGTCAAAAGCTCCTTCAAAGATGATGTCCGACGTGGTTGTTTGACGAATGTATATAGTTCTCAAATCACTGAGTGGTTTACAATGGTGCAAAGGATTCGCAGTACGTACTGAATAGAACTTGAGATGGCAGCTTCAAATCAAATTTCATTTGTCACATGCGTCTAGTGAAATGTAACATCTACACCTGCTTTCTGAGCATAATAATACATATCTTGGTATTAAAAAAGTGAACCTGTACTGGAGTACAGGTTAAAAAACAACAACAATTGCTTCAAAATAGATGTAGCTGCACCGTCAACTGCATATTTTCAGAAATGTATGTCATTGCACGAGCCGTTGGATATTGCCAGTGAATTTGGCGCCTCCCTTCAAGAGAGTTTGTCACATTATTAACAGAGGTATCCTGCTGCAGATTGGCATTTTGAAAAAGTAGCTTTTAAATTCCCAGACACTGTATGTCTCCATCAACAATCTGGTGAATGATCTCTGATGATCTGTTTCACTAATGTGAAACGTACAATCATGACCGCGACTATGTACAAAAATAATGTATAGATTCACAGTAGATAAACACATATTTAACAATTCTATGTATTCATAAAAAAAATAAAAAAAACACCAGGAACATTTTAATCTGAATCTCTAATCAAGGACTGATTTAGACCTGGGACACCAGCTGGGTGCAATTAATTATTAGTAAGTAAGAGTATATAGCCTTGCACGAGCCTTGGGTTGTGAGAGCCAGAACGGTTCATAATTATCAGGTAGAACAGAAAACCAGCGGTACTCCACACCTGGCTCGGATCTAAATACCACTGGTCTAGACAGATGAAAACGATACACTGTCTGGAACCGCCAAAATGATGGAGAATCATTAGGACGTAAGAGCACTGACATAATGCGAATGGGGAAAGTTCATCTTTATAGCCGAGGGCATTTGGCTTCAGGAAATAAAGGAACTCGTGCTAATTCCAAAATCAAACTGAATTGTTTTAACTTTTTGTACCATCATAATTATTTTATTATTTTGGCCTTTACATTTACATTTTTGGACATTAAAGTAGACACACTTATTCAGAGTGACTTAGTCAGTGCATTGACTTATGACTTTGATTTGCCTTTATCTGAAACTATTAATTCCAAGTCATAACTCTTAAAGGTATTTTGTTAACGAAGTCCTTTATCTACTTTCCCAGAGTCAGACGAACTCATGGATACAATGTTTATGTCTCTGCATCCAGTATGAAGGAAGTTAGAGACAGCTTTGCGAGCAAATGATAACTAGCGTTAGCACAATGACAGGAAGTCTATGGTACAGCAAGCTAGCAGTTACCATAGACTTCCAGTCATTGCTCCAATGCTAGTTAGCAGTTGTGCTAATGCTAGTTAGCAATTTCCTTCAAACTGCATGCAGAGATATAAAAAAAAGGTATCTACAAGTTCAAGACTCTGGAGAAATAGATAAAGGGCTTCATTGCCAAAATCCTGAAGTATCCCTTCAAGAGTTTAAGCTTCAGATGAATATGAATCTTCTTTCCAGTCAAGTCAGTGTGTTGTTGTGATTCTGGACGGCCAGATGACAAGAAAGTGGGGACTCGTAGGTAGGTCGTTTCAGCTAGTTTTATCTTGTTCTTGATACCATGTCTTGTTTTGAGTTGTTTTGACTGATGTCACTTCTATGCTAACGTTGCAAAAAAATTGCTAGCTAACTGTAACAGTGTATTTCAGAGACAACAAGTGCTCATTGTGCAACTTAAATATTGGAGACAAAATATAGTTTACACGTTGTCAACAATCTAAGACAACCCTGTCTGTTTTGCACCATAGTTGCACACGTGTTGTTTTTGTTACTAAACAATCAATATTTCTATTAAGGAGTAGACTACTCCACTAAAGGCATGTATTTATTTACCTTTATTTAACTTAACTTAACTTTATTTAGTTAAGAACAAAATCTTATTTACAATGACAGCCTGGTTAACAGTGGGTTAAGTCTAGGATCAGCGTGGCGCTAGCGGCACACCCCCCCCCCCCCCCACTGAAAAACCAGTGCCGCGAAATTCAAAAAAAATATTTTTTTTAAATATTTAACTTTCACACATTAAAGTCCAATACAGCTAATGAAAGACACAGATCTTGTGAATCCAGTCAACATTTCCGATTTTTAAAATGTTTTACAGGGAAGACACAATATGTAAAGATGTACATCTATTACCTAAAAACACATTAGCATAATCCACCATCTTTTATTTGTCCACCAACACCAGTAGCCATCACCAATTCGGCTAAACTAAGATATTTATAGCCCCTAACCAACAAAAAAACTCATTAGATGACAGTCTGATAACATATTTATGGTATGGGATAGGTTTTGTTAGAAAAAAGTGCATATTTCAGGTATATGGCATAGTTTACAATTGCACCCACCGTCACAAATGGACTAGAATAATTACATTGAGCAACGTGTTTACCTAACTACTAATCATCAAACATTTCGTAAAAATACACAGCATACACGAATCGAAAGACACAGATCCTGTGAATACAGACAATATTTCAGATTTTCTAAGTGTCTTACAGCGAAAACACAATAAATCGTTATATTAGCTTAGCACATAGCAATTAGCAGCCCAGCATTGATTCTAGCCAAAGTGAGCGATAAAAGTCAACATCGCCAAAAGATATTAATTTTTTCACTAACCTTCTCAGAATTCTTCCGATGACACTCCTGTAACATCACATTACAACATGCATATACAGTTTGATCGAAAATGTTTATATTTAGCCACCAAAATCATGGTTAGACAATGTGAAATGTAGACAAGCTGGTAAAGAAAAAGTCCTTGCGCCACTTAGACAGTGATCTACTCTTATACATAAATACTCATAAACGTGACTAAAAAATATAGGGTGGACAGGGATTGATAGACAATTTAATTCTTAATACAATTGCGTTATTACATTTTTTTAATTTATCCTTACTTTTCAATACAGTTTGCGCCAAGCGAAGCTACGTCAAAAAACATGGCGTCCTAAGCCACTAAAATGTTTCGACAGAAACACGATTTATCATAATAAAAATGTCCTACCTTGAGCTGTTCTTCCATCAGTATCTTGGGCAAAGGATCCTTTCTTGGGAGAAATCGTCTTTTGGTGGAAAGCTGTCCTCTTGCCATGTGGAAATGTCAACTGCGTTCGGGATGAACTGAAAAGCATGCCCAACTTTTCACATCGTTGCAAAAATAAATGTCCCAAAATCGCACTAAACGGATATAAATTGCTATAAAACGCTTTAAATTAACTACCTTATGATGTTTTTAACTCCCATAACGAGTAGAAACATGACCCGAGTAATATTACCCCCTTCACTAATGCTTGGAAAAGGTGCGGGCCGGTGTCCTCTAGGCGCATGACGCAGCTCCAAAAGAATGACTAGCTTCAGGGTTTTTTCATTTGTGGGGCCTGTGAACGCGCAATCGACCCCATTGGAATCGTCATCACGTAAAGGCATCCAGGGGAAGACGTAAGAAGTGTCCGTATAGTCATAGCAACGACAGTGCCCTTTTAACTGACTTCAGAAGAGTGGCCAACATTTCTCAAATCTGACTCCATGTCAGGGAAATTGCTGTAGAATGGGCTCTGTTCCACTTAGAGACAAAATTTCAACTCCTATAGAAACTATAGACTGTTTTCTATCCAATAATAATAATAATATGCATATTGTACGATCAAGGATTTTGTGGGAAGCCGTTTCAAAAATTAGCCAAATTAGCATAAATAGTCTAAACAGCGCCCCCATCCCCAACAGGTTAACTGCCTTGTTCAGAAAGACAGATTTTCACATTGTCAACAGGGGATTCGATCTTGCAACCTTTCGGTTACTAGTCCAAGGCTCTAACCACTAGGCTACCTGCCGCCCCTGAATGTATACATTTTTAAAGTTAAGATGTACAGGATAGCAAATAACAATATTTATTTGTATTTTTTATTATCCTTGAAACGGGTATTGATTTTCTGAGAGTGTACACTGCCGAATGGGTGCTTCAACAGATCTGTGAAAAAAAACTGGCCTTCTGAAGATGTGCACTGAAGTCCTGTGGGGAAAACATCAACTCTTCTGAACGCAATTTCACCAAACAAACCTTTTATCGAGGTTGGCCTCATTGAACTGTAATCCCAGCAGCTGCTAATTTCCATCTACTCTTGGAGGTGATGTGTGAGCCAGGAATGTGTAAATCTGTCAGTTCTTCTGCAAGGAGCTGTCGTACCACCTCACGTTCTCATCCATCATCGCCCGAGCGACAACACGTGTGTCAGGCACAGTAAATGACCGTTTCGCTGCTCTGACAAAACATAGACTGTACATGCAAACAGGCAGTTACAGCTAACAAACTGATTCTTCCCTCTGACCACGCTATCTGATTTTGGGGGGGGGGGGGTGGGGGGGGGGGGGGGTGTACATTTTCACATTTCACAAACCAAAGGAGAGTGACCATCTGGTCAACAGTGGGTACAGACTGATCAACAATCGTGTACAGACTGGTCAACAGTGTGTACAGACTGATCAACAATCGTGTACAGACTGATCAACAATCGTGTACAGACTGATCAACAGTGGGTACAGACTGATCAACAATCGTGTACAGACTGATCAACAGTGGGTACAGACTGATCAACAATCGTGTACAGACTGGTCAACAGTGGGTACAGACTGATCAACAATCGTGTACAGACTGGTCAACAGTGGGTACAGACTGATCAACAATCGTGTACAGACTGATCAACAGTCGTGTACAGACTGATCAACAGTGGGTACAGACTGATCAACAGTGGGTACAGACTGATCAACAGTGGGTACAGACTGATCAACAGTGGGTACAGACTTATCAACAGTGGGTACAGACTGATCAACAGTGGGTACAGACTGATCAACAGTGTGTACAGACTGATCAACAGTGGGTACAGACTGATCAACAGTGGGTACAGACTGATCAACAGTGTGTACAGACTGATCAACAGTGTGTACAGACTGATCAACAGTGGGTACAGACTGATCAACAGTGTGTACAGACTGATCAACAGTCGTGTACAGACTGATCAACAGTGGGTACAGACTGATCAACAGTGTGTACAGACTGATCAACAGTGTGTACAGACTGATCAACAGTGGGTACAGACTGATCAACAGTGGGTACAGACTGATCAACAGTGGGTACAGACTGATCAACAGTGGGTACAGACTGATCAACAGTGTGTACAGACTGATCAACAGTGGGTACAGACTGATCAACAGTGGGTACAGACTGATCAACAGTGGGTACAGACTGATCAACAGTGGGTACAGACTGATCAACAGTGGGTACAGACTGATCAACAGTGGGTACAGACTGATCAACAGTGGGTACAGACTGATCAACAGTGGGTACAGACTGATCAACAGTGTGTACAGACTGATCAACAGTGGGTACAGACTGATCAACAGTGGGTACAGACTGATCAACAGTGGGTACAGACTGATCAACAGTGGGTACAGACTGATCAACAGTGGGTACAGACTGATCAACAGTGTGTGCTAAATGACTTAAATGTAATGTAAATGTACAGACTGATCAACAGTGTGTACAGACTGATCAACAGTGGGTACAGACTCTCACTGTGGAGATTTTGACTGAATGCAGCTGCATGATTCCAGCTCTTTGCTTCTTCTTCTTGTAAATGTATACCTGTGTGATTGTTTCAGTGCAGAAGAGTTTCCCCGGGGGGAAACGACTCTCCAGTGGAGCGGAGATTTGTGCTGTAGTGCCACTACTGTATAAAAAAGAGAGGAATATTGTACATTGGAAAACAATGGGTGAATTAAAAAAATATATATAAAAAAAATGCTTGTCTTTTTACCGGCACCTAAAATAGTCTACTGCTTGAGCACCTGTTCCTCTTATAAAATATTAGCTCAAAAGTGTTGTATAGCTCCTGCACCTAAATGTAAAAAGTACCCGCTGCCAAAATCAGTACGGGAATCTGTTTCAGTCCAAGTCAAGCGCTGTACTGAGTTATTGTGTTCAACAGGGTATTTAACGAGGACAAAATGAAATATTTGTTTTTGCTTAAAATATGTGTTGTGCTTCTGTTTTGCTATATGTCGTGGAAAACTGGAACATGTCGTGGAAAACTGGAACATGTCGTGGAAAACTGGAACATGTCATGGAAAACTGGAACATGTCATGGGAAACTGGAACATGTCGTGGAAAACTGGAACATGTCGTGGGAAACTGGAACATGTCATGGAAAACTGGAACATGTCGTGGAAAACTGGAACATGTCGTGGGAAACTGGAACATGTCATGGAAAACTGGAACATGTCATGGAAAACTGGAACATGTCGTGGAAAACTGGAACATGTCATGGAAAACTGGAACATGTCATGGAAAACTGGAACATGTCGTGGAAAACTGGAACATGTCGTGGAAAACTGGAACATGTCGTGGAAAACTGGAACATGTCGTGGAAAACTGGAACATGTCGTGGAAAACTGGAACATGTCGTGGAAAACTGGAACATGTCATGGAAAACTGGAACATGTCATGGGAAACTGGAACATGTCGTGGAAAACTGGAACATGTCGTGGGAAACTGGAACATGTCATGGAAAACTGGAACATGTCATGGAAAACTGGAACATGTCGTGGAAAACTGGAACATGTCGTGGAAAACTGGAACATGTCGTGGAAAACTGGAACATGTCGTGGAAAACTGGAACATGTCGTGGAAAACTGGAACATGTCGTGGGAAACTGGAACATGTCATGGAAAACTGGAACATGTCATGGAAAACTGGAACATGTCGTGGAAAACTGGAACATGTCGTGGAAAACTGGAACATGTCGTGGAAAACTGGAACATGTCGTGGAAAACTGGAACATGTCGTGGAAAACTGGAACATGTCGTGGAAAAGCTTTACCAAAATGCAAAGCTTTACCCAAACAGTTTATGCCAAATATAATCTAAACTCATACAATGTAATGTCGCATTTGTAAGACGACTTCTGTGTTTGAATGGTTTATAAAAGTGATGTTGTCACGATCGTAAAAGGGTGTGAAAAGAATCAGACGCAGAGAGAGAGCCGCTGGGGGGAAAAATATTCCTTTTACTGCTTAACCAAAATATAAAGCCCGAACATACAGGGCGCAGAAAAACACTTGACACAACCCAACATACAACGCACGTAACAAAAAACAATCCCGCACAAAACAAGGGCGGGTCAAACTCCTAAATATAGGGAAGCTCATTACGTAATAAAAAAAACCCACAGGTGCAAATAATCAGAACACACAAACAGATAAACGAAAAAGGGATCGGTAGCGGCTAGTAGGACGGTGACGACGGCCGCCGAGCACCGCCCGAACAGGCAGGGGAGCCAACCTCGGCGGAAGTCGTGACAGATGTTGATCTATTGGTAACATCAGGAACTTCTGAGAACACATCCCCCCCCTAAACAATAATCATTACATTAACTGTCAGCAAAATACGGACCTGCATTGACACGGTTTTGTTAAAAAGTTGTTTTCTTTAATGTCGAAACTAGTCTACAAATATCGTGTAGGTTGATTTGAGCTGGATTTTAGTATGCAATTGACAGAGGCTACCAGAGGTTACCAACCATAAAGCAACAAAACTTTATTTTATGTATTAAAGGTATGGTATTTTTCTGTCTGGAAAATTAATATACCTAAATGTTCCACTAATTCCTTTGTTTGAAAGACATTTTAATTGTACCTGACAAACTATAAAAGAGGACTTTGACCCACACACCATTATTTTACTGATGACAAAATATTCTCCATATTTCTAAATTACAGACAGTTAAATATGCATCTCTGCTGTAAGGCCATTTTTTTTGTCTCAGCAGTGATAGTTCAGCTTTTTTTTTATGACCCAAGCTCCAAACTGTACCCAAGGGGAATTTGTAAATCAATGGTAAAGGGCACAGAGAACGGTTGTCTCTTTTCTTCAGACAAATGTTGTTGTTTTTTTGGGGCGGGGGGGGGCAATGACTCAAGCTTCCACCATGTTTCTATTTTAGCTGGACTGATGAGGTCAAGGCAATGGTGTACTAACCACTGGGACTTCATACTGCAGTATATGTAATAGTTCACTAACAACATTTTATCTAAAGTGTGTTTGACCATCTCATCTTCTACTCTCCCGTTGGACAAAGATGACTCAGGCCCACTGGAATGAAACCAAAGAAGATTCTTGCAACGAGTTATTTAAAAAAATCATCAGAGACTGAGAAGTACCTACTCTTCAATACCTTTTATTGAAAAATAAGCCTTTACATTATGTGGAGCCACTGTCAGAAGAACTAATAGGGGAGGATTTGCGCACAGTGGGCCATATTCTGAAAAGGTACAGTATTTCAACAAACCACTTTAGACTGCTGAACCTTGGCAGTCACGTAGACCTTATCCAAATGAAGGTCTGTCCTTGGGGGTTCTTCCTGTTTTCTATTCGTATACAAAGACTGCTAAATCTCTGTCACCACGGGTTTCCTTTCAGGAACAAAACAGTTAGTCATTCAGTGGTGATAACTATGAAAAAAACATTTGTGCAAAATGTCCATTCAATATCCCGCGGCACATATACAATATTCTCGATAGTGGCAACTGCTACAAGCCTAGTGTCAGAATATTAGCCAGAATACACAAGTGGCAACAATAACCTTTACTCGATTCTCACAACGTCAGATAAAGGTACATAGTTTATCCCCCAGGCTACCCGTTTTGCCCTACAGCCTGTCCTCTCCTTGTTCCCCCTGAGAACCATCTCTCTGAACTGTATCCTACTGATAACTGTCCTTGTAAAGTCAGAGTGCAAATTTCAGTTCACACCAGCAGAAATTCAATGAGTAATTTACTTTTCAAGCTTTGCCTAAAGCTTCTTTTACATTACACTATTTTCTAAATCCATCTTATTATATTTCACACTATGCCAATCTTACAGTGTTCCAATACCATGTCACACTGTGCCAATCTTACAGTGTTCCAATACCATTTCACACTATGCCAATCTTACAGTGTTCCAATATCATTTCACACTGTGCCAATCTTACAGTGTTCTAATACCATTTCACACTATGCCAATCTTACAGTGTTCTAATACCATTTCACACCGTGCCAATCTTACAGTGTTCCAATACCATTTCACACTGTGCCAATCTTACAGTGTTCCAATACCATTTCACACTATGCCAATCTTACAGTGTTCCAATACCATTTCACACTATGCCAATCTTACACTGTTCCAATACCATTTCACACTATGCCAATCTTAGTGTTCCAATACCATGTCACACTATGCCAATCTTACAGTGTTCCAATACCATTTCACACTATGCCAATGTTACACTGTTCCAATACCATTTCACACTCTGCCAATCTTACAGTGTTCCAATACCATTTCACACTGTGCCAATCTTACAGTGTTCCAATACCATTTCACACTATGCCAATCTTACAGTGTTCCAATACCATTTCACACTGTGCCAATCTTACAGTGTTCCAATACCATTTCACACTGTGCCAATCTTACAGTGTTCCAATACCATTTCACACTGTGCCAATCTTACAGTGTTCCAATACCATTTCACACTGTGCCAATCTTACAGTGTTCCAATACCATTTCACACTGTGCCAACCTTACAGTGTTCCAATACCATTTCACACTGTGCCAATCTTACAGTGTTCCAATACCATTTCACACTGTGCCAATCTTACAGTGTTCCAATACCATTTCACACTGTGCCAATCTTACAGTGTTCCAATACCATTTCACACTCTGCCAATCTTACAGTGTTCCAATATCATTTCACACTATGCCAATCTTACAGTGTTCCAATACCATTTCACACTCTGCCAATCTTACAGTGTTCCAATACCATTTCACACTGTGCCAATCTTACAGTGTTCCAATACCATTTCACACTGTGCCAATCTTACAGTGTTCGAATACCATTTCACACTGTGCCAATCTTACAGTGTTCCAATACCATTTCACACTGTGCCAATCTTACAGTGTTCCAATATCATTTCACACTGTGCCAATCTTACAGTGTTCCAGTACCATTTCACACTATGCCAATCTTACAGTGTTCCAATACCATTTCACACTGTGCCAATCTTACAGTGTTCGAATACCATTTCACACTGTGCCAATCTTACAGTGTTCCAATACCATTTCACACTGTGCCAATCTTACAGTGTTCCAATACCATTTCACACTCTGCCAATCTTACAGTGTTCCAATACCATTTCACACTATGCCAATCTTACAGTGTTCCAATACCATTTCACACTGTGCCAATCTTACAGTGTTCCAGTACCATTTCACACTATGCCAATCTTACAGTGTTCCAATAACATTTCACACTGTGCCAATCTTACAGTGTTCCAATACCATTTCACACTGTGTCAATCTTACAGTGTTCCAATACCATTTCACACTATGCCAATCTTACAGTGTTCCAATAACATTTCACACTGTGCCAATCTTACAGTGTTCCAGTACCATTTCACACTATGCCAATCTTACAGTGTTCCAATAACATTTCACACTGTGCCAATCTTACAGTGTTCCAATACCATTTCACACTATGCCAATCTTACAGTGTTCCAATACCATTTCACACTGTGCCAATCTTACAGTGTTCCAATACCATTTCACACTGTGCCAATCTTACAGTGTTCCAATACCATTTCACACTGTGCTAATCTTACAGTGTTCCAATACCATGTCACGCTGTGCTAATCTTACAGTGTTCCAATACCATTTCACACTGTGCCAATCTTACAGTGTTCCAATACCATTTCACACTGTGCTAATCTTACAGTGTTCCAATACCATTTCACACTGTGCCAATCTTACAGTGTTCCAATACCATGTCACACTGTGCCAATCTTAGTGTTCCAATACCATTTCACACTGTGCCAATGGAGGGCTTTCACATGTAAGGACTTTCCAGAAGAACATATCATGCGACCTTCGGGAACCCATAGACAGTGCTTTTTAAAACCTTTCATTATTCCACACATTTTTCCCTGACAGTCCTATAGGGGATGTCCCAAACTTCCTTACAATATCAGGATGTCGTGGTGAATATTGTGTGAAGGCAGCACAGAGAACAGATGGCTTGTTTGTTTGTTTTTCACAATGTAGGATGTTTGCCAAGAAGTCAAACTGTGGAGTGTGGAATGGAAATGACGTTCAACTCGATCATCACTAATGAATATAAACACTAACTGGCCACGTTTCCATCCACAGAGTTTATTCAAGTAAAGTCATACCGTATAAAAAAAATATATATAAAAAGACCGCTGTTACGGAAAGGGGAAGTTTCAGAACAAAGTGTATTAGAGAAATGGCGATGGAAACACCTTTATGAGCAAATATTGATATAATAGTTTTAGGCTACAGATGAAATAAGTTAACATTATCTTCACAGGGTGGTGAAAGTGCACAAAATTTGACTTTATTTAACCCTTATTCTACCAGGTAAATTGACTGAGAACACATTCTGATTTTCAGCAACGACCTGGGGAATAGTTACAGGGGAGAGGAGGGGCGATATGAGCTTGATGCTCCTTTCCAATAAATGTTGAGGGTCTTCTTTCTGGTGACGTGATGATGATTGATGCTTGACAAATACACATATTCTCGCTCTTTTCCATAATAATGTATTGTAGACTAGCCTGTACCTGCACTGTAGCCTATCTGCATATCTGTTGGCTAGAGAGCACGTGCCCGAGACCAGAATAGGCACATTTGCTATTTAACGCAACAGTTTTTGGTCACAAAATGATTGGTAGAGTTGAAAATGCAATAGAAAAACATTGAACATTAGATTTTAATTCGGTTTATGAAAAATGAAGATAAAAAAGTACATTTTGTGTACACTACTTCATCACGCACAGATTTTATCCGCAACAATTCAGTTTGGCGAAAACACACCACTCGGTAGAAAATGTGCATATTTTCTGTCATCAGTTGGATGGAAACCTAGCTAATGATATTAATATTTGCAGTTACGAATAACCTTTTCTCTTGTGTCTAATTACAATTCCACTTCTAATTTGATAAACAATGCAGATACAGATTTGGTCTCAGAGTAGTCCTTTGTAGGTCAGTTGGTAGAGCGAGGCACTTGTAACATGGCTACTTGTAACGCCAGGATAGTGAATTCGATTCCCGGGACCCACCCATATGTAAAACGTATGCACACATGACTAAGTGACTTTGGATAAAAGCGTCTGCTAAATGGCATATATTATATATTACAGTAATCATCTACAGTATTTAGATCATCTGATTTCTATATGAGAAAGCATTCATGGAGGATGCATCACGTTGTCACTGTGATAGATACTGAATATTGTAAACTGTTAAAGATTAAGGGGCCAGTCAAGTGATTTGCCAACATTTTCTGTGATATTTACGGCATGTGAGTGAAGATTAGTCCACCATTGATAGCCCCCCTCCTGGCTACACCATTAAAAACAACGTCTTGTGATGAACAACAACAAAACACATGGGTTGCATGCAGTGTGTGAAGTGAATTAATGATGTGTGCTAAGGACCACTTGTTGTTTCCTAATTTTCAGTAACGTTTTCTAGTGGCACATTGTACATAATGACCTTAGTGACTTGATAGTCCAGGGATAAATAATACTTGATTCCATATGAGAAGTGAACACAGTATGCCATTAATTGATCTGCTTTTTCATGCAACGATTCATCCCAGACCAAACTAATGGTTTTTTTTTTTTTCTCCCCCTTTGTGTAACATCAACGGTAATGGCAATGTGTGAGAGGGCTGGCCGATGCCCTTCACATAAAGGGATTTACTAAAACAATTGGACCAGTTTCTTACAAATTTGGAGATATTCAATAATATTGAAATACGAAAACAGGCTTCGGAATGGCAAAACATTAAAATCAAGACCAAGAATAATTTTTGCCGGTCTATCCCTACTTACCTCTCTTCCCACTGGCACTCTCCCACAAACACAAGTGTAGCTCATTATCTCATTTACAGTAGGGAGAGGGGCCTACAATGACCTCTTTAGCCAATACCAATTCAGACACAAACACTCAATTACTAGACACTTAACTGGTTCAGGTGAAATGTGATCACAGCTATGGCATGATAGGAATAACGTACGTTAAACAGGAACCTGGAATACAATACAAACACAAATACAATATAAATAAGTAGCAACGTTCAAAGGATTGTGTTGGCATCACACATCATTCCCTTCTTCCTAGCTAGACAAAAGTGATGTGAAGCTACTCTTAGCCTGTAACAAACAGGCCACACAGATACAGCTCTTGCCATTTGATGGTATGGTGGTGATGACATGCACCTCTCGCGAGGCACATTGGCTAAGACAACTACATTGTCCCGCGGCAGACAGCTCCTCACGCCAGACGACGAGTGTCAGCCCCACCAGCTCGCCCTCTGCAGAATTAACTGGGGTTTCCCAAGCTGGGCCTCCAGACTAGACCATTAGGCTGCCTCCCTCTGGAGCCCCGGGAAACTGCCCCCATGGACCTTTGAGTGTCACCTGATGAAGCCGCGGAAGTAGCTCTCCTCCTAGCTCGTTTTAGCACCAGTGGACTCATGAACGGCTCACCCCTTGGGCACTGCCCACGCTCCATTCTCCAGACAAACCACTCCTCAGGTCCAGCAACCTCCTGAATGAAGTCCTGTCACCCACCATATTGTTACACCGTTGAATACAAAATGATCTTCAGATAGTGTGTGTGTATTACAGATGCAACACATTGAAATTCCTTGTTTTACAGAAGAGACTGATTACTGATATTCTAAACATCTGAATGGAACTAACAAATTCACTGAACTCCACTTAAGTTCAAGACAAACCAACATATATAGCAGCAGTATGCACACTGTTCTTAACAAACCTTTTCTTCGAAAAATTTTAAATCTTGTGTCTTGCCGTTGGGTAATAGTGAACCTATCTCACCACTGCCACCACGTGTGAGAGAGCTGGCCGATGCCATTCACATAAAAATGGTTGAACTAAAAGAACTGGAATAGTTTCTTCTAAATTATGAGATATATTTTTCTGTATATAATGTACCAGTCAAAAGTTTGGACACACCTACTCATTCAAGGGTTTTTGTTTATTTTGACTATTTTCTACATTGCAGAATATTAGTGAAGACATTGAAACTATGAAATAACACATATGGAATCAAAAAAAGTGTTAAACAAATCAAAATATATTTTAGATTTAAGATTCTTCAAAGTAGCCACCCTTTGCCTTGACAGCTTTGCACACACTTGGCATTCTCTCAACCAGTTTCATGAGGAATGTTTTTCCAACAGTCTTGAAGGAGTTCCCACATATGCTGAGAACTTGTTGGCTGCTTTCCCTTCACTCTGCGATGAAGGAAACCATCTCAATTGAGTTGAGGTAGGGGGATTGTGGAGGCCAGGTCATCTGATGCGGCACCATCACTCTCCTTCTTGGTCAAATATCCCTTACACAGCCTGGAGGTGTGTTGGGCCATTGTCCTGTAGAAAAACAAATGATAGTCTCACTAAGCGCAAACCTGATGGGATGGCGTATTGCTGCAGAACGCTGTGGTAGCCATGCTGGTTAAGTGTGCCTTGAATTCTACATAAATCACCAACAGTGTCACCAGCAATGCACCCCCACAACATCACACCTCCTCAATGCTTCATGGTGGGAACTACACATGCAGATGGTATGTGTTCACCTACTCTGCGTCTCACAAAAACACGGCGGTTGGAACAAAAAATCCCTCAGTTTGGAGTTATCAGACCAAAGGACAGATTTCCACCGGTCTAATGTCCATTGCTCGTGTTTCTTTGCCCAAGCAAGTCTCTTCTTCTTATTGGCGTCCTTTAGTAGTGGTTTCTTTGCAGCAATTCAACCATGAAGGCTTGATTCACAAAGTCTCCTCTGAACAGTTGATGTTGAGACTGGTGTTTGGCAGGTACTATTTAATGAAGCTGCAGTTGAGAACTTGTGAGGCGTCTGTTTCTCAAACTAGACACTCTAATGTACTTGTACTCTTACTCAGTTGCGCACCGGGGCCTCCCACTCCTCTTTCTATTCAGATTCTTGATTCCAACCGCTGTGTCTTTGTGAGACACGGTGTGAGTGAACAGATGATCTCTGCATGTGTATTTTCCACCGTAAAGCATGGAGGAGGAGGTGTTATGTTGTGGGGGTGCTTTGCTGGTGACACTGTCTGTGATGTATTTAGAATTTCAAGGCACAATTAACCACCATGACTACCACAGCATTCTGCAGCGATAAGCCATCCCATCTGGTTTGGGCTTAATGGGGCTATCGTTTGTTTTTCAACAATGACCCAACACACTTCCAGGCTGTGTAAGGGCTATTTTACCAAAAAGGAGTGATGGAGTGCCGCATCAGATGACTTGGCCTCCACAAATCATCAAATCACATTTATTTATGTAGCCATTCTTACATCAGCTGATATCTCAAAGTGTTGTACAGAAACCCAGCCTAAAACCCCAAACAGCAAGTAATGCAGGTGTAGAAGCACGGTGGCTAGGAAAAACTCCCTAGAAAGGCCAAAACCTAGGAAGAAACCTAGAGAGGAACCAGGCTATGAGGGGTGGCCAGTCCTCTTCTGGCTGTGCCGGGTGGAGATTATAACAGAACATGGCCAAGATATTCAAATGTTCATAAATGACCAGCAGGGTGAAATAATAATAATCACAGTAGTTGTCGAGGGTGCAACAAGTCAGCACCTCAGGAGTAAATGTCAGTTGGCTTTTCATAGCCGATCATTAAGAGTATCTCAACCGCTCCTGCTGTCTCTAGAGAGTTGAAAACAGCAGGACTGGGACAGGTAGCACATCCGGTGAACAGGTCAGGGTTCCATAGCCGCAGGCAGAACAGTTGAAACTGGAGCAGCAGCACGGCCAGGTGGACTGGGGGCAGCAAGGAGTCATCAGGCCAGGTAGTCCTGAGGCATGGTCCTAGTGCTCAGGTCCTCCGAGAGAGAGAAAGAAAGAGAGAATTAGAGAAAGCATACTTAAATTCACACAGGACACCGGATAAGACAGGAGAAGTACTCCAGATATAACAGACTGACCCTAGCCCCCCGACACAAACTACTGCAGCATAAATACTGGAGGCTGAGACAGGAGGGGTCAGGAAACACTGTGGCCCCATCCGACGATACCCCCGGACAGGGCCAAACAGGCAGGATATAACCCCACCCACTTTGCCAAAGCACAGCCCCCACACCACTAGAGGGAGACCTTCAACCACCAACTTACCATCTTGAGACAAGGCCGAGTATAACCCACAAAGATCTCCGCCACGGCACAACCCAAGGGGGGGGGGGCGCCAACCCAGACAGGAAGATCACGTCAGTGACTCAACCCACTCAAGTGACGCACCCCTCCTAGGGACGGCATGAAAGAGCACCAGTAAGCCAGTGACTCAGCCCCTGTAATAGGGTTAGAGGCAGAGAATCCCAGTGGAGAGAGCGGAACCGGCCAGGCAGAGACAGCAAGGGCGGTTCGTTGCTCCAGAGCCTTTCCGTTCACCCTCACACTCCTGGGCCAGACTACACTTAATCATATGACCTACTGAACAGATGAGTCTTCAGTAAAGACTTAAGAGTTGAGACCGAGTCTGCGTCTGCGTCTCTCACATGGGTAGGCAGACCATTCCATAAAAATGGAGCTCTATAGGAGAAAGCCCTGCCTCCAACTGTTTGCTTAGAAATTCTAGGGACAATTAGGAGGCCTGCGTCTTGTGACCATAGCGTACGTGTAGGTATGTACTGCAGGACCAAATCGGGAAAGATAGGTAGGAGCAAGCCCATGTAAAGCTTTGTAGGTTAGCAGTAAAACGTTGAAATCAGCCCTTGCCTTAACAGGAAGCCAGTGTAGGGAGGCTAGCACTGGAGTAATATGATCAAATTTTGGGGTTCTAGTCAGGATTCTTGCAGCCGTATTTAGCCCTAACTGAAGTTTATTTAGTGTTTTATCCGGGTAGCTGGAAAGTAGAGCATTGCAATAGTCTAACCTAGAAGTAACAAAAGCAAAAATTTATTTTTCTGCATCAGTTTTGAACAGAAAGTTCCTGATTTTTGCAATGGTACGTAGATGGAAAAAAGCTGTCCTTGAAACAGTCTTGATATGTTCGTCAAAAGAGAGATCAGGGTCCAGAGTAACGCCGAGGTCCTTCTCATTTTATTTGAGACGACTGTACAACCATCAAGTTTAATTGTCAGATTTAACAGAAGATCTCTGTTTCTTGGGACCTAGAACAAGCATCTCTGTTTTGTCCGAGTTTAAAAGTAGAAAGTTTGTAGCCATCCACTTCCTTATGTCTGAAACACAGGCTTCCAGGGAGGGCAATTTTGGGGCTTCACCATGTTTCATTGAAATGTACAGCTGTGTCATCCACATAGCAGGGAAAGTTAACATGTTTACGAATGACATCCCCAAGAGGTAAAATATATAGTGAAAACAAGTGGTCCTAAAACGGAACCTTGAGAAACACCGAAATGTACAGTTGATTTGTCAGAGGACAAACCATTCACAGAGACAAACTGATATCTTTCCGATAGATAAGATCTAAACCATGCCAGAACTTTTCCGTGTAGACCAATTTGGGTTTCCAATCTCTCCGAAAGAATGTGGTGATTGATGGTATCAAAAGCAGCACTAAGGTCTAGGAGCACAAGGACAGATATAGAGCCTCGGTCTGATGCCATTAAAAATAAATGTACCACCTTCATAAGTGCAGTCTCAGTGCTATGATGGGGTTTAAAACCAGACTGAAGCATTTCGTATACATTGTTTGTCTTCAGGAAGGCAGTGAGTTGCTGCGCAACAGCTTTTTCTAAAAATTGAGGAATGGAAGATTCGATATAGGCCAATAGTTTGTTATATTTTCTGGGTCAAGGTTTGGCTTTTTCAATCCCCCGACCTCAACCAAATTGAGATGGTTTAGGATAAGTCGGACCGCAGAGTCAAGGAAAAGCAGCCAACAACTACTTAGCATATGTGGGAACTCCTTCAAGACTGTTGGAAACGCATTCCAGGTGAAGCTTGTTGAGAGAATGCCAAGAGTGTGCAAAGCTGTCATGAAGGCAAAGGGTGGCTACTTTGAAGAATTTCAAATCTAAAATATATTTTGATTTGTTTAACACTTTATTGGTTACTACATGTGTTATTTCATAGTTTTGATGTCTTCACTATTATTCTACAACGTAGAAAATAGTAAAAAAAAAAAACGTTGAATGAGTAGGTATTCTAAAACTTTTGACCAGTAGTGTATATAAATAAAAATAGGTTTCAAAATGGCAAAGAGTTAAAATGGTAAAAACAAGGACTAAACGATAAAGACCAAGAATAAAATAATCTTCGCTGTTCTAGCGCTGCTTTTTATTAATGTGCAGGCACCAATACATCTTCTCCTTGACACAGTCAAATGTATAATAACGGCAGTCTTCTGCTGGGAGCTTAAAACAGATTATTCTTCAAATTCTCATCATTACTGTGAGTTGTGTTAATGAATCATGTTAATGAGTTGTGATAATGAGTCGTGTACTGTTTTATTGTATCTACCTGCCTTGGCAGCAGTTAATGGGGATCCGTAATAAAATACAAATTACAATGACAGCCTTCCTCATGTGAGAGTTGTCAAATAACTGTCCTTATGCAGTTCCTGACGTACAGATCTCCTATCTTCATTTGATAACTGCAGTGTATTCGAGGTTTGAAAAGGCTTGCACTTCAATATTTCAGACATTTTCCCTAATGAAAAATCTATCAACCCCTACAAAAATGTCCATTAATTACTGTTACGAATTCCTTTGGCCTGGCAGTCTAGGGGGGGGGGGGGATGGCATCAAGACCCATAACATAACCCATGCAAATTATAGTAGTGAAAAAGTAACAGCGAGAAAGAAATAACCACAGACAACTAAATTATCATCAAACACTCAGGGTTTATTTCTAAACACACGGTAAAGGAGGGCAGGAAAAGGGGCTGAGCTGAACCCAAGGAAAGAAACAAATATCCAAAAACACCCCTAAGCAAAACTAGCCTACTTCAATACAGCTAACTAACTAACCAAAAATACAGTCGGTGGTCCACCCAGTTCTAACTAGTGTTCTTAGATAAATTATTCCTACGGGTAGTGTATGCCCATGGGCGACTTGTCTTGGTACCCCCTTTTCCCACCATCAAACAAACACCATAACAAAACTCACAGGGTAACGGACAAAGTGACACGTAGTTGCAACACACAAGCGATCTAGAGAGAGATTGCATGACAGAGATCGAGCTCTAGAGAACAACTGACAGGGTTTTTAAACCAAGGGAAAGCGAATGTGATTGGGTAAGGGAAAAGGAGCAGGTGTCTTCTGATTAGCGACTGATTGGTGACTGATTGGGGAATGATGATTGCCACCTCTTAGGGGAGAAGGAGAGAAAATAAATACACACACAGGATACCTGTATCCGTAACAATTACGATCCACATAATAATTCACATTTCCTGTTGCTGCAGATTTATTTTCGGGCTGTGAGAAATTGCTCTAATTAAGATAGGTTATCGGTAGGATTGTCCGCGCAGAATTGAGGGTCTGATCTGAAGGATTACTTCAAAGGCTGTGGACCTCTTTAACTAGCCACCCCAACCTTCACCCCCTCAAAACCATGACAACCATGTCAACTGTTCTTGCCTCAGTGAGGGATTAGATACAAAGTTGGCATCTACATTTTCTCCAAGGGGCCTTTCTCGACCCGGGACAGCATATCGTTCACTCATGACTGCACGGCCAGGCACGACTCCAACGCCATCATTAAATTTGGTGATGACACAACAGTGGTAGGCCTGATCACCGACAACGATGAGACAGCCTATAGGGAAGAGGTCAGAGACCTGACCGTGTGGTGCAAGGACAACAACCTCTCCCTCAACATGATCAAGACTACGGAGTTGATTGTGGACTACAGGAAAAGGAGGACCGAGCATGCCCCCATTCTCATCGACAAGGCTGTAGTGGAGCAGGTTGAAAGCTTCAAGTTCCTTGGTGTCCACATCACCAACAAACTAACATGGTCCAAGCACACAAGACAGTCGTGAAGAGGGCACGACAAAACCTATTCCCCCTCAGGAGACTGAAAAGATCTGGCATGGGTTCTCAGATCCTCAAAAGGTTTTACAGCTGCACCATCGTGAGCATCCTGACTTGTTGCATCACTGCCTGTTACGGCAACTAATCGGCCTCCGACCGCAAGGCAATACAGAGGGTATTGTGTACGACCCAGTACATCACCGGGGACAAGCTTCGTGCCATCCAAGACCTCTATACCAGGTGGTGTCAGAGGAAGACCCTAAAAATGGTCAAAGACTCCATCCACCCTAGTCATAGACTGTTCTCTCTGGTACCGCAGGGAAAGCGGTACCGGAGCGCCAAGTCTAGGTCAAGAGGCTCCAAAATAGCTTCTACCCCCAAGCCATAAGACACCTGAACAGCTAATCAAATGGCTACAAAACTATTTGCTTTGCACCCCCCCAGGAATGCTGCCGCTACTCTCTGTTATTATCTATAACTTTAATAACTCTACCTACATGAACATATTACCTCAACTAACCGGTCCCCCCGCACATTGACTCTATACCGGTACCCCCTGTATATAGCCCTGCTATTGTTATTTACTGCTGCTCTTTAATCATTTGTGATTCTTATCTTTTACCTTTTTTTGTTGTTGATATATTTTTTTAAACTGCGTTGTTGGTTAAGGGCTTTTAAGTAAGCATTTCACTGTAAGGTCTACACCTGTTGTATTTGCCGCATGTGACAAATACAATTTAATATCGAGGGCGATCATCAGCAGCTCAGAGGATCATCTGGGATGACAACCTACAGCCTTTGACAGAGACTTAGGAGCTTCAGCCAGGTCAACCTTCCCCAAACATTCTCTGCTGTCACTGCAGAATCTATCCTTACCTCCCCGAGCCTATTAAAAGTTTCTGCCCCCTAGCTGGAGAAAACTGTATGCAACTATGCCCTCTTGAATGCAGACACACAGCGCTGAATGGGATCCATCAGTAAAATAAATAAATAAATAAATACGGAACAATCTTCGGATTTGGGACGCTAGTGACAGCCATCTTCCAGAGATCTCAGGAGTGCAACTACAAAAGTATACAAACCATGTTTGGTTACCTGCTGGAAAAAAGCTGTGGTCTAAAAATGTACCAAAAACATTCTGTTTTATGAATGAATTACACACAGCTGTCTGTTTATTTAAATACACATTGGCCACTGACTTTCCAAATAAATACCAATACATTCTTATCATTGAGCTCTGACTACTTACATATTGTAGAATACCTTACTCTGGGAAAAATGTATTCGATATAGGCAACAATTCATACATTTTATTTACATTGAGATGCAGCTTGTTGCAGAATGAAGTTGGGAGATGCAGCTTGTTGCAGTATGAAGTTGGGAGATGCAGCTTGTTGCAGTATGAAGTTGGGAGATGCAGCTTGTTGCAGTATGAAGTTGGGAGATGCAGCTTGTTGCAGTATGAAGTTGGGAGATGCAGCTTGTTGCAGTATGAAGTTGGGAGATGCAGCTTGTTGCAGTATGAAGTTGGGAGATGCAGCTTGTTGCAGTATGAAGTTGGGAGATGCAGCTTGTTGCAGTATGAAGTTGGGAGATGCAGCTTGTTACAGTATGAAGTTGGGAGTATGTAAAAACAACAGAGGGCTGGTTGGGTCCAAAGGGGAACAAAATAAAAAGGGACATAGGTGAGGTCACCACATGAGCGGTTTCCAACTCGGGCCAGCCCAAAAAATTGCTAACAATCTTGAGACACCCTGATGAAGGCATAAGCCTGTTGTATTTTAATAATGTCTTAGCCCATACAGTAAATGCTTTTTAACTTTCAAACCCAAACAAGCACCTGGACTTGGATTTGTTTTGCCACTTTTTTGTAGTTTGAATTTTTCCTTCTGCTTTTCAATTCTGATTGCCCTCCAGGAGCACCTGTGGTTGTTTTTGGAATGACTGAAGTGCCCCTCTGCTATTTCTTTTCTTCAAGAATCTGGCAACACAATTGGCCACATACACCAGCTATCGTAACAAGAAGAAACACCAAAATGTCCATCATCAAAGGGGGGCATGCTTCAGAAACAAACAAGTTGATTAAACCTTGTGCCCTGTGTACTTCGGCACCGAGATGATTTATTAAGGAGCCACTACAACGCAGTCCCCTGTGGCCCCAAGAGGTCTATTCATAGTACATTGGGCTACATTGTTCTGTGTAGCGATGCTTTGTCTCTGCTCCTAGAAAGGTTGACTCACATCTATATAAATTAAAATGCACCCTGCTTGGCAATGACACACCCTGTTTAACAACGACATGGCAGACAAATATAGAGAGACAGAGGTCTCTGAGTGCTTTAACTCAAACGCTGCCAGTGCCTGCTTGGACAAACTCTTATGGAACCATAGGAAGATGACAGCAGGGTGGACTGGGCATCTGGTATATTGGGAAAATGCCAGATGGGCTAGTACATTTTTAGGCCTGTGGGCCTATCTAACAAATGATCATTTTCTGGCTCATAATGGAGGCCTCAAGGGAAAAAAATTGGTTGATGTGGGGGCCTCAAAAAACAAAACAAAAAAGTGTCTGGTCCCAGTCCACCCCTGTCAGGGTGTATTTGTCATCATCATCACAGCATGGAGGTTACATGTGGGGACAACTGTGATAAAGTGACAGCAATCTATCCCAATGCAGAGGCTTGGAGGATAGCGGGTGGTGGTGTTTGGGGATAAGAGTTGCAAATGATCAGAATGACTTAAGTGTGTACCAGAAGCTAGACTGAAAAAAAATAAAGGTTAGCTCTTAAGGTTCCTAGGAGAACTCTTGCCTGACAAACAACCTATGAGCTAAGCGTGTAGTTCTTGACATGGCATCTATGGTTCTTTAGAATTCTAAAAGGTTCTGGAAGTCTGCCGATGTGTCCGTTTCATAGCACACAGCAAAATGGCCAGTGTTAACTAGCGTTGATTTGTCAATGTAACATTTCTAGTGTTGATTCAAGAGTTAAATTAACACTGTAAAGAGTTCAATTAACACCCAGTGGTGTAAAAGAACCCCAGTGTTGGTGTTAATAACCAAAGTTGAACCAAAACCATGCCCATTATATTTCCCAGCATGCTCTATTGCAGGTAGATTTTTTTGAATTGCTTGTTTCAATATCTGTGTTTTTGCATGTACATTGATTGAATCTTATGCAACTCAAAAATAAATAACATATTTTTCTAAACTATTCCAATCAGTTACTTGGACTTATTGCATCCGCTACTGAAATGGTTGGTCCAGTTTAGATGTTTAAGGTAGTCTTATATCGTAATCTTCCCAATCCTGGCAGTAATTATGAATGCACCTTGCGGGTGAATAAAACATATTAAATGTTTAATATGCCCACTCCGGCTGGATTCCAATTGGAATTATTACATATCACTTTACAAACCAGCAGAATGTGCTTTGCAGGCCTGATGTGGCCTGTAAACTATGACTTTCAGGCCACTGTATTAGGGGGGAAAACTAGTAGTGATGAGAATTTATTTAGACTTGTTCAGTCAAAATAATTAATCTTTCAACTAATTTCGTTTATTTGAGTCAGTAATGCCCAGAGCATGCAGGACCGCCTACCGGCAAACGATGAACTGAAAACTCAAAATAGTAGCCAGTAGCGGCGTATGGGTAAAATCCCTTAGGAAGCCAAGACAGTTATAATAAAGCAATATTACAACCTATGTTGTGTTGTTTGATCTAAAATCCATTAATTCATTAATTTATTATTAAAAATTCTTATTTAAAATGACGTCCTACCCCTGCCAAACCCTAACCCGGACGACACTGGGCGCCGCCTTATGGGACTCCCAATCATGGCCGGTTGTGATACAGCCTGGAATCAAACCAGGGACTGTAGTGACACCTCTAGCACTGAGATGTAGTGCCTTAGACCGCTGCACCACGTTCATACACCGTGATATACAATAAGGCCCATGACAACAAAAAGACAACAGTCACACAGTGTCGGAATAAAATCAGCAACACATACGTTTGTTTCATCACATTGTTAGTGTCAGCTATATATAGTACTCTGCATTTGTGTAAATATTAGGTTACTCGGTCCAACACTCAAAGGTGTGGGGGGGGGGGGGGGGTTCGACCAGCCTCATTATTGCAACAATTAATCAATATTAAATAAAGATGATTGGCTGAAGAAATGACCAAATCTCTCTCAGTACTGAATTTCCACGACACACCCACATGACATCCAGCCAACTTGACACAACTGTGGGATGCATTATAGTCAACATGGGCCACTATCCCTGTGGAACATTTTAGACACCTTGCCTAGATGAATTGAGGCTGTTCTGAGTGCAAGAGGCGGGGTGCAACTCAATATATGGTAAGTGTTCCTAATGTTTTGTAAATTGTATATCAACTCAGCAAAAAAATAAAAATCTTTTCACTGTCAACTGCATTTATTTTCAGCAAACTTAACATGTGTAAATATTTGTATGAACATAACATTCAACAACAGACATCAACTGAACAAGTTCCACAGACATGTGACTAACAGAAATGGAATAACGTGTACCTGAACAAAAGGGGGGTCAAAAAAAAAAACTGTCAGTATCTGGTGTGGCCACCAGCTGCATTAAGCACTGCAGTGTATCTCCTCCTCATAAACTGCACCAGATATGCCAGTTCTTGCTGTGAGATGTTAATAGGGAATGGCCCTAGCCCTCACCCTCCGATCCAACAGGTCCCAGACGTGCTCAATGGGATTGAGATCCGGGCTCTTTGCAAGTCGTCAGTGAAGAGCACTTTTTGTCAGTCCTGTCTGGTCCAGCGACGGTGGGTTTGTGCCCATAGGCAATGTTGTTGCCAGTGATGTCTGGTGAGGACCTGCCTTACAACAGGCCTACAAGCACTCAGTCCAGCCTCTCTCAGCCTATTGCTGACACTGATGGAGGGATTGTGCGTTCCTGGTGTAACTCGGGCAGTTGTTGATGTCATCCTGTACCTGTCCTGCAGGTCTGATGTTCGGATGTACCGATCCTGTGCAGGTGTTGTTACACGTCGTCTGCCACTGCGAGGACAATAAGCTGTCCATCCTGTCTCCCTGTAGCGCTGTCTTAGGCGTCTCACAGTTCGGACATTGCAACTTATTGCCCTGGCCACATCTGCAGTCCTCATGCCTCCGTACAGCATGCCTAAGGTACATTCACACAGATGAGCAGGGACCCTGGGCATCTTTCTTTTGGTGTTTTTCAGAGTCAGTAGAAAGGCCTCTTTAGTGTCCTAAGTTTTCATAACTGTGACCTTAATTGCCTACCGTCTGTAAGCTGTTAATGTCTTAACGACCGTTTCACAGGTGCATTATCATTAATTGTTTATCGTTCATTGAACAAGCATGGGAAACAGTGTTTAAAACTTCTTATGGCTGAGATCCCGTTAACGGGATCAACTTGACAACAGCCAGTGAAAGTGCAGGACGCCAAATTCAAAAAACAGAAATCTCATAATTAAAATTCCTCAAACATACAAGTATTTTACACCATTTTAAAGATAAACTTGTTGTTAATCCAACCACAGTGTCCGACTTCAAAAAGGCTTTACGACGAAAGCACACCATCTGATTATGTTAGGTCAGTACCTAGTCACAGAATAACACAGCCATTTTCCCAGCCAAATAAAGGAGTTACAAAAAGCAGAAATAGAGATCAAATTAATCACTAACCTTTGATAATCTTCATCAGATGACACTCATAGGACTTCATGTTACACAATACATGTATGTTTTGTTCGAAAAAGTTCATATTTATATCCAAAAATCTTAGTTTACATTGGCGCGTTATGTCCGGTGATTTTGCAGAGAGCCACATCAATTTACAGAAATACTCATAATAAACATTGATAAAAGATACAAGTGTTTTACATGGAACTTTAGATAAACTTCTCCTTAATGCAACCACTGTGTCAGATTTCAAAAAAACTTTACGGAAAAAGCATACCATGCAATAATCTGAGTACGGCGCTCAGACACAAAAACAAGCCATACAGGTACCTGCCATGTTGTGGAGTCAACAGAAGTCAGAAATAGCATTTTAAATATTCACTTACCTTTGCTGATCTTCATCAGAATGCACTCCCAGGAATCCCAGTTCCACAATAAATGTTTGTTTTGTTCGAATACCTCCTTTTTGTTCACGCATTTAGTTCCAAAATCCAAATTGATGACGCGCAGGCCAGACGAAAAGTAAAAAAATTCCATTACAGTTCGTAGAAACATGTCAAACGATGTATAGAATCAATCTTAAGGATGTTTTTAACATAAATCTTCAATAATGTTTCAACCGGAGAATTCCTTTGTCTGTAGAAACGCGATGGAACGCAGCTAACTCTCACGGGGCGCGCCTGAGTGAGCTCGTTGCACTCTGCCAGAGCTCTCATTCCCCTCTCCTTCACAGTAGAAGCATCAAACAAGGTTCTAAAGACTGTTGACATCCAGTGGAAGCCTTAGGAAGTCCAATATGACCCAATAGACACTGTATATTGGATAGGAAAACCTACAAACCTCAGATTTTCCACTTCCTTCCTGATTTTTTCTCAGATTTTTGCCTGCCATATGAGTTCTGTAATACTCACAGACATCATTCAAACAGTTTTAGAAACTTCCGAGTTTTTTCTATCCAAATCTATGCATTGCTTGACTGCCGTGAGGGTGGTAAGCACAATATCATTCCAACTGCAGCACTCCAAATGATTCCTTCGGGAGTTTGAGTTTGTTGAGCAGTGGCTGTGTATGTTTTGGTTCTACAAAGCTGTGTACATCATAACATTCACTGTTCTGATGGCTGTATATCTATCTGTACAGGGCCGTCTCCAGGCATAGGCGACATAAGCGGTCGCTTAGGGCCCACGGCTGCTAGGGAACTCAGTTGGAACTTACTGTTGAGAGTTAGAATGGTAGAATACACAAGAAGCGAGTTCGAAATTTGGTTGTGCGTAAGCAGTTCTTCTCTTGTTTTGTCAGTCACTGACAGTCACTCAATTAACCATGTCAGCTAAACATTTTTAGATTGGTCAGTTAGTCTAGCGAGCTATCTAAACTTGTAGTAATCATAGCTGAATACTGACCGGGGGGTCCTGACCTCCAGGGGGCCCCCATTGATTTTGTTAGTCACTCTCTCAGATATCATTAACATGGCACTAGTCATGACAAAATTTGTAGAATTGCAGGAAATTAGCTTTAAAACTGCAAAGATATTCTCTGTCCCATGGCAAAATGAGTAGAATTGCATGAAATTTGTTACAAGATTGCACAATTTTCTCTCCGCTCCATGGCAAAATGTGTAGAACTGCAGAAAACATACTTTAAAATGTAAACATTTTCTCTACACCACATGGCAAAAAGTGTAGAATTGCAGGAAATGTACTTTAGCATTTTTCTCTCCACCATCAAGAGGGGGGCCACCAAAAAAATTGGTGTATCTGTACATTATAGTATTATCACAGAATTTCTAAACCTAGAGACGCAACATTGCGACTTCCAGGAACGCTTGCGAAGCAGACTAAGGGTGTGTTCGTCAATTGCCACCAGCGTGTCAGAGTGGCCATTTGTAAATCCAGAGTGTTCTCTCGGAGCGTTTAGAGCGCACACTGGACGCTTTGGTCGAGGAGTAGGGTTGATCTGAGGGTTCTGACCTCATCAGGGGTGATTTTAGCATGTAAATGGGTGGCGCAGTGGTCTAGGGCACTGCATCGCAGTGCTAGCTGCGCCACCAGAGTCTCTGGGTTCGCGCCCAGGCTAGGCTGGGTTCGTGCCCAGGCTCTGTCGCAGCCGGCCGCAACCGGGAGGTCCGTGGGGCGACGCACAATTGGCATAGCGTCGTCCGGGTTAGGGAGGGTTTGGCCGGTAGGGATATCCTTGTCTCAGTATGTAAAATGTAATAAAATGTATGCACTCTACTGTAAGTCGCTCTGGATAAGAGCGTCTGCTAAATGACTAAAATGTAAATGTAAATGTAATGTAAATGTAAATCTTGGTGCGGAAAACCAAAAAAGAAAATGTGGGATGCATGCCAGCAAAGCCATTACACAGCACAACACAATACATGAATTGCACTATGACGGTGACAAACGGTGCCCACAAACTGTTAAGGCCTACATAAAGCTGTCCCAACACCTTACCACTGCTACACCTGGCTATCAGCGGAGCTTTGTCTGGCAGCAAAACAGTTAATTCAGCCTCATTTACTTACTTAAAAAAAACATAGTTGATATGGCTGACTTGCTTAAAACAAAATGTGGTTTCTACTGACAATTGAGATGTACAAACTATGGCATAAGGGGACGACAAGCGGATAAGAGGCAATCCGTAATTTAGATTAAGACAATAATGAGCGAGCCAGGATGGACAGAGTCAATATAACTATTTGTTCAGCACTTTTGAAATGTACAGCGACAAAATTCATAACATTGGCCGTCCTCATAACATTGGCCGTCAGTGTTCTCCCTGTACACCAAGTCAGAACCGTAGGATAAATAAATCAGACAATGAAAGCTCTTACAATATTTGATGATTACATTTCTCTTAAACAGGTTATAGGCTACATGTGCACCACCAAGTCAGAACAGTAGGCAAAATTAAGAGAGAAAAATATACGAAATTATTAGGGTGAGGCACATGGGCTACTAACAGCTTACTAGACAACATACACTTAGTATTACTTTCTTAGCTACAGTATACATATCTCCCTGGCATATTACATCATTAATACAACAGCATACAATACATTGTTGGACCTTGATGTGCTGTGCTCACTTGAACAGGAAGGTGTCACAGCGGTCCTTCGTGGGCAAATTTTGTCATCAAACTTTGTCGTCAAAGTCTGGCATTCTCTGGATTTATGGTGCTTTCAAGACGACTGGGAACTCTGAAAAATACAAGGTTGAATCATGATGTTGTCAGTGATCTTTAGGTCGCAGCTCTAGAAAGAGGCCTGAGGTCCCAATTTACAATTCCGAGTTGGATGACCGCTTAAAACGTATTTTCCCAGTCGGATACCGTTTCCCCCCCCCTGAGTTCCCAGTTGTCTTGAACTCACTGAAGTCAGATTTCACAGTTCCGAGTTAACAGTTGTTTTGAGCGAGGCACAAATCATGCTTCATTGACAGCATGGCCAATGTTAAATGTTTATCCTTTTAAGCTTGGAAAAGAGACCCTTAATCCCAGACTCGAGACCACACAGCCACTCCACTGAATAGCAGGCTAGTGACTGCATTGCAATGCTTGCAGTTAGCCACTGATTCCTTCCAAACCACTCATTGTTGAATTTACGATTTCCAACTTGCTGAGTAATGTTTATGTCCAATGGCCGACGAGCAAAGTTACGTTTTATCTATAATTTCCCTTCATTATTTATCTTCATATGACAAGGATAAAAAAGGATCTGCCAGTAGATGATGATGACTGCTAGCTAAGATTTTTAAAGTGTGATGTTGACATACAGTCCAATCAAAGCTACTGTAGATATAACGTGATTTGATGGCATTTTATCTGTGGCCAATGATCTTGAACCTTCTTGGATGAGCACTTCTAATGTAACGCTATGAATTTTCGAGCTATACCCTTAGACTTGGTGGTGACGTAGTGTCCCCACGACTGACAGAACACTGAGCCAATCACAGCGCAACTAGAGAACATTACCAACCCCTATGCTTCGTATTGTCTGCTGGCTGCCCCACCATCACAGAAAGCACTGAGCTAGGCTGAAACACCTGCATTTTGGAGCTGCCTTACTCAGGAAAGCAAAAAAAGACATGTTTGTATGCGGCATTATTAACCGAATGACGGGTTGCCACTGAACCTCACAATGGCTGTCAAGCACCCAAGCTAACTGGCTAAAGTTGGCAAGCTTGCTAGCTACTTCCAGACAGAAATTTGAGAACACCTCACTCTGACCATTTTACTCACCCTAGCAGAGCTGTTTAGACTGTGTTCATGTACGCTAATGACTAACTGTACTGCTAGCAAAAATGTAATTACATTTTTTTGCAGACCTTCACTAACTGACACCTGTCATATTCAACAGGGGTTGAGCATTCTTAAATTGATCAGTTTTCTACGATCTGCTCTGAATTAGACGTAGATAGCCAGGCCGGGGTTTGGGGTTCAATGAGAGACTTCAATGAGAAAAGTGACAAATTCCTCCTTAGTTGTTAATTTTCTCCAAATCTAAAGGCACAACCTAGATTTGAGCCAATGTCTTAAGAATTTCAACATGTTATTACTCCAACTTCGTGAAAATGACAGTGGCATGTTTTATTTCCGTAAAAAAAAAAAACTTTATATTGAAGGAATGCCTTTGATTTGATGGCCTGCACATGCGCGGTTCTTCCTACCTTCATACTTTACTTCGGTATTGCCCTATAGCTCTCCACTTCCATCTAGTGGCAAAATATAATATTGTCGCTTTAAATCAGCTAACTTTCTGTTAATTAAAGAGCTCATCACTTCTATCCAATCAGATCTGAAGAGAGGCAGCATCACAGACGAGCTCAATCTTTTTTGACTCCCTAGGCCCTTTGAAAGATAGTCTGTAAGTAGATTACCTTTGTTTTCAAGTGTTTGGTATATGATTTTGTTAATTAAAGCTGTGCCTTCTATAAGATTTAGTTAAATTTTTACATGTTTATTCTATCCTTTAGAGTCGCGATGATGCTAAGCTAATGTGTGCTAACTAATCGCCATAGGGGCTATCGTTTCTACATGCAATTTAAGCTTCCTTTACTTTATAATGTATCTGGCTAATGTGAGTGCCTACGTATCTTTGTGTTACAATATTATACTGTTGTGATTATGTTGTATGTATACATTACTTGTGTATTGCTATTTTAGTCATTTTGTAGCACTTGTGCAGTCAATTCTGCAAGTAATTTGTTGTACTGGCTAGCTAGGCCACTATTATTAGCTTGTGATGATAGCTAAATGTATGGAGTCATGCTATTCTTTATTCGTATGCATTTGTGAATGAATGTATGCAGAACAGTTTGGAAGACTGACAACATTCTCTTTTCTGTATTTTACAGTTTTGCAAAAAAATTATATCTCACTGAAGATTCAATAGATACTCCTGCCTCCGTGGTCTTTATTGGGAGTTGTACAGTCTACCAAACTTTACACTTACGGTTCACATATTGAGGGCAGAATTCAATAATCAAATCATTCTTGCACCATGAGATCAATTATCAGTTCCAAACATGTCTATTTCTTCTCTTCTCTCAGCATGATCTATTTTGCACGCATATACCGTATGACAGACAGCGCATCTCCGCAGGCACTGGAGGAGTGTGTATTAAACCTACTGTAGAAATCATTGCGGCCAACAGGTCAAACAAATGACTAAAATGAACAAGTGACTCTGAAAAACAAATCATGACTCGGGTCAGTAAAGAAAAGAACGAATCGTTGGCGATTCACTTAAAACTAGGCCCTCAAAATGAGGCCTTGTAAAATGTAGTGTTAATCCTTTTATTTGAATGACAACATATTCGCTTTGGCTCTCACTTGGTGAAGGCCACAGGACTGAAAATTAACCATGTCTCTGTCATTAGCAAACAGTCAACTCCAAAAAATATCACTTCAAAGGCACCCTGGGAAATATGCAAATAAGGTTTAAAACCCTACAGCAGTGCTTTTCAATTCCAGTCCTGGAGGACCAATACATTTATGGTTTTGGATTTTTGTATCTTTCTTCAAAGAACCATCCCATTTATGTCTCTTCAGAGACCATAAAATTATTCCCTTAAGGCATCGCTCCCAATAAACTTATTTGGATCCAACTTGCATCTTTATTTTTAAGAGTGTACAGTAAACCTGCTAAACAAAAGGAGTGAAAAGTGTACAGAATGGATGTTTGTATGTGCATATATATATGGATTCAGGTTTGTTGTGCGTACATGTGTTTTTGACTGGAGGAGGGAGATTAGCAGCTGTGCTGTGACTTGTCTGTGGATGTGTAAACCTAAAGCCAGGAGGTGTGGGTGCATGGATGGGAGTATATTGAATGACTGTGCAGGGACACCTGTGCCCAGCCACTCAGTAGTCAGAGAACAAGAGCCCACTTCTTCCCAGTGGCAGAATACAATTTTAAAAAACACATTCCAGTGCTCCTCAGTCTCAAAGTGATGCTTCCGCCCACTCTGCTGGAACGGAATGGCAGACGGAGGTGTCATTAAGAATCTCTTTAATCCACAAGGATTATCAGACTGCACGGGGAGCAGGAGAATTGATGGATTATTAGACAAACTTCATAACAGTGTTTGGCCCACATGAAAAAATGCTACAGTTCACTATAGAATACTACAGTACTTACTATAGAGTTCTCTAGTAAACTGTAGCATACACTACTACACACTGTAGCGTGTAGAACACTACAGTAAATACTACAGTGTACTACAGACAGCAAAAACACTACAGTAAATACTACAGACAGCAAAAACACTACAGTAAATACTACAGTGTACTACAGACAGCAAAAACACTACAGTAAATACTACAGACAGCAAAAACACTACAGTAAATACTACAGACAGCAAAAACACGACAGTAAATACTACAGTGTGCTACAGACAGCAAAAACACTACAGTAAATACTACAGTGTACTACAGACAGCAAAAACACTACAGTAAATACTACAGACAGCAAAAACACTACAGTAAATACTACAGACAGCAAAAACACTGCAGTAAATACTACAGACAGCAAAAACACTGCAGTAAATACTACAGACAGCAAAACACTACAGTAAATACTACAGTGTACTACAGACAGCAAAAACACTACAGTAAATACTACAGACAGCAAAAACACTACAGTAAATACTACAGTGTACTACAGACAGCAAAAACACTACAGTAAATACTACAGACAGCAAAAACACGACAGTAAATACTACAGTGTGCTACAGACAGCAAAAACACTACAGTAAATACTACAGTGTACTACAGACAGCAAAAACACTACAGTAAATACTACAGACAGCAAAAACACTACAGTAAATACTACAGACAGCAAAAACACTGCAGTAAATACTACAGACAGCAAAAACACTGCAGTAAATACTACAGACAGCAAAACACTACAGTAAATACTACAGACAGCAAAAACACTACAGTAAATACTATAGTATACTACAGACAGCAAAAACACTACAGTAAATACTACAGTATACTACAGACAGCAAAAACACTACAGTAAATACTACAGTATACTACAGACAGCAAAAACACTGCAGTAAATACTACAGTATACTACAGACAGCAAAAACACTACAGTAAATACTACAGTATACTAAAGACAGCGAAAACACTACAGTAAATACTGCAGTATACTACAGACAGCAAAAACACTACAGTAAATACTACAGACAGCAAAAACACTACAGTAAATACTACAGTGTACTACAGACAGCAAAAACACTACAGTAAATACTACAGTGTACTACAGACAGCAAAAACACTACAGTAAATACCACAGACAGCAAAAACACTACAGTAAATACCACAGACAGCAAAAACACTACAGTAAATACCACAGACAGCAAAACACTACAGTAAATACCACAGACAGCAAAAACACTACAGTAAATACCACAGACAGCAAAAACACTACAGTAAATACTACAGACAGCAAAAACACTACAGTAAATACTACAGACAGCAAAAACACTGCAGTAAATACTACAGACAGCAAAAACACTGCAGTAAATACTACAGACAGCAAAACACTACAGTAAATACCACAGACAGCAAAAACACGACAGTAAATACCACAGACAGCAAAAACACTACAGTAAATACTACAGTATACTACAGACAGCAAAAACACTGCAGTAAATACTACAGACAGCAAAAACACTGCAGTAAATACTACAGTATACTACAGACAGCAAAAACACTACAGTAAATACTACAGACAGCAAAAACACTACAGTAAATAATACAAACAGCAAAACACTACAGTAAATACTACAGACAGCAAAAACACTACAGTAAATACCACAGACAGCAAAAACACTACAGTAAATACTACAGTATACTACAGACAGCAAAAACACTACAGTAAATACCACAGACAGCAAAAACACTACAGTAAATACTATGGTAATGTCTGCAGAAAACACTACAGTAATTACAATAGTATATACAACAGTATTTAATTTGCATATAACCTGCCCATTCCCCTCCACCATATCCCAAATTGGGCCAGACAAATCTACAGCGCCTTCAGAAAGTATTCACACCCCTTGACTTTATCCACATTTTGTTGTTAGAGACTGAATTTAAAATGGATTAAAAGATTTTTTTCGTCAATGGCCTACAAACAATATGACACGATGTCAAAGTTTAAATATGGGTTTTGCTTCTTTAATTTTTTTAAAATAATAATTCAAAATGAAAAGCTGAAATGTCTTGAGTCAATAGATATTCAACCCTTTTGTTGTCAAGCCTAAATAAATTCAGGAGTAAAAATGTTGCTTTACAAGTCACATTATAAGTTGCATGGACTCACTCTGTGCAATAATAGTGTTTAACATGATTTTTGAATGACATCCTCATCTCTGTACCCCAACACATACAATTATCTGTAAGGACCCTCAGTCGAGCAGTGAATTTCAAACACAGGTTCAACTACAAAGACCATGGAAGTTTCGCAATGCCTCTCCTACTTAAAAAATGTTTTTTTATCCATGTACCAATATGTGCAATCTTTGCAACATATATTGAATATCCCTTTGAGCATGGTGAAGTCATTAATTACACTTTGGATGGTGTATAAAGGTGTCCTTCATAACTCAACTGACAGAGAGGAAGGAAACCGCTCAGTGATTTCACCATGAGAACAAGGTCACTTTAAAACAGTTACAGGGTTTAACGGCTGTGATAGGAGAAAACTAAGAATGGATCAACAACATTGTAGTTACTCAACAATACTAAAATAATTGACAAGAGTGAAAAGAAGGAACTTGTACAGAATACAAATATTCCATAACATGCATCCTGTTTGCAACAAGGCACTAAAGTAATACTGCAAAAAATGTGGAAAAGCAATTCATCTTTGGTCTTGAATACAAAATGTTATGTCTGGGGCAAAACCAATACGACACACATTACCACTCTCCATATTCCACAGCATAGTGGTGGCTGCATTATGTCATGGGTATGCTTGTAGTCGTTAAGTACTGGGGAGTTCTTCGGGGGGGGGGGGGTGGAATGGAGCTATGCACGAGCAAAATCCTAGAGGAAAACCTGGTTCAGTCTGCTTTCCACCAGACACTGGGAGATGAATTCACCTTTCAGCAGGACAATAACCTAAAACACAAGGTCAAATCTACACTGGAGTTGCTTACGAAGAAGACAGTGAATGTTCATGAGTGGCCGAGGTACAGTTTTAACTTAAATCTACTTGAAAATCTATGGCAAGACCTGAAAATGATTGTCTAGCAATGATCACCATCCAATTTGACAGAGCATGAAGAATATTGAAAAGAATCATGGGAAATGTTGCAGAATCCAGCTGTGGAAAGCTCTTAGAGACTTGCCCAGAAAGACACATTTGACAGCTGTAATCGCTGCCAAATGTGCTTCAACAAAGTAGTGACTCGAACATTTATTAACCCAGGGGGTTGAATACTTACATTACAGAGTATTTTGTGTAGATCGTTGACAACAAAAAGACAATGAAATACATTTTATCCCAATTTGTAACACAACAAAATGTAGAAACAGTCAAGGTGTAAATACTTTTGGAAGGCACTGTAATTGTATGTGTGGGCTACAGAGATGAGGTAGTCATTTAAAAATCATGTTAAACACTATTATTGCACACAGAGTCCAAGCAACTTGTTAGGCACATTTTTACTCCTGAACTAATTGAGGCTTGCCATAACAAAGGGGTTGAATACTTATTGACTCAAGACATTTCAGCTTTTCATTTTCTATTCATTTGTAAAAATGTCTAAAACATAAATCCATGGGTATTGCACAATCCAATTGTGGAAAGCTCTTAGAGACTTACCTAGAAAGACTCACAGCTGTAAACTAAAGAATGTGAATTAGTGGACGCTGCTGAGTGCCCAAGAACACAAAGGTAACCTACCTAAATCACAGCCAACCCGTAGCACTCACGCCTGTAGCCATGAAGTGCTTTGAAAAGGCTGGGGATGGCTCACATCAACACCATTATCCCAGAAACCCTAGACCCACTCCAATTAGCATACCGCCCTAACAGATCCACAGATGATGCAATCTCTATTGCACTCCACACTGCCCTTTCCCAACTATGTGAGAAAGCTATTCATTGACTACAGCTCAGCGTTCAACACCATAGTTCCCTCAAAGCTCATCAATATTTTTTTATTTTATTAACAAGGCAAGTCAGTTAAGAACAAATTCTTATTTACAATGACAGCCTACTGGGGAACAGTGGGTTAGCTGCCTTGTTCAGGGGCAGAACGACAGATTTTTACTTTGTCAGCTCAGGGATTCGATTCAGCAACCTTTCAATTACTGGCCCAACGCTACCTGCTGCCCAAATAAGCTAAGGACCCTGGGACTAAACACCTCCCTCTGCAACTGGATCCTGGAATTCCTGACGGGTCGCCCCCAGGTGGTAAGGGTAGGTACGTGGGTGCGTGCTCAGCTCGGGGATTCGTTTTTGCAACCTTCCGGTTACTAGTCCAACGCTCTAACCACCTGCCTTACATTGCACTCCACGAGGAGCCTGCGTGGCAGGCTGACTACCTGTTACGCGAGGGCAGCAAGAAGCCAAGGTAAGTTGCTAGCTAGCATTAAACTTATCTTATAAAAAACAATCAATCTTAACATAATCGCTAGATAACTACTGTTGTATTTGGCACATGTGACTAATAACATTTTATTTGAGGGGAGAACGGCTCATAATAATGGCTGTAAATTAGCGAATGGAATGATAACAAACACATTGAACCCATGTGTTTGGTGTTTGATACCATTCCGCTTATTCCGCTCTAGCTATTACCACCATGAGTGTCACGAAAGCTATGAGTGGTGGGTGTGGAGTCAGGCGCAGAAAGCAAAGCTTCCAATGTAAACGTATTTATTCAGCTGGGTCTAGCCAACATGCAGGCACAATGACCAATAAACAGTTAAGGCCCCCAAAACCAGGGGAAATAACGAACAGCAAATATAAGTATGAGCGAAGCAAAAATCTACCACTGACAGAGAGGAATAAGCCCGCACAAAAGCAGGCGGGCCCTGGAAGTTTAAATAGCCCCGAATTAACAACAAATAAGGTACAGGTGAAAACAATCAAGACAAAACCAACAGAAAAGAAAAAGGAATCGGTGGCAGCTAGTAGACCGGTGACGACGACCGCCGAGCGCCGCCCGAACAGGGAGAGGAGCCACCTTTGGTGGAAGTCGTGACAACGAGCCCGTCCTCCCAAATTAAGTAGACACCAACCTCCTGTGGTGTGAATACTTATGTAAATGAGATTCCATATTTAATTTTCAATAAATCTGCAACAAAATTCTGAACGCATGTTTTCACTTTGTCCTTATGGGGTATTGTGTCTAGATGGTTGAGAAAAATAAGAAATATATATATATATATTCCATTTTGAATTCAGGCTGTAACACAACAAACTGTGGAATAAGTCAAGTACAGACCATATACTGTATACAGATTATAGAAAAGAGCAGAAGCTCTGAACTCTCCGTTCAGCCCTCAGTCCTACTGGTCAATTTTCAATTTTAATATTCTTAAGAAGAAAACCCCTACTGCTATGTCAAAGATAATAACACACTACATTGAACACGAACAGTATACTACAGTCCGCAAAAACACCAGTAATTACTGTAGTATATACAATACAGTTTTTTTTATACGATATTTATACTATAGTAAACTGTAAATACTACAGTCATATCCGCAACACTACAGTAAATACTACAGTATTGACTGTAGTGTTTTTCTGACTTCAGTCTACAAAAACACTACAGTGAATACTACTGTATTTATACTATAGCATTTCTTTCATGTGGGGGGGGGATAATGTATTCTCTTCACATACCATTTCCCCTATAGCACAATTTCCATCAGACATGGGAGAGAGTTCAGCTAGTTTGATGATGCTAATAGTGACAATGGCAAGGGGGTTCGAATTTTGATCTTCACATCCCAGCAGCCTAATGAAATTGCGATGTTCTACTGTTTCTCCTACCCCCTGCGATGTTGTTCTGTCTCTCCAACACTGCTAAAAATATCCTCTGGGCTTTGAAAGCTTTTCTACTGTGAATCGAGTTCTCCCAAAATCAAGAGGAGTTACAGAGCCAACTTGTGATAAGGGCATAAAATTGCCAAAATGTCAGAATGAAGTAAACAGACAACTTGGCTTCTTCAGTTTAAATGCCACATGAAGAATATCTTACTTTGAAAAGCTGGTTTACATATCATCTTGAGGGAAAGTGTCTGCCATTTTAGTTATTTGAGGGGAATTTCATTGATCTCATTGGGGACAGTGTGTGTTAAGTAAATAATGCCAAGCAAGGTCCCCATTCATCAACTAACAAATATTTAGATAACCTGGTTAGTGAAAGCTAATTGACATTTTTCCAACCTTTTTATGCGAGTAAAGTACAGTACATGACCAAGTACATGCTCGTGGAACATCTCATTCCAAAATCATAGGCATTAATATGGAGTTGGTGCCCCTTTGCTGGTATAAAAGCCTCCACTCTTCTGGGAACGCTTTCCACTAGATGTTAGAACATTGCTGCAGGGGATTAGGCCTGGTTCGCAGTCAGCATCCCAATTCAACGATGGGGTTGAGGTCAGGGCTCTGTGTAGGCCAGTCAAGTTCTTCCACAGCGATCTCGACAAACCATTTCTGTATTGATCTCGATTTGTGCATGGGGGCATTGTCATGCTAAACAGGAAAGGGAAAAAATTCAACAACAAAAAACTGTTGCCACAAAGTTGAAAGCACAGAATTATCTAGAATGTCATTGTATGTCTTAAGATTTCCCTTCACTGGAAATAAGGGCTTACCCAAAACAATGAAAAACAGCCCCAAACCATTATTCCTCCTCCACCAAACTTTACAGTTGTCACTATGCATTGGGGCATGTAGTGTTCTTCTGGTATCCCGCGAACCCAGATTTGTCCGTCGGACTGCCAGATGGTGAAGTGTGATTCATTCACTCCAGAGTCCACTGGCAGCGAGCTTTATACCACTCCAGCCGACGCTTGGCATTGCGCATGGTGACAAACAGTTCTTGTGCTGACGTTGCTTCCAGAGGCAGTTTGGAACTGGGTAGTGACTGTTGCAACAGAGGACATATTATTTTTATGTGCTACTCGCTTCAGCACTCGGTGGTCTCGTTCTGTAAGCTTGAGTGGCCTACCACCTTGCGGCTGAACCGTTGTTGCTTCTAGACATTTCCATTTCACAATAACAACACTTGCAGTTGACCGGGGCAGCTCTAGCAGGGCGGAAATTTGACAAACTGTCTTCTTGTAAAGGCGGCGTCCTATGATGGTGTCACATTAAACACTTCATTAAGGCCATTCTTCTGCAAATGTTTGTGTATGGAGATTGCATGGCTGTGGGCTCGATTTTATACACCTGCTAGCAACGGCTGAGGCTGAAATAGCTGAATCCACTAACTTGAAGGGGTGTCCACATACTTTTGTATATACAGTTGAAGTTGGAAGTTTACATTCACTTAGGTTGGAGTAATTGAAACTCGTTTTTCAACCACTCCACAAATTTCTTGTTAACGAACTATAGTTTTGGCAAGTCGGTTAGGACATCTACTTTGTGCATGACACAAGTCATTTTTCCAACAATTGTTAACAGACAGATTATTTCACTGTATCACAATTCCAGTTGGTCAGAAGTTTACATACACTAAGTTGACTGTGCCTTTAAACAGCTCGGAAAATTCACGAAAATTATGTCATGGCTTTAGAAGCTTCTGATAGGCTAATTGACATAATTTGAGTCAATTGGAGGTGTACCTGTGAATGTATTTCAAGGCCTACCTTCAAACTCAGTGTCTCTTTGCTTGACATCATGGGAAAATCAAAAGAAATCAGCCAAGACCACAGAAAAAAGATTGTAGACCTCCACAAGTCTGGTTCATCCTTGGGAGCAATTTCCAAATGCCTGAAGGTACCACGTTCATCTATACAAACAATAATATGCAAATATTAACACCATGGGACCACGCAGCCGTCATACCGCTCAGGAAGGAGACACGTTCTGTCTCCTAGAGATGAACGTACTTTGGTGCGAAAAGTGCAAATCAATCCCAGAACAACAGCAAAGGACCTTGTGAAGATGCTGGAGGAAACGGGTACAAAAGTATCTATAGCCACAGTAAAACGGGTCCTATATCGACATAACCTGAAAGGCCGCTCAGCAAGGAAGAAGCCGCTGCTCCAAAACCGGCAGTTTATTAGGGTACAGATGAAATATGTTTTGATGAACTTCACAGGTTGGTGAAAGCGCACGGTGACGAGCTTGATGCCGCTTTCCCATAAATAGGGTGTTATTCTGGTGACATGATGATCGATGCTTGATGCTGCATGTTTGACAAATAATCTAGCTCTTTTGTAAATAATAGGTATGTCATCGTATACGTAGCCTTCCTGCACAGTCTGCGAGCTGTCGGCTAGAACAGGGTTTCCTAGGGGCAGGACCGAGTTTGGGAAAATCCTGGGCTAGAGCGCATATGCAAAGACCATTCACTATATAACTCAAAGAAACTTGTTACAAAACCATCAGTAGAGTGTTAAATGCATGGAAACACATTTGCTTGTTATTTATTTATTCGGGAATTTAACCGCAAAAGTTTTTTTTCTATCCATAACGTCATCACACACATCTTGTTCTCCGCAACAAGTACATTTTATGGAAAATGTGCATATTGTTTTTATGCAGATTTTTTTTTATATTCTCATGAAAATCTGTCACCAATTGGATGGAAACTCACAAGCTAGTGAGTGTATTTTGTAATGTTTTCTCCATTCATCATACTCAATATTTGTTCATACAGCCAGCACTCCGCCTCAGCCCGTTCTCTGCCATAGTCCAGACTTTCTCTGTGGCATCAAGATTCATTAGAACTAAACCGTGTGCTTGTCCCTGTTTTTCCAATTGTTATTTTCCTCCAGATACGCCAATACTTTTCAACCAGAAATCCAACTTACTGATTGCCTTTTTATCTAAGTCTTCACATGCTTGTGGGAAATAAGAAACTGGGAACTGTTAGGTCTGACATGATTGTGTTCAAGTACTTTTTGAAGTCGGAACAATTATTCAACCAATAACATTTTAGCTAGCTTGATAAGCTTGCTAACAATAAAGTTAGCTAGCTTGCTTAACATTGACAATATGGTCAGACCTAGCTACATCATCCATAATGATGAGGTTGTAATGATCAAACATTGATTTGTCGTCATCTTTAGGTAGAAATGTTTAAAAAAAAAAAGGTTAATGGTGAAGCAACAACATTTTCTCTGAGTTCCCCCACTTGTAATTACAACTTTGAGGGTCATTCAAGTGAAATTACCCACATTAGCATGTGCATGCAGCATTAAACTTCTACTCTCTACTCCAGTGTTTCCCAACTCCAGTCCTCGACTACCCCCCCAACAATACATATTTTTGTTGTGGCTCCGGACAAGAACACCTGATTCTACTTGTCAACTTAATCATCAAGCCCATGAGAAGTCGAATCAGGTGTTTTTGTCTGGAGATACAACAATAATGTGTGCTGTTGGGGGTATTTATGCATTTTTTATTTAACTAGGCAAGTGAGTTTGGAACAAATTCGTATTTACAATGACGGCCTACCAAAAGGCCTCCTGCGGGGACAGGGGCTTGGGATTTAAAAAAATATATATATATAAACATAGGACAAAACACACATCACAATGAGACAACACAACACTACATAAAGAGAGACCTAAGACAACAACGTAGCAAGGAAGCAACACATGACAACACAGCATGGTAGCAACACAACATTACAACATGGTAGCAGCGCAAAACATGGTACAAACATTGGGCACGGACAACAGCGCAAAGGGCAAGAAGGTAGAAACAACAAAACATCACACATAGCAGCCACAACTGTCAGTAAGAGTTGTGGCGGAATCCTGCACTTAAGTGCGCCGCCACTTTAAGAGCAGAGGAGGTTAATGCTGAAGGTATCCATGCAGATCCAGCCAAAGTTGCAGCCGTGCAGGAATTCCCAATTCCCACATCCCTCAAGGCTGTTCAGCGTTTTTTGGGTATGGCTGGATGGTACCACAGGTTTGTGCCTGACTTTTCAAAGGTCGCCGAACCCCTCAACCACCTTAAGAAGAAGGGTATGAAATTCCAATGGACCTCTGCATGCCAAAGTGCATTTGAAGCACTCAAAAACAGTCTCATTACTCCTCCAGTGCTGGGACATCCTAACTTGAAGGCTCATTTCATTGTGTACACGGATGCAAGTCAAACAGGACTTGGAGCCATCTTGGCTCAACAAACAGGACTTGGAACAGAAGAAGTTCTTGCCTATGCAAGTCGCACCCTTAATTCAGCCAAGAGGAATTATTCAACGACTGAAAGGGAGTGCCTCGCTGTGGTCTGGGCTTTGGAGAAATGGAGCTACTACTTGGAGGCGAAGATCTTCACCGTTGTCACCGACCACGCTGCTCTGCAGTGGGTTCTGGCATCAGGCAAGACCAACAGCCGTCTTATTCGCTGGTCTATCCGACTGCAGAAGTTTGACTTCATCATTGAGTATCGCAAAGGAAAACTGAACGTTGTACCAGATGCCCTTTCTCGGATTACAGAGTCTGCCAATGTTTGTCCTCCCTTGTGCAGCACTTACACTACCGCTAAGTGTCTGGATGATTCCTTTCCTCTGGATGATGAGAGTGTATGGAGAGCCCAGCAGAAGGATGCTGCCATCATGGCGATCCACAAGAGTCTGTCTGAAGAAGACTCCAAGAGTCGTTTCAATGATAAGTATAGCATAATTCAGGATAAAGTGTATCGAAAAACTCCAAGAGGAGAGGGAATACACAGCTCCCATTATCGCGTCTTCATTCCCTCTACATTGAGTGACCAGATAATCCAAGCTTATCATGCTAACACCATGAGTGGCCATCTTGGAGTTTTTAAGACGTATCGAAGACTACAAGAGGTGGTTTACTGGCCAGGCATGTGGGTTGATACCCGGAAGTTTGTACAACAGTGTGAAGTCTGCCAGAAATACAAACCAGACATTGGCAGATCTGCTGGAAAATTGCAGCAGACCGTGGTAAACCATCCAAATGAAATGTTGGGAATTGACCTCATGGGACCTTTTCCTCCCAGCCGGGGAACCCGGAATGAATTTTTATTGGTGGTAGTGGACTACTACACACACTGGGTGGAGTTGTTTCCACTCCGCAAAGCCACTGCATCAGCCATTGCTCTAATTCTGCGACGGGAGGTCTTTACCAGATTCGGAATTCCAGACCAAATCCTCTCTGACCGAGGTCCGCAGTTCATATCAGGAATATACAAAGAGATTTGTACCTACTGGGGTGTAATTGCCAAGCTGACCACAGCCTACCATCCTCAGACCAACCTGACCGAGAGGGTAAACCGTACCCTGAAGGGGATGATTGCTTCATTCGTGGGGGATCAGCACACAAGGTGGGATCAGCATCTTCCTGAATTTCGCTTTGCACTGAACTCTGCCGTGCAGGAGACTTCTGGGGTCACTCCCGCTGAACTCCACCTGGGAAGACCACTAAAAGGTCCGATGGACAGAGTCTTGCAAAGTTCTAATGTTTCACCTGACTGCCCAGCGTTTGATGCCGTACAACACCATCACACCTTGCTAGCCAGAGTGGAGGCCAGCAAAACCAAAGCCAAACAACGACAGCTGAGAAACTATGATAAACATAGACGAGACGTGTGTTTCCCACCCCAGTCTCGTGTCTGGGTACGTTCCCATCATCTGTCGAAGGCATCTCAGAAGTTCACTGCCAAGCTAGCTTCGAGATGGAAAGGTCCATACCGTGTAGTGCAGCAGTTGGGACCAGTGAACTACTTGGTCTGTTTGGAGGACACTGGGGAAGATGTCAGGACGGTGCATGTTGTTGACCTAAAGCCTTGCTACCCTACGGCAGAAGAGCTGGATCGCAGGCAAAAACAGCACCTGCAGGAACTCTTCGTGGAGGACTCTGATGATGAGGACTTCCCTGGTTTTGGATAGCAGGAACATTAACTTGTCAAAGCCTGCATCCTCTCTGTTTCTACAGGCTTTGTTTTTTCATGGGGGGAGGAGTGTGGCGAAATCCTGCACTTAAGTGCGCCGCCACTTTAAGAGCAGAGGAGCAGTAGGAAGGAGGAGATAAAAGAGCTCGTTAAGCTCTATTGGAGAGAGCTCTTGTTGGCGCGACAGTTTGGTTGGTGTGTGCTATGCTGCAGAGTTTTTTTTGTTTGTCTTCACTATATGTGGTTGTACAGTTTTTTGAATCAATCCTCGGTGTGATCGCTCGACGACGTGGTTGTTCTCATGTGGGACCGCGATGGTTATGGATCAAATGGATTAGAAGCAACATTTGTTGCGAGGCGTTCAACTACAACCCAACATATCATCGGGCAGACAGACCGGATACCTGCAACCTCAAGACCACAGCTAAGCCCTCTCTTGTTCTCTTTCTCTCTTTTTCTTCACGCTATGTCCAGTGCTTTACACTGAAACTGACTCTATTTCCTAAGTACATTTAAGTTTGATTGGAGCTGGACTAGTGTGTATATGGACACCACACATTCATACCCTCTGCACTCGTTCCCAAGAAGAAAATACAAACTTTTGCAAATCCTCTGTGTGATGACTGGGTTCATTAATTATTGTATGAAGTTGCTGTTTATTTGCTCTGCCATTATTGTTATATGAGGTATGTTTGGTGGGGTTACCAAGAATTATGGAAGGACTGATGTGATATGGGATCTATAGGGTGTGAACTCTTTTTCCTCTCCGCTGGCTATCTGGTCAACAGACTACACTCTAGGCAGTCTCTTCTGTTGATGTGTGTGGGTCTGGTAGTGGTACTCTCGCTGTTCTATTATTTTCCTTTCGGCAGGGTTAATACCTGCCTGGCGCCCGAACAAAATCTTCTTTACCTTTCTCTAATTAATACCGCTACAGAGTGTCCATGATTGAGTCTTTGAATTAAGAGATTCAGATAAAACTGTCCAGTTTGAGTGTTTGTTGCAGCTCGTTCCAGTCGCTAGCTGCAGCGAACTGAAAAGACGAGTGACCCAGGGATGTGTGTGCTTTGGGGACCTTTAACGGAATGTGACTGCCAGAACAGGTGTTATATGTGGAGGAGGAGGGAGTGAGGCCTAAGAGGGTTTTATAAATAAGCATCAACCAGTGGGTCTTGCGACGGGTATACAGAGATGACAAGTTTACAAAGGAGTATAGAGTGCAGTGATGTGTCCTATAAGGAGCATTGGTGGCAAATCTGATGGCCGAATGGTAAAGGACATCTGGGTACTGGAGGACCGGAGCTGGGAACCGCTGCTCTACTCAATAGCTCAACAACTATCTGTGTCCAGACCTATAATGCATTCCGTGTAGAGAATGACACCATCCTTTTTTGTCAAACAAGAATTATGAAACAACAGCTCCTTGGGCTGTATTTTCTCTCCGTGTAGAAAAAGCTTTTGATAGACTAGAATGGTCATACAGTGAACTCCAAAAGTATTGGGACAGTGACAAATGTTTTGTTGTTTTGAAATTGTACAGTCAGCTTTAATTTGAGGGTATTTCATCCATATCGTGTGACCCATTTAGAAAGTCACAGCACTTTGGGGTCCCCCCCATTTTAGGGGGCCAAAAATATTGGGACGAATTCACATGTGATTTAAAGTAGTCAAGTGTTTTAATTTGTTTATTTTAGAGGATAGATCAGCTTTAATGTTGCAGATAGATTGTGGCTTCTGTCAATGTAAATTGTCTGCAGACGCACAAATATAATACAGACACACAAATACACCCAAGACATGCTAACCTCTCACCATTACAATAACAGGGGAGGTTAGTATTTTATATCATACCCCCAAGACATGTTAACCTCTCACCATTACAATTACAGGGGAGGTTAGTATTTTATATCATACCCCCAAGACATGCTAACCTCTCACCATTACAATAACAGGGGAGGTTAGTATTTTATATCATACCCCCAAGACATGCTAACCTCTCACCATTACAATAACAGGGGAGGTTAGTATTTTATATCATACCCCCAAGACATGCTAACCTCTCACCATTACAAGAACAGGGGAGGTTAGTATTTTAAATCATACCCCAAAGACATGCTAACCTCTCACCATTACAATAACAGGGGAGGTTAGTATTTTATATCATACCCCAAAGACATGCTAACCTCTCACCATTACAATAACAGGGGAGGTTAGCATTTTATATCATAACCCCCAAGACATGTTAACCTCTCACCATTACAATAACAGGGGAGGTTAGTATTTTAAATCATACCCCCAAGACATGCTAAACTCTCACCATTACAATAACAGGGGAGGTTAGAATTTTATATCATAACCCCCAAGACATGCTAACCTCTCACCATTACAATAACAGTGGAGGTTAGCATTTTATATCATACCCCCAAGACATGCTAACATCTCACTATTACAATAACAGGGGAGGTTAGCATTTTATATCATAACCCCCAAGACATGTTAACCCCTCACCATTACAATAACAGGGGAGGTTAGCATTTTATATCATACCCCCAAGACATGCGAACCTCTCACCATTACAATAACAGGGGAGGTTAGCATTTTATATCATACCCCCAAGACATGCTAACCTCTCACCATTACAATAACAGGGGAGGTTAGCATTTTATATCATAATCACAAGACATGCTAACCTCTCACCATTACAATAACAGTGGAGGTTAGCATTTTATATCATACCCCCAAGACATGTTAACCTCTCACCATTACAATAACAGGGGAGGTTAGTATTTTATATCATACCCCCAAGACATGCTAACCTCTCACCATTACAATAACAGGGGAGGTTAGTATTTTATATCATACCCCCAAGACATGCTATCCTCTCACCATTACAATAACAGGGGAGGTTAGCATTTTATATCATACCCCCAAGACATGCTAACCTCTTACCATTACAATAACAGGGGAGGTTAGTTTTTTTTTTATAATATTTTTTTTTCCAAATCCAAAGTGCTGGAGTACAGAGCCAAAACTACAACAAATGTGCCATCGTCCCAATACTTTCAGCTCACTGGATCTCTGGTCTCTCTTGGAATATATGGGAATTGTCTCCAAATGTAATTAATATGATTCAAATACTATATGCCAAATCGCTCAGCCATAATTATAACAGGCAACTGTTTCAGAATCACTAGAAGCAGAGAATCTAGACAATGTAGCAATCGCTCCCAAACGCATTGAAGATCGTAGATAAATCCAGCTTTATCTCAAGTTATAAAATGAATCTAACCAAATCAGCTCTACTACCTCTCAAGACCCCAATGGAAGACTTCATCTCTACTTCCATTTGCTTTTTTTTTTTTTTTTTTTCTCCATACTTTTTAATGGAGTTCCAAATTAAGCAGCAGCAGCTGAAAAGATGAGCTCCTACAAATATTGAAATTTAAATGTTTTTTTAGAGTAAAGTACATCGAAAAAAAAATCAAAAGAAAACTGCAAACTGAATAGGAGACCAAACAAGCAGCAAACAAAGAAGAAAGGCTTTTGAAAAAGTAACAATTTTTTCATAAAATTATACCGTTTTCTTAGCTAGTTAAGTTGTTTACCTGTTGCTAGGCAGTTTCTAGGGACATTCCTGGAAGAAGCTAGCTAGCTAACAAGGAGTGTCTAGTTGGCAGAAGAGAAGAAGGGACAAAGTGGGACAAAATAAGGACAGAAGAAAAGGGAAAGGGGGGAAAGGGGACATTAAGGTGAAGCAGTCATCTAAAGACACAAAAGACAATAATACAAGAAACAACACTTCTATTGCCTCTCCCTCTACGATACGCACTTCCGGGTTGGAGCGAGTAGTTGCATTCCGCTTTGCTCCACAGGTAGTATTACATTTCATTTCATTACAGTACAACAGTTTGATCTTAGCTGGCTACATAGCCGTCTTTGTATCCAAGATAATTGTGTAGTCTAGAGTAATTGTTGAGGTTACCTAGCCAGCTACACTTTCAAACAAAGTCAACAACGCAGCCACTGCTAGCTAGCCTATTTCACCAGCCAGCAGTACTATATCATTTTAGCCAATAAGATGTTTTGCAACGTAAGCTTAACTTTCTGAACATTCGAGACGTGTAGTCCACTTGTCATTCCAATCTCCTTTGCATTAGCGTAGCCTCTTCTGTAGCCTGTCAACTATGTGTCTGTCTATCCCTGTTCTCTCCTCTCTGCACAGACCATACAAACGCTTCACACCGCGTGGCCGCTGCTACTCTAACCTGGTGGTCCCAGCGCGCACGACCCACGTGGAGTTCCAGGTCTCAGGCAGCCTCTGGAACTGCCGATCTGCGGCCAACAAGGCAGAGTTCATCTCAGCCTATGCTTCCCTCCAGTCCCTCGACTTCTTGGCACTGACGGAAACATGGATTACCACTGATAACACTGCTACTCCTACTGCTCTCTCCTCGTCTGCCCACGTGTTCTCGCACACCCCGAGAGCTTCTGGTCAGCGGGGTGGTGGCACTGGGATCCTCATCTCTCCCAAGTGGACACTCTCTTTCTCCCCTGACCCATCTGTCTATCGCCTCCTTTGAATTCCATGCTGTCACAGTTACCAGCCCTTTCAAGCTTAACATCCTTATCATTTATCGCCCTCCAGGTTCCCTTGGAGAGTTCATCAATGAGCTTGACGCCCTGATAAGTTCCTTTCCTGAGGATGGCTCACCTCTCACAGTTCTGGGTGACTTTAACCTCCCCATGTCTACCTTTGACTCATTCCTCTCTGCCTCCTTCTTTCCACTCCTCTCCTCTTTTGACCTCACCCTCTCACCTTCCCCCCCTACTCACAAGGCAGGCAATACGCTTGACCTCATCTTTACTAGATGCTGTTCTTCCACTAATCTCATTGCAACTCCCCTCCAAGTCTCCGACTACTACCTTGTATCCTTTTCCCTCTCGCTCTCATCCAACACTTCCCACACTGCCCCTACTCGGATGGTATCGCGCAGTCCCAACCTTCGCTCTCTCTCCCCCGCTACTCTCTCCTCTTCCATCCTATCATCTCTTCCCTCTGCTCAAACCTTCTCCAACCTATCTCCTGATTCTGCCTCCTCAACCCTCCTCTCCTCCCTTTCTGCATCCTTTGACTCTCTATGTCCCCTATCCTCCAGGCCGGCTCGGTTCTCCCCTCCTGCTCCGTGGCTCGACGACTCATTGCGAGCTCACAGAACAGGGCTCCGGGCAGCCGAGCGGAATTGGAGGAAAACTCGCCTCCCTGCGGACCTGGCATCCTTTCACTCCCTCCTCTCTACATTCTCCTCTTCTGTCTCTGCTGCTAAAGCCAATTTCTACCACTCTAAATTCCAAGCATCTGCCTCTAACCCTAGGAAGCTCTTTGCCACCTTCTCCTCCCTCCTGAATCGTCCTCCCCCTCCTCCCCCCTCCTCCCTCTCTGCTGATGACTTCGTCAACCATTTTGAAAAGAAGGTCGACGACATCCGATCCTCGTTTGCTAAGTCAAACGACACCGCTGGTTCTGCTCACACTGCCATACCCTGTGCTTTGACCTCTTTCTCCCCTCTCTCTCCAGATGAAATCTCGCGTCTTGTGACGGCCGGCCGCCCAACAACCTGCCCGCTTGACCCTATCCCCTCCTCTCTTCTCCAGACCATTTCCGGAGACTTTCTCCCTTACCTCACCTCGCTCATCAACTCATCCTTGACCGCTGGCTACGTCCCTTCCGTCTTCAAGAGAGCGAGAGTTGCACCCCTTCTGAAAAAACCTACACTCGATCCCTCCGATGTCAACAACTACAGACCAGTATCCCTTCTTTCTTTTCTCTCCAAAACTCTTGAACGTGCCGTCCTTGGACAGCTCTCCTGCTATCTCTCTCAGAATGACCTTCTTGATCCAAATCAGTCAGGTTTCAAGACTAGTCATTCAACTGAGACTGCTCTTCTCTGTATCACGGAGGCGCTCCGCACTGCTAAAGCTAACTCTCTCTCCTCTGCTCGCATCCTTCTAGACCTATCGGCTGCCTTTGATAATGTGAACCATCAGATCCTCCTCTCCACCCTCTCCGAGCTGGGCATCTCCGGCGCGGCCCACGCTTGGATTGCGTCCTACCTGACAGGTCGCTCCTACCAGGTGGCGTGGCGAGAATCTGTCTCCGCACCACGTGCTCTCACCACTGGTGTCCCCCAGGGCTCTGTTCTAGGCCCTCTCCTATTCTCGCTATACACCAAGTCACTTGGCTCTGTCATATCCTCACATGGTCTCTCCTATCATTGCTATGCAGACGACACACAATTAATCTTCTCCTTTCCCCCCTCTGATAACCAGGTGGTGAATCGCATCTCTGCATGTCTGGCAGACATATCAGTGTGGATGACGGATCACCACCTCAAGCTGAACCTCGGCAAGACGGAGCTGCTCTTCCTCCCGGGGAAGGACTGCCCGTTCCATGATCTCGCCATCACGGTTGACAACTCCATTGTGTCCTCCTCCCAGAGTGCTAAGAACCTTGGCGTGATCCTGGACAACACCCTGTCGTTCTCAACTAACATCAAGGCGGTGACCCGTTCCTGTAGGTTCATGCTCTACAACATTCGCAGAGTACGACCCTGCCTCACGCAGGAAGCGGCGCAGGTCCTAATCCAGGCACTTGTCATCTCCCGTCTGGATTACTGCAACTCGCTGTTGGCTGGGCTCCCTGCCTGTGCCATTAAACCCCTACAACTCATCCAGAACGCCGCAGCCCGTCTGGTGTTCAACTTTCCCAAGTTCTCTCACGTCACCCCGCTCCTCCGCTCTCTCCACTGGCTTCCAGTTGAAGCTCGCATCCGCTACAAGACCATGGTGCTTGCCTACGGAGCTGTGAGGGGAACGGCACCTCCGTACCTTCAGGCTCTGATCAGGCCCTACACCCAAACAAGGGCACTGCGTTCATCCACCTCTGGCCTGCTTGCCTCCCTACCACTGAGGAAGTACAGTTCCCGCTCAGCCCAGTCAAAACTGTTCGCTGCTCTGGCACCCAAATGGTGGAACAAACTCCCTCACGACGCCAGGTCAGCGGAGTCAATCACCACCTTCCGGAGACACCTGAAACCCCACCTCTTTAAGGAATACCTAGGATAGGATAAAGTAATTCTTCTAACCCCCCCCCTTAAAAGAGTTAGATGCACTATTGTAAAGTGGTTGTTCCACTGGATATCATAAGGTGAATGCACCAATTTGTAAGTCACTCTGGATAAGAGCGTCTGCTAAATGACTTAAATGTAAATGTACTTATGGAATCCTAATAGTTTCCCATTTTTAAATATGTGGGAGTAGATTATCTCCTTCTTTAGATAAAACCTTTGCAAGAAACTTTGACAGAAAGCTCAAATAATTTCAATCCAACCTCAGTAGATGGAATAATATCCAGTTGCTTTAACCCGGCACAATATTTATTGTCAAAATTAATATATTGCCAAGGCTGAATTTCAGTATTTCAATGCTTCCCATGACTCCCCCTTCAGGCTGTTGGGAAAAATTTATTGTGCGGTTTTTAAAAATGCATACGCAAGGTAAAAGATCCCAGATAAAATGTATACATTTCTAAAGAGGGAAAGACATAGGAGGACTATCCGTACTGATGGATTCTGGGTACTAACTCCTAAACTTGGGATAGGGTTAATTATCAGGTATGCTATTGAAATATTGAGTGCTTAGGTTTAAAGAGTCTACACCAGAAGTTAATGGTTATCTGTAGGAGGAAGGTATATGGTGGGTGAAATTAAGTTTGGAATGTGCTGAGTGCAGGGAAAGTGATCACGTAACAGGCAGTGATAAAGGGAGAGAGCAATGGATTAGTGATGAAGGGCTCAGGTCAGATTAAGAGAGAAAGAAACGTTTATGGCCGTATTACTTATATATGTTTGTTCAGATGTGTAAAAGGAGACTCGGCCTAAGAGAAAGGGATTTAAATATCAGTGCTTGTGTGAACAATGTGTTTGTCTAATGCAGCTGTATTGATCCTCTGGGAAGAATAAACTTGGTTTAAGATTTCATAGTGTCGGTCAAGTTTTTACTCTGAGATTTAGAACCTAATCGTACCAAACTTCAAATTGTATTTCCAGGCTCTAGCATTTCCAGGAGCGGTGCTTGCAGCACTGGCAGGCAGCACTGGCCAGCAGCACTACTGCAAATGTTTTGGGAGGACTAAGATGGCAACCACCTCTCTCCCATTTAACCAGTGCATACAGTTACTGTTAGAAGCTATAACATCAGAACTATTGACAGTGAGAATGAATGGTGCTAGTCAAGGGAAAATTGAGGCCTGAACAAATATACTTGACTCTGTGAAGAACATTCTCAGCTAACGCCCCTCCCCACCCCACAAACACAGTACCCGGCAAAAGTTTGGACACACCTACTCATTCCATGGTTTTTATTTTTTACTATTTTCTACATTGTATAATAATAGCGAAGACATCAAAACTATGAAATAACAAATATGGAATAATGTTGTAACCAAAAAGTGTTAAACAAATATATTTTATATTGAGATTCTTCAAAGTAGCCACCCTTTGTCTTGATGACAGCTTTGCACACTCTTGGCATTCTCTCAACCAGCTTCATGAGGAATGCTTTCCAACCATCTTGAAGGAGTTCCCCACATATGCTGAGCACCTGTTGGCTGCTTTTCCTTCACTCTGCGGGCCAACTCATCCCAAACTATCTCAATTGGGTTGAGGTCGGGTGATTGTGGAGGCCAGGTCATCTGATGCAGCACTTCACCCCTCTCCTTCTTGGTCAAATAGCCCTTATGATAGTCCCACTAAGCGCAAGCCAGATAGGATTGCGTATTGCTGCAAAATGCTGTGGTAGCCATGCTGGTTATATGTGCCTTGAATTCTAAATAAATCACCAACAGTGTCACCAGCAAAGCACCCGCGCACCATCACACCTCATCCGTTCACCTACTCTGCGTCTCACAAAGACACGGCGATTGGAACCAAAAATCTCAAATTTGGACTCATCAGACCAAAGGAAAGATTTCCACCAGTCTAATATTCGTTGCTCGGGTTTCTTGGTCCAAGCAAGTCTCTTCTTCTTATTGGTGTTCTTTAGTAGTGTTTTTTTTGCAGCAATTTGACCATGAAGGCCTGGTTCACAAAGTATTTTCTGAACAGTTGATGTTGAGATGTGTCTGTTATTTGAACTCTGTGATGCATTTATTTGGGCTGCAATTTCTGAGGCTGTTAACTCTAATGAACGTATCCTCTGCAGCAGAGGTAACTCTGGATCGTCCTTTCCTGTGGCGGTCCTCATGAGAGACCGTTTCATCATAGCGATTGATGGTTTTGATACTGCACTTGAAGAAACTTTCAAATTTCTTGAAATCTTCCGGATTGACTGACCTTCATGTCTTAAAGTAATTATGGACTGTCGTTTCTCTTTGCTTCTTTGAGCTGTTTTTGCCATAAAATGGATTTGGTCTTTTACAAAATAGGGCTATCTTCTGTATACCACCCCTACCTTGTCACAACATAACTGATTGGCTCAAATGCATTAAGAAGGAAAGAAATTCCACAAATTAACTTTTAACAAGGCACACCTGTTAATTGAAATGCATTCCAGGTGACTACCTCATGAAGCTGGTTGAGAGAACGCCAAGAGGGTGCAAAGCTGTCATCAAGGCAAAGGGTGGCTACTTTGAAGAATATAAAATATATTTTGATTTATTTAACCCTTTTTTGTTACTACATGATTCCATATGTGTTATTTCATAGTTTTGATGTCTTCACCATTATTCTACAATGTAGAAAATACTAAAAATAAAGAAAAACCCTTGAATCACTAGGCGTGTCCAAAATTTTGACTGGTACTGTATATACACACTGAGTGGATAAAACATTTGGAACACCTTCCTAATGTTGAGATGCACCCCCAATTCGTCGGGGCCATGGACTCCACAAGGTGTCGGAAGCTCATGTTGACGCAAATAGTCTACTTAGACACCGGGTCCCCACATTTCGCACTCTGAATAGCCTGACGCCACAGGGCTCTTCTCGCAGGCTCCATATACCTACGTGGGATTTTTGACCTGGCTACATTGAACACAGCAGCTTTTCAGCATGTTTTTCTATATAACCATTTTTTTTTTTATTGACATTGAAGTTGCCTCTATTACAATGGGGGTCAATAGAAAACAATGTTGGTTTTCCCAATTTGTGAGCGTGGTCGAGGGGAATTGACTATTATTACGTGAATACCGACTGGGACTATGCTTCCCACAGTTGTGTCAAATTGGCTGGATGTCTTTTGGATGTTTGGCCATTCTTGATACACACTTGAAACTTTTGAGTGTGAAAAAAGCCAGCATCGTTGCAGTTCTTGACACACTCTAACCGGTGCGCCTGGCAACTACTACCATACCCCGTTCAAAGGCACTTTAATATTTTTCGACAATGATTTAAGTGGATTTAACAAAGTGATATCAATAAGGGATCTTTGCTTTGAGCTGGAATCACCTGGTCAGTCCATGTCATGAAAACACAATGTTTTGTACACTCAGTATAAAGTAGATTACTTTTATTTTGTACTTTTTTTGTTTTTGTTAAAACCATATTGTTGGTTAAAAGGGCTTGTAAGTAAGCATTTCACTGTAAGGTCTACTACACCTGTTGTATTTGGGGCATGTGACAAATACAATTGAATTTGAATAGTGTCTGGATTCACCTGGTCAGCCTATAGAAACACAATGTTTTGAATAATCTGTGAATTTAGACTTTTGCTACTTTCTTTCCTTCCACCTGGGGGGCAGTATGGGGGGGGGTCGAACGGAGACTCGGGGAATGGATGGGTGGGAGTGGGACTGATAAACAACCTCCGTTGCTGGGTGGGTGTGTGCAAATTCAAAGCTGAGTTTCTGTTGTCATGGCAAACTGCCAGTTGCCTTACCGCCTCCCTGGCATGAGTGGCCTTTGAATGATTAACTTGATCAAACTACGTGAAATGTGAACTGAATAAGCAGAGTTTTGTCTTATTGGAAAAACCATGATTCATATTTTGATATTCAATGATTTTCCCCTCTAGCGGCATTAGGGCCAGACTTTTGAATATTGAATGATCTCTGATTTTCATTCAGCTAGATTTAAGGCCTTGTGAGTTTTGAAAATTGATTTGATTTCACATGAAAGTTATGTAAAGATATTTTCTGAAGGAAAGGGGAATTATATTGACCATCTCAGTTAAAAACCGACGCCCTTGTCTACAAAAAAATAATAATAAAAAATAATATTATTTACATTTATTCTAAAGCTCCTGGAAACAACAGGTGTGGATGAGAGAAATCCAACCCAGTGTCAGTAATCCACATTAATAATGTTTACATACTGCGTTACTTATTTCATATCTACTGTACATTCGGGAAGTATTCAGACCTCTTGACTTTTTCAACATATTGTTGCTTTTCAGCCGTATTCTAAAATTGATTAAATTATCAGTCCTTTATGGTAGAGTGGCCAGATGTAAGCCACTCTTCAGTAAAAGGCACCACTGCCCACTTGGAGTTTGCCAAAAAGGCACCTAAAGGACTCTCAGACCATGAGAAACATGATTCTCTGGTCTGATGTAACCAAGATTGAACTCTGGCCTGAATGCCAAGCGTCACGTCTATCGGAAACTTGGCACCATCCCTACGGTGAAGCATGGTGGTGGCAGAATAATGCTGTGGGGATGTTTTTCAACGGCAGGGACTGGGAGACTAGTCAGGATCAAGGGAAAGATGAACAAAGCAAAGTCCTTGATGAAAACCTGCTCCAGAGCTCTCAGGACCTCAGACTGGGGCATAGGTTCACCTTCCAACATGACAATGACCCTAAGCACACAGCCAAGACAACGCAGGAGTGGCTTCGGGACAAGTCTCTGAATGTCCTTGAGTGGCCTAGCCAGAGCCAGGACTTGAACCCGATCTAACATAGAGAGAGCGAGAGAGAGAGAGAGAGCGAGAGAGAGAGAGAGAGAGAGAGAGAGAGAGATGAAAATAGCAGAGCAGAGACGCTCCCCATCCAACCTGACAGAGCTTGAGAGGGTCTGCATAGAAGAATGAGAGAAACTCCCCAAATACAGGTGTGCCAAGCTTGTAGCGTCATATCCAAGACGACTCGAGACTAATCGCTGTCAAAGGTGCTTCAAAAAAATACTGAGTAAAGGGTCTGAATACTTACGTAAATGTGATTTCATTTTTTTTTATACATTTGCAAAAATGTATAAAAACCTGTTTTTGCTTTGTTATTATGGGGTATTGTGTGTAGATTGATGAGGGGGAAAAAACAATTTAATTAATTTTAGAATAAGGCTGTACCGTAACAAAATGTCAAAGGGTCTGAATACTTTCCGAATGCACTGTATATAATGTATTCTCGTTAATGCCATCCTATTCAACTATTGCTGTACATATACTATTCTATCCTATGTATTCTACTGATCTACTAAATATTCTATTCACATACACAATCCAGACTTCGACATTGCTCATCCTAATATTTATACATTTATTTTTACATTTTAGTAGATCTCTTATCCAGAATGACTTACAGGAGCAATTACGGTTAAGTACCTTGCTCAAGGGCACTGACAGATTTCACATAGTCAGCTCAGGGATTTGAACCAGCAACCTTTTGGTTAATAACCTCTTAACCACTAGGCTACCACCCAGCCCACATTTGTGGTGTATTGTTGTGAATTGTTAGATATTATTGCACTGTTAAAGCTAGAAACACAAGCATTTCGCTACACACGCAATAACATCTGCTAAACATGTGTATGCGACCAATTTTTTTTTTGATTCGATCTAGATTTTCATCAAAGTTGTGCATTTATGCAAGAGAGTGATTTTCAATTTTCATTGCACTTGAATTCTCAGATGAATTCTCAATCTCACATTGTGCCAGGTATCCTGCTAATACTTGCCAATTACCTATGCCAGAAATAAAACTATACTGTCACATTGTATTTACACTACATTGCTCAGGACATCGAAGGTGTGCAGAAATGTGCATTTTAAATGAGCAGTGGGTGATTGAGCTCGCTCTGTTCTCTGAAGCTTCCATAATCGGTTAGTCCGTACTGCCTAGTGAACCATCACAGACCTGAACCGAGGAGACAGTTTCATAGAATTTTCCAGGGCCCTGCGTTAGAGGAGAAATCCCTTAGCACATAAGTTCTTCAGAAGGTGAGTCCTTACAGGATAGAATGCATTTAGGGTCACATAGTAGAACTCACAATCCATATGGCCATACGAGGGCAACACAATAGGTAACACACTTCAATCTAGGGGGAATGAGATCACTGAACACGGTGTTCTGTGTTACAGATACAGATTAGGTCAAATGCATTGATATCTTGCACTTGTGCAATGGAGCAGAATGCTCTGTTTTTCCTATTTAAAACTTGAATGTATTGTTAGTTTTTTACCCTGTAGACCCTGCTGCAACTTTGCACAGGTGAAATAAATGACACAGTTAACCAGAATCATTGCCTCCAACCAAATTCATCTGAACTTTAGATCATTTAGTCCAGGCCATCTAGATTTTTTATTATTCTTAGTGCTGGGCAATACACATGTAAACACCAAAAGTTGTTTTCAATTTCAACTTATTTTAGAATAAATAGTGAATCATCAAGGATGCCTATATATTTGATCGCATCTGAAATTTAATCCTCAGGAAAAAAAGTGTGATGTAAGAGAGACATGTAGCTGCTAAACACATTCACACTCATTCAAATGATTGCCTACAACCACACAGAGGCAGTGTTCCATTCCCAATTAGGACTATCACATGCATCAACATCCAAATAGCTCTATTTTTTAAATTTGAAAATAAAACCGCTGCCATCTGCCCTTAGGGTAATTGCTATTCAGTGAGACTATGATCTGTTTTCTGAAATGCTATTTATGACTGGCTTGAGTTGTGTGCCAAAATTGTCAACCAAAATAAAAGTGCTTTGAGTAGTCACTTGGCATTTGCAGTACATCCAACAGCAAATTGTCTAATTGTCTTAAATGTCCTGCTCTTTCAAAAGGAACTTCCTTATGGCGCACAGTTCCACCTTTTCTATCAGAGTCGTCCGACTTTCCAATTACACCTGGAAATAAACGGCAGTGTGAAACATGTTATCGTCAGTCAGCAATTATGAAAAAGGCACAGAACTAGTTGGAGGATGACCTCGCTCATGATTGAGACAACACTGAAATCAGTGTCTATTTGAGAAACAAATGATATGGATGAAAGGATGCGTAATCCGTTTGCTGAGAACATACTAGGTTTCATTTTATTTGTAATCAGAAAGAGATAGGTGCTAATGGTGTTTGCTCCTGTGCAAATATTTTAACTATAGGATTGAACATTGTTACCATATTAGAGTGCAAAATATTAAATCATCTGAACATAGCAAGAGCGTTTCTTACATTGTCCTCCTTTAGATGCAGATTCACTGCAGACTGAAAATAAATTGAGCCAAAAGCTATTGAGTGTAGGAAACAATCAATTCAAACAGTCAATGATAAGCAGAACTCAAGTATTCGAGCAGCAATCCAAGCAGTATTCCAATCATGACAGAGGTATATGGAGACAACACAAAATAAATCAGAACTCAAGTATTCAAGTAGTAATCCAATAATGACAGTGGTATATGAAGACAACACAAATCAATCAACGGGGATATAGAAAGATATTTTTAGATTTAAGAGTTAGACATAAGATTTTTGTTTTTAGCTGAGAAACAAACTGAAAGGACGCAACGAAGGCCACATAACGCAACGCAGGCCACATGACGCAACGCAGGCCACAAGACGCAACGCAGGCCACAAGACACAACGCAGGCCACAAGACACAACGCAGGCCACAAGACACAAAGCAGGCCACAAGACGCAACGCAGGCCACAAGACGCAACGCAGGCCACAAGACGCAACGCAGGCCACATGACGCAACGCAGGCCACATGACGCAACGCAGGCCACATGACGCAACGCAGGCCACATGACGCAACGCAGGCCACATGACGCAACGCAGGCCACATGACGCAACGCAGGCCACATGACGCAACGCAGGCCACATGACGCAACGCAGGCCACATGACGCAACGCAGGCCACATGACGCAACGCAGGCCACAAGACGCAACGCAGGCCACAAGACGCAACGCAGGCCACATGACGCAACGCAGGCCACATGACGCAACGCAGGCCACATGACGCAACGCAGGCCACATGACGCAACGCAGGCCACATGACGCAACGCAGGCCACATGACGCAGCGCAGGCCACATGACGCAACGCAGGCCACAAGACGCAACGCAGGCCACAAGACGCAACGCAGGCCACAAGACGCAACGCAGGCCACATGACGCAACGCAGGCCACATGACGCAACGCAGGCCACATGACGCAACGCAGGCCACATGACGCAACGCAGGCCACAAGACGCAACGCAGGCCACATGACGCAACGCAGGCCACATGACGCAACGCAGGCCACATGACGCAACGCAGGCCACATGACGCAACGCAGGCCACATGACGCAACGCAGGCCACATGACGCAACGCAGGCCACATGACGCAACGCAGGCCACAAGACGCAACGCAGGCCACAAGACGCAACGCAGGCCACATGACGCAACGCAGGCCACATGACGCAACGCAGGCCACATGACGCAACGCAGGCCACATGACGCAACGCAGGCCACATGACGCAACGCAGGCCACATGACGCAACGCAGGCCACATGACGCAACGCAGGCCACATGACGCAACGCAGGCCACAAGACGCAACGCAGGCCACATGACGCAACGCAGGCCACATGACGCAACGCAGGCCACAAGACGCAACGCAGGCCACAAGACGCAACGCAGGCCACATGACGCAACGCAGGCCACAAGACGCAACGCAGGCCACAAGACGCAACGCAGGCCACATGACGCAACGCAGGCCACATGACGCAACGCAGGCCACAAGACGCAACGCAGGCCACAAGACGCAACGCAGGCCACATGACGCAACGCAGGCCACATGACGCAACGCAGGCCACATGACGCAACGCAGGCCACATGACGCAACGCAGGCCACATGACGCAACGCAGGCCACATGACGCAACGCCGGCCACATGACGCAACGCCGGCCACATGACGCAACGCAGGCCACATGACGCAACGCAGGCCACATGACGCAACGCAGACCACAAGACGCAACGCAGACCACAAGACGCAACGCAGACCACAAGACGCAACGCAGGCCACAAGACGCAACGCAGGCCACATGACGCAACGCAGGCCACATGACGCAACGCAGGCCACATGACGCAACGCAGGCCACATGACGCAACGCAGGCCACAAGACGCAACGCAGACCACAAGACGCAACGCAGGCCACATGACGCAACGCAGACCACAAGACGCAACGCAGACCACATGACGCAACGCAGGCCACATGACGCAACGCAGACCACATGACGCAACGCAGGCCATTGGTGCAATTTTCACAACTCTTAATTACAACCCTCAAACCAACTCGGGATGAGGAGGGCTTTTAGCGGGTGGAATAGTAGGGACCAATTGGAGGTTTACTTAGTAGCAATGCAAATATCATGGTACAGCTATATACACACTCAATCATCATGGTACGTTTTAATGGTACGTTTACAAACATATTTTGATACAACTTTCAATTATTTGTGTCTCATTATGGTAAGCGGTGAAATAAGTATAGCCAGTTACAATTGTAATGGCCTAGCAGATAATAAGAAAAGATGATCAGTATTTACCTGGCTAAAAGAGAAGGAATATAATATCTATTGTTTACAGGAAACCCATTCAACAGTTTTAGATGAAGTTTTGTGGAAAAAGAACTGGGGGGGGTGAAATATATTTCTCCCATGGGCAAAGAAATTCAAAAGGGGTGATGGTTTTAATTAACAATAATTTTGATCCAAATGTACAAATTGTCCAAACAGATCCTCAAGGTAGATGGATTATTTTAAATATGTTATTGGACAATAAACAGATATGGCTTATTAACCTATACGGTCCGAAAAATGATGATCCAAGCTTCTTTGACAATATATATAAGAATGTATCAACTCTACAAGCAACACTAGACTCTATTATTATGGTGGGAGATTTTAATACGGTCTTAAATACTTCTATGGACCAGAAATCACACTACAAACTATCACCCTCAGGCACTTAAGGAAATCATGAATGTCATGGATATATTGGAATTAGTGGATATATGGAGACTTAAATACCCTGACCTAGTGAGATATACATGGAGGAGGTTTAATATCCTGACCTAGTGAGATATACATGGAGGAGGTTTAATACCCTGACCTAGTGAGATTTACATGGCGGAGGCTTAATACCCTGACCTAGTGAGATATACATGGCGGAGGCTTAATCAAACTAGTCGTCTTGACTACTTTCTTATGCCATTCTCTCTGGCACAAAGTTTTTAAAAAGTGTTGATAGGGGACAGAATGCGGTCGGATCACCACATAATTGGCATATATATTACTCTTACAGAATTTCCACATGGGCGAGGATATTGGAAATGTAATCAAAGCCTACTAGATGATAAATTGTTTAGAACTAGGACAGAAGAATTTATAACTGACTTTTTCAGACATAACATAGGTACAGCAGATCCCCGTATTGTATGGGACACTTAAGTGTGCCTTTAGAGGCCATGCAATTCAGTACTCATATATAAAACAAAAGCAATTTAGATCAAGAGTCCATATTAACAAAGGAAATTGAAGGACTATCAGTACAGTTAGATAGCAATAAAAACGGTACCATAGAGGCACAGAATAAGTTAGAGGAAAAACAAAAAGAAATGGAGGAACTTATTCAAGAAAGCTCCAGTGTAACATATTATAAAAATAAAGCGAACTGGATGGAATATGGGGAGAAAAATGCACCAAATTATTTTTCTATCTTCAATATAGAAATGCTACCAAAAAAAATGTATTAAAACTTGTTACAAATGATAGAGTCACGCATGATTCACCAAATGATATTTTGAAAGAGGAAGTAAAGTACTTTAAAAAATATGTTTTCGTTTCAGGTTCCTCCATCTCCACTAACAAACTAATTGTATGGATTTTGTCCCTAATAATAATGTAAAATTAACATCTGTACAGAAAGACTTATGTGAAGGCCAAATTACAGAGGAGGAACTCCAGGGCTGGATGGCATACCAGTGGAAGTATACAAAACTTTTTTTTGATATACTCAAAAGCACCATTATTAGCATGTTTTAACCACTCCTATATAAATGGTAGATTATCAGATACGCAACAAGAAGGTCTGATATCATTATTACTGAAACAGGACCCAAGTGGTATATATAAAGATCCAGTCCATTTAAAAAAATTGGAGACCTCTTACACTTCAGTGTTGTGATGCAAAAACCCTAGCTCAATGCTTGGCGCATAGAATTAAAAAAGTATTGTCAGATATTATTCATCCTAATCAGACAGGTTTTTTACATGGACGATACATTGGAGATAATATAAGACAAGTACTGGAAACAATAGAATACTATGAAATATCGGGGACACCAGGCCTGGTTTTCATAGCTGATTTTGAAAAGGCTTTTGATAAAGTACGACTGGAGTTTATATATAAATGTCTAGAATATTTCAATTTTGGGGATTCTCTTATAAAACTGGTCAAAGTTATGTATAGTAACCCTAGGTGTAAAATAGTAAATAATGGCTACATCTCAGAAAGTTTAAAACTATCTAGAGGAGTAAAACAAGGTTGTCCATTATCGGCATATCTATGTATTATTGCCATTGAAATGTTAGCTGTTAAGATTAGATCAAACAATAATATTAAGGGATTCAAAACTAAGGTGTCATTGTACGCTGATGATTCATGTTTTCTTTTAAAACCACAATTAGAGTCTCTCCACGGCCTCAGAGGATCTAGATACTTTTGCTATCCTCTCTGGAATAAAACCAAATTATGATAAGTGTACTATATTACGTATTGGATCACAAAAAAAATTCACATTTTACATTACCATGTAGTTTACCAATTAAATGGTCTGAAAGAAATGATCTCACTCCAATATATTTTTATAGAAAGTTAGCAAAAATAGATAAGATCTTCCTACCATGGAAAGGAAAATACCTGTATTTGTGGAAAAATCCCCCTGACTAACTCTAGTCATCACAGTTTACCTATTTGCTTATGGTTTTACCTACACTTAGTGACCTGCTTTTTTAAATTATATGAACAAAAAATATTACATTTTATTTGGAACGTCAAGGCAGATAAAATTAAAATGGCCTATTTATATAACGAATATGAATTCGGAGGGCAGAAATGATTAAATATTAAAGCATTAGACCTCTCACTAAAGGCATCAGTCATACAAAAGTTATACTTAAATCCAAACTGGTTCTCTAGTAAATTGGTACGAATGTCTCATCCTGTTCAAGAAGGGCCTTTTTCCCTTTATTCAGATTACACCTGCTCATTTTCGGTTGTTTGAAAAGGAAATAATCTCCAAAATATCTCTATTTTTTAAACAAGCCTTAGAAAGTTGGTTGCAATTTCAGTTTAATCCACCTGAAAAGACAACAAATATTGTGGTTAAACTCAAATATACTAATTGATAAACTGTATTTTTCGAATAATAAAAAAAAGGTATAATTTTAGTGAATGATATCATAAATAGGACTGGTGGAGTTGTCACACATGCAGCTAACACAGACATATTGTCACGATCGTGTTGACATGAATGAGAGGACCAAGGCGCAACATGATATGAATACATCTTCTTTATTTACCACGACGAAGATGAACACGAAACACTTATTCAACACTAACAAAAACAACAAACGATCGTGAAACTTCAAACGCAAGTGCACACACAAACTACTTACGTCGACATATACATATACAATGACCCACAAACAGCTAAAGCCTATGGCAGCCTTAAATATGGTTCCCAATTAGAGACAACCGAAACCAGCTGTCTCTAATTGAGAACCCATTCAGGCAACCATAGACTTTCCTAGAAAACTACACACCCATAGACACAGCTAGATACATACACTCAACACAAACCCATACACTACCACCAACACCACCTCTACCATATAAATACCCCCAAACACACACATACCCCATGTCACACCCTGACCTAACTAAAATAATAAAGAAAACAAATAATACTAAGGCCAGGGCTTAACACATATGGAAATGTCTGCTCTACCCAAAATTACAACAAATTAATTGCAGCATTACCACAAAAATGGAGAGGCAAGTAGAAGGGGAAAAAAGTAAGGAACTTGTATGTCGGCCCTATATTAAAGAACATAAATGTTTAAAGAAAAGTGTGATAAATAAAAACATATACCAATTTAATTTAAGGACCAAAAAACTGACAGCTGTGCCATATAAATCGCAAAATAGTTGGGAAGAGATTTTCGATGTACCCATTCCATGGCACATGGTTTATGAATTGATACGCAAAACAACACCGGATTCAAAACTTTACATTTTTCAATTTAAATTACTGTACAAAATTCTTGCAACTAATAGAATATTATACACTGCTCAAAAAAATAAAGGGAACACTTAAACAACACAATGTAACTCCAAGTCAATCACACTTCTGTGAAATCAAACTGCCCACTTAGGAAGCAACACTGATTGACAATAAATTTCACATGCTGTTGTGCAAATGGAATAGACAAAAGGTGGAAATTATAGGTAATTAGCAAGACACCCCCCAAAACAGGAGTGATTCTGCAGGTGGTGACCACAGACCACTTTTCAGTTCCTATGCTTCCTGGCTGATGTTTTGGTCACTTTTGAATGCTGGCGGTGCTCTCACTCTAGTGGTAGCATGAGACGGAGTCTACAACCCACACAAGGGGCTCAGGTAGTGCAGTTCATCCAGGATGGCACATCAAGGCGAACTGTGGCAAAAAGGTTTGCTGTGTCTGTCAGCGTAGTGTCCAGAGCATGCAGGCGCTACCAGGAGACGGGCCAGTACATCAGGAGACGTGGAGGAGGCCGTAGGAGGGCAACAACCCAGCAGCAGGACCGCTACCTCCACCTTTGTGCAAGGAGGTGCACTGCCAGCGCCCTGCAAAATGACCTCCAGCAGGCCACAAATGTGCATGTGTCTGCTCAAACGGTCAGAAACAGACTCCATGAGGGTGGTATGAGGGCCCAACGTCCACAGGTGGGGGTTGTGCTTACAGCCCAACACCGTGCAGGACATTTGGCATTTGCCAGAGAACACCAATATTGGCAAATTCGCCACTGGCGCCCTGTGCTCTTCACAGATGAAAGCAGGTTCACACTGAGTACATGAGCACATGTGACAGACGTGACAGAGTCTGGAGACGCCGTGGAGAACGTTCTGCTGCCTGCAACATCCTCCAGCATGACCGGTTTGGCGATGGGTCAGTCATGGTGTGGGGTGGCATTTCTTTGTGGGGCCGCACAGCCCTCCATGTGCTCGCCAGAGGTAGCCTGACTGCCATTAGGTACCGAGATGAGATCCTCAGACCCCTTGTGAGACCATATGCTGACACATGCACATTTGTGGCCTGCTGGAGGTCATTTTGCAGGGCTCTGGCAGTGCACCTCCTTGCACTAAGGCGGAGGTAGCGGTCCTGCTGCTGGGTTGTTGCCCTCCTACAGCCTCCTCCACGTCTACTGATGTACTGGCCTGTCTCCTGGTAGCGCCTCCATGATCTGGACACTACGCTGACAGACACAACAAACCTTTTTGCCACAGTTCGCATTGATGTGCCATCCTGGATGAACGGCACTACCTGAGCCACTTGTGTGGGTTGTAGACTCCGTCTCATGCTACCACTAGAGTGAGAGCACCGCCAGCATTCAAAAGTGACCAAAACATCAGCCAGGAAGCATAGGAACTGAGAAGTGGTCTGTGGTCACCACCTGCAGAATCACTCCTGTTTTGGGGGGTGTCTTGCTAATTGCCTATAATTTCCACCTTTTGTCTATTCCATTTGCACAACAGCATGTGAAATTTATTGTCAATCAGTGTTGCTTCCTAAGTGGACAGTTTGATTTCACAGAAGTGTGATTGACTTGGAGTTACATTGTGTTGTTTAAGTGTTCCCTTTATTTTTTTGAGCAGTGTATATATGGGGGATACAATCTTCCCAGCTCTGCAGATTCTGCTGTGAAGAGGGAGAGTCATTAGATCATTTATTTTGGTATTGTCCGTATGTAGCTCGTTTTTGGTCACAAGTCCAGGAATGGCTGAAGAATTGCAACATTTGTCTAGAACTAACGCTACAGATAGCAATACTGGGGGATTTGAAAAGCCATAGTCAATCAATCAATAATACAATAATTATTTTAGCAAAAATGTTTTTTTTAATTTACAATCCGTAGAAGCTATGAGAATAGAAAGGTTCAATTATTTTGTGAAGCATCACAGCACAGTTGGAAAATATATGGCAAATAGAAATCCGAAATGGATGATGTTGAGATATAGATGGGAGGGGTTGAATGGAGCTGAAGGGTGGGACTAATAACAAGATAAACAATGTAAAACATACGGGATCTGTAAAATGTATAAAGGTTCGGAACTTTTGTGAAATAGCACAGTTACAAATAGAAGTCAAACTGGATGGACATCAGAAATAGAGGAAGGACTAAGAACAAACAAGAGAGAACTATTGTAAAGTAGACTGTGTCTGTAAAATGTGTATGAGATGTATAAATTGAAGGTAAAAGCCGAAGTGTTTATTAGTTTACTCCAATTGGGGGATCGGTGGTAGGGTTTGCGGGGAATAATAATAAAGGTATATTCTTTAAAAAAGTATGTATGTCTATATAGGTATGTATATATGTATGCATGCGTGTATGAATATATATATTTACCCCCAAAATATGTGGGGGATTGGAAATGATGCAGTCAATTACATTGATGGAAGCAACATTCTTTCTGCAATATTAAGCTGATCCACCCCTTAATAATTTTTTTTTATTTTTTAAATACAACCCTCAAAACCAAATCGTCAAAAAGGCAGCTGTTTCAAAAAACTCAGCAGATTTTCACTTGACTAAGACCACAAAAACAATTTACTTGACCAGTGTCTGTTGAGATTGCGACCAACAGAATGAAAATGTATGTTTGTAAAGTATAAACATATAGCATGACAGAGGCTGACTGTAATGCGCAATTATGATTAGGACTCTACAGTAAGTAAAAAAATGGGGGGGGGGGGGGTTCGCTGCATTCAACCCTGACAATGGAATAAAATATTTTTTCCCCAGGTGCATGAACATTCACTGCTATGTGGATGAGAACCTCTGGCCAAATGCTAAACAGGCTTGATGCAAACTAGAACTTCCTAAACGTTCTATTTCTTTCATTCATTTCATTTGATTACAGTACACCTATGTTGTAATTATATCTGAAAAAATATATTATTTTCTTTGCATCAACGATTGTGGAAGACGTCGTCAATGATCACACCTGGGACAGAAATGATGGAAATGTGATTCAGTCAATTTTGATGGGTAGTGCAAAGGGTATAGCCTAATCTGAAAACAATGTCATGTACTATAATATACAGTACTTTGGCATATCAATTTCAGCACTTCAAAAGGGCAATTTTGAAACGTGTATCTTGCATTTTTTGCTATTGGATTGTGTTTTGTTGATTAAACCAAAATGTTCTCATTATATTTCACAGTTAACTTGTATTTTTGATCAATGGCTGTGTGGTGAAAGATGTCTCCAAAGAAAAGGAATGCACAATGAAAAGTTTTGAATGTAAGACGCTATGTTACAAGAGAAACTGTAATAAGCTTAGAAACCACGAGGGTCACAGTACATTAGTCTGCCATATACAGCTGCTACCTACGCTTCCATTCTAATTTGTATGCAGCTGGTTCTCTACAGACAAGTGGTAGCTCCTACTGTTCCACACTAGCTCCAAACTATCAAAAAAAACGGACTTTTAAAACATTGAGGAATAATATCAAGCATCACTTATTTCCTTAAGGATCACACACACACACACACACACACACACACACACACACACACACACACACACACAACTGTGTTCTTGGGGACCTTCAATGCTGCAGACATTTTTTGGTACCCTTCCCCAGACCTGTGCCTCGACACAATCCTGTCTCGGAGCTCTACAGACAATTCCTTCGACCTCATGGCTTGGTTTTTGCTCTGACATGACCTGTCAACTGTGGGACCTTATATAGACAGGTGTGTGCCTTTCCAAATCTTGTCCAATCAATTGAATTTACCAGAGGTGGACTCCAAGTTGTAGAAACATCTAAAGGATTATCAATGGAAACAGGATGTACCTGAGCTCAATTTTGAGTCTCAAAGCAAAGGGTCTGAATACTTGTGTAAATAAGCTATTTCTGTTTTTAATACATTTGCATACGTTTCTAAAAACCTGGTTTCACTTTGTTATTATGGGGTATTGTGTGTAGATTGATGAGAAAAAAAATATTTAATCCATTTCAGAATAAGGCTGTAATGTAACTAAATGTGGAAAAAGTCAATGGATCTGAATACTTTCTGAATGCACTGTACATACATACATACATACATACATACATACATACATACATACATACATACATACATATACAGTACCAGTCAACAGTTTTGACACACCTACTCATTCCAGGGTTTTTGCTTTACTTTGACTATTTTCTACATTGTAGAATAATAGTGACATCGAAACTATGAATTAACACATATGGAATCATGTATTAACCAAAAAAGTGTTAGATCAAAATATTTAACACTTTTTTGGCATATCTTGTTGGCATAACAGTGGCATACTGTTGGCATATCTTGAAAAATAGTAAAAATAAAGAAAAACCCTTGAATGAGTAGGTGTGTCCAAATTTTTGACTGGGACTCATACAGTTGAAGTCAGAAGTTTACATACACTTAGGTTGGAGCCATTAAAACTAGTTTTTCCAACCACTCCACAAATTTCTTGTTAACAAACTATAGTTTTGGCAAGTCGGTTAGGACATCTACTTTGTACATGACACAAGTAATTTTTCCAACAATTGTTTACAAACAGATTTAATTCACTGTATCACAATTCCACTGGGTCAGAAGTTTACATACACTAAGTTGACTGTGCCTTTAAACAGATTGGAAAATTCCAGAAAATTATGTCATGGCTTTAGAAGCTTCTGATGGGCTAATTGACATAATTTGAGTCAATTGGAGGTGTACCTGTGGATGTATTTCAAGGCCTACCTTCAAACGCAGTGCCTCTTTGTTTGACATCATGGAAAAATGTAAAGAAATCAGCCAAGACCTCAGATAAAAAATTGTAGACCTCCACAAGTCTTTTTCATCCTTGGGAGCAATTTCCAAACGCCTGAAGGTACCACATTAATCTATACAAACAATAATATGCAAGTATAAACACCATGGGACCACGCAGCCGTCATACCGCTCAGGAAGGAGACACGTTCTGTCTCCTAGAGATGAACGTACTTTGGTGCGAAAAGTGCAAATCAATCCCAGAACAACAGCAAAGGACCTTGTGAAGATGCTGAAGGAAACAGGTACAAAAGTATCTATATCCACAGTAAAACTATATCGACATAACCTTGAAGCAACATCTCAAGACATCAGTTAGGAATTTAAAGCTTGGTATCAAATGTGTCTTCCAAATGGACAATGACCCCAAGCATACTTCCAAAGTTGTGGCAAAATGGCTTAAGGACAACAAAGTCAAGGCATTGGGAGTGGCCATCACAAAGCCCTGACCTCAATCACATAGAAAATGTGTGGGCAGAACTGAAAAAGCGTGTGTGAGCAAGGAGGATTACAAACCTGACTCAGTTACAGCAGCTCTGTCAGGAAGAATGGGCCAAAATTCACCCAACTTATTGTGGGAAGCTTGTGGAAGGCTACACGAAACATTTGACCCAAGTTAAACAATGTAAAGGCAATGCTACCAAATACTAACTGAGTGTATGTAAACTTCTGACCCACTGGGAATGTGATGAAAGAAATAAAAGCTGAAATAAATCATTCTCTCTACTATTTTTCTGACATTTCACATTCTTAAAATTAAGTGGTTTAAGTGATCCTAACTGACCCAAGTCAGAATTTATACTAGGATTAAACGTCAGGAATTGTGAAAAACTGAGTATAAATGTATTTGGCTAAGGTGTATGTAAACTTCCGACTTCAACTGTATGTATGTATAAATACACACACCACACACACACACACACACACACATGCATATATACACACACTATAAAGTCTCTGAAACAGTTCTTAGCGACACAGTTCAACAGGATTCCACAGGCGACACACACAGATGAGATTCTGTCAATGGGCATATAATCTACAGATGAGATTCTGTCAATGGGCATATGGGGGGGGGCAAAAAATGAATCCCCGAGCTGACAAGGTACAAATATGTCGTTCTGCCTCTGAACAAGGCAGTTAACCCACTAGGCCGTCATTGAAAATAAGAATTTGTTCTTAACTGACTTGCCTAGTTAAATAAAGGATAAATAAATATATATATTTAATCTACTGTTCCTGTACAAATCCATGTGTCAAGTCTTTGTGCAAAACAACAATTCACTTAGTGTATTGCAGCAAATGGTGACTTCAAAGCAAGTTGCACTGAAATCCTCACTTATGAAATCCTCACTTATTCTTTTTGTTTAAAAAAAAAAAACTTTTACCCCTTTTTCTCCAATTGGTAGTTACAGTCTTGTCGCTACAACTCCCGTATGATCTCGGGAGAGGCGAAGGTCGAGAGCCGTGCGTCCTCCGAAACACAACCCAGCCAAGCCGCACTGCTTCTTGACACAACGTCCTCTTAACCCGGAAGCCAGCCACACCAATGTGTCGGAGGAAACGCCGTACACCTGGCGACCATGTCAGCGTGCATTGCACCCAGCCCGCCACAGGAGTCGCTAGTGCGCAATGGGAAAAGAACATCCCTGCCGGGCCAAAACCTACCCTAACCCGGACGACACCGGGCCAATTGTGCGCCGCACAATGAGTCTCCCGGTTGCGGCCGGCTGCGACAGAGCCTGGACTCGAACCAGGATCTCTAGTGGCACAGCTAGCACTGCGATGCCTTAGACCACTGCGTCACATAGGAGGACCATGGGAATAAATTTCTATTAAACATCATTATGTGCAGTCAAATTGTTTTAAAAGGCCTCCCGGGTGGGGCAGTGGTCTAGGGCACTGCATCGCAGTGCTAACTGCGCCACCAGAGTCTCTGGGTTCGCCCCCAGGCTCTGTCGCAGCCGGCCGCGACCGGGAGGTCCGTGGGGCGACGCACAATTGGGCCAGCGTCGTCCGGGTTAGGCCGGTAGGGATTTCCTTGTCTCATCGCGCTCCAGCGACTCCTGTGGCGGACTGGGCGCAGTGCGCGCTAACCAAGGGGGCCAGGTGCACGGTGTTTCCTCCGACACATTGGTGCTGCTGGCATCCGGGTTGGAGGCGCGCTGTGTTAAAGAAGCAGTGCGGCTTAGTTGGGTTGTGCTTCGGAGGACGCATGGCTTTCGACCTTCGTCTCTCCCGAGCCCATACGGGAGTTGTAGCGATGAGACGAGATAGTAATTACTAGCGATTGGATACCACGAAAATTGGGGAGAAAAGGGGATAAAACTGTATTTACAAAAAATATATATATATATATACATATATGTTTTAAAAGTCCAAGACCAACTCACCAATATTGCAATCCTCATCCAGATCATTTTCAGTTCCACATCCTCCTCATCTTCACGGTCGTTCTCCTAGTGAACTGACGAAACCTCCTTTAAATGGCAACTTGTTAGGGCTCATTTAGTCTAGACTAGAGCAAGTGCACCAAAGGGATTGCACACAGTTGAACTGACAGAAAAAAGTCAGACAAAAGTCCCCTCTTCAAAGACAAGCATGTCACACATTTACACAGATGCAAATATAAATACATTTAACAAAACTAAACCAAAAAAAAAATACATAAAAAGTTATCCATGTTTTTACCACAGCATAGACAGCTTAGCTGATAACGTCAGTAAAACCATACCAAAACTTAAAATGGGGCAGAAGTATTTGTGTTGTGATTCTGGATGGCCAGATAGCTAACAACAATGACAAGAAACTGCCATGCTTCTGGATGGCCAGATAGCTAGCAACAACGACAAGAAACTGCCCTGGTTCTGGATGGCCAGATAGCTAGCAACAATGACAAGAAACTGCCCTGATTCTGGATGGCCAGATAGATAGTAACAATGACAAGAAACTGCCCTGATTCTGGATGGCCAGATAGCTAGCAACAATGACAAGAAACTGCCCTGATTCTGGATGGCCAGATAGCTATCAACAGTGACAAGAAACTGCCCTGATTCTGGATGGGCAGATAGCTATCAACAGTGACAAGAAACGTTTTTCCTATACTGGTCCCCCGTGGGAATCGAACCCACAATCCTGGTCTTGCAAGCACTGTGCTCTACCAACTGAGCCACACGGGACACATTTGAGTGGTGAGAGATAGACAATAATTCAAAGTCGAAAGTGTACTGAGGACCCAGCTGCAAAGTACGCTAGCGCTTCCAGGTAATTACCAGGGAACATATTCACTGGGGAACTAGCTGGATAAACCTAGCTACATAAAGTGCATGCATCTATGGCTACAAGATAGGAAGTTAACAATTGCTCATTTGTTTGTGCCTTCCTCATTAGCAAGGATGTCTGTATTAAATTAAAGAGTCAATTGCAGTACCCAATGACAAGTCAAATAGCCAATATATTTGAAATGAATTACATTTAATAAACTAATCTTGTATACAAATAGCAATAAGGGTGATGTAAAATGACACGCATTAGAAAGAAAACATTGGCAGACAGAATTTAACACCATGTTACAGCTACAGTCTGTGTGTAGGTTATGCATGTTTTATTCTAAGGTTGACCTGACATTAGTATGAATAAAACAGTATGAATAAAACAATAAAACAGTCTTGTTGTCCTCTGCAGTGAAGCATGGCCACAGTCCTCTGTCGGGGTATTTAACTGTAATTTGCTGCTACTTACAAAAAAAACACAACAGAGATTGCACAGTGCATCTTCTCCGGGGGAAGGGCCAGTTCTAGACTCGAATCCACAAAGCATCTCAGTGTAGAAGTTCTGATCTAGGATCTGTCCATGTAATCCTATTCACTATGATCTAAAAAAAAGGTTAAACTGATCCTGGATCATCACTTCTACTCGGAGATGCTTTGTGGACCTTTTCCTGTCTTTGTGGACATCTTATGTGGAGCACTCTCATTTTAAAGTTCTTGTGTCAAAGTAATTATGCAATTACTGAAGTCATGACTGCAAAAGTGCTTTTAAAATAGCAAAGCCATTGCAAAATTTTCCCATCTTCTTTTGTCCTCAGTAGAAATAACTGCCAAAAGCAGCCGCCACACAGAACAAACTGTCCTAGAGGAGGGAAAATAGTAATTATCACGGACTATCAAAAAATGACAATTCCTCATACCAGACCGGAAGATAAAATTCTTACATTCATGAAAATGTCCTGAGCGTAGCTGTCTGTGTCAGCATCCCAGAAACACCTGGCAGCCATCCTGGTGAGACAGGAAGAAGTCATCAGATCCTTTTAAATTAACTTTAACACAAAGAAAGAAGCTTTGGAAATCACAATATAACAACCACAGAGACCAACATAATGCATTTTGACATTAAAGCCACCACTAGGTGTCATACACGCTCCCTGATAAAAAGGTACAGGAGACAGAGCATAGTCCCTTACAGTCTAGTTCTGTTTTAGCCTGTAAGGATACACCACATACAACTACTACTAAAAGCTTTAGGGTACCTTTGTTCACTCTAGTGCTCAACAATGTTTCTATGAGGATAAGTGGGGTCCATCAGACCTGTGAACTAAAAAGATGGTCAGAGATGGTCTTGAAATTGGGCTCACAAATAGTAGCTTGGGAGAAAGGAAAACAAACATCCTCTGTGCATATTATCTAAACGGTATAGGAGCTAGTGCCACATCCTCCGTGCATATTATCTAAACGGTATAGGAGCCAGTGCCACAACCTCCGTGCATATCATCTAAACAGTATAGGAGCTAGTGCCACATCCTCCGTGCGTATCATCTAAACGGTATAGGAGCTAGTGCCACATTCTCTGTGCATATTATCTAAACGGTATAGGAGCTAGTGCCACATCCTCTGTGCATATCATCTAAACGGTATAGGAGCCAATGACACATCTTCCGTGCATATTATCTAAACGGTATAGGAGCTAGTGCCACATCCTCCGTGCATATTATCTAAACGGTATAGGAGCTAGTGCCACATTCTCCGTGCATATTATCTAAACGGTATAGGAGCTAGTGCCACAACCTCCGTGCATATTATCTAAACGGTATAGGAGCCAATGACACATCCTCTGTGCATATTATCTAAACGGTATAGGAGCTAGTGCCACATTCTCCGTGCATATTATCTAAACGGTATAGGAGCTAGTGCAACATCCTCTGTACATATTATCTAAACGGTATAGGAGCCAGTGCCACATCCTCTGTGCATATTATCTAAACGGTATAGGAGCTAGTGCCACATCCTCCGTGCATATTATCTAAACGGTATAGGAGCCAGTGATACATCACTCACTTGACACCTTCTCCTCGCTGCTCTCCAATTACCACTTGTACCACCAGCTTGTATCGGTCAAAGCCCACATCTGTTATTGGAGAGAGAGACCATTATCATTAACCATATTTGTTACAAGGTAAATTGAAAAGAAAAAAAAAAAAATTATATATATATATATATATATATATATATAACTGTCTGACAGCAAGATCCAGGATTCTTACCGGGTCCAAGTTCAATGTCTAATTATTTTGTGTTTTTACTGAACCTTTATTTTGACAGGGAAGACATCTAGGTCTCAATATCTCTTTTCCAAATGTGGAAAGGCACCAGAACATCAACATTAAATGTATTTTGAATTTTGTTCCAGCAATACTGTGCATTAAAACTAAAAGCAGATTTCACTAGCTCTGTGGAGACCCTAGAAACCTCAATAGTTAACCAATCCTGTGAACAGGTTAGGCAACTCGGGCGTCTATACATCAACAACAAAGTTAGATAAGACGGAAGTTTATGAAGAAGGGCCTTGTCAACAAAAAGGGAGTAATGTAGAGATCTGTGGTTTTTTAGTGAAGTCCAGCCAACCTTTCGATACAGGATACAGTGACGAGTATCAAAACTGTCCCCTGTAACAAAACAAAGTGCACTATGGTAGATGGCATCTAAAGGTTTAAGAGTAGTAGCAGCTGCACTTCGATAAATAATATCACCATAATCAAGAACAGATCAAAAGGTTGACTGATCTGCTTCCTACTGCTTAGAGAAAGACACCATCTGTTTCTGTAGAAAAAGACAACTTTTAATCTTAGCTTCTCAACCAGCTCATCTATACATGTTTTTTTAAACGGTCAAATCCATATTAATCCAAAAGCCTAAGTATTTATATTGGGGAACACGTTGGATTGGAGAATCATCTAATGAGTCAACATGTAGTTCATCTGAAACCTTCTTACGAGAGTTTAAAAACAACATGTATTTTGTTTTGCCCGTACTAAGTACATAGATATAACATTTGACTGTAGTTTTGACAAAGCCAGATCAACAGTCAGGGTAACAGCATACATAATAGTATCATCCACATATAGATGAAGTTTACTAATTTTCACAGATTGACCAATGGTGTTTATATAAATAGTGAATAGGTTCCAAAATCAACCCCTGCGGTACACCTTTATGTACTTCTAGATGTAACCCCATCAAATCACGATGGTCTGAGTTCTGTCACTAAGATAATCATGAAACCATGAACAGGTGTCAGAGCTCTGACCTATCGAGGACAACTTATACAATAAAATAGCATGATCACCTGTATCAAACACTTGACAGGTCAAACAAAAAAGCAGCACATTTAATTTTAGTGTCTAAAGCATTGACAAGTTCATTAACAACTGTAGTGGTTGTTGTAATAGTATTATGTCCAGGACTAAACCCTGACTGAAGTGGTTGTTTTAATAGTACTATGTCCAGGACTAAACCCTGACTGTAGTGGTTGTTTTAATAGTAATATGGTCCAGGACTAAACCCTGACTGTAGTGGTTGTTTTAATAGTACTATGTCCAGGACTAAACCCTGACTGTAGTGGTTGTTTTAATAGTACTATGTCCAGGACTAAACCCTGACTGAAGTGGTTGTTTTAATAGTACTATGTCCAGGACTAAACCCTGACTGAAGTGGTTGTTTTAATAGTACCATGTCCAGGACTAAACCCTGACTGAAGTGGTTGTTTTAATAGTATTATGTCCAGGACTAAACCCTGACTGAAGTGGTTGTTTTAATAGTACTATGCCCAGGACTAAACCCTGACTGAAGTGGTTGTTTTAATAGTACTATGTCCAGGACTAAACCCTGACTGTAGTGGTTGTTTTAATAGTACTATGTCCAGGACTAAACCCTGACTGAAGTGGTTGTTTTAATAGTACTATGTCCAGGACTAAACCCTGACTGTAGTGGTTGTTTTAATAGTACTATGTCCAGGACTAAACCCTGACTGTAGTGGTTGTTTTAATAGTACTATGTCCAGGACTAAACCCTGACTGTAGTGGTTGTTTTAATAGTACTATGTCCAGGACTAAACCCTGACTGTAGTGGTTGTTTTAATAGTACTATGTCCAGGACTAAACCCTGACTGTAGTGGTTGTTTTAATAGTACTATGTCCAGGACTAAACCCTGACTGTAGTGGTTGTTTTAATAGTACTATGTCCAGGACTAAACCCTGACTGTAGTGGTTGTTTTAATAGTACTATGTCCAGGACTAAACCCTGACTGAAGTGGTTGTTTTAATAGTACTATGTCCAGGACTAAACCCTGACTGAAGTGGTTGTTTTAATAGTATTATGTCCAGGACTAAACCCTGACTGAAGTGGTTGTTTTAATAGTACTATGCCCAGGACTAAACCCTGACTGAAGTGGTTGTTTTAATAGTACTATATCCAGGACTAAACCCTGACTGTAGTGGTTGTTTTAATAGTAATATGGTCCAGGACTAAACCCTGACTGTAGTGGTTGTTTTAATAGTACTATGTCCAGGACTAAACCCTGACTGTAGTGGTTGTTTTAATAGTACTATGCCCAGGACTAAACCCTGACTGAAGTGGTTGTTTTAATAGTACTATATCCAGGAATAAACCCTGACTGTAGTGGTTGTTTTAATAGTAATATGGTCCAGGACTAAACCCTGACTGTAGTGGTTGTTTTAATAGTACTATGTCCAGGACTAAACCCTGACTGGAGTGGTTGTTTTAATAGTAATATGGTCCAGGACTAAACCCTGACTGTAGTGGTTGTTTTAATAGTACTATGTCCAGGACTAAACCCTGACTGTAGTGGTTGTTTTAATAGTACTATGACCAGGACTAAACCCTGACTGAAGTGGTTGTTTTAATAGTACTATGTCCAGGACTAAACCCTGACTGTAGTGGTTGTTTTAATAGTACTATGTCCAGGACTAAACCCTGACTGTAGTGGTTGTTTTAATAGTACTATGTCCAGGACTAAACCCTGACTGTAGTGGTTGTTTTAATAGTACTATGTCCAGGACTAAACCCTGACTGTAGTGGTTGTTTTAATAGTACTATGTCCAGGACTAAACCCTGACTGTAGTGGTTGTTTTAATAGTACTATGTCCAGGACTAAACCCTGACTGAAGTGGTTGTTTTAATAGTACTATGTCCAGGACTAAACCCTGACTGTAGTGGTTGTTTTAATAGTACTATGTCCAGGACTAAACCCTGACTGTAGTGGTTGTTTTAATAGTACTATGTCCAGGACTAAACCCTGACTGTAGTGGTTGTTTTAATAGTACTATGTCCAGGACTAAACCCTGACTGTAGTGGTTGTTTTAATAGTACTATGTCCAGGACTAAACCCTGACTGTAGTGGTTGTTTTAATAGTACTATGTCCAGGACTAAACCCTGACTGTAGTGGTTGTTTTAATAGTACTATGTCCAGGACTAAACCCTGACTGAAGTGGTTGTTTTAATAGTACTATGTCCAGGACTAAACCCTGACTGAAGTGGTTGTTTTAATAGTACTATGTCCAGGACTAAACCCTGACTGAAGTGGTTGTTTTAATAGTACTATGTCCAGGACTAAACCCTGATTGATGAGAACTTGTTCTCAACTAGCCTACCTGGTTCAATAAAGGTGAAATAAAATAAAAATAAATAAAATTGATTTATATTCAAAATGCATTACTCAGAATGAAGAAAAAAAATTGCAAAGTTGTACATTTACCAAGGATTCTAGAATCATAGACAAGGAAGCCTTGGAATGGGGTGATATTTATTGAGATCACTACTATCCCCGTCCTTATGTCGGGGCAGCACAAGAGCTGATTTCCATACATTTGGCATATTTCCTGATAACAATGGTCAAATTAAAATGTGCGTTATTGAGTCAACAATGGCCGCTGCACATTTAAGCAAACCAGGATCCAATTTGTTGGCGCCTATGGATTTCTTGTTGTCTACTGGTAGCAAAGTATCCAGGTCTTCTTTTAAACTGATGCATGCTTAATATATATGATTTAAGGCCAAACAACACTGCTATAAATGCAAGGTAAGAAAAGTTGTGTTTTATGTCACACGATTTTGGACAAATCTGTCAAGACACCAACCATGAGAAAGGGTGAAACATAGTTTCTAAATCAACTCGTGAACTGTATTAAATGTAGCCATGTTTTCCCATTATATCTTAAAATAATGACATTAAAAAAAAAATGTGGCAGATTATTATCAATGACTTAACAGCTGTAACAAGTTGTCCACCGCAGAAAATCCTCACTGACGCCCAAGTTTATAGACAGATCTTTAAGTTATTTAAGACTGAGTTGGGATGAGGGGTGTGAGAGCCAAAGACACTCTCATTACTATACATTTACTAATCTTATTAGGATAAGAGTTGTTTCACAACGTCAGCCGCAGTCAGAGGCTTTGTAACGGCTGAGTAGTTTCTCACCCTTCAGTTTGTCCTTTATGCAATCTGCTAATGAACGGGACAGAACGCCGACCTCATCCGGATCATACTGCACCCCAGACAGTTGTTCTCTCAGGATATCACGAATGCATTCCTTCACAACAGCTGCTTTGAACCTGAAATAAAAACTAAATGATAAAGAGAGGGAAAGACAGAGACACACACCAGGCTGCCCTGCTAACTAACGTTAGCTAGCTAGATATTAGATAGCTAGATGGCCAACTAATTTTGTTTCATAGCTAGCTATATATCTAGTCTACATAACAGTAAATTGTGCAACAAAATTTCTTGAACATTGACTGCTGCAGCGGCATAGGTAAAGACTGTATATAATATTGGCAAGATATTTGAGTGACCGCTCTAACAATGTGAAATATTCCCTCAAATATGGAAGGCAGGTAGGTGGGAGGCGAGATCAGGTAGGACAATTCTAGCCAATGAGAGGGCAGATATGCATGTAAACTACAGGCCATAGACATAGATAGAGGAATCATCTGTGTAGCTGTGCCATTATAGCGTCTGTGACAGTATGGGCAGCACCATTGAGGCTATCGCCATTTTAAAGTAGTACATTTTATTCGTATTCATTGGCTGATTGCTCCCAACTCATGACTCCCCACACAGTTGACTACTTTAAAATGGTGGAAGCCCTCAATGGCGATGCTAAAACGGGTTTATATCCATGATGAGTTGTCGATCAAATCTCAATGACAACAGGCACAACTCCGATACAAAGTCGTTTTGTCGAAATGACACGTGCATCCACTTATATCAGTAACAACCGGTTCCAATAGTGGAGCTGACAAAGTGGGGGGGGAAATCTGTCGCTCTGCACTTAGCTAACACACATTGCTCCAGGGGAGCTGTACAATGTACACATTTCCATGAGGACAAATTCTTCTTCTATGGTATAATTGTGTTCTCAACAATATGATGTGCATTCCGCCACCTACTGTGCGGGTGAATAATAAGGATCCCAAAAAAGGAAATTATGGAAGTTAAAAAAAAATCTATCATCATGCAAACTATCAAAAAATGTATGAATTAAACATTTATTTTTTTAATACAAATAAAATCAGGTCCCTACAAAGGCTCAATGGACTCCTGTGAGGGGAGGACATTACCTAGTAACAATAGTCCGTGCAGTGATTCTGCAGTTTAGTCTTGGAGCCCCAAAAACTTCTCGGCTGCAGATATAAATCATGTCCAGCTTCTTGGACTTCTTTGACAATTGTGCTGTACAATTAATCACTGTGGATACACTTCACAATGAGTGAGTCCAGATCACCCGATTGACTTAAAACAACTGGTTGCATGGCATCCACCACCATATCTTCAACACTATTGTCTCTTGCTCCTTCGACTCTCTTCACCGCCTCCACATAAGAGACCTGCTGCATAGCCCTGATCCTTGACACCTCAACCTCCTTCACCCTAACAGGATACGCAGAGGAAGTCCAGAGTGTGATCCCAACTACAGTTGCAATGTTTTCCCATTGACAGATTCTTCAATACTATACTTCTCCCGTCTGCATACATTTGACACGTGACCATATCCTTTACAATTCCCACATTGTAATGTTTGTGTAACAGTATAACTTTACGTCGTCCCCTCGCCCCGACACGGGCGCGAACCAGGGACCCTCTGCACACATCAACAACAGTCAACCACGAAGCATCGTTACCCATCGCTCCACAAAAGCCGCGGCCCTTGCAGAGCAAGGGGCAACACTACTTAAGTCTCAGAGCAAGTGACGTAACTGATTGAAATGCTACTAGCGCGTACCCGCTAACTAGCTAGCCATTTCACATCCGTTACATTTGGACACAAATGCTCTCACTGCACACCTCACATTAGGTAGAATGCTAACAAACAATGCATACAAAGTAGCATGATCAATTCAACTAGCTGACGGATAGGCATCAACTTACCACGTAGCTTATTCTTAATGTTTGTCCATAGGCTGCCAAAGTGAGGGCAGACATTTTCCAGAATAAACGTGGTGAGTGAAAACCTTAATTAATTAAATAGCCAACTCCCTACCTGGTATCTTATTCTGCCACTATACAACTTTGTATCCGTTGTTTGTTGACAACCTTGTCATTACGAAGTTTTTGGAACAGATTCCTTTTGGAACGTTCCACAAATTATATCCACCCTCCTCAAACAATAATAACATCGATAGGCTTTTCTCCTTCCTTCCATTTACCATACGGGTCAGGCGACGTACACTGACCACTCCTGTGATTTTCTGACTAATGTACTCGTCATCTATATCCAACGAGACTCCAGCTATAACTCATTTGGCAGGCGCCCTTCTCCGAAGATCAATACATGTTCCTTCTGACGTGAACAACTTAGCCAGATCCAGCGCACGCTTCTTCTGTTCTTCATCAACACAATTAACCAAAACTCGGCCGCTTCTAGTCACCTTGATTGAATCGACATTTCTTCAGTCCTATAACGTTATATTACAAATGGAGTTCCCAAATTAATATCCTAACGCAGTGCATTATTGGGCCAATCCTTGTCTTCTACCACAACTTTTGCTCGTTTTGTTCCATTCTTTGATTTCACTATTTTACATTCATTGTCACACACTTCACTTTTGGACACTTTCAGATTCAAGCAGTCGCCATTTCCTCCCAACCACTGCTACCTTACTCATTCGAACCTCCAACGACCACCCAAATTATTTTCGTGGGCGCAATAAAACATCTCACTTCGCCTCTTCCTCTCTTGCATAGCTAACGTTAGCTAGCTAATTTTACCGCTAGCATTGAGTGTGGCAACTTACTTGTGATGATAATTCGGTCTAATGAGGTAAGTATTTCCTCCGGTATCTGCTCCCTCCATTTTAACTGCGTTTGTATTATGGTAAGAAAGCTAATTTAGCAAATAATACATAAAAACATGGAGATTGAGCTACAGCCTCAAGAGGACAGAATAAATGTTTGCTTATGTTACCATAACAACATTTCCGCTTCCGGAAGTGTAAAGAACCAAGCGTATCCTTCTCTCAACGGTTGTTGGAACCGCAAGGTCTCGTTCAAGACTTCAAATGTTGAACGTTGTTACGACAACATCTTCCAAGAGCCAATTTGAGTTCAAAATAATTAGCCAAAAATAAAAAATTACGTAAATAATAATATTTATATTGTAAGCGACAGTGAAGAAATGCACATTGGGAGATTTTTTTTTAAACAAAATATTGTGATTTCAATTGTATGAAACATTTAGAGAGAATTCATTTGATATTTGCATCCAATCTTTCTTTAGTCAAACAACATATTTTCACTCAAGGTTCTTGTTTCACCTTCCTATAAGTCATCTTTTCTCTCAATTAGGATTGGTAGTCTTGACTTGGAGGCGAGGTTAGGGGGATGGGTAATAAAGGTCATTAGGAGACTGAAATAACTTGTTCTTTAGTATCCTAAACAACAAGTTTCCATGCCCTACTTTTTATTTTTAATAAAGTTATTTACCCCTTCCCCCAACCCAAGTCCCCTTACCTTAAACCAGGTTTGTATCCTATTCACAACCCTTCCCTTTAAATGTAAACCCTTACCCTAAACCAGGTTCATATCCTCTACCCAACCCCTCCTCCTCTTATTTTTATTTATTTATTTTTACTTTAATTCTTTACATTTTAAATCCATAAAAGTTTGTTTTAAACAAATCAAGCTGAGGATAGAAAAAAAGGAGAACCACCCCATCCCACTTGTACCTTGGCAAACCTGACCTTTGGATAAACCACTTCTCCAATCTTTTTGGCTCTATAACAAAGAACAAAGAACAAACATCAAAAACATATACATGATCAAATAGAATCAACTATTAAAGACTACCAGAACTCACTGGATTCTCCAATTACATTGAATTAACTACAGGACAAAATACAAACCCTCCAACCCCAAAAAAGCCTGTGGGGTTGATGATGTAGACCACAAATTTCAATTGGCTACAGTTAAACTGTTTATCATCCTCAACTCTGGCATATTCTCCAGTATTTGGAAGCAGAATACCTGGGTAGAGGATATGAACATGGTTTAGGATAAGGGTACAGGTTGGGAATATGATACAAACTTGGTTTAGAATACCTGACCACTGTGACTGACTCAAAATTAAGGAAATCTTTGACTATGTACAGACTTGCTATTGAGAAAGGCCGCCGAAAGCAGACCTGGCTCTCAAGAGAAGACAGGCTATGTGCACACTGCCCACAAAATGAGGTGGAAACTGAGCTGTACTTCCTAACCTCTAGCCAAATGTATGACCATATTAGAGACACATATTTCTCTCAGATTACACAGAACGACAAAGAATTCGAAAACAAACCAATTTTGATAAATTCCCATATCTATTGGGTGAAATACAACAGTGTGCAATCACAGCAGCAAGATCTGTGACCTGTTGCCACAAGAAAAGGGTAACCAGTGAAGAACAAACACCATTGTAAATACAACCTATATTTAGGTTTATTTATTTTCCCTTTTGTACATCAGTACAACACTGTATATAGACATAATATGACATTTGAAATGTCTTTATTCCTTTGGAACTTTTGGAAGTGTAATGTTTACTGTAACATTTTTATTGTTTATTTCACTAAGTGTTTATTATCAAGTTCACTTGCTTTGGCAATGTTAACGTGTGTTTCCCATGCTAATAAAGCCCCTTAAATTGAAATTGAATTGAGAGGGAGAGGGGGAGAGAGGGAGAAAGAGACCGGGAGAGAGAGAGAGGGAGGGAGAGAGAAGAGAGCGAGAGGGACAGAGAGGAGAGGGGTGGGGAGGGAGAGAGAGAGAGAGAGAGGGAGAGAGAGAGAGAAAGAATGAAGGAGAACGAAAGGTGGAGAGAGAAACAGATAGATGGGGAGAGAGAGAGAGAAGGAGGGAGGTAAAACAGAGATGGTGTGTAGACAGGGAAAGGAGGTAAAACAGAGTGAAACAAAAAAACAAGTGTAATGTTTACTGTAACATTTTTATTGTTTATTTCACTAAGTGTTTATTATCAAGTTCACTTGCTTTGGCAATGTTAACATGTGTTTCCCATGCCAACAAAAAGTCCTTAAATTGAATTGAAATAGAAGAGGGCATGAAGCCCAGAGATGTCACTACCAATACCAAAGGTCGTCGTTGCTCAAATAAGAACTGAAACGCACTCTGAGACCATCAAGACCCACGCCTCACCCCATTGGTCATTCAATAGCAAATGGGCTCTAAGCAACGCTTCCACCGCCGTGTCCAAAGGTAAGCTGTCCAAAGTGGCAAGGTAGTTAGCTAGCTAGGTACTGTCCACGTAGCAGAACTATAAAAAATTCAGCCAGCTGTGATTGACTGACAGATATCGAGCTATATACCATGCTGTATGTAAACTGAGCAGGTTAGCTAATGCATTAGATATGGCTATGAGCAGATGAGGTCTACCATGGGAATATGTAAAAAATAACAGTGGAGTTGTTGCCAAGATTGGGCCACTGCACTATACACTACATTGGATGTTCACGTTTTATTTTTGATTTCCTGCTGCCAACACCAACCAGCTGCCTGGCACAGCCTGACAGCCTGGTTTAGAACCAGTACATCCTGGCCCAATCCACTCCTGCCTCCCTGCTGCTTGCCCCTCACTGCGCTGGTTAACACAGAGATACTTGTAACACCTTTGTAGTAATGTGACTCCACCATGAACCAATAAAAAATAAATACAAAAAGATTGTATAGAAATCCCCCCACCCTCACCCCCCAAAAATAGGCTATTTACTATATAGGTGTTCTGGTTGCAGGTGCTTCACAAAACCTGCGATGGATCAGATCAGATTCATGGAATTGATTCCTTGGTTTCTCCATACAGATCCTGCAGACTGCTATAGACCAAGAGACAAAAATAAAAATAAAAAAATCAGCCACAATATGTACTTTTATAAGAATTAATGACACTTTGTTTTTATTTACAGTTGAAGTCGGGGAGTTTACATACACTAAGTTGACTGTGCCTTTAAACAGATTGGAAAATTCCAGAAAATGATGTCATGGCTTTAGAAGCTTCTGGCTAATTGACATCATTTGAGTCAATTGGGGGTGTACCTGTGGATGTACTTCAAGGCCTACTTTCAAACTCAGTGCCTCTATGGTTGACATCATGGCAAAATCAAAAGAAATCAGCCAAGACCTCAGAATTTTTTTCCCAAATGCCTGAGGGTACCACGTTCATCTGTACAAACAATAGTATAAACGCAAGTATAAACACCATGGGACCGCGCAGCCGTCAAACTGCTCAGGAAGGAGACGCGTTCTGTCACCTAGAGATGAACGTACTTTGGTGCGAAAAGTGCAAATAAATCCCAGAACAAGAGCAAAATACCTTGTGAAGATGCTGGAGGAAACAGGTATAAAAAAATCTATATCCACAGTAAAACGAGTCCTATATCGACATAACCTGAAAGGCTGGTCAGCAAGGAAGAAGCCACTGCTCCAAAAACCGCCATAAAAAAAAACCAGACTACGGTTTGCAACTGCACATGGGAACCTAGATCGTACTTTTTGGAGAAATGTCCTCTGGTCTGATGAAACAAAAATAGAACTGTTTGGCCATAATGACCATCGTTATTTTTGGAGGAAAAAAGGGGGAGGCTTGCAAGCCGAAGAACACCATCCCAACCGTGAAGCACGGTGTTGTGGGGGTGCTTTGTTGCAGGAGGGACTGGTGCACTTCACAAAATAGATGGTATCATGAGGAGGTAAAATTATGTGGATATATTGAAGCATCATCTCAAGACATCAGTCAGGAAGTTAAAGCTTGGTCGCAAAATGGGTATTCCAAATGGACAATGACCTCAAGCATACTTCTAAAGTTGTGGCAAAATGGCTTAAGGACAACAAAGTCAAGGTATTGGAGTGGCCATCACAAAGCCCTGACCTCAATCCTATAGAACATTCTGGGCAGAACTGAAAAAGCGTGTGTGAGCAAGGAGGCCTAGAAACCTGACTCAGTTACAGCAGCTCTGTCAGAATGAATAGCCAAAATTCACCCAACTTATTTTGGGAAGCTTGTGGAAGGCTACCCGAAACGTTTGACCCAACAATTTAAAGGGAATGCTACCAAATACTAATTGAGTGTATGTAAACTTCTGACCCACTGGGAAAGTGAAAAATAAATCATTTTCTCTACTATTATTCTGACATTTCACATTCTTAAAAAAAAGTGGTGATTCTAACTGACCTAAGCCAGGGAATTTTTACGAAGATTAAATGTCAGAAAATGTGAAACTGAGTTGAAATGTATTTGGCTAAGGTGTATGTAAACTTCTGACTTCAACTGTTTATATATATATTTTTTAAAATCGGACGATTAATAGGTATCGGCTTTATTTGGTCCTCCAATAATCGGTATCAGTGTTGAAAAATCATAATTGGTCGACCTCAAAAATACACTGTACAAAAGTATTATGGACACGCCTCCGAATAAGTGGATTCTGCTATTTCAGTCACACCCGTGGCTGACAGGTGTATAAAATCAAGCACACAGCCATGCTGTGTCTCCATAGACAAACATTGGCAGTAGAATAGCTTTACTGAAGAGCTCAGTGACTTTCAATGTGGCACTGTCATAGGGTGCCACCTTTCCAGCAAGTCAGTTCGTCAACTTTGTGTACTGCTAGATCTTCCCTGGTCAACTGTAAGTGCTGTTATTTTGAAGTGGAAACGTCTAGGAGCAACGATGGCTCAGCCGCGAAGTGGTAGGCCTCGCAAGCTCACAGAAGGGACTGCCGAGTGCTGAAGCACGTAGCGCGTAAAAATCGTCTGCCTTCGGTTGCAACACTCACTAACGAGTTCCAAACTGGCTTTGGAAGCAACGGTAGCACAAGAACTGTTCGTCGGGAGCTTCATGAAGTGGGTTTCCATAGCCGAGCAGCCTCACACAAGTCTAAGATCACTATACGCAATGCCAAGCGTTGACTGGAGTGGTGTAAAGCTCACCGCCATTGAACTCTTGAGCAGTAGAAACCTTTTTAATGGAGTGATGAATCACGCTTCACCATCTGGCAGTCCGACAGACGAATCTGGATTTGGTGGATGCCAGGAGAACACTACCTGCCCAAATGGGCTAGGCCCTTTAGTTCCAGTGAAGGGAAATCTTTACGCTACGGCATAAAATGACATTCTAGATGATTCTGTGCTTCCAACTTTGTGGCAAAAGTTTGGGGAAGGCCCTTTCCTGTTTCAGCATGACAATGCCCCCGTGCACAAAGCGAGGTCCATACAGAAATGGTTTGTCGAGATCGGTGTGGAAGAACTTGACTGGTTTGCACAGAGCTCTGACCTTAATCAAACACTTTTGGGATGAACTGGAACGCCGACTGCAAGCCAGGCCTAATCGCCCAACATCAGTGCCCGACCTCACTAATGCTCTTGGGGCTGAATGGAAGCAAGTCCATGCGACAATGTTCCAACATCTAGTGGAAAGCCTTCCCAGAAGAGTGAAAGCTGTTATAGCAGCAAAGGGGGGACCAATTCCATATTAATGCCCATGATTTTGGAATGAAATGTTCAACCAGCAGGTGTACACATAATGTTGGTCATGTAGTGCATTATTAAAAACAATGATGAGTGTGAAATATGGCCTACTAAACCAAATGTCAAAGGTGTTTAGGCTTATGTGTTGGTGTTTAGGCATACGTGTTGGTATAAGAGAAGAGCACAGCATACCAAATATTTTTAGGCAGTGAATATACAGCCGACAGATTTTGTAACCCTAACCCTAACCCTCAGAAAACTGAACACAGCAATGTTCTTGTATTGAAAGCTAGCTAGCTACATCCTATCAAACCTGTCGTCTGGTGTGTTTGGTTAGCCTGCTAGCTAGTGGAAAGCAGGTTAGGAATTAAGATAACTAGCTAGGATGTCATGCTAGCAACAATGCTAACCATTTAGATAGCTATCAAGCTAAACACTTAGCTAGATGCCATGGCAAGCAAGGTTAGGAATTAAACTAGTTAGCTAGCCTGTTTTGCTATCGACGACGCTAACCATTTATCTAGTTAACAAGTTAAACATTTGACTAGCTGGCATCGGGAGTATGGGGTAATGTTAGTTACAGCGTGGTGAGGTTGAATACAATTTCTTCCACATCTTTCTAGCTAGCTATTTATCTAGCTAGTTGTAGCCAAAGGACTTTCTACAATTACTAGCTAGCTTGCAACATTAGCAAAGATACCCGCACAGTCACATTAGCTAGCTAACAACATAACATTTACATATTCTGGAGGCAGTGGAAACACAAAAATCGACCATGGCCAGCCAGGCCGAGCCAGGTTCACTTCACAGTGCGAGGCTTTAGAATCGTGTTTCTTCTCGAATTTGAGCAAAGACATACGCTACAACGGGAATTGACTTCACCCTTTCTATTGAGAAAAAACCATACACCTTAGACCGGGTATACTGTAGGATTTTACAGATTTCCCCCCAAAACAGATGTCCCTCTCCAGAGAAGCTTGCCTGTTCCCTCATGTGTAGGTAGGCTGATGTTGCCCCTAGACGTGACTTGGGTCAGTTTTGAATTTTTTCCCTAAATGATTGAGGTTAGGATTGGGGGAGCGGAAGCTTATCCCATTTTGCTCATCCTGAATTTAAGGATGAGCATAATGAATTTAATTCTGCTGCTCTATCGATTGCTACATACATTCACTGTGAAGAAGAAACGATAGTGGAAGTGGTGTTTTGGTCAGTTTGATGTGGATGGATAGTCAGAATAGATCCCATCTGCACTGAGGGGGAACTTCAAGCCGGAGTGTGAAAAATAAACCTTCAAAGTAGGTATGTTTCCAGAGAGTGCATTTGTTACAGTACAAAATGATAAAGAGACTGCTGATAAGTCAGTCAGTTAACAATTGTGGTCTCAGTTTAAAGTGACAAGAAGATGGTAGGATTCACACAGCAGGACCACAAAAACAGCTGAAGAGGACGCCCCTCCCAACGACCACAGACACCACAACAAAACCCTTTGTTTTGATTCCTCCACTACTGTAGACCACCGACAACTTTCTCTCTGACATGTCCTCATAGAATCTCCAGTAAGCTTCAAACTGCTGTTTTGGCATCTGATTACCTCATCTAATGTCATGCTTACTGTTTATGCAAGTGGTACTCGTGAAAATATATGTTTTGATATATCAGAAGTGTCTTGGAATACTTTCATTCTTTATTTCTTACAATTTGATTGGCTCATAGGTGCTGTACCATGGAACCAGCTTGGCTTTGGTTCCAAAACAGTTGTGAGGTGTGACAATGTCTGTCACGGCCGTCAGAAGAAGAGGACCAAGGTGCAGCGTGGTGAGCGTAAATTTTCCTTTTTATTTAAAATGTCGCCAAAAAAAAAAAAAAAAAAAAAAAACAACCGTAAAGATTACAGGGCATTAGCGCCACAAACAAAGTTAACTACCCACACTGAAAGGAGTGAAAAAGGGATACCTAAGTATGGTTCCCAATCAGAGACAACGATAGACAGCTGTCCCTGGTTAAGAACCATACCCGGCCAAAACATAGAAATAAAGAAACATAGAAAACAAAACAGAATGCCCACCCGAAATCACACCCTGACCAAACCAAATAGAGACATAAAAAGGCTCTCTAAGGTCAGGGTGTGGCAATGTCTGACATAGGCTACTTTTCTTTTAAGGTGAACTATCTCTTTAACTGAAACATTATTCTGACTTTTATTGGCACGCTTGACACACTCACAAGTCTGCACCACAAGTCCCAGAACCCCTTTGAAGCCATTGTTCACAGGAGGTGCTTGAAGTTGCACATACATATGGGTTCAAGCTAGTTCCTGTCAGCATTTCTCTCTTTACTATGAGCTCAAGTTTGAGGAAAAGAAGAAACAGATCAGGCGTTTGACGAGTGGAGACAGACGGGGCAGACACATAATTTAGGCCAAGGATAGAAGCCAAGGATATAGAAGCTCCATTCTTGTGATCCAGTCCTTGTGTATCATGTTCTACTACTCTAGCTCAAAGCCTTTATTACTGGTTGTCCTCATCGTGCTGTTCAACGGTAGGCCATCTTTCTCTATGTACTATGTACTGTAGATGTAGCCTACTAGAATGGCAGTGACTGCGTATGTTCGGATCAAATGTTGAAGGATTATTATTTCTCATAAATTCCTGATCTGTAAAAGTTATGACTTAAACTATAGGAAAAGGAACTTTAGTAACCCAACTCTTTATCATCGAACTCACAGGTCAGAGGTGGTGATACTCACTAGCACAGAGTATGTATGGTATGTCTCTGAACAACCAAGATGGTGTTTTTATTTCATTTTATTTAAATTTCACCTTTATTTAACAAGGTAGGCCAGTAGAGAACAAGTCCTCATTTACAATTGCAACCTGGCCAAGATAAAGCAAAGCAGTTCGACACATACAACAACACAGAGTTACACATGAAGTAAAACAAAACATACAGTCAATAATACAATAGAAAAAAAGTATATATACAGTGTGTGCAAATGAGGTAGGATAAGGGAATTAAGGCAATAAATAGGCCATAGTGGCGAAATGGGCTGTATAATTAATCCCAATGTTTTTGTCACTTTTTGCTTGTGGAATATGTGACAAGGTGACAAAGTTCTCCATAACCTTTCTTTGAATTGGGGTACAGTAGGCCTATATACAGTGCCTTCAGAACGTTTTCACACCCCTTGACTTTTTCTACATTGTGTTGTAATAGAGCCTGCATTTAAAATGGATTAAATTGAGATTTGTGTCACTGGCCTACACACAATACCTGTGGATTTATATTTTTTGACATTTTTTAACAAATTAATAAAAAAAATGAAAAGATGAAATGTCTTGAGTCAATAAGTATTCAACCCCTTTGTTATGGCAAGCCTAAATAAATTCAGGAGTAAAAATGTGCCTAACAAGTTGCTTGGACTCTGTGTGCAATATAGTGTTTAACATGATTTTTAAATGACTACCTCATCTCTGTAGCCCACACATACAATTACAGTGCCTTCCAAAAGTATTTACACCTTGACTGTTTCTACATTTTGTTGTGTTACAAATTGGGATTAAATGTATTTCATTGTCTTTTTGTTGTCAACGATCTACACAAAATACTCTGTAATGTAAGTATTCAACCCCCTGGGTTAATAAATGTTCGAGTCACTACTTTGTTGAAGAACATTTGGCAGCGATTACAGCTGTGAGTCTTTCTGGGCAAGTCTCTAAGAGCTTTCCACAGCTGGATTCTGCAACATTTCCCATGATTATTTTCAATATTCTTCAAGCTCTGTCAAATTGGTTGTTCATCATTGCTAGACAACCATTTTAAGGTCTTGCCATAGATTTTCAAGTAGATTTAATTCAAAACTGAAAATAGGCCACTCAGGAACATTCACTGTCCTCTTCTTAGTAAGCAACTCCAGTGTAGATTTGGCCTTGTGTTTAAGGTTATTGTCCTGCTGAAAGGTGAATTCATCTCCCGGTGTCTGGTGAAACTCAGACTGAACCAGGTTTTCCTCTAAGATTTTGCCTGTGCATTTGGCCTCCATTCTGTTTCCCTATTTATCTTGAAAAATTCCCCAGTCCTTAACGATTACAAGCATACCCATAACATGAGGCAGCCACCTCTATACTTGAAAATAGGGAGATTGGTACTCAGTAATTTGATGTATTGGATTTGCCCCAAACATAACGCTTTGTATTCAGGACAAAAAAGTGAATTGCTTTGCCACATGTTTTGCAGTGCCTTGTTGCAAATATTCCTTTGAGCATGATGAAATTATGAATGACACTTTGGATGGTGTATCAATACACCCAATCACTACAAAGATGCTGGCATCCTTTCTAACTCAGTTCCAGAGAGGATGGAAACTGCTCAGGGATTTCACCATGAGGTCAATGGTGACAGTTACAGAGTTTAATGGTTGTGATCAGAGAAAACTGAGGATGGATCAACAACATAGTAGTTACTCCACAATACTAACCTAATTGACAGAGTAAAAAGGAAGCTTTTACAGAACACACATATTCTAAAACATGCATCTGTTTTGCAATAAGACACTAAAGTAAAACTACAGCTGTAATCGCTGCCAAATGGGATTCTAACATGGATTGACTCAAGGGTGTGAATACTTACGTAAAGTAGATATTTCTGTATTTCATTTTAAATAAATTTGCCAACATTTCTAAAAGCATGTTTTTACTTTGTCATTTCAGGGTATGATTGAGAGAAAAAATCTATTCAATCCATTTAGAATTCAGGCTGTAACACAACAGAATGTGGAATAAGTCAAGGGGTATGAATACTTTCTGAAGGCACTCTCATACCTTCTAAAAGGCATTCTAATTTTTGTAATATATCCCTATGAAGACATTTTTGTCCAAGGAATATTTGTGGATCATATCTCTAGTCAATGAAAACTGGTAACTGGGTTCCTGGGATAAGACAAATATACAGGAAGTATAAACAATACTGTATGCACAGTGATGAAAATATATACAACACTGTGTATATTTGATGAAGTATATTGTACTTCTCTTTTCCTACTAGCACTGACTTTGCTGATAACTTCTTAATTAAAGGAAAAATGTACTTACTACGACTGTGATATGTGGTTGTCTCAACTAGCTATCTTAAGATGAATGCACTAACTGTAAGTTGCTCTGGATAAGAGTGTCTGCTAAATGACTAAAATATGAATTATATTAAATTAAATTAAGTATACATTTTGTAATATAGAACATCGTTTTATTTTATTTTATTAAAAGTAAAAGATCTTTAAGGTTCATTACAATATTAATTTACAATATGTGTGTTATGCTATCAAGTGGAGATTGAAGTTATAGAACAAACAAAAAAACATATTGTGTACCTAAATCATCAGGTCATGTCCTACCTTGTTGACAACTTCCTCTCTCTTTTTCAGGACACAACTGGGCAGATAAAGTGGTAGGAATCATAGGTCATGATATCACCATCCGCTTCTCATTTCAGAACACGTTCAAAGCATCTGGTAATCGGTCAATTAGTCTTTACAAAAATTCTGTAAAGATCGGTGAATGTAATCATGATGTGCACAGCTGTTGCTCACAAAGCCACCTCTGCATCTCTGAGAATAAAGAGTTCTTTTTCTTCATCCAAAATCTGACATCAGTTGACAACGGAACATATTGGATCACGTTGTTCCAAATCAATAGAGATCCTCCCATGCTAAAAAGCAATGAGGTGTCGCTTATCCTTCAATCGGATGGTAACACCACAGGTAGGCTATAAGATCGCTCTCGTCACAGTGTAATGTCTATAACTATTCTAAGTCAATGTCAAGCACAAGGGTTTTCATTATACGTCACATTACGTTTTTTATTTATATTAAAGCATTGTCCGTCCAGCCTGTATTGTACCCAGCTAAATGTACAACCTTTTTACAAGTTAAAAATTGAAAACCAACCCAGGCAACTGTTTTAAATGAGCTAACTATGGACCTTTAAAGCCTTTGGTCAACATTGTGGTCCTTGAAGATGGATGTTCTAGACAGCATGACCCTACTCTGCTTTACCTTCATTTACTGTCTCATCTAGTTTCACCTAAGGAGCCATTTTCTATTCCAGAATCCCCATCACGCACCTCTAACGATGATGATATCAGCGACAGTGGAAACGCCAACAATGTCTATGTCCTGATCATCTTTGCTGTTTTGGGGGTATCCATCATAGCTCTGTTAATCGGACTGCTTGGTTGGTTCTGCTGGACCTACAAAAGGAGCCCAGGTACTGAAGAGGCCTATCATTATCCCTAACCATACATATCATAAGCAGGAGGTTGGTGGCACCTTAATTAGGGAGGAAGGGCATGTGGTAATGCTGGAGTGGAATTTGTGGAAAGGTATCAACAACATCAAATGCATGGTTTCCATGTGTTTGACGCCATTCCATTTACTTATGTTCCAGACATTATTATGAGCCGTCCTCCCCTCAGCAGCCTCAGCAGCCTCCACTGATACCATAGTATCTCTTGTAGTTGTAATTCTATACAATCCAGTTAGATTAAGGCCTTGGTTCTTGTCCATCGACTTCTTTCTCTCTGCACTTAATGTCGACACCTGGACCAAAGATATGTGTTTATTATCTGAAACATAGCTTTACAGTCTGAAATCAGTCCAATCATTCTGCTTGATCAAACTGACAAATGGAGTAATTCTTAAGGGAGCTGAAATCAATAGCATCAGTAGTTTGGTTTCCATCCAATTGGTGATAGATTTGAAATGCAAATATATATATTATGCGCATTTTTCTCATCAGAGATGTGTTTCCATCCAATTAATATTTTGCAGATAAAACTCTGTGCGTAATCAAATTAACCAAAAGTAAAATTATCTTGCGGAAGTTTGTAATTTCCTGTTTTACTTCTGGGAGAAATGACGTTAACAATTCTGATTACCTTTGTGCAAAGGAAGAAAGTGAAGACTCCTCCCTCGCTAACGGAGGGAGCATCACAGAGCTAGAGGCGTCACTACAGACCCGGGTTCGATCCCGGCTGTGATCGGGAGTCCCATAGGGCAGCGCACAATTGGCCCAGCGTCATCCGGGTTAGGGGAGGGTTTTGCCGCGGGGGGGGGGGAGGCTTTACTTGGCTCATCGCGCTCTAGTGACTCCTTGTGACGGGCCGGGTACCTGCAGGCTGACCCCGGTCATCAGTTGAATAATGTTTCCTCCGACACGTTGGTGCGGCTGGCTTCCGGGTTAAGCAGGCGGGTGTTAAGGAGCATGGTTTGGCGGGTCATGTTTCGGAAGACTCGTGACTCCACCTTTGCCTCCCGAGCCCATTGCAGCGATGAGACAAGATCGAAATTGGGGAGATTATGATAATGAAATGAAATCCGGCAGTACTCTTCTCACAAAAACATCTGTAGCGTCTGAGCTACAAACTAATATGACCACACTGCGGAAAGGGGAGACTCTCACGAAAATGATGGTGTTCTTCATTTTACTCTACGACCCCCACAAGTTTAATGGGAATCGTCTGAAGGTAACCAATCCAAATGAATGGAAGTAGTGTATGGAGATAGTTTTGTATAGTAGTAATGGCAAAGTTCCATAGATTTTGTTATACCTAATGGAGTACTACATTTCAAAATATAATAGCTAAATGAACCCACTGGTAGTGGGAGGACCACATACGTATCATTGTGTGACTCCAAGTTTACTTCACTATGATGGTTATTATATCAACATTTGTGCATAAAGGCATTTCCACTGCCATTTTTTGCATAATTAATTTTAAAGATCCCACTATACGTAGCGTATTTTGTATTGTCGACATTTGTAAAACTGACAAATTTCCTCTTTCCATCAGGCCTGTCGTGACATTTTTTATCAGACATGTACTTTACTTGCATGAAAATGCTGGATGGAAACCTTGTTAGTGAGATGAAATACAACCCTTCGAATGAGCCACTGTAGCTGTTTCACATGCATGACTCACGCACTTTGATATGAGCCTCCTTTAACCAGAGGAAATAACCACCTACACAGAGAATTCAAATTAGCACAGAGACAGGGAGAAAAATTGCACATTGTTTGTTTTCACAAATGCTGTCTCAAACTCTCGTTTGCTTTTCTCCTGACCCACTTAAAAACAGAGCATCATGTTTCTTTGATGTGTTTTTTGGTATCCCCCCCACATATCATGTTTTGTACCTCCTTGAACAAATGCCTTCTCAAGCACTACTATGTACCAGCAGAAAAGGCTATCTTTCCACCCAGCGACTTCATCTGACTTTGAGGAAAAGTGTCACTGACTCAGATTGATTGCAGATACAAGCAGCACAACACAGCAAAGATGATCTGGACAACTAAAATCCTTGGATATGAATAGAATAACCCATCTTCAACCCTTAATACTATAGGCCATGATCTTATATCATCTTGTGGTTGGTGCCGTTTAAGATGCGGGAGGATGTTTTTTTTGTTTTTGTTTCTTCTTGAACATTGGCCTTATTTCTATTTCAGCATATCAGATGACTCTCATTCAAATTCCATTCACCCAGTTCAATGTAACATTGATAGATTTAGGCTATACTCTAATTTTCCCTATGCCCCATCATGAGGTTGCTACAACCTAGGCTATAAACGAAAGTTTACAACGTAAGTGCACACAGGTCGAGAGACAAATTTGATGTGACAGACAGTGACAGACTTGCCTGCATGTAGCTGATGTAGGGTGTAATCACTAGTATAAACAGTTGCAAATAAGAGTTTCTATTGGATAAATTCAGGTATGTTTAGCCCCGTTTTGTTCCATTTGCTTCCGTTTAAAAAACGTTTTTCAACAGAATCTGATGAATGAATCACGCGTAAACACAGTTCACTTTCATGGAAGCCACGCCCTATGCGCTCTCCTTCTCTCACCTCTTCCCTTCGCTTGTGGACATCAATGCACAACACATCAGCTGTATTTGATCCGGTGAAAAAACCTTTCCAAGTCAAACCGCTACACTACATTGTCACCATATTAGCTAAAGTAATGTCATAGTCAGCATAGCTAATAAAACTAACGTATTAGTAAACCCGCTACAATCATGCAGTAACATTAGTGTACAGTCAGTAAGCAGTTACACCAGCTGCAATAAATTAGTTATACCAAAAGCTTACCTTGACTTCCAGTGTTGTGCAGCCAGCTAGCTAACATAGCATACCTCTGTTTGTGCAGGGTGTTTTAGTAGGCTGAAGGTGAAAAAAAATGACACTCTCTCTCTCCATTTCCCTATTTCTTCTCCTTCATTTTGGAAATGTATTTGTTCAAAACTGTTAAACTATTGGCTTTCTTTATCTTTGAGTCAACTACTCACCACATTTTATACACTGCAGTGCTACCTAGCTGTAGCTTATGCTTTCAGTACTAGATTCATTATCTGATCCTTTGATTGGGTGGACAACACTTCAGTTCATGCTGCAAGAGCTCTTATAGGCTGGAGGAAGTCCTCCGGAAGTTGTCGTAATTACTTTGTAAGTCTATGGAAGGGGCTGAGAACCACGAGCCTCCTAGGTTTTGTATTGAAGTCAATGTACCCAGAGGAGTTTAAGATAAGTGACAAAATGCAGGATCATTTGTCTATGATTAACACATAGTAAAATATTTATCTTGTGTCCAGAAGGGGACCAGCAAGAGAACCTCAAGGCCAAGCAACAGGTAAGATCACACTCTATAAGTGTCTCTCAGAGTCCTGGCCATTCTTTGGTTTGTTAGAATTTTGACAAATTTGCTTAGCAACAACCATAAGACACATTCCTAATACAAAGTTTAAAAAAAATGATGCTTCAATGTTTGTATTTTGACAGATTTATTAGATCAAATCCAATAAATTGCAAAGGTTCTGTTTTATAAAATGCATACTGTGTACATTTTCAGGGGTCAGGAGAGGCATCCACCTCCATGTCTGTGTATTCTGTAGAATACGGTGTGCTGGACTTCAACAGTAGACCCAATGGAGAAGAGGGGAACACGCATGGGAGGGAGAGGGAGGGAGGAGTGGTAAGGTCTGCAGAGACAGTGGAATATGCTGCAATCACCTTTCCCCCACAACAAAGGGTGTCATATGGGAGATAGTGAGTCAACTCAAACTCTATTAAATACAAACAGCGTTGCTTGATTTGAACTGGATGCCATCAACATATGGAACAGGTGCTAAGAGAATGATGCTGCGGTTGATGTGTCACTCTGAGGTGATAGATACCGTAAGAATGGAAATACTTAGTCCTATATTAATAAAAACACCCTCCCTGTGCGGCTATGCGTGACTGTACCCTACTGGAAATACAACAAAAAAACGTTGTAGATACAATAACCCATTTGACTGTAACACAAATTGAATTTTAACATGTTTTTTTTTTTAACATTTTTTTTATAAAGTCATGGAACATTAATTGCGTGTAAAATTTCCGGTGGGGTTTTGCACGGATAAACACGCTTGTAATAGGTTATTGTTTTCTCACAGAGTGTCATGTTGTTTGTTTACTCTGACACTATTTGGATTACCAGAAGTATCTGGGTGGGATTTTACAAAAGAATTAGCATGGTCCTCTGCAATCCAACTAAGTTCTCATTAAATGGAGTTTACTTGACAGATGTATTTTTTTTTTTGCATCCCTCAATGGTTTGAAATTCACAATGATTGACATACATGTATACTGGGAAAATCAAGTTTCAAAGAAATGATTTTGTATAATAGGTGATCGTATCGCACGGATTACATTCTGATCTAATTGAGCTCTTTCACAGATGTTGTTTTTAGATTTAGATGCCTCGAAGTATGGAGGATTTGGAGGATTTTAATTTGAATGTATCACTGGCAATTGCTATTAGGCAATGTTTGTGCAGAGTTACTCTGTCCAGTGTCTGTGTTCTTTTGCCCATCTTAATCTTAAATTTTTATTGGCCAGTCTGAGATATGGCTTTTTCTTTGCAACTCTGCCTAGAAGGCCAGCATTCCGGAGTTGCCTCTTCACTGTTGATGTTGAGACTGGTGTTTTACGGGTACTATTTAATGAAGCTGCCAGTTGAGGACTTGTGAGGTGTCTGTTTCTCAACCTAGACACTCTAATGTACTTGTCCTCTTGCTCAGTTGTGCACCGGGGTCTCCCACTCCTCTTTCTATTCTGGTTAGAGACAGTTTGCACTGTTCTGTGAAGGGAGTAGTACACAGCGTTGTACGAGATCTTCAGTTTCTTGGCAATTTCTCGCATGGAACAGCCTTCTTTTCTCAGAACAAGAATAGACTGACGAGTTTCAGAAGAAACTTCTTTGTTTCTGACCATTTTGAGCCTGTAATCAGACCCACAAATGCTGATGCTCTAGATACTCAACTAGTCTAAAGAAGGCCAGTTTTATAGCTTCTTTAATCAGTACAACATTTTTCAGCTGTGCTAACATCATTTCAAAAGGGTTTTCTAATGATCAATTAGCCTTTTAAAATTATAAACTTGGATTAGCTAACACAACTTGCCATTGGAACACAGGAGTGATGGTTGGTGATAATTGGCCTTTGTACGCCTATGTAGATATTCCATAAAAAGTCATCCATTACCAGCTACAATAGTCATTTACAACATGAACAATGTCTACACTGTTTTTCTGATCAATTTGATGTTATTTTAATGGACAAAAAATGTGCTTTTCTTTCAAAGACAAGGACATTTCTAAGTGACCCCAAACTTTTGAACGGTAGTGTATTTTAATAGCACTAAACACAAATCGCATTTCATAAATCTTTGTTCATCTCATGATTTTAACCCAATTAACTCCAAAATGTCTCGAAGATTTCACCATCATTGTGAAGCACTAGTTATTTTGTTGCTTTGACAAAGTAATTTCTGAAGATTTTATTTATTTAATGTGATTAGTGATTCATTTACGTCTGTCCCTCATTTTAATGTCAACCCTGTTGAACTGAACTCTCATTTAATTATGGTGAAACTATTCCCTTTTTCTGTTAAAATCTAAACAAACAAACATAGTCATAGTGTAAAAGCAGGTGAGCTGGTTCTTCTCTTTGTGTCCATTTTCTGGTGTTTTGTGGTGGAAAACTAAGCATGTCTACCCATAGATAGACAGGCTAGATTTTTTGGGGGAAGCTTGCATTAAATTGCCACTTCCTCATAGCAAATGCTCCAGTGTTAAATCAACACTGAGAGTGTTAAACCTAACACTGTTCCAGTGTCTATACGAGTACACAATTTCAGTGTTAAATTAACACACTCCTTTTTGTAAAGCCTTATTTGCATATTTCCCAGAGTGCATTTTAAAGAATTGTAGTTACCACCCATAACTGTAGTTGCTAGTGACAACGACTTAGTTCTTACATTCATTAAATTTCAGGGTGTGTGGCCTTCACCAAGTGAGTTTCTCTTATCTTAGGACTAGCAGCCTGTCCATGAGGTGTACTTGTACATCAAGCCACCTTGCGCTACAGAAACAGGAAATAAGATTCTGTCCCAACCATTCTGGCTCAGACAAGGCTTAGGATAGGTTTACTGTATCTCAGTATTTAATTTATACAATCTGGTGGTTATTTAAACCGGTGGGCATTAACATAACATCATGTCAACATATTACCAGTCAGATAGAAGGGCAATAAGGGCAATAGCAGGCACAAAGATAATAGGAGAGAGTGAAAGGGGGTTTCTTGCTTTCATATACAATGTGTGTGGTCTATGTCATTGTGTAAAATTACCACTGGAGACTGGCAGTAGATTACAGTATGGCTCTAGCTACGGTGCCTTTGGAAAGTATTTAGACCCTTTTTACTCAGTACTTTGTTGAAGCGTATTTGGCAGCTATTACATCCTCAATTCTTCTTGGGTATGACGCTGCAAGCTTGGCACACCTGTATTTGGGGAGTTTCTCGACATTCTTTTCTGCAGATCCTGTCAAGCTCTGTCAGGTTGGATTAGGAGCGTAGCTGCACAGCTCTATCAGGTCTCTCCAGAGATGTTTGATCTGGTTCAAGTCCGTGCTCTGGCTGGATCACTCAAGGGCATTCAGAGACTTGTCCCAAAGCAACTCCTGCGCTCTGGAGCAGATTTTCATCAAGGATCTCTCTGTACTTTGCGCCGTTCATCTTTCCCTCGATCCTGACTAGTCTCCCAGTCCCTGCCGCTGAAAAAACATCCCCACAGCAAGATGCTTCCACCACCATGCTTCACCGTAGGGATGGTGCCCGGTTTCCTCCAGACATGAAGCTTGGCATTCAGGACAAATAGTTCAATATTGGTTTCATCAGACCAGAGAGTCATGTTTCTGATGGTGTGAGAGTCTTTAGGTGCCTTTTGGCAAACTCCAAGCCGGCTGTCATGTGCCTTTTACTGAGTGGCATCCGTCTGGCCACTCTACCATAAAGGCCTAATTGGTGGAGTGCTGCAGCGATGGTTGGCCTTCTGGAAGGTTCTCCCATCCCCACAGAAGAACTCTAGAGCTCTGTCAGAGTTACCATCAGGTTCTTGCTCACCTCCCTGACCAAGGCCCTTCTTCCCCGATTGCTCAGTTTGGCCGGGCGGCCAGCTCTAAGAAGAGTCTTGGTGGTTCCAAACTTCTTCCATTTAAGAATGATGGAGATCACTGTGTTCTTGGGGACCTTCAATGCTGCAGAAATGTTTTGGTACCCTTCCCCAGATATGTGCCTCAACACAATCCTGTCTTGGAGCTCTACGGACAATTACTTCGACTTCATGGCTTGGTTTTTGCTCTGACATGCACTGTCAACTGTGGGACCTTATATAGACTGGCGTGTGCTAATCAATTGAATTTACCACAGGTGGACTCCAATCAAGTTCTAGAAATCTCAAGGATGATCAAGGGAAACAGGATGCACCTGAGCTCAATTTCGAGTCTCAACGCAAAGGGTCTGAATACTTATGTAAATAAGGTATTTCCGTATTTTGTTTTTAATACATTTGCAAAAATTCTACAAACCTGTTTACGCTTTGTCATTCATGGGGTGTAGATTGCTGAGGATTTTTATTTATTGAATACATTTTAGAATAAGGCTGTAACGTAACATAATGTGGAAAAAGTAAAGGGTTGTGAATGCTTTCCGAAGGCACTGTAAGCAGCACCCATCCTTTTGTTTCTATATTTCCATCACCTTCATGAGGGCTTTTACCAAGTGTTTGTCGCTCGCAGCTTGTGGTGTGTGATGCTTACTGAAGAGTTAATAACCACCACCTCTGGCTCTGCACAAGATCTCAGGCATGCAGGTCACAAGTCTCTTTGAAAAACTGTTGCCCCATCAGCCCACAATCTAACCACACCACACTCCATAGCTGTGTTGTCAGCATGTTTACCACAAGATTTTTCTCTCTTACGGTTAGCATTAGCAAACAGGTCTAATTTTCCTAATACAAACTTGACCTTATTAACTACAGAGTATGCTGAGATGGCATGGCACCAATCTAGTTGAGGTCAACATAAAGCATCTGAATTTCCAATTGGCGTCACCAGAAAATGCAGAGCAACACAACACAGAGCAATATAGTACAAGTTGGAAACTTTTCATTAGTCATTTCAGTATGGTCTGATCATGTGTTGATCAGAGTGTTGTACACCACAGAGTACATGTAATATCAGATGACAAGATGGCGCCGACAGAGATGGTCGCCTCACTTCAGGTCCTTACGAAACTATGCAGTAATTTGTTTTTTATGTATTATTTCTGACATTGTTAGCCCAGAAAAGCTCAAGTGTTATTACATACAGCCGGGAAGAACTATTGGATATAAAAGCGACGTCAATTTACCATCATCACGACCAGGAACACGACTTTCCCAAAGTGGATCCTTTGTTCGGACCTCCACCTTGGACATGGGATCTAATCCCAGAGCAAAACAACGCCGTCGCCGCAGGAGAGGCAGACGGAGCGGCCTACTGGTCAGACTTAGAGGGCGGGCACACCATCCACCACTTCCGAGCATATTACTTGCAAATGTTCAATCTCTAGACAACAAGGTGGACGAAATTAGCGCACGAGTTGCCTTCCAGAGAGACATCAGAAATTGTAACATTCTCTGTTTCACGGAAACATGGCTCACTCGGGATATGTTGTCAGAGTCGATGCAGCCACCTGGTTTCATCATGCATTGCACCGACAGAAACATACATCTCTCTGATAAGAAGAAGGGCGGGGGTGTATGCCTTATGATTAACGACTCATGGTGTAATCATAACAACATAAAGCCACTCATGTCCTTTTTTTCACCTGACCTTAAATGCCGACCGCATTATCTCACAAGAGAACTCTCTTCGATTATAGTCACAGCCGTGTATATCCGTCCCAAGCAGATACCTCAACGGTCATGAAAGAACTTCACTGGACTCTATGTAAACTGGAAACCATATATCCTGAGGCTGCATTTATTGTAGCTGGGGATTTTAACAAAGCTAATCTGAGAACAAGGCTTCCTAAATTCTATCAGCATATCGAATGCGCGACACGAGCTGGTAGCATTCTGGACCATTGCTACTCTAACATCCGCGATGCATACAAAGTCCTCCCCCGCCATCCCTTCGGCAAATCTGACCATGACTCCATTTTGTTGCATCCATCCTATAGGCAGAAACTGAAACAGGAAATACCCTTGCTCAGATCTATCCACCGCTGGTCTGACCAATCGGATTCCACGCTTCAAGATTGGGACTGGGATATGTTCCGGGTAGCCTCAGACAATAACATTGACGTATACACTGACTCGGTGAGCGAGTTTATTAGCAAGTGCATCAGTGATGTTGTACCTACTGTGACTATTAAAACCTTCCCTAATAAGAAACCATGGATTGATGGCAGCATTCGCACAAAACTGAAAGCATGAACCACTGCTTTTAATCATGGCAAGGCGACTGGAAACATGACTGAATACAAACAGTGTAGTTATTCCCTCTGCAAGGCAATCAAACAAGCAAAGCGTCAATATAGAGACAAAATAGAGTCGCAATTCAATGGCTCAAACCCGAGACATATGTGGCAGAGTCTACAGACAATCACGGATTACAAAAAAGAAAACCAGGCCCATCGCGGACATCAACGTCTTGCTCCCAGACAAATTAAACAACTTCTCTGCTCACTTTGAGGACAATACAGTGCCATCAACACGGCCCGCTACCAAAGACTGTGGGCTGTCCTTCTCCGTGGCCGACGTGAGTAAAACATTTAAACACGTTAACCCTCGCAAGGCTGCCGGCCCAGACGGCCACGTCCTCAGAGCATGCGCAGACCAGCTGGCTGGTGTGTTTACGGACATATTCTATTAATCCCTATCCCTATCCCAGTCTACTGTCCCCACATGCTTCAAGGTGGCCACCATTGTTCCTGTTCCCAGGAAAGCTAAAGTAACTGAACTGAATTACTATCACCCATAGCACTCACTTCTGTCATCATGAAGTGCTTTGAGAGACTAGTCAAGGATCATATCACCTTCACCGTACCTGATACCCTAGACCCACTCCAATTCATTTACCGTCCCAATAGGTCCAGAGACGATGCAATCACCATCACACTGCACATTGCCCTATCCCATCTGGACAAGAGGAATACCTATGTAAGAATGCTGTTCATTGACTACAGCTCAGCATAGTACCCTTCAAACTCGTCATTACGCTTGAGACCCTGGGTCTCAAACCCGCCCTGTGCAACTGGGTCCTGGACTTTCTGACGGGCCGCCCCCAGGTGGTGAAGATAGGAAACAACATCTCCACCCCGCTGATCCTCAACACTGAGGCCCCACAAGGGTGCGTTCTCAGCCCTCTCCTATACTCCCTGTTCACCCATGACTGCGTGGCCATGCACGCCTCCAACTCAATCATCAAGTTTGCAGACGACACTACAGTGGTAGGCTTGATTACCAACAACAACGAGACGGCCTAGAGGGAGGAGGTGAGGGCCCTCGGAGTGTGGTGTCAGGAAAATAACCTTTCACTCAACATCAACAAAACAAAGGAGATGATTGTGGACTTCAGGAAACAGCAGACGGAGCATCTCCCACCCCCCTATCCACATCGACGGGACAGTAGTGAAGAAGGTGGAAAGTTTTAAGTTCCTTGGCGTACACACCACGGACAAACTAAAATGGTCCACCCACACAGACAGCGCCTCAGGAGGCTGAAGATATTCGGCTTGTCACCTAAAACACTCACAAACTTTTACAGATGCACAATCGAGAGCATCCTGTCGGGCTGTATCACCGCCTTGTACGGCAACTGCACCGGCCTCAACCGTAAGGCTCTCCAGAGGGTAGTGCGGTCTGCACAACGCATCACCGAGGGCAAACTACCTGACCTCTAGGACACCTATAGCACCAGATGTCACAGGAAGGCCATAAATATCATCAAGGACAACAACCACCCGAGCCACTGCCTGTTCACCCCGCTATCATCCAGAAGGCGAGGTCAGTACAGGTGCATCAAAGCTGGGGCCGAGAGACTGAAAAACATCTTCTATCACAAGGCCATCAGACTGTTAAACAGCCATCACTAACATTGAGTGGCTGTTGCCAACATACAGACTCAAATCTCTAGACACTTTAATAAATTGATTTAATAAAGATATCACTAGTCACTTTGAATAACGCCACTTTAATAATGTTTACATATCCTACATTACTCATCTTATATGTTTATTTTATTATTAAAAAAGAATAATAATAATAAAAAAAATTATCCCCTTTTTTCTCCCCAATTTGCAGTTAGTCTTGTCTCATCGTTGAAAGAGGGAGAGATGAAGGTCAAGAGTCGTGCATCCTCCGAAACATAACCCAACCAAGCCACACTGCTTCTTGACACAATGCCCACTTAACCCAGAACACACCAGCCACACTAACGTGTCGGAGGATACACCGTACACCTGGCGACCGTGCACTACGCCCAGCCCGCCACAGGAGTCGCTAGTGCACAATGGGACAATGATATCCCTGCCTGCCAAACTCTCCCCTAACCCGGACGACGCTGGGCCAATTGTGCACCGCCCCATGGGTCTCCCGGTCACGACAGAGGCTGGACTCAAACCCAGAATCTCTAGTGGCACAGCAGTGCCTTAGACCACTGTGTCACTTGGGAGAACCCACTCATCTCATATGTATATACTGTATTCTGTACCATCTACTGCATCTTGCCTATGCCGCACGGCCAATGCTCATCCATATATTTATATGTACATATTCTTATTCATCCCTTTACATTTGTGTGTATAAGGTAGTCGTTGTGAATTTGTGAGATTACTTGTTAGATATTACTGCACTGTCGGAACTAGAAGCACAAGCATTAACATCTGCTAACCATATGTATGTGACCAATACAATTTGATTTGATATCTGCATAAGTACAATGTAATTACTAGGTGTTACACGGGATTTATCTACTTGAAATTAAGTGTATCTTGAGGGGTACTTCATCATAATGATTGTGTACCTACAAAATACATGATCCATTCTGACAATCTAAATCGTCAGCTTCTGAAAAGCGCCATCCAAGTGAGAAAATACACTCACCAATATACCACAGAGTACATATGTACAGGTGAAGTCAGAAGTTTACATACACCTAGGTTGGAGTCATTAAAACTCGTTTTTCAAACTCTCCACAAATTTCTTGTTAATCAAACTATAGTATTTGGCAAGTCGGTTAGGACATCTACTTTGTGCATGACACAAGAAATTTTTCCAACAATTGTTTACAGACAGATTATTTCACTTATTCACTGTATCACAATTCCAGTGGGTCAGAAGTTTACATACACTAAGTTGACTGTGCCTTTAAACAGCTTGGAAAATTCCAGAAAATTATGGCATGGCTTTAGAAGCTTCTGATAGGCTAATTGACATCATTTGAGTCAATTGAAGGTGTACCTGTGGATGTATTTCAAGGCCTACCTTCAAACTCAGTGCCTCTTTGCTTGACATCATGTGGAAATCAAAAGAAATCAAATAAGACCTCAGAAAAAAATTGTAGACCTCCATTGCTCCATAATCCTTGGGAGCAATTTCCAAACACCTGAAGGTACCACGTTCATCTGTACAAACACCATGGGACCACGCAGCCGTAATACTGCTCAGGAAGGAGACGTGTTCTGTCTCCTAGAGAGGAACTTACTTTGGTGCGAAAAGTGCAAATCAATCCCAGAACAACAGCAAAGGACCTTGTGAAGATGCTGGAGGAAACCGGTACAAAAGTATCTATATCCACAGTAAAATGAGAACTATATTGACATAACCTCAAAGGCTGCTCAGAAAGGAAGAAGCCACTGCTCCAAAACAGCCATTAAAAATCCAGACTATGATTTGCAATTGCACATGGGGACAAAGATCGTACTTTTTGGAGAAATGTCCTCATTTCTGACTAAACAAAAATAGAACTGTTTGGCCATAATGACCATTGTTATGTTTGGAGGAAAAAGGGGGAGGCTTGCAAGCCGAAGAACACCATCCCAACCGTGAAGCATGGGGGTGGCAGCATCATGATGCGGGGGTGCTTTGCTGCAAGAGGGACTGGTGCACAAAATAGATGGCATCATGAGGAGGGGAAAGTATGTGGATATATTGAAGCAACATCTAAAGGCATCAGTCAGGAAGTTAAAGCTTGGTCGCAAATAGGTCTTCCAAATGGACAATGACCCCAAGCATACTTCCAAAGTTGTGGCGAAATGGCTTAAGGACAACAAAGTCAAGGTATCGGAGTGGCCATCACAAAGCCCTGACATCAATCCCATTGAAAATTCGTGGGCAGAACTGAAAAAGCCTGTGCGAGCAAGGAGGCCTTACAAACCTGACTCAGTTACACCAGCTCTGTCATGAGGAATGGGCCAAAATTCACCCAACTTATTGTGGGGCGCTTGTGGAAGGCTACCCAAAACATTTGACCCAAGTTAAATAATTTAAAGGCAATGCTACCAAATACTAATTGAGTGTATGTACACTTCTGACCCACTGGGAATGTGATGAAATAAATAAAAGCTGAAATAAATCCTCTCTATTGTTTTTCTGACATGTCACATTCTTAAAATAAAGTGGTGATCCTAACTGACCTAATACTTTGAATTTTTACTAGGATTAAATGTCAGGAAATGTAAAAAACTGAGTTGAAATGTATTTGGCTAAGGTGTATGGAAACTTTCGACTTCAACTGTATAATACCTGCATAAGTACAACATATAAATCGTCAGCTTCTGAAAAGATTGTCGCAGGATTTACCTATTTAAAGTGAAGTGTAATTATAGTTACCTATAAGCAATTTCTATATAATTTTTTATTACCAAGTGAAAATGCCTACAAACAAAAGAAGAGCTTCTACTATAGTCAATTTTATTTCAACATGTAAAAAGACCTTACATTTCTGACAAAATAATAAGGATTTTATTTTTAGATTAATAATTAGATTAATTAGATTAAACAAAGATATATATATAGGCCTACTCAAAACATAAAATTAACTATTCTAGTGGTGACTCAAATAGTATGGTGAGTAGCTTAGATAGCTAGCTAATTTAGAAAAATTTGATTGTCTTTTTCGTCCATTTTTAATATTACAAGAAACAATGGAAATCGACAACTCTGTCTCTGACAGTCTTCATCCGTTTCGTTCTTGTTTTATATTATTTTATTTTGTACCTTTATTTAAATAGGCAAGTCAGTTAAGAACAGATTATTATTTGCAATGACGGCCTACCAAAAGGCAAAATGCTTCCTGCGGTGATGTGAGCTGGGATAATTAAAAAAAATATATACATATAAATATATACAGTACATACTGTATAGGACAAAACACACATCACGACAAGAGAGACAACACTACATAAAGAGAGACCTAAGACGACAATATAGCAAGGCAGCAACACATGACAACACAGCATAAAACTGTCCAGTTTGAGTGTTAGGTGCAGCTTGTTCCAGTCGCTAGCTGCAGCGAACTGGAAAGGCAAGCGACCCAGGGATGTGTGTGCTTTGGGGACCTTTAACAGAATGTGACTGGCAGAACGGATGTTGTATGTGGAGGATAAGGGCTGCAGTAGATATCTCAGATGGGGGGGAGTGAGACCTAAGAGGGTTTTACAATAAGCATCAACCAGTGAGTCTTGAGACGGGTATACAGAGATGACCAGTTTACAGAGTAGCATAGAGTGCAGTGATGTGTCCTATAAGGAGCATTGGTAGGAGATCTGATGGCCGAATGGTAAAGAACATCTAGCCGTTCGAGAGCACCCTTACCTGCCGGTCTATAAATTACATCTCCCTAATCTAGCATGGGTAGGATGGTCATCTGAATCAGTGTTAGTTTGGCAGCTGGGGTGAAAGAGGAGCGATTGCGATAGAGGAAATCAAGTCTAAATTTAACCTTAGCCTACAGCTTGGATATGTGCTGAGAAACGGACAGTGTACTGTCTATCCACACTCCCAAGTACTTGTATAAGGTGACTACCTCAAGCTCTAAACCCTCAGAGGTAGTAATCACACCCGTGGGGAGAGGGGCATTCTTCTTACCAAACCACATGCCCTTTGTTTTGGGAGGTGTTCAAAACAAGGTTAAGGGTAAATAAAGCTTGTTGGACACTAAGAAAGCTTTGTAGTCGAGCATTTAACACACAATCCGGGGAGGGGCCAGCTGAGTATAAGACTGTATCATCTGCATATAAATGGATGAGAGAGCTTCCTACTGACTGAGCTATGTTGTTGATATAAATTGAGAAGTGTGGGGCCTAGGATCGAGCCTTGGGGTACTCCCTTGGTGACAGGCAGTGGCGGAGACAACAGATGTTCTGACTTTAGACACTGCACTCTTTGAGAGAGGTAGTTAGCACACCAGGCCAAAGACCCCTATCATGACGCTAGGACTAGGGACGCTCGCAGCGGGCCCCGGACAGGAGGGCGACTCTGGCAGCTCCGGGCAGGAGGGCGACTCTGGCATTTCCGGACAGGAGGGCGACTCTGGCAGCTCGGGACCGGAGGGCGACTCTGGCTGCTCCGGACAGGAGGGCGACCCTGGCAGCTCCGGACAGGAGGGCGACTCTGGCTGCTCCGGACAGGAGGGCGACTCTGGCTGCTCCGGACAGGAGGGCGACTCTGGCTGCTCCGGACAGGAGGGCGACTCTGGCTGCTCCGGACAGGAGGGAGACTCTGGCTGCTCCGGACAGGAGAGCGACTCTGGCTGCTCCGGACAGGAGGGAGACTCTGGCTGCTCCGGACTAGAGGGAGACTCTGGCTGCTCCGGACTAGAGTGCGACGCTGGAGGCTCCGGACTAGAGGGCGTCGCTGGAGGCCTCGTGCCATACATCCTCGCTAGAGGCTTCGTGCCATACCTCCTCGCTGGAGGCTTCGTGCCACGGATCATCTCTGGAGGCTTCGTGCCCCGGATCATCACTGGAGGCTTCTTACCCCGGATCATCACTGTAGGCTTCGTGCCATGGATCACCACTGGAGGCTTCGTGCCATGGATCATCACTGGAGGCTTCGTGCCATGGATCATCACTGGAGGCTTCGTGCCATGGATCATCACTGGAGGCTTCGTGCCATGGATCATCACCGGAGTGGAGAGACACACAGGAGGCCTGGCTCTGGGAGAAGGCAAAGGACACTCACCAGGCTGGGGAGACATGCAGGAGGGTTAGGGCTTAGCACAGGCACAGGACTCACCAGGCTGGGGAGACATGCAGGAGGCCTTGTCCTTGACCGAGGCACCGGATACACTGGGCTATGAAGGCGCACTGGAGGGCTCGAGCAAAGAGCCTGCACAACCCGTCCTGGCTGGATGGTGACTTTGGCCCTGCACGTGCGGGGCGCAGGCATAGGACGCACTGGACTGTGCAGACGCACTGGAGACACAGTGCACAGAGCCGGCGCAGGATTTCCTGAACCGTAGAGATGTACTGGAGGTCTGGAGAGCAAGGCTGGCACAATCCGTCCTGGCTCGATGCCCACTCTAGCCCGGCCGATGCGAGGCGCTGGGATATAGCGCACCAGGCTAAGAACACGTACTGGAGACACTGTGCGCTCCACCGCATAACACGGTGCCTGACCAGTACGGCGCTCGCCACGGTAAGCACGGGGAGTTGGCTCAGGTCTCCTACCTGACTCCGCCAATCTCCCCGTGTTCCCCCCCAAAAAATTATTCTGGGGCTGCCTCTCGGGCTTCCTTGCCAGCCGTGTTCGTGTCGCCAACTCCATTCTCTGGTATCCCTCCCCGCACTGTTCTAGAGAATCCCAGGCAGGCTCCGGCACTCTCCCTGGGTCGACCGACCACCTTTCTACCTCCTCACAGATTGTCTCATAGTCCAAATAGTGCTGTTCACCTGTCCAGGAGTCCCTTTCACCACACTGCTTGGTCTTTGGGGGTGGGTAGTTCTGTAACGGCTGTTGGAAGGAGAGGACCAAGGTGCAGCGTGGTACGTGTCCATATTTATTTAATGAACACAGAAATAACAAAAATAACAAAAATAACGACCGAAACAGTTCTGGCTGGTGCAGACACACAACAGAAAACAACTACACACAAACACCCGGTGGGAAAAGGCTACCTAAGTATGGTTCTCAATCAGAGACAATGATTGACAGCTGCCTCTGATTGGGAACCATACCAGGCCAAACACATGGAAATGGAAAACATAGAAAAAACACATAGAATGCCCACCCCAACTCACGCCCTGACCAAACCAAAATAGAGACATAAAAAAGGAACTAAGGTCAGGGCGTGACAATGCCATTTTACAGAGGCCAGTTCATGAAGGAAGGCTTGCTCATTAAAGTTTTTTAGCAAGCATCTATGACAAATCAGGACAGGTCGTTTCACTGAGCAGCCATTACGAACACAGGCTGTAAAGTAAAATATATCATTGTAATGTACTTTATTTGTCTTTATTTTTTTAAATGTTTTTTTCTTCTTGGCTTTCAAAATAGCATCAGACTAAACACTACTCACTCAGTGCCAGGTTGGATGGTGTCCTCAGATCTCTTCTGTTTGTTTGGTAGAGCACCCTCCGTATAGCTTGGAAAAAGGAATTCTTGGTAGCAGTAATCCCTCCTGGTAATTTTGGCCAAAATTAGGTTGTAGGTTTGGAGTTTTGATCTGGAGCGAAGGCCATATTGTAGCGGGTAGCATCCTGCATATGTCCCTGCCGAAGAATCCAAGTTTATCTAACTCCAAATCTATCCTTTTGTACAAAACATGTTGAAAAATGTGAGCGCTCACGTGCAGCATAACGGAGTCACCTCCTCACTGTTGACGTTGAGACTGGTGTTTTGCGGGTACAATTTAATGAAGCTGCCAGTTGAGGACTTGTGAGGCGTCGGTTTCTCAAACTAGACACTCTAATGTACTTGTCCTATTGCTCAGTTGTGCACCGGGGCCTCCCACTCCTCTTTCCATTCTGGTTAGAGCCAGTTTGCGCTGTTCTGTGAAGGGAGTAGTACACAGCGTTGTACGAGATCTTCAGTTTCTTGTCAATTTCTCGCATGGAAGAGCCTTCATTTCTCAGAACAAGAATAGACTGAGGAGTTTCAGAAGAAAGTTATTTGTTTCAGGCCATTTTGAGCCTGTAATCAAACCCACAAATGCTGACGCTCCAGATACTCAACTAGTCGAAAGAAGGCCAGTTTTATTGCTTCTTTAATCAGTACAACATTTTTCAGCTGTGCTAACATCATTTCAAAAGGGTTTTCTAATGATCAATAAGCCATTTAAAATGATAAACTTGGATTAGCTAACACAACATGCCATTGAAACACAGGAGTGATGGTTGCTGATAATGGACCTCTGTACGCCTATGTAGATATTCCATACAAAAATCTGTAGTTTCCAGCTACAATAGTCATTTACAACATTAACAATGTCTACACTGTATTTCTGATCAATTTGATGTTATTTTAATGGACAAAAAAATGTGATTTTCTTTCAAAAACAAGGACATTTCTAAGTGACCCCAAACTTTTGAACGGTAGTGTAGATACTATACATTACCCCTAGTTATCTAGTTGTGTTATCCAGCTAGCAATAATAGTGCTCGTGTTGACACAAGTAGCTAGCTAGCTAGCTAACATTAACATGCTGTAATATCGATGTGGGTTGGATACCCTGAGAACAAGGTTCAGGGACGATAAGACCATTGAGCCCAGCTAGCGTTAGCTAGATATTTAGCTAGCGAGTAGCAACCATAGCAAATTTGCCAGCTTTAGGTCGCTAGCTAGCTGGTCATGGTTAGAAAACTAGCTAGCTAGCTAGAGCGCTAGCTAGACAAAATAAAATTAAACAGACCCCCCCTGGGGAGCCAGGCCCAACCAATCAGAATGAGTTTTCCTCACAAAAGAGCTATATTACAGTCAGAAATACACCTTAGAACACCAGTAACCAGTAACTTTAACATTTGTAACAAGCACGGTAACAAGCATTCGTTGTTACACCCCTGTAATTTCTGACTGCAATTACCAACTAAAAATGTTTTAACAGACCTCCCTGGGGAGCCATGTTATTACAGTGTAACTATGAATTGTTACAATTAATTACAATACTTGTTACAGTGTAATTACATTTGTAATTACAATGTAATAAGGACCCCTTAAAATTAAGTGTTACTAAGAGTTCATATTTTGTAATCATGTCACACAAAGGATGACTTGAAAATTGACCTGACATGTTGACCATGTTGCTCTGCAAAGACTCCAGTAGGTGGCAGCATGACCTTTAGCACAAATTTCTATCATTCTGGATGAGTTCTCTTTTTCAGGTCTCAAGTGTTAATGTCACATGCACAAGTACAGTGAAATGCCTCTCTTACAAACTCAAAACCCAACAATGCAATAATCAATAACAATGTATTACTAGAAAAAAAGCACACGAGAAATAAGAATAAAAAATATGAAAGACACAATAAAGTAAGTAACCAGGCTATATACAGGGTTAGTCAGTTCCTGTACCATATTTACACGTGCAGGGATACTAGAGTGATAGAGGTAGATATGTATAGGGGTACGGTGCTATATACAGGCTTAGTCAGTTCCTGTACCATATTTACGATGTGCAGGGATACTGGAGTGATAGAGGTAGATATGTATAGGGGTACGGTGCTATATACAGGGTTAGTAAGTTCCTGTACCATATTTACGATGTGCAGGGATACTGGAGTGATAGAGGTAGATATGTATAGGGGTACGGTGACAGGGATACTGGAGTGATAGAGGTAGATATGTATAGGAGTACGGTGCTATATACAGGGTTAGTCAGTTCCTGTACCATATTTACACGTGCAGGGATACTGGAGTGATAGAGGTAGATATGTATAGGGGTACGGTGCTATATACAGGGTCAGTCAGTTCCTGTACCATATTTACACGTGCAGGGATACTGGAGTGATAGAGGTAGATATGTATAGGGATAGAGGTAGATATGTATAGGGGTAAGGTGACAGGGATACTGGAGTGATGGAGGTAGATATGTATATGGGTAAGGTGACAGGGATACTGGAGTGATGGAGGTAGATATGTATATGGGTAAGGTGACAGGGATACTGGAGTGATGGAGGTAGATATGTATAGGGGTCAGGTGACTAGGCAACAGGATATGAGATAAACAGAGCAGCAATAGCTTGTATGTGAGTGAGTGTGCAGGTGTGTAGTCAGTATAAATGTATGTGCATATTAAGTGTGAGCGAAAAAATGATGGAGTGAGTGTGTGTGTGTGTTGGAGTGACAGTGTGTGTGAGTTTGTAGGGCCCTGTGAGTGTGCATAGAGACAGTGCAAATACTGAAATAAAAGGTCAATAAACAAGGTAAACTCAGTCCATGTACTGTAGCTATTTTGTTAGTTATTTATCAGTTGTATTACTTGAGGATAGAAGCTGTTCAAGAACCTGTTGGTGTCAGACTTGATGCACCAGTACATCTTGCCGTGCGGCATCAGGGAAAATAATCTATGGTTTGGGTGGTTGGGGTCTTTGACGAATTTCCGGGCCTTCTTTTCACATCCCCTGATATATTTCATTGACTGTCTGCATCTTGAGAGCTCTTTATTGTGTAGGCTAGATAAAGAAGGCCCTATTCACCTTCATCTGATTGCCAGCAGACATTATCCCCGTTTATACCTAGTGCTAACATGAGTCATTTGTCCTGATCTTGTCTACATTCTGATTGTGCCCACATTTCCTGAAATATGTCAACACGTGTCTCTGATCTGCTGTTGCCTCTACACATGGTAGTAAAATATGTCTCTTATCCGTCCACTATGTCTGCATTGTGACCCTATTTTCTGGTCCGTCCCTTTATGCAAATTATTTCACAGCTAATCTTTCAAAATATTATTTATTTATTGTAAAACACATATTTGTCACGATGTCCACCGAAGTCGGTTCCTCTCCTTGTTCGGGCGGCGTTCGGCGGTCGACGTCACCGGTCTTCTAGCCATCGCCGATCCACCTTTCATTTTCCATTTGTTTTGTCTTGTTTTCCCACACACCTGGTTTACATTCCCTCATTACTTGACATGGATATAACCCTCTGGTCCCCCCATGTCTGTGTGTGGAATTGTTTGATGTAAAGTGTATGTGCACTTCACACTGGTTTGCTCCGGGTTATTTCAACCCATATTTTGTTGTTCTGGGTGCCGTCGGTTTTGCCTCAATAAACTGCTCCGGTTATTACCCAGTTCTGCTCTCCTGCGCCTGACTTCCCTGCAGCCAGTTACGCACCTCGTACAATATTGATGTAATCACTCACCTATCAATGATTTTGTAGGGTGGAATAATAATTATTTAAAATGGTTTCACTGTCCAGATCTGTCTACACAGCTTGACCCCCCTGCACAGCTTGACCCCTGACCCCCGGAGGTCGTCAGGAAGATCTGATCACAATCAGATCACCATTTGTCTTGACTGTCTACGACTGTCTGAAAACGTGGGCACAATCAGAATGTGGACAAGATCAGGATAAAGGACACAAGTTAGAACTAGGTATAAAGGGGATCTTGATAGTGTAACGTCTGCTTACAACTCACAGTCTCAAACACATATATCCCCTGAACGCAGCTCACTGTCCAGCCCACTTTCCAGCTCACACTCTCAAACACATAGACGAGACAGCCTATAGGGAGGAGGTCAGAGACCTGGCCGGGTAGTGCCAGAATAACAACCTCTCCCTCAACGTAACCAATACTAAGGAGATGATTGTGGACTACAGGAAAAGGAGGACCGAGCACGCCCCCATTCTCATCGAAGGGGCTGTAGTGGAGCAGGTTGAGAGCTTCAAGTTCCTTGGTGTCCACATCACCAACAAACTAGAATGGTCCAAACACACCAAGACAGTCGTGAAGAAGGCACGACAAAGCCTATTCCCCCTCAGGAAACTAAAAAGATTTGGCATGGGTCCTGAGATCCTTAAAAGAGTCTACAGCTGCATCACTGCCTGGTATGGGCATTGCTCCGCCTCCGACCGCAAGGCACTACAGAGGGTAGTGCGTACAGCCCAGTACATCACTGGGGCTAAGCTGCCTGCCATCCAGGACCTCTTCACCAAGCGGTGTCAGAGCAAGGCCCTAAAAATTGTCAAAGACCCCAGCCACAGACTGTTCCCTCTACTACCGCATGGCAAGCGGTACCGGAGTGCCAAGTCTAGGACAAAAAGGCTTCTCAACAGTTTTTATCCCCGCTTGGTGGGGGTAAAACTCCTGAACAGGTAATCAAACTCCTGAACAGGTAATCAAATGGCTACCCGGACTATTTGCATTGTGTGCCCCCCCAACCTCTCTTTTTACGCTGCTGCTACTCTCTGTTTATCATATATGCATAGTCCCTTTAACGATACATTCATGAACATACTACCTCAATTGGCCCGACCAACCAGGGCTCCCGCACATTGGCTAACAGGGCTCTCTGCATTGTGTCCCGCCACCCGCCAAACCCTCTTTTACGCTACTGCTACTCTCTGTTCATCATATATACATAGTCACTTTAACCATATCTACATGTACATACTACCTCAATCAGCCTGACTAACCGGTGTATATAGCCTCGCTACTGTTATTTTTCACTGTCTTTTTACTGTTGTTTTATTTCTTTACTTACCTATTGTTCACCTAATACCTTTTTTACACTATTGGTTAGAGCCTGTAAGTAATCATTTCACTGTAAGGTCTACACACGTGACAAATACACTTTGATTTGATCCCCTGAACGCAGCTCACTCTCCAGATCCCAATCACCTGATTTCTGATCACCTGTTCACACACCTGTATGTCATTTACACACACTATTTAAATCAGTTCATTGCACCCCATCATTGTGAGGTATTGTTTATTTATGTACACATTCTATTCGGAGTACTGTTTATTTCCATATTAGTCCTCCCGTGTTGTTTTTGCCTGTACTTTTGTTTTCCTGTCATTAACCTCTTGCCTGATCTCCCGGACTACATTATTAGCCTTTTCCCTTGCTGTACTGTTACCTTTTTGGATTCCCTGTGTTTGACCTTCTGTCTGTCCCTGGACCCTGCTACCTGCCTCCTCCTGTGGTCCTTTTCTAAATAAACACCTGCTGCGCCCTGTGCTTGAAACCAGCACACTGTCTCCCATCATACTCAATACAGATAGCTTGCCATCGTCCATGTAAGATGCTGGGGAAAGGAAATTGAAAGTTTACGCCATAGCACATACAGTATTCATATTTGGTAGTTGTGCAGTGCCGTTATCACATTCTACATGACGGATTATTGCGCTGGAGACATAATGTAGAGACATAATGACAAAGTAATTTGAGCAGCAAATCGAAACTTAACGGAAAACAGAGCGCAAGCTTTCAGTTTCATTTCTCTCGTCCTTTCGTAAATCTAGCAACAGAGGTGTTGATGTCAGTTGTCCAAATGCAGAACCAATCAACTATCAGCTGTGATGATGGACAGCTCAGTAGATAGCATATATAAAGCCCAGTGAGTAGACACAATCTCACGGACAGACATACGTTTCGAAAAGCTACAGCTAAACTGTCCGTTTTGGAAAGCTACTACTTCCTCTGCTCAGAAGCAATGGATCTTCAGGAATGGGCCAGCATTCTCCAGAACACGATTGAGGAGCATGACATAGAGGACACCTGGAGCATTGAATTTGATAACGACATCAGTCCTGATCACCCAGCGAGAGGTTGGCAGCAGTACATCAGTGGGGCGTTTGCAAGGTAGGCTCTTTGAATAAAGTGTAAATAGACGTATATTAATTCAATTCAGATCATAGAAATGTGTTTACAAAAGTACATTAAACCTGATTAAATGTTAAATTACTGTATTCAAACGGATAGGGACTTAATAGATTCCATTCAGAATTAAGACATGAAATATACTTTATTTACTAACTTCTTATACTGAAATTAGATATTTACATACAGTTGAAGTTGTAAGTTTACATACACTTAGGTTGGAGTCATTCACTCGTTTCTATTTAACAAACTATAGTTTTGGCAAGTCGGTTAGGACATCTTCTTTGTGCATGACACAAGTAATTTTTCCAACAATTGTTTACAGTTCATTTCACTTATAACTCACTGTATCACAATTCCAGTGGGTCAGAAGTTTACATACACTAAGTTGACTGTGCCTTTAAACTGTTTGGAAAAATCCAGAAAATGTCATTGCTTTAGAAACATATGATAGGCTATTGGAGTCAATTGGAGGTGTACCTGTGGATGTATTTCAAAGCCTACCTACAAAGTCAGTGCCTCTTTGCTTGACATCATGGAAAAATCAAAAGAAATCAGCCAAGACCTCAGAAAAAAATGTGGAAACCTCCACAAGTCTGGTTCATCCTTGGGAGCAATTTCCAAATGCCTGAAGGTACCACGTTCATCTGTACAAACAATAGTACGGAAATATAAACACCATGGGACGCAGCCGTCATACCGCTCAGGAAGGAGACGCCTTCTGTCTCGTAAAGATGAACGTACTTTGGTGCGAAAAGTGCAAATCAATCCCAGAACAACAGCAAAGGACCTTGTGAAGATGCTGGAGGAAACAAGAACAAAAGTATCTACATCCACAGTAAAACGAGTCCTATATCGACATAACCTGAAAGGCCGCTCAGCAAGGAAGAAGCCACTGCTCCAAAACAGCCATTAAAAAGCCAGACTATGGTTTGCAACTGCACATGGGGACAAAGATCGTACTTTTTGGAGAAATGTCCTCTGGTCTGATGAAACAAAAATAGAACTGTTTGGCAATAATGACCATCATTATGTTTGGAGGAAAAAGGGGGGGAGCTTGCAAGCCGAAGAACACCACCCCAACCGTGAAGCACGGGGGTGGCAGCATCATGTTGTGGGGGTGCTTTGCTGCAGGAGGGACTGGTGCACTTCACAAAATAGATGGCATCATGAGAGAGGAAAATTATGTGGATATATTGAAACAACATCTCAAGACATCAGTCAGGAAGTTAAAGCTTGGTTGCAAATGGTTCTTCCAAATGGACAATGACCCCAAGCATACTTCCAAAGTTGTGGAAAAATGGCTTAACCATTCTGGCGCAGGTGTTCCGCTAGCGACCCACCTCGACAACATCCGGTGAAATTGCATAGCGCCAAATTCAAAATACAGAAATAGTCATAATTAACATTCATAAAAAATACAAGTGTAATACATTGGCTTAAAGATTAACTTCTTGTTAATCCAGCCGCTTTGTCAGATTTCAAAAAGGCTTTACTGCGAAAGCATACCATGAGATTATCTGAGGATAGCGCCCCGCTTACAAAAGCATACAAACATTTTACAACCAAGTAAAGGAATTACAAAAGTCAGAAATAGTGTTAAAATTAATCACTTACCTTTGAAGATCTTCATATGGTTGCAGTCATGAGCTACACAATAAACGTTTGTTTTGTTTCGATAAAGTCCCTCTTTATATCCCAAAAACTCAGTTTTGTTGGCGGGTTTTCAGTAATCCACTGGCTCAAAGGCGGTCAAAACATGCAGACGAATACATCCTAATAGTACCGGTAAAGTTCGTCGAAACATGTCAAACGATGTTTATAATTATTCCTCAGGTTGTTAATTGTCTAAATAATCGATAATATTTAAACCGGACAATAGAAAGGAAAAACAACGAAGGGCGTGCACTCGGTCATGCGCAAAACCAGCACTGCATGATTCTACAGTCCCCTGAGAGAAAGGTCTCATTCTTCTGAATTTTTCAGAAAACAAGCCTGAAACAATGTCTAAAGACTGTTGACATCTAGTGGAAGCCATAGAAACTGCAATCTGGGTCGTAATCCATTAGATACCCTATAGGCATTCAATTGAAAATACCCACATAAAAAGAAATCCCACTTCCTGGATGGATTTTCCTCAGGTTTTTGCCTGTCATATCAGTTATGTTATACTCACAGACATTATTTTAACAGTTTTGGAAACGTTAGAGTGTTTTCTATCCGAATCTCTATATATATCCTAGCTTCTGGGCCTGAGTAACAGGCAGTTTACTTTGGGCACACTTCTCATCCAGACATCGAAATGCTGCCCCCAAGCCAAATTAAGGACAACAAAGTCAAGGTATTGGAGTGGCCATCACAAAGCCTGAACTCAATCCTATAGAATATTTGTGGGCAGAACTGAAAAAGTGTGTGCGAGCAAGGAGGCCTTCAAACCTGACTCAGTTAAACCAGCTCTGTCAGGAGGAATGGGCCAAAATTCACCCAACTTATTGTTCGGAAGGTTGTGGAAGGCTACCAGAAATGTTTGACCCAAGTTAAACAATTTAAATGCAATGCTACTAAATACTAATTGAGTGTATGTAAACTTCTGTGTCACGTTCCTGACCTGTTTTCTGTTGTTTTTGTATGTGTAATTGGTCAGGGCGTGAGTTTTGAGTGGGCAGTCTATGTTTTCTGTTTCTATGTTGGTTTTGGGTTGCCTGGTATGGCTCTTAATTAGAGGCAGGTGTTTTGCGTTTTCCTCTAATTGAGAGTCATATTTAGGTAGGGTGTTCTCACTGTTTGTTTGTGGGTGATTGTCTCCTGTGTCGTCCATGTCTGTACCATACGGGACTGTTTGGCTGTTCGTTCGTTTGATGTAGTCTGTTCCTGTCCGTGAGTTCTACGTATAGTTGTGTAAGTTCATGTTCAGGTATCGTCTACGTCGTTTTCTTATTTTGTTAGTTTTGTAAGTGTTTTGTTTTCGTTTTGCCGTCGTATTCAATAAAAGAGATGGCTTATTTTCCTACTGCTGCGTATTGGTCCACTGATCCTTCTCTCCTCTCCTCGTCCGAGGAAGAGGAGGACAACAGCCCTTACATTCTGACCCACTGGGAATGTGATGAAAGAAATAAAAGCTGAAATAAATCATTCTCTCTACTATTATTCTGTAATTTCACATTCTTAAAATGAAGTGGTGATCCTAACTGACCTAAGATAGGGAATTTAAAGATAGGATATGGAATTTTTTACTAGGATTAAATGTCATGAATTGTGAAAAACCGAGTTTAAATGTATTTGGCTAAGGTGTATGTAAACTTCAGACTTCAACTGTATCACTTATCTCTTCCTGCAGGTTCATGTGCTCAAAGTGTAAGAGGACCTGGCCTTCGAAAAGAGTTCTGGTGGTGTTTCACATGCGTCTGTTGGAGGACAAGGGGATGGTTAAAGTGAAACGCTACAGACAGGAGTGCAAGAGGTGTGTACAGAGTACAATGGAGGAGCCTCGTTTTAAGACAGAGAACATCGAGGTGCTGCTGGAGAAGCTTGTCGAGAAGATCCTCGTCAAGTGCTACTATAAGGACGCAGGCGAAAAGAATATGCCATTCCATTTGGAAGGGAGAAGTGATGGACCCCATGAGGCTGCTCATTGTGAAGCCTGTAAACATGGCATCTGCAGACAGGTGACCACAAAAGAACCATAGAATGGAAAATATAGAAACATCTGGGAAATGTTTCATTTTTAAATGTATTGTATAATCAATGAACAATTTTGAGAAGAGTTGGATGTGGAACTGGATATAATACTGTAGAGAGAATTTTATTTCCTGATGAAGCTGCGAAAACTATATCCTCTGAATCAAGGATGGGAAAAAAATAAGCCAGTAACTGAATTGTCCACCATTTTTTTAATACAAAAGTTGATAGTTGATTGAGAAAGTAGTTTCCAATCTGCATTCTTTTCAATAATCTCTTACACTTTAAAAGAGTTCAAGGAATTACTTCTCAACAGATATACAAATCAAATCCCATGTCAGGTGAGGACATCACCTTTATGGTGCAGAGACGACTGGCTACAATGGAAATGCATACAAGCAAGGCAACATTGCTTTAGAAACCCATTTGCATCGATTACAAATATTTGTGGGACTTTACACGTGCAAAACGTGACAACATTTTTATAATGTTCAGTGTGTGTGTGTGTGTGTGTGTGTGTGTGTGTGTGTGTACTTCTCTTTGCATATGGCGTCAGCAGGGAGTAAAACACCCTTTTATGATTTATAACTTTGAGTCAAATGTCCTGACCTGCTATAAAACTGCTTTAAAAATCTAATTTCACTGTTGTCGAGTTACTTCATCAGAAAAACAGATAGAAACAATGACTACGTACAACCAGGGGTTAAATTGGGCCAGGTCCCACCCGGTCTGAGACCCTGTACCTATGATTCAAATGAGAGCCAGGCGGAGCTGAGATCCGGTACCTTTCGTTAGCCTATTTGAATTATGTAATAAAAAAAATTGTTGTCCACGTTTAAAATTTTCCACAGTCAACAACATGAGTGGGAAAAAAGGTGCTTGTGGTTGATGCATTTATAGGCATTACTAATAACAGTACTAGAAGAAACCATGAACAGGACAAGAAGCAGAGCCCTGCCTAACCTAAGTACAGGGGAGGGGGTCTCTAATGTAAACTGAATCTCTTTCCTCCATTGGAAAAGCCTATAAGACTGTCCCACTTTAGCTACTCCATGCTGTCCTACTTCAGCTAGCTGTGGTTGGTGAAATGAGACAACAAAAATGACAGAATTACATTTTAACATAATATTGGCAACTTTTATGTATTTTAATGCACAAGTACAATGTATGCACATTTACATCATAACATTTACATCACAGTTTGGCACTGTGCGTTATTTATGACAGTTTTATTATCTTAACATCAAAACCAGAAAAAAAACGATGTCACTGATATTATTGTGTGCTTCGCGGGGTGAGCTTCCTGTTTGAAGCTTGCTTTGCCCGCCTCTCTGATGTCACAGTCTTATAGGCTTTTCCATTGGAGGAAAGACATGTAATCAATAGAGTTTTTTTAACCGTGGGTTCGAGCCCACTTTGCATCAAACTTTTTTTGTTGACGAAAAAACAATTACATTTTTGTCGTTGATGCTCGATTCAAAACGCATGTGACAAAGTGGATTATTATAATAATGCATAAACTGTAAAACATTGTAGTCCTGCATGTAAGTGTAGCCTTCATAAGAATATACTAATGACAGTCAACTGTCCTCCTACATTGACTGTCGATTCAAGCTGAAGAGTATGTATTCTTTTTTAGTTTTTGCTCAATCTGATTGGGTGAGCCTGGCAGGGCCTGGTATGATGCGACAAGCTTGGCAAATCTGTATTTGGGGAGTTTCTCTCATTTTTCTCTGCAGATCCTCTCAAGCTCTGTCAGGTTGGATGGGGAGCGTCACTGCACAGCTATTTTCAGGTCTCTCCAGAGATGTTCGATTGAGTTCAAGTCTGAGCTCTGGCTAGGCCACTCAAGGACATTCAGAGACTTGTCCCGTTGTCTTGGCTGTGTGCTTAGGGTCATTTGGAAAACTGAGGAGTGGCCTAATTGGTGGAGTGCTACAGAGAGGGTTGTCCTTCTGGAAGGTTCTCCATCTCCACAGAGGAACTCTGGAGCTCTGTCAGAGTGACCATTTAGTTCATGGTCACCTCCTTGACCAAGGCCCATCTCCTCTGATTGCTCAGGAGGCCAGCTCTTGGAAGAGTCGTGGTGATTCCAAACTTCTTCCATTTATGAATGATGGAGGCCACTGTGTTCTTGGAGACCTTCAATGCTGCAGAAATGTTTTGGTATTTTTCTCCAGATCTGTGCCTCAACACAATCCTGCCTCGGAGCTCTACGGACAATTCTTTGACCTCATGACTTGGTTTTTGCCCTAACATGCACTGTCAACTGTTGGACCTTATATAGACAGGTGTGTTTCTTTCCAAATCAATAAATAAATGTAATTTACCACAGGTCAACTCCAATCAAGTTGTAGAAACATCTCAAGGATGATCAATGGAAACAGGATGCACCTGAGCTCAATTGAGTCTCATAGCAAAGGGTCTGAATACTTATTTAAATAAGATATTTCTGTTTTCGATTTTTTTTAATAAATTAGCCAAAAAATCCCCAAAACTGTTTTTGCTTTGTCTTTATGGGGTATTGTTTGTAGATTGATTTTTTTAAATCCATTTTAGAATAAGGCTGTAAGGTAACAAAATGTGGAAAAGGGGAGTAAGTCTGAATACTTTCCAAATGCACTGTAACTCTACCCACAACTACGTTTCTGGGCATGTCCTTTGACCTGGTAGGCTCAACTATTGCAGTGCTTCCTGGAGACAATGCCACATTTTTAGGAAATTTACCCCAAAGTAAGTGTTCAGTCTTGGGAGAAAGAGTCACAGCTTGAGTGAGCTTCACGGTGCCAATCTTGCCATCAACTTCCTGTCCCTTCCATCTTGTGACACATGTCATCATTTGTAGAAACTGCTCACCCTCTGGTGAGTGAGTCTGGCCTTCCATGTTGTTGACTAGCTTCCAGTATTCATCAGTGCACTTCATCTCATGCAATAGATGCTTAATGACATTCGATCCCAGGATGAGATCCTCCCGCTGTCCAGGAACAACTAGGGTGGGCACTTTAACATCACTTCCATAGATTTACATCTCCAAGTCATAGAAACACTTTGGTGAGGCCTTCTCCCCCCCACAACCCACTAACTCTTTAGGAGGGCTGATAATGCTGAGGAAGGGCAGCTGCTTCCAAAACTGTCTGCTCAGGATGCTTAGTCAATGTAGAGGCCATAGACCCAGGGTCAAGCATGTCCTTAAGATGCACTTTCCCATGTGTAGACAGAGAGGTGTAAAACAAACCTGAAAAAATCCTCAACCTCTTGTGAACCTAACATAACAATTGTCTCTACTTATTTTGCAGAAGAGCACAAAATGTAACATGTTTTCTCGAGATCATCAGATTCTTTCTTGGGGGCAGAGAGTTGAACACCCCCCCCCCCTGTCTGTGGGTGTGTCAGTTTAACGGTTGCAGCTTTCGGTGGGTTTCTCTGGTGCTGTGTAGGGTGTCTCTCGCCGCCGGGATGTTTTGAACAACTTAACTACCAATGATCTGGTGAAAAGAACCAGAGGCACAGGTTCTCGTGTCTACAATGCATCACAGTGGAGTGATCTGCTGAGCCACAAACCCTGCACCTTAAGGGTTGGGCGGGGAAAGATGGTGCCTTGGCCTGTGTCTGTGAAACCATAACAGGTAGTATGGTCTTCTCTAAGGTTCAAGCAGGTAAATGAGCCTCTCGATACTTGCACTCTGCCCATCTTGTCTGGCGCTTGATGTGAGAGAAGTGTCACTGAGTTGTCTTGGGGGATGTGCTGTTCCTTGCTTTGAGGATACAGCGGTAGATTGACACCATGGTGGCCTTTCTGCAGCGTTCATGTTCATAGATTCTCTCCTGTATTTCACTCGCAGTCCATTTCTCAGCAGACTTGGAATTGGAATACTGCTGCCAGTTTAGGGGTCAGGGCGGTAGGTTCCAAACATCATGACGACATCTCAGTTGGAGCTGACAATATTTTTTACCTTGTCTCATAAGGCCCTCGTCAGTGACATCTGCTGCCTTGTTCAATCGAACTCAATACTCCATTACAGCCTCTCTGGGTACAGGTTTAGTATTGTAAAAATCAGCCAAAGGCATGCATGAATAGGCCAATTCACATCATTTCTGTTTCAGAATGTCAAATACGATTTCTGGATTCTCTTTAGGATCAACAGTGGTCTCATTGCGTAAATGTATCTTTACCATGTCTCTTGCTTTGTCAGATAATCGACTAATCATCTCATCCGATTGATCCCCAACAGGACATCCCTTCCTCCTCAAGTATGTAGGATGTTCCTTCACGTCTGATTGCATGGTGAACTTCATTTTACTGAGATCTACATACTGTATCCTGCTGACTCTGAGTGATGATCACTTATCTTCTTTGCACTAAAGTGCTGGACCTGCCACTCTGTATTTCTTCCCTAATGGAGTTGCCTATTTCCATGGCAAGCTGAGGAACCAGCTCAGCTAAACCATCTACAGGGGAATTTTGATTAACACTAGATGACGGGTAGAAAGAAGAGGAAGGGAAGCGCTACTAAGGTACACAATAGTACATTTTGGTAGACAGAAGGTGCTCTTTGGTAAAAGGGGTAAATTGGTCAAAAAGAAAGGAGGACCAAGGCACTCTAAATATAATTAATTAAAATAACTTTATTTGTTATGGCATGTTCAATAGACACAAGGTTTTAAAAATCCGACGTGTTTCGGCCGAATGGCCTTCGTCAGGAAGTACAAAGAAATAATACAATGTCCTCTTTTGAACAGCGCTTCCAATTAGCCCTAATTTGAAGAGGGAGTGGTTACAAAGTTGATTGGACACCCCTTGTAAGCAATACTATACATATTAAAAAGTGAAATACTGTAGCTATGTTATCATAAAAATACAACTCCAAGCTAGAAGTATCAGAACACTTAGAAAGGTAGTTCTAACCTTAAATATGACTGGGAGAAGTGTCAAAAATAAGAAAGTTTTATTTTTTTGCATTGTGTGTCTGTGTGCTTCACACCTTCTATGTGAGTCACTGTACAGATACAGTTTAGGCGTGGTGTTTTTACTTTACAGTAATGTCGTTTTGTAAATTTTGTCAACTGTAATTCTGTGTCTTACAACAATATATCCCTTTATTTGATTCACCACAGAGTGGAGGATGCAGAGGATTCTGGATGATGCCTTTTGGGAGCCACCCCTCCACAGCAAGCACCCCCGCCGGTCAAGGTCTTCATCCTCCACTGCTATGTCAATCACCCCATCTGATGGTTCTATATCCACTTTTCATAGACCTCTTGAAAACTAAAATAGGGGCTTGTGGCACCATTCGTCCTAACAGAATCAGGTTCCCCAAGACCAAGGTAAACAACATGACAAAGACAGTGGAGAGGGGGACCACACGTTGCATCAGGACTAACAAGCTGCATTTTGTGAAATGGAAGGACACCAGGGAAGTAAGCATGCTCATCACACAGCATAAGGTATTCAATAATGAAATGACTGATTTTCTGTCTGAAATGCCAGTTCGCTTTTTGTTTCCTGGCAGAGGGATTGCTTCAAAGACTAATCACGTCATGCACAAGCTACGCTGAAAGCGAAATCTAATCTTCTACACCTGGGACGTAAAACGAACAGGAATGCCATTTGTAAATAGTTCACCTTATTTCAATTTTTGCACCTTTTTAATTGAAGGGCACATTGGTTTGACAAGACATTTTTATATATTTTTTTTTATGTATATCTGTTGCTTTTATGCTGTTTTTATAAACAGATCATTTGTATGTGGGACCAATACATTGGATATGCCTAGGCTAAACATTCAGGCACTTTGGAGAGGTTGAGAAAAACACCTGGAACACCTGGGAACACCCCTGTATGTTCCCCAACACCACCACCATGTTTCAGAGAGGTTGGTGTTGTATACATGTCGTTTTAATATTGAACAATAACTATTTTACGCACATCCAGTTTGCAAAAACAGTGCAATTACCACATTGACTCTTTGGAGAGGTTGAAAGGACATTTGAATGTCAGTTGTTGATGTGTGCAGAGGGTCCCTGGTTCTAGCCCAGGTAGGAGCGAGGAGAGGGACGGAAACTAAACTGTAACATTGATGCTGTTGACCCGGATCACTGGTTGCTGCTGTGAAATGGCTAGCTAGTTAGCGGTGGTGCGCGCTAATTGCATTTCAATCGGTGACATCACTCGCTCTGAGACCTTAAAGTAGTTGTTTCCCTTGCTCTGCAAGGGCCGATGCTTTTGTGGAGCGATGGGTAATGATGCTTCAAGGGTGGCTGTTGTTGATGTGTGCAGAGGGTCCCTGGTTCGAGCCCAAGTAGGGGCGAGGAGAGGGATGGAAGCTATACTGGTACAGTAGCAGAGAGAACAGTCTATGACTTGTTGTAAGCGATTGCTGTTATACTGTTTAAAAACTTTTGCACTCTCATCCTTCAACCACACAACTACAGCTAATTATACCAGCAAATATAATAGGACAGATGAAGAAAGCAACCAATCTAACCAGCCGTTGAGACAGCATTGTCTTTAGCATGCATTGAAAAGCTGCATTTTAATGCGTTGTTCTACAGTATCAACATTTCACTGACCGGAATTGAAGATGTCAGAAATGTAACAGTGGATTCTACTGCCTTTACTGTCATGTGACTGTGATACTAGACACCTTTTTTTCCCCTTTCAACACCAGACAGCCTTTTCACCAATTTAATGAGGTGAGCTGTGGTTTTCAGTGACCTCCATTGGAATAAAAATAGGTCTCTGAATTGATTTATTTTCATACATGCCTAGTATGTAGGTCCTGGATGGCAGGAAGCTTGTCCCCAGTGATGTACTCAGCTGTATGCTCTACCCTCTGTAGTGCCTTAAGGTCGGATGCCGAGTAGTTGCCATACCAGGCGGTGATGCAACCAGTCAGGATGCTCTTGATGGTGCAGCTGCATAACTTTTTGAGGATCAGGGGACCCATGCCAAATTTTTCAATCTCCTGACGGGGCAAAGGCGTTGTCGTGCCCTCTTCATGAGTGTCTTGGTGTGTTTGGACCATGATAGTTTGTTGGTGATGTGGACACCAAGGAACTTAATTTTCAATCCGCTCCACTACAGCCCTTTTTGATGTGAATGGGGGCGTGTTCTGCCCTCCTTTTCCTGTAGTCCACAATCATCTCCTTTGTTTTTCTCATGTCGAGGGAGAGGTTGTTGTTCTGGCACCACACTGCCAGGTCTCTGACCTCCTCCCTATAGGCTGTCTCATCATTGTCGGTGATCAAGCTGTTGTGTCGTCAGCAAACTTAATGATGGTGTTGGGAGTTGTGCTGGTCACGCAGTCGTGGGTGAACAGGGAGTAAAGGAGGGGACTAAGCACGCACCCCCGTGTTGAGGATCAGTGTGGCCGATGTTGTGTTGCTTACCCTTACCACCTGGGGGTGGCCCTTCAGGATGTCCAGGATCCAGTTGCAGAGGGAGGTGTTCAGTTCCAGGGTCCTTAGTTTAGTGATGAGCTTTGTGGGCACTATGGTGTTTAACGCTGAGCTGTAGTCAGTGAACAGCATTCTCACATAGGTGTTCCTTTTGACCAGGTGGGAAACGGCAGTATAGAGTACGATTTATATTGCATCATCTGTGGATCTGTTGGGGCGGTATGCGCATTGAGGTGGATATATAGGGTTTCTGGGATGATGGTGTTGATGTGAGCCTTGACCAGCCTTTCAAAGGCTATGGGGCAATAGTCATTTTAGGCAGGTTACCTTCACTTTCTTGGGCACAAGGACTATGGTGGTCTGTTTGAAACATGTAGGTATTACAGAGGTTGAAAATGTCAGTGAAGACACTTGCCAGTTGGTCCGCGCATGCTCGGAGCACATGTCCTGGTAATCCATCTGACCCCTTGTGAATGTTGACCTTTTTAAAGGTTTTGCTCACATCGGCTACAGAGAGTGTTATCACACAGTCGTACCGAAAAGCTGGTGCTCTCATGCATGCCTCAGTGTTGCTTGCCTTGAAGCGAGCATAAAAGGCACTTAGCCCGTCTGGCAGACTTGTGTCACTGGGCAGCTCGGGCTGGGTTTCCCTTTGTTGTCCGTAATAGTTTGCAAGCCTTGCCACATCCAACGAGCATCAGAACCGGTGTAGGATTCAATCTTAGTCCTGTATTTACGCTTTGCCTGTTTGATTGGGTTGGCGCCCCACCCTTGAGTTGTGCCATTGCGGAGATCTTTGTGGGCTATACTCGGCCTTGTCTCAGGATGGTAAGTTGGTGGTTGAAGATATCACTCTAGTGGTGTGGGGGCTGTGCTTTGGCAAAGTGGGTGGGGTTATATCCTGCCTGTTTGGCCCTGTCCGGAGGTATCATTGGATGGGGCCACAGTGTCTCCTGACCCCTCCTGTCTCAGCCTCCAGTATTTATGCTGTAGTAGTTTATGTGTCGGGGGGCAAGGGTCAGTCTGTTATATCTGGAGTACTTCCCCTGTCTTATCCGGTGTCCTGTGTGAATTTAAGTATGCTCTCTAATTCTCTCTTTCTCTCTTTCTTTCTCTCTCTCGGAGGACCTGAGTCCTAGGACCATGCCTCAGGGCTACCTGGAATGATGACTCCTTGCTGTCCCCAGTCCACCTGGCCGTGCTGCTGCTCCAGTTTCAACTGTTCTATGAAAAGCCAACTGACATTTACTCCTGAGGTTCTGACTTGTTGCACCCTCGACAACTACTGTGATTATTATTATTTGACCATGCTGGTCATTTATGAACATTTGAACATCTTGGCCATGTCTGTTATAATCTCCACCCGGCACAGCCACCCCTCATAGCCTCATATCCTTTCTAGGGAGTTTTTCCTAGCCACCGTGCTTCTACACCTGCATTGCTTGCTGTTTGGGGTTTTCGGCTGGGTTTCTGTACAGCACTTTGATATATCAGCTGATGTAAGAAGGGCTATATAAATATATTTGATTTGATTTGATGGCTCGTCTGAGGGCATAGCAGGATTTCATATAAGTGTCTGGATTAGTGTCCCGCTCCTTGAAAGCGGCAGCTCTAGCCTTTAGCGCGGTGTGGATGTTGCCTGTAATCCATAGCTTCTGTCGGGGATATGTACATACGGTCACTGTGCGCACGACATTGTCGATCCACTATTGATGTAGCCTGTGACTGAGGTGGTATACTCCTTAATGCATTTGGATGAATCGCAGAACATATTACAGTCTGTGCTAGCAAAACAGACAACATATGACAACAAATGAATGCAATCTCATTTAATGAGGAAAATTATCTTGGGTTGGAGAAGCCTCTAGTGATGGCTCTATACATTCTGGTGAAAAAGGAGGGTTTGCGACTCTTCTCTTCAGATGGGAAGGAATATGCAATGTCATTTCCCTCTGTAGCAAAGGTGCCATGAGAATGTGCCCTCGACTCTGCAAAGAAAGACCATCCAGTATGTCATGGGTAATAATTCAGAGGAGAGTGCAATGTCTTTCCAAATGAATTAGTTGAACGGTAAAGTAATAATATCTTAGTCTTGACTGAGCAGCAGCCTAAACAACAGCAGGGCTTACCTGTAAAGTACACAGTAGGGGAAGTGTTCTGAGGCTGGTACTCCAGAGACTCTTGAGGACAGAGGTTCTTACTAACTTTCTTGGAACCCTGGTTGGTGGGAAAAGGCACATTATAATGGAAAATGTTATATATCTTAAAATACAGTATATCAACTGCAAAAAGGCAATACAATGCTAAAATACTGAATTATTTAAACAAATAATATCTCATACATTCAAAAGCAGTGTTATTCATGAAGATATGTACTTGTACTATACCTTTGTGTTAAAGCATAACTTGCTAAAAATGGTTTTCTTGCTTTTCTTGGACTTGAAGATGGGGATCTGCTCTCCAGTACTGCTGGTGGTATCCCTTACCAAATCCAACATCCCTTCTACAATGTCACTGGTGGCCATGCTGGTACCGGACTCAAAAGAACATTTGGCATTGGCTTTGGTGATCATTTGATGACTTGAGCCAACTGATAAGGCATCCATAATTTTGTTGACCATGACCTCGGTGAGCTGATTCATTGTGTCACTATCCTCTGGCTTGCTCTGATTGAGCTGGATAGGAAAGACCATGCAAGTAGAGGTGCTTGGTTTGTTCTGGACTGAAACATCAATGTTTAAATCTTCATACTCATCTGATGTCTGTTTTAGGAAGCCCTTCACTGTCTCTTCAGCAAATATCTGGAGAAGCTGAGAGGAGAGCTTCCTGGATATGGTACATTGTTCCTTTCCCCATTTCAGCCTTGAAAGAATGGAATCTGAAGCACTTCTGGCTGCTGCCAATGTTAGGACCTGTGGAGTGCTGTGGCTGTCCTGAATGGCTATCACTTTATCCACAAATTCATGACTGAAAATGTGGATGGTCCCAGTGGAAATTATTTTTCTCAATTTCCTAACAGCAGATCGGAGGTTGTCAGGATGAGAAGCAACTTTACCATCTTCCTGTGTGTTCTCAACACGTTCCACCATTCTGTCCACTACCACCCCAGCAGCTTGCCTGACTTTGTCCACAAAGGATGGGGGAAGTAAGTCCTCTGTGTGAAACATGTCCTGAATGATCATGTTTCTTACAATGGGAAAGTCACTCTGAGCAGGTAGTTCAGTGGGGATGGGAGTACCGGGCAAGGTAAAGTCCCATTCTGACTGCTTTGATTTTGAAGTAGGTGTTAGAGAGATGGAGGAGCGTGAAGAAGAGGTATTTCTTGTCTTTTGGCTGGCAGCACTCCTACAACGGATCATGCCAATATCCTCCAGCATGGATCCTGAGAGCTCAATGGTTTTAGGTAATAATTCATGCGGAATATCCACACAGGCTTCTTTTCCACCAGCTGTAACACTGCTCTGGTTGACCTCAAGATGGCCGAGATTAGCTCTCAGTGATGCAGAACTGCTTTGATATGTAAAGATTTGGATTGAATCAAGAGTTGTGTCTGATCTTTGAAGATCTTTTCTGATAATCTCCTTAATCTTACTTTGCAGACTGTGGTAGATGTTACGAGCAACAGACCAGATCCTTTTCTCAGAAACCTGTCCAGTGGTGAGCAGGGAGGTTCCAGATACCATGTCAGATGAATGGGTGGTCTGGGTGAGCTCCTGCTGGTCTTTCACCATGGTTTGTATAATATCAGTAGATGTGGTGGATGTAGATACAGACTGGAGGTACTTATCTGTTGTACCTTCCTCCACAATGTTAAATGATCTAGAGAGGACCTCACTCACTCCTTTCTCAGCTTTGGTTTGGAACTCATGACTAGAGAGTTTCTGGAGGCTCTTTGTTGAAAGACTATGGGAAGATGCAATGCCTTTGGAGGCAGCCGTGCTGCAATCTAGACTTACTGGAGAGGTTCGCTCAGGAGAATCTTGGAGACGTTCAAACATGTCTTCACATGGTGTTGGGGACCTTGACCAGGAGATGTTATTCAGCTGAGACAGAACACCACCTACCAACACGTTGACCTCAAGGGACATATCAGATATTTTCTTTCCTACTGTGGAGAAGCAAGGTGCATTTGATGTCTGATCCTCGCATGAGGTCAAGATTGTTGAAATTACCTCTTTGGTACTATTGGTCAGTAGAGCCTCGTCCGTTTCAGTCCAGAGAAGTTTTGAACTCTCGCGGACACCCCTGTGTAGAGCCACTTCCTGGTTCAAACTGGGCAAGTGAGGCACACTCTTACTAGCTTGCGTCAAGTTCTGGCTTGCCAAACAAATGTGCTCCTTAGTCCCAAGATGTTCAGAGTCCTCTGTGGGTATATGACTGGACATTCTGCTCAGCATGTCTGACCTCCGCTGGTGAATGGTGAAGTCCTTTAATGTCTTCTTAATATTGTTATATAAACTAGTGGTAGCTGACCAGATCCTGCTCTGTAGCTTTTGTGCTTTTTCCAGGAGGTCAGGTTCTCTCTCCTCTACTTCTGCAGGTTGCGCCAAGCTCTGCAGGTCTTCCACAAATGTGTCAATGATGCCAAAGGCAGCAGAATCTGCACAAATATCTTTTGACCATGTGTACTGGTTTTGAATGGAACCAGACCTGGACGCTACAGAATAAGCAGGCTTTGCACTAGTTAAGCTACTGGTGGACTTTTCAACTAGGAACTCACTCACTGCTTGAGTGGCGTTTCTCTTGAATTCCTCACTTGAGAGTTTTTTCATGCAATTTAACAGACTGGTCAAAGAAGCTGACTCACATACTATTGATGATGAGGCCCTGGAATGGGAGATATCCCCAAGCTGAGCCAGAACACATTCTACAAATTGTTCTCTCTCAATAGAGAAGTCTGATCCTTTTTCTCCAACAGTGTACAGGAGGTCCTCCTTTGACATCTCAGTGTTGTACAAGACCAGAAGCTCTGAGATGACTTCTTTGGTGCAAGTTGTCAGAAGAAGCTTGCTTTCTTCTGAGTCAGTTTGTGCCCAAAGAAGTTTTGAGCTCTCACTTAGGCCTCTTTGTAAAGTAACTTCACCAGTGGACTCTGGCAACTGAGGCTCACTCTTACTGGGCCTATACTTCATGTCTAAGCAAGGAAGTGGAACTGTCTCCTTAAACTCAGCATTTGTGATGTTGTCATCAGATGTGACAATGCTCTTTAGGGCAAATCTCTGAAGCTTGCCAAAATAATCTTTCAAGTTGTTTTGGATGCTGTGGTAGATATGAGCAGCAGCAGACCAGGCACTCTTCTGTTGCAGACTCTCTTCAAATTCAGCCAAGGACTTCATATCTGACACGAAAGTCTTAACAACTACTGACGCTGCTGAGCCCACTGGGTGAATTGACTCTGTCTTTACAATGCCAGACAATGTTTGACCTGATACAGCACCTATTAACTCAGACTGAACGACTGAACTAGGAAAGCTCAAACTACTGACTTTTTTGGCAAGAACTCCACTCACTGCTTGCATTGCTGATTTTAGGAACAGCCGGCTGGAGAGTTTTTGGATGCTCTTAGATGTGAGCGTGCAGGAGGAACCAGATTCACTAATATTGTAGCTGCTCTCGTATTTCCTTATCAGGGCATCAAGATCATCAATGAAGCCAACATGCGATGCCAAAAACGTGATCTTGTCCTTCAGATCTTTCAGCAAATTCTGTTCGTTCTCATCAACAAAAGCCACCATTGTGTCAGAGATGGTGGTCATGACTTTCCCTGTTAGACTCTTGCTCTCTTGGTCAACTTTTTCAAGTTTAGAAGCCAGCTCTCTCACCATGCCCTCAGTCACCTTGGTCTGTGAGTCTCCCCTTACAGGTGTCACTAGAGAGGTTTGACTTGCACTCTTAATGACCAGTGATACGGCCGACTTGACATCTTTAATCACTTCTGCCATTACAGCAGAGATTAGCATCATAGAGCCTGCACTTCCAGATGGAGAATCGGACATGCATGCAAGTTTGGAGAGAGAACCTTGCAGGCTGTCCTGCACACAGGTGACGAGGGTGTCCTCTGAGAGACCTAAAAGGACTTGTAGCGACTCAGAGTTGGTGGTCTTCTTCTGCACATCAGACAGAGAGGTTTGAGTGCTTGAAAAAAACAAACAGAAATCATCACAGTCAAACAAATAATATGTAAGGCTGTTAGGCACATTGCTCTGGTGGAGGTGTGTCAAACACATCTGCACCATTGGAAACAATGGGGGAATCTTTGCTTTTGCTCTGGGAAAACATCTTAGTGTGGTGGAGGTGTGTCAACCACATCTAATAATAAAAATATATAATTCATTCAATTTCTATAGCTCTTTTCATTACAGAAAGATAAAAGAGAAAATGCTTCTGCCGGTTTGGAGAAGAAAGGAAAACAGACTAAAAGATTCTGTTTTAAAGTCAAATAACATGATACTTTTTTTGTATAAGTAATTTGTATTGAAACTGACTCGTACAGTTGAAGTCGGAAGTTTACATTCAATTAGGTTGGAGTCATTAAAACTTGTTTTTCAACCAGTCCACAAATTTCTTGTTAACAAATTAGTTTTGGCAAGTCGGTTAGGACATTTACTTTGTGCATGACACAAGTCATTTGTCCAACAATTGTTTACAGACAGATTAGTTAACTTATAATTCACTGTATCTCAATTCCAATGGGTCAGAAGTTTACATGCACTAAGTTGACTGTGCCTTTAAACAGCTTGGAAAATTCCAGAAAATGATGTCATGGCTTTAGAAGCTTCTGTTAGGCTAATTGACATCATTTGAGTCTGTGGATGTATTTCAAGGCCAGCCTTCAAACTCAGTGCCTCTTTGCTTGACATCATGGGAAAATCAAAATAAATCAGCCAAGACCTCAGAAAAAAAATTGGTTCATCCTTGGGAGGAATTTCCAAACGCCTGAAGGTACCACGTTCATCTGTACAAACAATAGTACGCAAGTATAAACACCATGGGACCACGCAGCCGTCATACCACTCAGGAAGGAGACGCGTTCTGTCTCCTAGAGATGAACGTACTTGGGTGCGAAAAGTGCAAATCAATCCCAGAACAACAGCAAAGGCCCTTGTGAAGATGCTGGAGGAAATAGGTACAAAAGTTTCCATATCCACAGTAAAACGAGTCCTATATCGACATAACCTGAAAGGCCGCTCAGCAAGGAAGAAGCCACTGCTCCGGAAACCGCCATAAAAAAGCCAGACTACGGTTTGCAACTGCACATGGGGACAAAGATCAAACTTTTTGGAGAAATGTCCTCTGGTCTGATGAAACATAAATAGAACTGTTTGGCCATAATGACCATCATTATGTTTGGAGGAAAAAGGGTGAGGCTTGCAAGCCAAAGAACACCATCCCAACCGTGAAGCACGGGGGTGGCAGAATCATGTTGTGGAGGTGCTTTGCTGCAGGAGGAACTAGTGCACTTAAAAAAATAGATAGCATCATGAGGAAGTAAAATTATGTGGATATATTGAAGCAACATCTCAAGACATCAGTCAGGAAGTTAAAGCTTGGTCGCAAATGGGTCTTCCAAATGGACAATGACCCCAAGCATACTTCCAGAGTTGTGGCAAAATGGCTTAAGGACAACAAAGTCAAGGTATTGGAGTGGCCATCACAAAGCCATGACCTCAATCCTATAAAAAATGTGTGGGCAGAACTGAAAAAATGTGTGCGAGCAAGGAGGCCTACAAACCTGACTCAGTTACACCAGCTCTGTCAGGAGGAATGGGCCAACATTCTCCCAACTTATTGTGGGAAGCTTGTGGAAGGCTACCCAAAACATTTGACCCACGTTAAACAATTTAAAGGCAATGCTACCAAATACTAATTGAGTGTTTGTAACCTTCTGACCCACTGGGAATGTGATGAAAGAAATAAAAGCTGAAATAAATTATTCTTTCTTCTATTATTCTGACATTTCACATTCTTAACATAAAATGGTGATCCTAACTGACCTAAAACAGGGACTTTTTCTAGGATTAAATGTCAGGAATTGTGAAAAACTGAGTTTAAATGTTTTTTGCTAAGGTGTAAGTAAACTCCGAATTCAACTGTATATGGCAATATCTATCCTCTAAAAAAAAATCGAAATTGCTATAAACATCAAATACTGTTTAAGGACAATTATAAATACAAGGCAGTATTGAAGAATGGTTACGGACATACCTCATGGCTGGCATGGGTAATGGTTTTGGGCAGTAGCTTCCACTGCCCAGACTGCCCATCTCCTTAGTCAGGTAAATCTCCTTGAACTTAAATTGTTGTGATTCCTGCTCTTCTTCCTCTTTTTGCTCCATACAGTTGGAGGAAGGGTAGGGAGTCGGGATGCGAAAGCTATTGTAAGACTTTCGACTGCCTGGCCTCTTAGGTACATCAGCCTCAGTAAATCTCACGCGGGACTTGGTGTTAGCCTTATCGTCCTCCAGACTGGTGAGTGACGCTGTGAGAGATCTCTGGGACAATGGAGAGGAGGCAGCATTTTGGATGCCCAGTAGTTCGTAAAGACCTGGGATGATGATCTGCATCAGCTTGTCCGATAAAAACTGGACAATCCTCAGACACAAGCCGGCAAGCTGTTGTTTTGTCAGCTGTATTCCAGAAACAGAAGAAGTGCTTTAAAATGTTGCACAGTGCGTCTTTCAAAAGCTTGTGAACAAGGTTAAACATTCAGTGATCATTGTATTCTAAATAAGCTTTCATATCTTACCGGGTCAGAAATGCCATTACGAATCCCACTCCATTGCCTGAAAATTATTCATATGAATTATTCATATTCAATTTATTAATATTTTCAGAAATGTAGGTCAGTAGAGTCATCAGATTACACAGTATTTTACACACGTTTTGTAGCAATTGTTTTGACAACATTGTGGTGTGATGTAACTTTTTCCACACTGGAAATGTAGTTGATGAATCTGCTTTCATATAATCCTATTGCTTTCCAGGTTTGATAGTAGTACTGTACCAAAGAAAATAGAACATACTCCTCAGTTAGGTTCTGCAAGAAGTTGATAATCAGTGAAAAAGACTCAAGGTTTTTTGCACTGTTGAGGCTCTCCTCTTCTGTGGTTTCCACAGTGCTGCTTTGCTTCTGGTAGAAATAAACATTATGTGTCTCAAATAATGGCACCAACAGAGTCAAACTTAACATATACAACAAATATCATAGTGAAATAATGATTAACTGTTAAAGAGTGGAGGAGCATTGGCAACGTTGGACCAATTAAACAACTGCAACACAACAGAGATGGTTGTGGTACTTCAACATTTCCAATGATAGCATCACTAGAACATTTTATTGAATTAATGTTGAAATATGAAATGACGGTCAACTCAAAAGGTCAACTTACCATCTCATTGACAGCGTCAGAGGGCAGGAGGTCATCCACCACACAGACAGGCAGGTCTAGAGACTGGGACAAGGCTCTATGGTCATAACCAGGAGAGAATGGAAACAACATCAGAGCAATCCCAATGGCAGAAACTAACCACTGTCTTCATGTCAAAGACTCACTTAGTAGTTAATACATGGCCACAAATAATGAGGGGTTCAAATAGATCTGCTGGGGACTTGACCCTACAAATGACTCCAAGAATGATGCCTGACCTGCCCCATAACAAGTTCTCTCTTATTAGTCTCTCTCTCTTCATCTCCACACAACAATCTAACTGGACAGAGTGTGAGTGGCCTTACCTGACTGTCTCAGTGTCAGAAACATCATAGTCTGGTTGTTCTATGTCCTCCAGGGACATCTCAGCTACAGCAGAGGGGGCAAAGCCCGGGATGATCTCTCAAGCTGAAAATAATGACTGTTTATGTGAACTGAACCATTTACAGTGGCTTGCGAAAGTATTCACCCCCCTTGGCATTTTTCCTATTTTATTGCCTTACAACCTGGAATTAAAATGGATTTTTGGGGGGTTTGTATCATTTGATTTACACAACATGCCTACCACTTTGAAGATGCAAAATATTTTTATTGTGACACAAACAAGAAATAAGACAAAAAAAAACGGAAAACTTGAGCGTGAATAACTATTCACCCCCCTAAAGTCAATACTTTGCAAAGACACCTTTTGCAGCAATTACAGCTGCAAGTCTCTTGGGGTATGTCTCTATAAGCTTGGCACATCTAGCCACTGGGACTTGCCCATTCTTCAAGGCAAAACTGCTCCAGCTCCTTCAAGTTGGATGGGTTCCGCTGGTGTACAGCAATCTTTAAGTCATACCCCAGATTCTCAATTGGATTGAGGTCTGGGTTTTGACGAGGCCATTCCAAGACATTCAAATGTTTCCCCTTAAACCACTCGAGTGTTGCTTCAGCAGTATGCTTAGGGTCATTGTCCTGCTGGAAGGTGAACCTCTGTCCCAGTCTCAAATCTCTGGAAGACTGAAACAGGTTTCCCTCAAGAGTTTCCCTGTATTTAGCGCCATCCATCATTCCTTCAATTCTGACCAGTTTCCCAGTCCCTGCTGATGAAAAACATCCCCACAGCATGATGATGCCACCACCATGCTTAACTGTAGGGATGGTATTCTCGGGGTGATGAGACATAGCGCTTTCCTTGATGGCTAAAGAGCTCAATTTTGTCTCATCTGACCAGAGTACCTTCTTCCATACGTTTGGGGAGTCTCCCACATGCCTTTTGGCAAACACCAAACATGTTTGCTTATTTTTTTCTTTAAGCAATGGCTTTTTTCTGGTTACTCTTACGTAAAGCCCAGCTCTGTGTAGTGTATGGCTTAAAACCTCTTGGAAATAGGGGGCGCCATTTCGACTTTGGGAAAAAATTGTGCCCAAATTAAACGGCCTCGTACTCTGTTCTAGATCATACGATATGCATATTATTATTACTATTGGATAGAAAACACTCTGAAGTTTCTAAAACTGTTTGAATTATTTCTGAGTAAAACAGAATTCATTTGGCAGCAAACTTCCAAACAGGAAGTGAAAATTCTGAAAATGGGTCTCTGTGTAAGGCCTTGCCTATTCAATTGCCTTTTATTTATAGATCTGTATGCACTTCCTACACCTTCCACTAGATGTCAACAGGCAGTAGAATGTTGAATGGGGTGTCTAGCTTGATGTGAGACCGAATGAGAGCTTTTGGAGTGACAGGTCCGCCATATTGGCAGTATTTTGCTGCGCACCAGAGAGCACCATATTGTTTTCTGCAATGCGTTAGGTAGACACGACGAAATGCTCCGTCTTGGACGTTATTGGATACATATGAGAAAAACATCATAAAGATGGATTTTCAACTGAGTTTGACCAGTTTATTCGACGTTTATTATGACTTTTGGAATTTTTCGTTCCATGCACCAAGAGTTCATGGACATGTGCGCTCCACCAAGCTAGCCAAAGTTGCTAATTCGACAGAAGAAATGGACATTCTAAAATGGAACAACGATTTATTGTGGAACTAGGACTCCTTGCACTGCATTCTGATGGAAGATCATCAAAGGTAAGAGAATATTTATGATGTTATTTCGTATTTTTGTGGAATATGTTGGCTCCAACATGGAGGAGAATGGCTGGGCGCTGTCTCAGATTATTGCATGCTGTGCTTGGACTAAAGTTTTTTTTTTTAAATCTAACACAGCGGTTGCATTAAGAACAAGTGTATCTTTCATTTGCTGTACAAGAAGTATTTTTCAGCAAAGTTTATGATGAGTTTTTTGGTTAGATTATACGTGACTGTCCAAAATTTCTACGGACAATTTGGTGCATTTTGGCGCCGTATTCACAATGTAAAACCAGAATTTGTAGCTATAAATATGCACATTACGAACAAAACATAAATGTATTGTATAACATGATGTTATAAGACTGTCATCTGATGAAGTTGTTCAAAGGTTAGTGATTAATTTTATCTCTATTTGTGGGTTTTGTGAAAGCTACCTTTGCGGTGGAAAAATGGCGGTGTGTTTTTGGATATTGTGGTGAGCTAACATAAATATATGTTGTGTTTTCACTGTAAAACACTTAAAAAATCGGAAATATTGGCTGGATTCACAAGATGTTTATCTTTCATTTGCTGTACAACATGTATTTTTCATAAATGTTTTATGATGAGTATTTATTTATTTCACGTTACTCTCTGTAATTATTCTGGCTGTTTTGATGCTATTTGTGACGATGGCTGCAATGTAAAACTACAGTTTATACCTATAAATAAACACATTTTCGAACAAAACATAAATGTATTGTATAACATGATGTTATAAGACTGTCATCTGATGAAGTTGTTTAAAGGTTAGTGATTAATTTTATCTCTATTTGTGGGTTTTGTGAAAGCTATGTTTGCGGTGAAAAAAAGGCGTTGTGTGTTTGGCTATTGTGGTGAGCTAACATAAATATATATTGTGTTTTCGCTGTAAAACATTTTAAAAATCGGAAATGTTGGCTGGATTCACAAGATGTTTATCTTTCATTTGCTGTATTGGACTTGTGATTTCATGAAATTATATTATATGATATCCCTGTGGCGCTAGGCTAGGCTATGCTAGTCAGCTTTTTTGATGAGGATGATCCCGGATCCGGGAGGGGGGTCCGTAGAGGTTAAAGTGGTCCTATGGACAGATACTCCAATCCCCGCTGTGGAGCTTTGCAGCTCCTTCAGGATTATCTTTGGTCTCTTTGTTGCCTCTCTGGTTAATGCCCTCCTTGCCTGGTCTGTGAGTTTTTGTGGGCGGCCCTCTCTTGGCAGGTTTGTTGTGGCGCCATATTCTTTCCATTTTTTAACAATGGATTTATTGGTGCTCTGTGGGATGTTCAAAGTTTCTGATATTTTTTTATAACCCAACCCTGATCTGTAGTTCTCCACAACTTTGTCCCTGACCTGTTTGGAGAGCTCCTTGGTCTTCATGGTGCCGCTTGCTAGGTGGTGCCCCTTGCTTAGTGGTGTTGCAGACAGGTGGACTTTATTTAACAAATAATGTGACTTCTGAAGGTAATTGGTTGCACCAGATCTTATTTAGGGGCTTCATAGCAAAGAGGGTGAATACAGATGCACGCACCACTTTTCCATTACATTTTTTTTTTACTATTTTGAAAAAAAAATTAAAACCATTTCACTTCACCAATTTGGACTATTTTGTGTATGTCCATTACATGAAATCCAAATAAAAATCTATTTAAATTACAGGTTGTAATGCAACATAATAGGAAAAATGCCAAGGGGGATGAATACTTTTGCAAGGCACTGTATCTTAATGGATCCAATCAATATGCTTAGTTTTCTGGAGATTTCATGGTTGACCAATATGCATGCAGCCCACCTTTTCACAATGATAAACATGTTATGTTTTTTTTTTTTTTATATTAGAACCAGTGCTTGACTTAGGTAGGAACTCACTGCTGCTGAATACGCCACCTCAAATGTTCCTCCTATAGCATAAGTTCAAAAGAATGGTGGAGCTCCTGCACCTAAAATATTATTATAATATTCATTTGTAAAGCACTTTTCGTTATACAAGAATATTCTCAAAGTGCATAAAATAAAAAGATAAAATAGAGAAATAGTTACAAAAAAATATATATAAAATATAAACAGTATCGGCACCTATTTCATTCCAGGTCAAGCACTGATTAGAACATTTGGAATATGAGAATGTTAGAAGGACACCATGACATCATCAGACACATAATATAGAGACCATCTATAGACACAGACTGTACCTTGTAATATAGAGACCATCTATAGACACAGACTGTACCTTGTAATATAGAGACCATCTATAGACACAGACTGTACCTTGTAATATAGAGACCATCTATAGACATACCTTGTAATATAGAGACCATCTATAGACATACCTTGTAATTTAGAGACCATCTATAGACACAGACTGTACCTTGTAATATAGACACCATCTATAGACACAGACTGTACCTTGTAATATAGAGACCATCTATAGACACAGACTGTACCTTATAATATAGAGACCATCTATAGACATACCTTGTAATATAGAGACCATCTATAGACACATACTGTACCTTGTAATATAGAGACCATCTATAGACATACCTTGTAATATAGAGACCATCTATAGACACAGACTGTACCTTGTAATATAGAGACCATCTATAGACACAGACTGTACCTTATAATATAGAGACCATCTATAGACATACCTTGTAATATAGAGACCATCTATAGACACTGTTAGGAATTTTGTTAATAAATAATTAAAACAAATTCTAGCTTTAGATAAAACTATAACTAATTGAACTCTGCACGCCTGGTGAAAAGAGATTTGTGTTGTGGTTTATAAAATAAGCAGAAAGGGTCGTTAAACTATGGTTGAACTGACCCAACTTAGCCCTGAGATGTTTAGATAAGGCTGTGGGTAACTTTTTAGGTCTTCCATTATCTTGAGTTGTCTGCTAAAGTGGTAATAAATTATAGTGAGCCTTCAGGATAATTGATTATATTTTGGGTCATGTGTGTGCCCTGTGAAGTTGGAATGAACTTTTGAACCTGTTTTCTATTTGTCAGGACAATGAGACTTATTCTGTAACCTATGACGTCATATCTTGTATATAAACCTGTGTTTATGATCAAATGGCAGCGTGCTCCGAGAATAAACACTATTATCTAATTTTAATAAGACTGTATCCTGTCTATTTTATGTTAATAAGTATCTTACAAATTCTTAGAAATAGACAGATTGAATTTAATTAATGAGTACATTAGAGGAATAATTTAATTCCACTTACAACACAGACTGTACCTTGTAATATAGAGACCATCTATAGACACAGACTGTACCTTGTAATATAGAGACCATCTATAGACACAGACTGTACCTTGTAATATAGAGACCATCTATAGACATACCTTGTAATATAGAGACCATCTATAGACACAGACTGTACCTTGTAATATAGAGACCATCTATAGACATACCTTGTAATATAGAGACCATCTATAGACACATACTGTACCTTGTAATATAGAGACCATCTATAGACACATACTGTACCTTGTAATATAGAGACCATCTATAGACACAGACTGTACCTTGTAATATAGAGACCATCTATAGACATACCTTGTAATATAGAGACCATCTATAGACACATACTGTACCTTGTAATATAGAAACCATTTGCAATCTCTGCATTCACCAGGAGTATCTAACATTTTTGCCCCAAATATACCAGTCTAGAACCCAGAGATTTCTGCACGCCTACTGTGGTACATGGAGTAATTATTGTTTTACCCCGGTAGGATGGCTGGCCTGGTTCAGAATATTTTTACCCCAGTAGGATGGCTGGCCAAGTTCAAGATCGATTTACCCCAGTGGGATGGCTGGCCAGTTCAGAATCTATTTACCCCGGTAGGATGGCTGGCCAGGTTCAAGATCTATTTACCCCAGTGGGATGGCTGGCCAAGTTCAAGATCTATTTACCCCAATGGGATGGCTGGCCAAGTTCAAGATCTATTTACCCCAGTAGGATGGCTGTCCAGGTTCAAGATCTATTTACCCCAGTAGGATGGCTGGCCAAGTTCAAGATCTATTTACCCCAGTAGGATGGCTGGCCAGGTTCAAGATCTATTTACCCCAGTGGGATGGCTGTCCAGGTTCAAGATCTATTTACCCCAGTAGGATGGCTGGCCTACCCATAAAAACAGAAATAAATGATTTTTGCAAATTTATTTAAAAACAAATAAAACGGAAATAGCACATTTACATAAGTATTCAGACCCATTACTCAGTTCTTTGTTGAAGCACCTTTGGCAGCAATTGCAGTCTCGAGTCTTCTTGGGTATGACGTTACAAGCTTGGCACATCTGTATTTGGGGAGTTTCTCCCATTCTTCTCTGCAGATCCTCTCAAGCTCTGTCAGGTTGGATGGGGAACGCCGCTGGATAGCTATTTTCAGGTCTCTACAGAGATGTTCGATCGGGTTCAGCTCTGGGCTCTGGCTGGGCCACTCAAAGACATTCAGAGACTTGTCCCGAAGCCACTCCTGCATTGTATTGGCTGTGTGCTAAGGGTCATTGTCCTGTTAGAAGGTGAACTTTCACCCCAGTGTGTGGTTCTGAGCACTCTGGAGCCAGTTTTCAACAAGGATCTCTCTGTACTTTGCTCCGTTCATCTTTCCCTAGATTCTGACAAGTCGCCCAGTCCCTGCTGCTGAAAAACATCCCCACAGCATGATGCTGCCACCACCATGCTTCACCGTAGGGATGGTGCCAGGTTTCCTCTAGACGTGACGCTTGGCATTCAGGCCAAAGAGTTCAATTTTGGTTTCATCAGACCAGAGAATCTTGTTTCTCATGTCTGAGTCCTTTAGGTGCCTTTTACTGAGCAGTGGCTTCCGTCTGGCCACTCTACCATAAGGGTCTGATTGGTGGAGTGCTACAGAGATGGTTGTCCTTCTAGAAGGTTCTCCCATCTCCACAGAGGAACTCTGGAGCTCTGTCAGAGTGACTATCATGTTCTTGGTCACCTCCCTGACCAAGGCCCTTCTCCCCTGAATGCTCAGTTTGGCCGGGAGGCCAGCTGTAGGAAAAGTCTTGGTGGTTACAAACTTCTTCCATTTAAGAATGATGGAGGCCACTGTGTTCTTGGGGACCTTCAATGCTGCAGGCAGTTTTTGGTACCCTTACCCAGATCTGTGCCTCGACACAATCCTGTCTCGGAGCTCTACGGACATTTCCTTCGACCTCGTGGCTTGGTTTTTGCTCTGACATGCACTGTCAACTGTGGGACCTTAGGTGTGTGCCTTTCCAAATCATATCCAATCAATTGAATTTACCACATGTGGACTCCAATCATGTAGAAACATCTCAAGGATGATCAATGAAAACAGGATGCACCTGAGCTCAATTTCGAGTCTCATAGCAAAGGGTTTGAATACTTATGTAAATAAGGTATTTCTGTTTTTTTCCGTTTTAAATTGCAAAAATGTCTAAAAACCTGTTTTTGCTTTGTCAATATGGGATATTGTGTGTAGATTGATGAGGAAAATGTTGTATGTAATCCATTTTAGAGTAAGGCTGTAATGTAAAAAAATGAAATGTGTAAAAAGTCAAGGGGTCTGAATTCTTTCCAAATGCACTGAAGCAGTCTATAAGGTACATCTTATTACAGTTTAGGCCTACCTTGTTATTTTCTTCCATCTGGCAATATCATTTCAATGGATTAAATCTATTTAGTTAGTTTTTTTGCTTGTATTTGTATTAATTGTTTGAAAGTACAAGTATTATCTACTTTCTGAAGGACAGCCAAGCTGATAGGCAACATAGAACCTACAGACAATTATGACATCATTGGAACACATGCACGTGTCACAAACACCTTCAGCCCAAAGAAAGCAGTGTAGCAGTGCTGCCCAAGCTGGAGTCCATACACTTTTATTAGGCTTTTATTCAGATTCACAAACAATGCTCTACTTGAAGTCAATGAGTAAACATGTAGCAACATGGCTGAGCTTTAACGTGTTTGTAGTAGTTGACACTAACCATATGTATAATCCTAAAATGCTTGCCCCAAATACCAGTCAAGAACCCAGGTACGTCTCCTGCTATCTATAGTATCTTTAAGGTACATTTTATAACAGTTTAGGCCTACCTTATTATTTTCTTCCATCTAGCAATATCATTTTATTAAGGACAAATACACACACATGTGTTGTAGGCCAATGAAATCCATAGTTTTAATCACAGTTTATAGTAAGGAAGGGGAAGTCTGTAACACTTTATGACATTACAAAGGTATGACAGCTATGGAGAATAATTTTCAAAACAATGTGCAAAACTCCAAAACAGGAAATCATTGGCTGTGATTCATTCGATTCTATGCAATTTCATCTCTGAGGACTGACATGGAAGCAACCATTACATAACCCTGAACTCAATATCCCCACCCCAGTTTCAGAAGAGATATCAAACCATATCTTTTCATTCTGTATTACATACACCCAGGCTGTGCCTGGACAGTGATGGATGGCTATATGGAGCATCCTTGTCCATCATGTTCAGTGTGTTTAGTACTCTCACCACAGCGAGGAAGCAGAGTACCAGTTGTGGTAGGTGCAGGCAGAGCATAGTAGTTAAAGGCAGTGTCCAATGTATAAGAGGTAGCCTATCCATCCCCATATCAACACCTGCAGCATCTCATGACACACTCTCACACTCCCCCATTTACCACAACTTCCAAACTAACTGGACCTAAAACAATGTGTAACTTCGTGGCCATTCCAAGTCAGGATCACACCTAATACCAAATAGCTAAAGAGGATAAACCACAAATAAATGTATGTTTTGTAGAGGGGATTAATGAGTCGACGATTATGTGGTGGTTGTTTCACTGTCGATGATGAAATTGAATTAAATCAAAACAGTCAGACCCAATGATTTACTGTTCGTAAGGACAGAGTGCCACTAGTAATATTGAACATTAAGTCGAAATGTAGCTAGGGGAGTTCAAGATCACATTTTTCTTTCTATGGATTAGCCCTTCTGTCAAGTGTCGGTTGTCCAGTAAAAAGCTCAAACAAACAAGCTCAAACTTCTATTAAGATTATCAGTCTGATTCTGTGATCATTGTGAATCTGTGAACAGTCTTGTGAATTTCTACTCGAATCCCCATTAGCTAACGCTATAACGTTAGCTAATCTTCCTGTGGTCCAACACCAATTGATAAGACATTACAAACAATTACAAATTAAGACTTTACAAACATTTAACAAGTAGACAATACAGACAATTAAAATACCTGACAGGAAACACATTTAACATTCAGTTTATGCTTTGCAGGTGATGCAATAGCTGTACGCTATAGAGCTCATGGCCAAGGTGAGTTAAACAGCTAGAGTGGTTTCCTGTATGCCCATGCTGCACATAGCCTAACCCAATGCACTACTTAGCCTAGTAAACAAGCCTAAACACCTGCGGTAAGTTGCCACTATTCACCGTTACAGGGGTCAGAGATCACAGCCAGAAGCCTACCACTACCAACGGGCTACAGCTGTTCAGTATTGTTGTCTAATTTATAGACATCGTCTATGTGTCTTTTTTTTTTTTTTATCAAGTAGGCCCAACACAGCTTCAGAAGATGTAGGTAGGCCTATGGCTACTACATTTGACCAATATGCATGTACCCATTTTTCAGTTAGCATGGTCATGTTTTCTTTCACGTGAGAAATATTAACCAAAGCATCATTTCCCCTTGCTTATCTCCTTCAAAATACTACAAGCTGCAGAGCTATATAAATAATGACTGTGTTGGCAAGATTCCATACCTTATTATTGACTTCAATTGGAGGTGCAATTCACTCCTTTTGACCAGTAGGTGTGGTCCTCATTTCCAGATCAAATGTGCAACAGTTCTACACACACATATTTAACTGTCTGTTTTCATTACATCATCAACTAACTTTGTTACATCACAAAGCCAGCTGGCTAAATCTGGCACATTTACAGAAATACAGTGTATTGTCCCTGTCAAATACATTTGATAAAAAATAAATGTCCAAAACAAACAGTGGTGGAAAAAGTATTCAATTAGTCAGTTGCCAACAGAATGACTCAAGTAAATGTGAAAGCCCAGTAAAATACTACTTGAGAAGTCTGAGAATATTTGGTTTGAAATATACTTAATTATCAAAAGTAAAAAATAATTAAAAATTAAGCAAAGCAGACAACACAATTGTATTGTTTAAAAAAAATGTAAGAATAGCCAGGGGCACACTCCAACACTTAGACATAATTTATAAACTAAGCATTTGTGTTTATTGAGTCTGCCAGATCAGAGGCAGGGGATGGCCAGGGATGTTCTCTTGATAAGTGTGTGAATTGGACCATTTTCCTGTCATACAAAGCATTCAAAATGTACTTTTGGGTATCAGGGAAAGTGGATGGAGTCAAAAGTACATTGTCCTTTATGAATGTACTGAAGTTGTCAAAAATATAAATAGTTAAAGTACAGATACCCCAAAAACGATTAAAATAATTTTGACTTAAGTACTTTGCACCACTGAAAACAAACATTTTCTAATGTCTCTATATCACTGGCTTGCAATTGACTGTGAAAACTGCGCTGTTCTGTAAAGGGAGTAGTACACCGCGTTGTACGAAATCTTCAGTTTCTTAGCAATTTCTCGCATGGAATAGCCATCATTTCTCAGAACAAGAATAGACTGACGAGTTTCAGAAGAAAGTACTTTGTTTCTGGCCATTTTGAGCCTGTAATCGAACCCACAAATGCTGATACTCCAGATACTCAACTAGTCTAAAGAAGGTCAGTTTTATTGCTTCTTTAATCAGGACAACAGTTTCCAGTTGTGCTAACATAATTGCAAAAGTGTTTTCTAATGATCAATAAGCCTTTTAAAATGATAAACTTGAATTAGCTAACACAACGTGCCATTGGAAGACAGGAGTGATGGTTGCTGATAATGGGCCTCTGTATTCCATAACAAATCTACCGTTTGTCACGTTCCTGACCTGTTTTCTGTTGTTTGGTATGTGTTTATTGGTCAGGGCGTGAGTTTTGGGTGGGCAGTCTATGTTTTCTGTTTCTATGTTGGTTTTGGGTTGCCTGGTATGGCTCTCAATTAGAGGCAGGTGTTTGACGTTTCCTCTGATTGAGAGTCATATTAAGGTAGGTTGTTCTCACTGTTTGTTTGTGGGTGATTGTCGTCCGTGTCTGTGTCTGCGCACCACACGGGACTGTAGCGTTTGTTCGTTCGTTTGTGTTAGTCTGTACCTGTTCCTACGTGCTTCGTGTTATATGTAAGTTCTCATGGTTTAGGTCAGTCTACATTCGTTTTTTGTTATTTTGTATCCTTCCAAGTGTTTGTTTTCGTGTTTCGTCGTTTGCTTTATTAAATCATTATGTATTCACAACCCGCTGCATTTTGGTCGAATCACTACTCCTCCTCTTCGTATGAAGAGGAGGAGGAATGCCGTTACAGAATCACCCACCAAACCCAGATCAAGCAGCGGGTTAACGGACAGCAACGACAGCAGCAGTGGGTCAAGGAGGATTGGACATGGGAAGAGATTCTGGACGGAGAAGGACCCTGGGCAGAGCCAGAGGAGTGTCGCCGTTCCAAGGAGGAGCTGGAGGCATCTAAAGCGGAGAGGCGACGTTATGAGGAGGCAGCACGGAAGAAAGGCTGGAAGCCCGCAAGTACAACCCAAAAATTTCTTGGGGGGAGGCTAAAGGGTAGTGTGGCGAAGTCAGGTAGGAGACCTGCGCCAATTTCCCGGGCTTACCGTGGAGAGCGAGAGTACGGGCAGACACCGTGTTACGCAGTAGAGCGCATGGTGTCTCCTGTACGTGTTCATAGCCCGGTGCGGGTTATTCCACCTCCCCGCACTAGCCGGGCTAGAGTGAGCATTGAGCCAAGTGCCATGAAGCCGGCTCAACATATCTGGCTTCCAGTACGTCTCCTCGGGCCGGTGTACATGGCACCAGCCTTACGCATGGTGTCCCCGGTTCGCCAACACAGCCCAGTGCGGGTTATTCCACCTCCCCGCACTGGACGGGCTACGGGGAGCATGCAACCAGGTAAGGTTGGGCAGGCTCAGTGCTCAAGGGAGCCAGTACGCCTGCACGGTCCGGTATATCCGGCGCCACCTTCCCGCCCCAGCTCAGTACCACCAGTGCCTACACCACGCACCAGGCTTCCAGTGCGTCTCCAGAGCCCTGGTCCTCCTCCACGCACTCTCCCTGTGGTGCGTGTCTCAAGCTCAGTGCCTCCAGTTTCGGCACCACGCACCAGGCCTACTGTGCGCCTCAGCAGGTCAGAGTCGGCTGTCTGCCCAACGCCACCTGCACTGTTAGTCTGCCCAGCACCGTCTGAGCCATCTGTCTGCCCAGCACCGTCTGAGCCATCTGTCTGCCCAGCACCGTCTGAGCCATCTGTCTGCCCAGCGCCGTCTGAGCCATCCGTCTGTCCAACGCCGTCTGAGCCATCCGTCTGCCCAGCGCCTTCTGAGCCATCCGTCTGCCCCGAGCCATTAGAGCCGCCCGTCTGGCCCGAGCCATTAGAGCCGTCCGTCAGTCAGGAGCCGCTAGAGCTGTCCGTCAGTCAGGAGCTGCCAGAGCCGCCAGCCAGTCAGGAGCTGCCAGAGCCGCCAGCCAGTCAGGAGCTGCCAGAGCCGCCAGCCAGTCAGGAGCTGCCAGAGCCGCCAGCCAGTTAGGAGCTGCCAGAGCCGCCAGCCAGTCAGGAGCTGCCAGAACCGCCAGACAGTCATGAGCTGCCCTACAGTCATGAGCTGCCCTACAGTCATGAGCTGCCCTTCAGTCATGAGCTGCCCTTCAGTCATGAGCTGCCCTCCAGTCATGAGCTGCCCTCCAGTCATGAGCTGCCCTCCAGTCATGAGCTGCCCTCCAGTCATGAGCTGCCCTCCAGTCATGAGCTGCCACTCAGTCATGAGCTGCCACTCAGTCCGGAGCTGCCACTCAGTCCGGAGCTGCCACCCAGTCCGGAGCTGCCACCCAGTCCGGAGCTGCCACCCAGTCCGGAGCTGCCACCCAGTCCGGAGCTGCCACCCAGTCCGGAGCTGCCAATAGTACAGAGTTGTCCCTCTGTCCTAAGCTACCTCTCTGTCCGGAGCTACCTCTCTGTCCTGTGCTACCTCTCTGTCCTGAGCTACCTCTCTGTCCTGAGCTACCTCTCTGTCCTGAGCTGTCTCCTCTATGTAGGAGGGGCCTTAGTGAAGGTTCCTGGACCATGGTCGGGGGCGAGGGTCGCCACTCAAAGGACGCTAAGGAGGGGGACAAAGACAGTGGTAGAGTGTGGTATGAAGAGGAGGAGGAATGCCGTTACACCGTTTCCAGCTACAAATATAATTTACAACATTAACAATGTCTACACTGTATTTCTGATCAATTTGATGTTATTTTAAAGGACAAAAAAATGTGCTTTTCTTTCAAAAACAAGGACATTTGTAAGTGACCCCAAACTTTTGAACGGTAGTGTATGTGTGTATATATTATACACACCCATCCCACAGGAGGTTGGTGGCACCTTAATTGGGGAGGACAGGCTCATGGTAATGGCTGGCGCATAATTAGAGGAATAGTATCCAATACATCAAACACATGGTTTCCATGTGTTTGATGCCATTCCATGTACTCTGTTCCAGCCATTATTATGAGCCGTCCTCCCCTCAGCAGCCTCCACTGATATATACTTCCACTGATATATACTTCTACTTGTATTGCAATGCTTCTGGTCACTTGCACACTATGATTTGACTACTTGCTTTGGGATTTGTGTGTTGGCCTGTTTTGAAATAGTTTGATAATAATATGATATTACTTTGACCTAATGCACTTCATCAATGATGGTGGTTGTATTGTTTGGGATTTGTACTGATAAGTATCATGTTGTCTTACTCTAGGGAACTTTTCAGCAAATGTGGATATCGAAACAGGAGTACGAGGAGGGCGGGAATGTCACGTTCTGACATTAGTTCCTTTGTTATGTCTTTATTTTAGTTTGGTCAGGGCGTGAGTTGGGGTGGGCATTCTATGTTGTTTTTTCTATGTTTTGTTCTATTGTTCTATTTCTATTTGTTTGGCCTAGTATGGTTCTCAATCAGAGGCAGGTGTCAGTCGTTGTCTCTGATTGGGAGCCATATTTAGGTAGCCTGTTTTTCATTGTGTTTTGTGGGTGATTATATTTTCTGTTCTGTGTTTTTGTTTCACCGTACAGGATTGTTCGTTTGACGTTTTCTTGTTTTTGTTCAGTGTTCATTATTTCGTATTAAAACAATATGGACACTTACCACGCTGCGCATTGATCCCCCTCTTCTTCCAACCACGACAAGCGTTACAGGGAAGCAGTGCGTCGACAGGAAGTGCCCTTGATCGACCAGCAACAGCATCTGCTGCCTCCAGAACTCACAATAACATGTCTAGTTGAACCTTTTACTGTGAGCTCAGGAACATCCAAGGACGGTAGTTGTTTCTGTTGATAAAAAAAAAAAAAAATAATGATAATCGAATCTGCCTTGATAATTTTTTGTAGAAAACATGAACTATAACAAACCGTGTCACATATTCCATTGCTATGAAAAGGGCGAAAGGCTGAGTTCCTTTTGACTCCATCTTCAGTATATCATTTTCAGTTTGTTTATGGATCTTATATTTTGATCTCAAACTTCTTGACAGGTAAGAAACACTTGGTTAGTGTATGTGCCTTAACCAATGGGTTGTCAGGTGAACGTTGAAGATGCTTCTTGGAGGTGATCTAATGATGTCATTGAATCACTGTCATTGAGTTGTTCACTGGACAAGACAATTATTCACTGAAAATGAAATCTTTATATAATTTCACTTTTGTTGATGTTTGATTGCCCATAACCAGTCTTTTGAAAATAAAAAGCATTTTCTGTTAAGTGATGTTGAATTGTTTTATGACACTTGCAACTGTTTTGACGCTTGCAAACATTAATTTTTCAGCAGAACAGATGCATCATTTTACAAACTGCTTAAATAACTGCACACAGTCCCCAAGTAATCATATTTTATTTAATTTGTCACATGCGCCGAATACAACAGGTGTAGACCTTACTCTGAAATGCTTACTTATAAGCCCTTAACCTCTTAAACGTAAACTCCCCATATTTGTGGACCCTATTAGATATTTTTATAATTCAATTTAGTCTGGTATGAGAATCGTATTCCCTATCTGCAAAAGCAGACCCGCAGGTAAGCATAGTTAAACATTCTCAGAACCTTTAACTTCTTATGGCTGCAGGGGAAGTATTGAGTGGCTTGGATGAAAGGTGCCCAAAGTAAACGGCCTGCTCCGCAGTCCCAGTTACTAATATATGCATAGTATTATTAGTATTGGATAGAAAACACTCTGAAGTTTCTAAAACTGTTTGAATTATGTCTGTGAGTATAACAGAACTCATATGGCAGGCAAAAACCTGAGAAAAAATCCAAACAGGAAGTGGAAATTCTGAGGCTGGTCGAGTTTCAACCAAGATCCCATTGAAATCACAGCGAGATATGAATGAGTATTAACTTCCTACGGCTTCCACTAGATGTCAACAGTCTGTAGAACTTTGTCTGATGACTCTACTGTGAAGGGGGGCCGAAGGAGACAGGAATGAGTCACCACTGCCATGAGGTGAACATTCTTTGACCACGCGCGCTCACATGAGAGGCAGCTCCGTTCCATCGCTCATCTGAAGTCAATGTAATTCTCCGGTTGGAACGTTATTCAAGATCTATTCCAACAACATTCTAAAGATTGATTCAATACATCGTTTGACATGTTTCTACTGACTGTTACGGAACTTTTGGACATTTCGTCACGTTTTAGTGAACGCGCTTTGTGACTTTGGAATTGTTTACCAAACGCGCTAACCAAAGTAGCTAATTGGACATAAATAACGGACATTATCGAACAAATCAAGCATTTATTGTGGACCTGGGATTCCTGGGAGTGCATTTTGATGAAGATCATCAAAGGTAAGGGAATATTTATCATGTAATTTCTGATTGTTCTGAGCTCCGTCTCAGATTATTGCATGGTTTGCTTTTTCCGTAAAGTTTTTTTGAAATCTGACACAGCGGTTGCATTAAGGAGAGGGATATCTATAATTCCATGTGTATAACTTGTATTATCATCTACATTTATGATGAGTATTTATGTTGAAACGATGTGGCTATGCACTATCACTGGATGTTTTTGGAACTAGTGAATGTAACGCGCCAATGTAAACTCAGATTTTTTTATATAAATATGAACTTTATCAAACAAAACATACATGTATTGTATAACATGAAGTCCTATGAGTGTCATCTGATGAAGATCATCAAAGGTTAGTGATTAATTGTATCTCTATTTGTGCTTTTTGTGACTGCTATCTTACGCTGGAAAAATGGCTGCGCTTGTTGTGGTTTGGTGTGACCTAACATAATCGTTTGTAGTGCTTTCGCTGAAAAGCATATTTGAAATCGGACACTTTGGTGGGATTAACAACAAGATTACCTTTAAAATGGTATAAGACACATGTATGTCTGATGAATTTTAATTATGAGATTTTTGTTGTTTTGAATTTGGCGCCCTGCACTTTCACTGGCTGTTGTCATATCATCCCTTTACCGGGATTGCAGCCATAAGAAGTTTTTAACCCCCCAGGGAAGCATAGTAAAACATTATCAGAACCTTTAAACCCCCAGGGAAGCATAGTTAAACATTCTCAGAACCTTTAAACCCCCAGGGAAGCATAGTAAAACATTCTCAGAACCTTTAAACCCCCAGGTAAGCATAGTTAAACATTCTCAGAACCTTTAACCCCCCAGGGAAGCATAGTAAAACATTCTCAGAACCTTTAAACCCCCAGGGAAGCATAGTAAAACATTCTCAGAACCTTTAAACCCCCAGGGAAGCATAGTTAAACATTCTCAGAACCTTTAACCCCCCAGGGAAGCATAGTAGAACATTCTCAGAACCTTTAAACCCCCAGGGAAGCATAGTAAAACATTCTCAGAACCTTTAAACCCCCAGGGAAGCATAGTTAAACATTCTCAGAACCTTTAACCCCCAGGGAAGCATAGTAAAACATTCTCAGAACCTTTAAACCCCCAGGGAAGCATAGTAAAACATTCTCAGAACCTTTAAACCCCCAGGGAAGCATAGTAAAACATTCTCAGAACCTTTAAACCCCCAGGGAAGCATAGTTAAACATTCTCAGAACCTTTAACCCCCCAGGGAAGCATAGTAAAACATTCTCAGATGCTTTAAACCCCCCAGGGAAGCATAGTTAAACATTCTCAGTGTAACGACTCTCCTCTTCGTCTGATGATGAGGAATAGGAATCATCGGACCAACACGCAGCGTGGTAAGTGCTCATAGCACTTACCCCCCCCCCCCCCCAACGGTGCGGACTCCGGCCGCAAAACCTAAACCTATCGGGGAGGGTCTGGGTGGGCATCTATCCGCGGTGGAGGCTCTGGTGCGGGACACACCTTAGTCTTGGCCCACTTAGGTGGCGCCTCTGGAGCGGAGACCCTTGCCGCCGACCCCGGACTAGGGACCCTCGCAGCGGGCCCCGGACAGGAGGGCGACTCTGGCAGCTCCGGACAGGAGGGCGACTCTGGCAGCTCCGGACAGGAGGGCGACCCTGACAGCTCTGGACAGGAGGGCGACCCTGGCAGCTCTGGTCAGGAGGGCGACCCTGGCTGCTCCGGACAGGAGGGCGACACTGGCTGCTCCGGACAGGAGGGCGACCCTGGCTGCTCCGGACAGGAGGGCGACCCTGGCTGCTCCGGACAGGAGGGAGACTCTGGCTGCTCCGGACAGGAGGGAGACTCTGGTTTCTCCGGACAGGAGGGAGACTCTGGCTGCTCCGGACTGAAGCCCGTCGCTGGAGGCTCCGAACTAGAGGGCGTCGCTGGAGGCTCCGGACTGACAGCCTTCGTTGGAGGCCTCGTGCCATAACTCCTCACTGGAGGCTTTGTGCCATGGATCATCACTGGAGGCTTCGTGCCATGGATCATCACTGGAGGCTTCTTGCCATGGATCATCACTGGAGGCTTCGTGCCATGGATCATCACTGGAGGCGTCGTGCCATGGATCATCACTGGAGGCTTCGTGCCATGGATCATCACTGGAGGCTTCGTGCCATGGATCATCACTGGAGGCTTCGTGCCATGGATCATCACTGGAGGCTTCGTGCCATGGATCATCACAGGAGGCTTCGTGCCATGGATCATCACAGGAGGCTTCGTGCCATGGATCATCACTGGAGGCTTCGTGCCATGGATCATCACTGGAGGCTTCCTGCCATGGATCATCACTGGAGGCTTCTTGCCATGGATCATCACTGGAGGCTTCGTGCCATGGATCATCACTGGAGGCTTCTTGCCATGGATCACCACTGGAGGCTTTTTGCCATGGATCATCACTGGAGTGGAGAGACACACAGGAGGCCTTGCTCTGGCTGCAGGCACAGGACTCACCAGGCTGGGGAGACATGCAGGAGGGTTAGGGCTTATCACAGGCACAGGACTCACCAGGCTGGGGAGACATGCAGGAGGCCTCTTCCTTAGCCGAGGCACCGGATACACTGGACCGTGGAGGCGCACTGGCGGTCTCGAGCACAACTCGTCCTGGCTGGATACCCCCTGTAGCCCGGCCAGTGCGGGGAGTTGGAACAGGCCGCACTGGGCTGTGCTGGCAAACCAGGGACACCGTGCGTAGGGCTGGTGCAGTATAACCCGGACCGAGGAGACGCACTGGAGGCCAGATGCGCTGAGCCGGCATCATCCCTCCTGGCTCGATGCCCACTCTAGCCCGGCCGATGCGAGGAGCTGCGATTTAGCGCACCGGGCTATGAGTGCGCACTGGGGACATCGTGCGCTCCCCCGCATAACACGGTGCATGCCCGGTCACTCTCTCGCCACGGTAAGCACGGGGAGTTGGCTCAGGTCTCCTACCTGATTCAGCCAATCTCCTCGTGTACCCCCCCAAAGAAAATTCTGGGGCTGCCTCTCATGCACTTTTCCTCGAGCCAACTCCTCATAGCGTCGCCGCTCCGCTTTAGCTGCCTCCAGCTCCTCTTTAGGACGGCGATACTTTCGCGGCTGTACCCATGGTCCTTTGCCGTACAAGATTTCCTCCCATGTCCAGGAGTCCATTCCACCTCGATGCTTGGTCCTTTGGTGGTGGGTAGTTCTGTAACGACTCTCCTCTTCGTCTGATGATGAGGAATAGGATTCATCGGACAGACACGCAGCGTGGTAAGTGCTCAAAGTAAATTTAATTAAGTAAACTGAACACTGAATGACAAAAAAACAACAAAGAGAGTGAACGACACGAAACAGTCGTTCGTAAGGTGAAAAAACACAAAACAGGAAACAACTACCCACAAACACAGGTGGGAACAGGCTACCTAAGTATGGTTCTCAATCAGAGACAACGATTGACAGCTGCCTCTGATTGGGAATCCTACCAGGCCAAACACATAGAAAAGGACAACATAGAACAAAACATAGAATGCCCACCCCAACTCACGCATTGACCAAACCAAAATAGAGACATAAAAAGGATCTCTAAGGTCAAGGCGTGACACTCAGAACCTTTAAACCCCCAGGGAAGCACAGTAAAACATTCTCAGAACCTCGCTGCAATCTAAAAAATGAAGGTTCCCAGAACAGGAGAAATGTATACTTCTTGTTCTCAGAACCTTTAAATAAGGTTGAGTTTTACCGGTCAGGGAACGTATGGCTTTGTTCCCAGAACCTATGGGGAAACCAAAAACGTACGTTCCCACAACTTCCAAGGAAACGAATGTGCTAGCTGGGTCAGGACTATCAGTTGAAATAGAAACCTAATAGCATAAGGAAACAAATGTGATACCTGGGCCAGGACTATCAGTTGAAATAGAAACCTAACAGTACACTTAAGTTTCACTTTCCCCATAGCATTCCTGTTGAAGGCAACAGTTTTAAGAAAGCTATTTGCATAACTGCCCTGTCATTCTTAGCTACAGTATAAGTGGGTGTGAAGAAGAAGGATAACAACAACAAGTCAAAGTGTTTGGCTTTGAGAGCAATGACTAACCGAGAATGGATTAGGATTTTTCAGTCAAAGGTCAATAATCTGAAGAGGAATAAGGGAGACCGCTGGCGTATCGAGTTTGATGAATCCATTAAGGCAGACAGTGTGCAATCAGGCTGGCATCAGTACATCAGTGGGGCATTTGGAAGGTAGGAGTCCTTTGATATTGTTGCACTGTGTGTGTTACCTGTTAGGTGCTAACATAGACAACCAAAAACAGGTAATTGTGTGTATCTGATAAATCAAATACATTAGACTGATAGTTGACGTTGAAGTTTTAATTTAAAGGGTAAATGCTGTAAAATGTTTTAAACTATAGTAGATAGATATATTTAAACTGTATGCTGAACAAAAATACAAAAGCAACATGCAACAATTTCAACGATTTTTACAGAGTTACAGTTCATACAATGTAATCAGTCAATTGAAATAAATGTATTCAGCCCTAATCTATGGATTTCACATGACTGGGCAGGGGTGCAGCCCAAGTGGGTGGGCCTATGCCCTCCCAGGCCCACCCATGGCTGCACCCCAGCCCAGTCATGTGAAATCCATAGATTAGGGCTGATTAGTCAATCAGAATGAGTTTTTCCCCATATTTTTGTTCAGTATATTTCTCTAGCTTTCATGTAGCCCTCTCAAAAAGTATGTTTGAATGCAATTCTTTGTAATTCAACACCAGATAAAGACTGTGCCTGGTGTTGAATTACAAAGAATACTTGCGTAAAGTACAACAGAAGTTGATTACAACACAACAGCACCGTAGTGGATTTCAACAACTGCTCTGTTAAAAACTGCTTGCTGAAACCCACTTTCCCTTTTTTCTCCAACTTCCACATGAAGGTTCACGTGCTCCAAGTGTAACAGGAGTTGGTCCTCTGGCCGGGTGAATGTGGTGTTTCACATGCATCTATCGTCAGGGCAGGGAATGGTGAAAGTGCGACGCTTGCGTCAGGAATGCAGGCAATGTGACGACGCTCTTATGGAGGAGGTCAGTTTCGATGAGGAGAAACTCGAAGTCCTACTGGAGAAACTGATGGAGAAGATTCGTATCAAGTGCTACCGCGAGAACCTGGGCAAGAGAAACAGATCTCATTTCGATGACGAAGACGATGAAGGTCCCCCCCATGAGAGTGCCCATTGTGAAGCCTGCAGTATGGGCCTTTGCACAAAGCGTTTCAAAGCCCGGTAGAATATGGTAGAATTAGACTGGTATACGCCCTAATACGCTTTTGATAATATTTCTCTTTGTTTACTTGTCTATATCTAGTGGTCATTGGGTACACCCTAATGTCTGATTGCTAAAGCTATTTGTTGATTAAATAAATGCAATGAGACACTGGTGGAACTGGTGGAAGATAGGTGTGGCTGCACAGGGAAGATAGGTGTGGCTGCACAGGGAAGATAGGTGTGGCTGCACAGGGAAGATAGGTGTGGCTGCACAGGGAAGATAGGTGTGGCTGCACAGGGAAGATAGGTGTGGCTGCACAGAGAAGCTTCCTCTACTATGTGAGGTTAGAGAGGTAGAGAAGCTTCCTCTACTTGTGAGGTTAGAGAGGTAGAGAAGCTTCCTCTACTATGTGAGGTTAGAGAGGTAGAGAAGCTTCCTCTACTATGTGAGGTCAGAGAGGTAGAGAAGCTTCCTCTACTATGTGAGGTTAGAGAGGTAGAGAAGCTTCCTCTACTATGTGAGGTTAGAGAGGTAGAGAAGCTTCCTCTGCTATGTGAGGTTAGAGAGGTAGAGAAGCTTCCTCTACTATGTGAGGCCAGAGAGGTAGAGAAGCTTCCTCTACTATGTGAGGTTAGAGCAGTAGAGAAGCTTCCTCTACTATGTGAGGTTAGAGAGGTAGAGAAGCTTCCTCTACTATGTGAGGTTAGAGAGGTAGAGAAGCTTTCTCTACTATGTGAGGTTAGAGCGGTAGAGAAGCTTCCTCTACTATGTGAGGTTAGAGAGGTAGAGAAGCTTCCTCTACTATGTGCGGTTAGAGAGGTAGAGAAGCTTCCTCTACTATGTGAGGTTAGAGAGGTAGAGAAGCTTCCTCTACTATGTGAGGTTAGAGAGGTAGAGAAGCTTCCTCTACTATGTGAGGTTAGAGCGGTAGAGAAGCTTCCTCTACTATGTGAGGTTAGAGCGGTAGAGAAGCTTCCTCTACTATGTGAGGTTAGAGCGGTAGAGAAGCTTCCTCTACTATGTGAGGTTAGAGCGGTAGAGAAGCTTCCTCTACTATGTGAGGTTAGAGAGGTAGAGAAGCTTCCTCTACTATGTGAGGTTAGAGTGGTAGAGAAGCTTCCTCTACTATGTGAGGTTAGAGAGGTAGAGAAGCTTCCTCTACTATGTGAGGTTAGAGAGGTAGAGAAGGTTCCTCTACTATGTGAGGTTAGAGAGGTAGAGAAGGTTCCTCTACTATGTGAGGTTAGAGCGGTAGAGAAGGTTCCTCTACTTGTGATTCCTTTGAAGAGGAAATGGATTGCCTGTATTTTGCAGCTGTTCCAGTGTGTGTACAAACAAAGCTTTATTACTGTCATTGAATTATTCTGCTGGTACACCAACAATACTGTTGGGTCTGTGTATTTCCTGTCTTACTCCACAGTGTGTCTATTTGTAATTGTTATGCAATCTAATGAAGCCAAAACAAGTTTTTTTTGCGCAAGACATTTGTTGTTGATGGGGTGTGATATTAGGCGTGACCTACTATAAGAATAATGTTCTCTCAATGTGCAAGACACAGCATGTCACTCTTTTGTATTCTTACATGGATGTATATTACCCATAACCACAATAAACACACCACATATCCTCTTCCTCTTTCATGATGATGACATGACCTTTACGGTAACAGTGACAGGCCTGCACTGGCCACAACACCCCCCTTTGTAAAAGACAGTGCAAATAAAACACAATACTGTAACGGCGTTCCTCCTCCTCTTCATCCGAAAAGGAGGGCTAGTGATTCGACCAAACTGCAGCGTTGTAGTTCGACATATTATTTATTAAACAAAACAGAAAACACGAACACGAAACACTTGAGAATTTACAAAATAACAAACGCAGTCAACAGACCTGGACACGAACTTACATATAACGTGAAGAACGCAATAACAGGAAAACTGACTACATAAAACGAACGAACAAACAAAACCGAAAACAGTCCCGTGTGGCGTAACATACACTTACACAGACACAGGAGACAACCACCCACAAACAAACAGTGTGAAAACACCTACCTTAATATGGCTCTCAATCAGAGGAAATGAAAACCACCTGCCTCTAATTGAGAGCCATATCAGGTCACCCTTTAAACCAACATAGAAACAGAAAACATAGACTGCCCACCCAAACTCACGTCCTGACCAACTAACACATACAAAACTAACAGAAAACAGGTCAGGAACGTGACAAATACAAATAAAATGGCTTTATGAACTCATTGGCATTTCTTCCAAGTCATTGTGTGAATCGAATGTATTATTGGCAGCGTGATGATAAAGTTAAAAAGGTTTAACTGTATTTTAGTCCAGTTTCCAGCATACAGGTTTAGCCACTCCTAACGACAATTATTTGAATGTTCATCTTAACACGATGCTGATGTTTACAGAGACTTTAGTATTTGATTGCAAACATGTACAGTTGAAGTCGGAAGTTTACATACACCTTAGCCAAATACATTTAACTCAGTTTTTCACAATTCCTGACATTCTAGTCCTAGTAATCCTAGTAATCCTAGTATAAATTCTCTGTCTTAGGTCAGTTAGGATCACCACTTTATTTTAAGAATATGAAATGTCAGAATAATAGTAGAGAGAATGATTTATTTCAGCTTTTATTTCCTTCATCACATTCCCAGTGGGTCTGTCACGATCGTATGGCGGATTGACGGACCAAAACGCAGCTTTAGGAAAATAAGCCATCTCCTTTTTATTGGTGAAGAAGGCACACGAAACCAAAACACTTAAACACTAAACAAAACAAGAAAACGATCGTGAAGCTAAAACAACGATGTGCACACACAGGCTACAAACGTATCACATAGACAACTACTCACCACCAATGAGAGCCTATGGCTACCCTAAATAAGGCTCCCAATCAGAGACAACCGAAATCAGCTGTCTCTAATTGGGAACTCATTCAGGTAACCATAGACTCTCCTAGACAACTAAACATACATAGACAACACTAGACACATGTACTCCACACAAACCCATATACTATACCCAACAACCCCTTTACCATAAAAACACCCAAAACCAACAAAACACAAACATTCCCCATGTCACACCCTGACCTAACTAAAATAATAAAGAAAACAAAGAATACTAAGGCCAGGGCGTGACAGGGTCAGAAGTTTACATACACTCAATTAGTATTTGGAAGCATTGCCTTTAAATTGTTTAACTTGGGTCAAACGTTTCTGGTAGCCTTCAACAAGCTTCCCACAATAAGTTGGGTGAATTTTGGCCCATAATTATTGGAATGTATAGGGATTCCAGTCCTTTCCAGACATAGTCCACAGTCCGGTAGTTGTGTACGTGCCATCGCTTCCCCTGGAACTCCAAATCGCATTGTTCTCAGGGGTTACCACTGTGTCGTTGATCCACCAAATGATGTCCACCAAATGACGTGTTTTTAAACCACTGAGTACACACACCAGTGTAGGTGAGGCACCAGGGTTGCGCCCAAATGAGGAGAGGATTAGCACAGAGGGATTAGAAGGGTTCAAACCTGAGGAGAGAAAGAACATCAACATGCATGAAGCTCTCGGGGTGAAAGGTGTCAACCCTGTGTAACCTTGGAATATTTTAACCCACTTCACCCCAAAATTTCTCCAAGTTTCCTAGTTATTATATTGCTTTGACAAAGCCATATCTGAAGATTAGAATTGATTTATTGTTATGATTAATTTACATCCATCCCTCATTTTAAGGTCATCCCGGTTACGTGAACTGAACTCTTGTTTTAATATGGTGAAACTATTCCTTTAACTATTCCTTTTTCACAAGAAACTTTGAACATCTAATTTTCCAATCATAGTGTAAAAGCTAGTGAGCTGGTTCTGCTCTTTTTTGGCAATTGTCTGGTGTTGTGGGGGAAAACTGAGCGGGTCGAGCAGAACACATCAACCCTGTTACCCATAGATGGATGGGCTAGACATTTTTTAACAAAAACATTTTTGATGGTAAAGCTTGCATGCAATTGCCACTCCCCGTTTCACACAACAAGCTTTCAATCCCACCTGTTACAAGGGGATTTATGGCTGATTTCAGATGAAATCCTCAACCGTGTTACAGTTAACGTTGTTACTTTATTTGGCACTTAATAGAGAGCAATAGTAATGGTGTATTTTTGTAGGCACTTTCCCCATGATTTGCCCCCATAGGAATGGCTGAACTAACCAGAGGTAAATCATGTCCAGAGTCTAGGACTTCAAGCTGTCGAGTTTTATTGGCACTTACTATAGTCATTTATGAAAATGAACAAGTGCTGTTGCCTAGTCACTTTACCTCTACCTATATGTACAGTATATAGCTACCTCAATTACCTCGTACCCCTGCACATCGACTCGGTACTGGTACTCCCTTTATATAGCCATGTTATTTTCTACTCTCTGTATGTAACCATGTTATTTTCTACTCCCTGTATAGATAGCCATGTTATTTTCTACTTCCTGTACATAGCCATGCTATTTTTTACTTCCTGTATACAGCCATGCTGCTTTTTTACACCCTGTATATAGATAGCCATGTTATTTTCTACTCTCTGTATGTAACCATGTTATTTTCTACTCCCTGTATAGATAGCCATGTTATTTTCTACTTCCTGTACATAGCCATGCTATTTTTTACTTCCTGTATACAGCCATTCTACTTCCTATATATACAGCCATGCTGCTTTTTTACACCCTGTATATAGATAGCCATGTTATTTTCTACTTCCTATATAGAGCCATTATATTTTCTACTCCTATAGATAGCCATGTCATTTTCTACTTCCTATATAGAGCCATTATATTTTCTACTCCTATAGATAGCCATGTTATTTTCCACTCCCTGTATAGATAGCCATGTTATTTTCTCCTCTCTATATATAGCCATGTTATTTTCTACTCCCTACATGTAGCCATGTTATTTTCTACTCCTATATATAGCCATGTTATTTTCTACTCCTATAGATAGCCATGTTATTTTCTACTCCTATATATAGCCATGTTATTTTCTCCTCTCTATATATAGCCATGTTATTTTCTACTTCCTGTATATAGATAGCCATGTTATTTTCTACTCCTATAGATAGCCATGTTATTTTCTACTCCTATAGATAGCCATGTTATTTTCTACTCCTATAGATAGCCATGTTATTTTCTACTTCCTGTATATAGATAGCCATGTTATTTTCTACTCCTATAGATAGCCATGTTATTTTCTACTCCTATAGATAGCCATGTTATTTTCTACTCCTATAGATAGCCATGTTATTTTCTACTCCTATATATAGCCATGTTATTTTCTACTTCCTGTATATAGATAGCCATGTTATTTTCTACTCCTATAGATAGCCATGTTATTTTCTACTCCTATAGATAGCCATGTTATTTTCTACTCCTATAGATAGCCATGTTATTTTCTACTCCTATAGATAGCCATGTTATTTTCTACTCCTGTATAGATAGCCATGTTATTTTCTCCTCTCTATATATAGCCATGTTATTTTCTACTCCCTGCATGTAGCCATGTTATTTTCTACTTCCTCTATATATATAACCATGTTATTTTCTACTTCCTGTATACGGCCATGTTATTTTCTACTCCCTGCATGTAGCCATGTTATTTTCTACTTCCTCTATATATATAACCATGTTATTTTCTACTTCCTGTATACGGCCATGTTATTTTCTACTCCCTGTATGTAGATAGACATGTTATTTTCTACTCCCTATACATAGCCATGGTATTTTCTACTTCCTGTATTTAGCCATGTTATTTTTTACTCACTGTTATTTGTTAATCACTGTATATTTATTCCTTGTGTTGCTTTTTCAATTTGTTATTAAATGTTTTATCTTAGCTTTAACTCTGCATTGTTGGACATGGACCCATAAGTAAGCATTTCACTGTTAGTCTACACCTGTTGTCTGCAAAGCATGTGACAATTGATTTGAGTGGCTCTTTATGACAGAATGTTAAAATTACTTGAAATCAAACATTTTTTGGAACACTTCTCAAAAGGCACCGAATTGGTGGAATGACCCAATTGTGGCCTGCGTTGTGGGAGAATGTGTACATAACAATTAGCCTTTTTATTCATGCAAAAGGGATTTAATTCTAGGCTACCTTCAACAAAGAGTTGGATCCCTCTACTGAATACCACCTCCCTTTGAGGAGACTTGCTCCCATGTACACACCTGAGGAAAAATATGACCATAATTATCATCAGAACTTTTGCAAAAGTCCACATAGTACCTACAATGCAATCTGGATTGAAAGTTGAGCTGAAAGTTACCCCAGTAGTAGTAGTAAAGTGAAACACCGTCCTCGTGCTCTGTTCATTCTGTCTGTTTCAGTTGGTGCTCTAGAGAGGAGAAAAGCCCAACTGCTGTGAGTCCCTTGAGATTATTGGTGTCTTGTCCTCCTAGTATCATACAGCTCTCTCCTCTCACATGGACTTCTACTGCAGGGAATGATAGTTCTTCACCTCAGGTTTTTATTTGAGCATTTAGCCCAATCCTGCTAAAAACCGTCAGCTAATCACTAATTAGGAGAATATCAATAAATGATACAGTCATATTGCTATCTCCTCTAAAGATACAGACTTTCTCACAACTAAGTTGGTCTCGACACCGGTGCAAAGAGGAAATGTTGTGAAAAACTATCTGGGTGGAACATGAGTTTTTTCCCAAGGCACGTGTTGTCCCCTTCTATCGCAGGCTCAAAACAAGTAGATCACTTATTCAGTTTGTAGGAGGATAGAAAAACAAGAAGGACTGGCACGAGTGGTTGTGTCTGAAACAAATGTAGACTCATGTACAACTTCTCCAGTTCTGCCCACTCTGGAGTATTTGGTGGGATTCTGACAATGAGGATTGTCTGTGGTAAACCACAAGCGGCTTAACTTTACTTCTCCTTTTGCCATTATACTGTTAGTCAACCCACGAGAAATATTCACTCTCAGAACATGGCAATAACAAAACAACAACATCAACCTGAGAGTTTATTAGGAGTTGCTTTGGAAGGCCATTACAGAGTACCTTATACAGATGCAGCATTTTAATTTGAGCCAGTTTGCTACAACAGGAAAATAATCCTGCAGCAACTGGAAATTTGAATTATTATGTGGATCGTAATTAATGGATATTTTTGGTAGGGGTTGACCATTATTTTTTACGGCAAATCAGTCAGAAATGTTAAAGTGGAAATTACAAGCCTTAGAAGCCTTTTTAAACATTGAATAAACTACAAGTTTGCATTTCCTGCTATGCAGGAAAATACTCAGCAACAAAAGAGTTATCAAATTAAGATCCTACATCTGTAGATACAGTACAATGTTATTACATAGTATACCTTACATTCATCTCTACAAATCAGTTGTTGTTTCTCTCAAGTCCTTCTGTAGGTCCACAGTAATAAACTGCCATGTCATTCTCTTTAGATGCTGGTGAAATGGGCTGCTATCGTTGGTCTGGACAGTGAACATGTTGGGATGGAAGCCTTGACCGTAGAGCAGATGGGAGGTGATGGTCAGGGGGTAGCTCAGTACTATCTCAATCCTCTCTCCTGGACTCTGCCTGTACCAGCTTACAGTGGCCAACCTACAGTTACTGGACAGAAGGCAGTCCAGAATGGCATCCTCTCCCACTTTCACTGATAAGCTCTTCAGTGATACACCCAGGGATTCTCCCAAACGTAGAACTGTAGAAGTCATAACAGAATGTCAAAGAAGGCAAGTCATATAGGCCTAAAGACAGTGGCCCGGTCTAGAAACAACCCGTAATCAATTCTGTTTAAAAAATGCATTACATTTCATAATGTTTTAATAATATGCCTACTGAACTTCCACAGAGACATAGTGTCACAATTACTAAATGGTTGTAGGGTACTGTATCCGACAGTAAAGCGTTTAAATGCCTTGCGGATCACAACCAACAAACACTCAATCTGGTTATTTCAAAATAATGTTTCCTATGAAGTTTAACCATTTTGAGATTGTTATTGTGAAATTGACTTACCATTTTGAATGACTGACAAGTATAACATGATTCTCGTTATCCCTTTCATGGCCTAATTCAGTGCTCTATTCTGTGAGATGATGGAACATAAGCATTCAATCCCAGACTGCCTTACTGTATAGACTCTACTTGAGGTTTCTCTGGAGAGAAGGTAGGCTATGTTTGTTAGTCCAACTGAGTATCACAGAGGAACTGCCTTCCAACATGTTGTACACAAAACTCATTAGACCATTTTGACTTCAGATGTGCGTCTATCACAGTCTGCAAAGGCAGCATTACCTTTAGGCTCTCATCTATTGTACTTTATTGTTGGGATGGGTTAATTTATAGTGCATTCGGAAAGTATTCAGACCTCTTGACTTTTTCCAAATGTTGATACGTTACAACCTTAATCTAAAATTGATTAAATTGTTTTTTCCCCCTCATCAATCTATACACAATACCCCATAATGACAAAGCAAAAACAGGAAAACTGAAATATCACATTTACGTAAGTATTCAGGCCCTTTACTCAGTACTTTGTTGAAGCACCTTTGGCAGCGATTAGATTCTTGAATCTTCTTGGGTATGACACTAAAAGCTTGGAACACCTGTATTTGGGGAGTTTCTCCCATTCCTCTCTGCAGATCTTCTCAAGCTCTGTCAGGTTGGATGGGGAGTGTCGCTGCACAACTATTTTCAGGTCTCTCCAGAGATGTTCGATCAGGTTCAAGTCCGGGCTCTGGCTGAACCACTCAAGGACATTCAGATACTTGTCCCGAAGGCACTCCTGCAATGTCTTGGCTGTGTGCTTAGGGTCGTTGTCCTGTTGGAAGGTGAAACTTCGTCCCAGTCTGAGGTCCTGAGCCCTCTGGAGCAAGTTTTCATAAAGGATCTCTCTGTACTTTGCTCCATTCATCTTTCCCTCGATCCTGACTAGTCTTCCAGTCCCTGCCTCGGAAAAACATCCTCACAGCATGATGCAAACACCACCATGCTTCACCATAGGGATGGTGCCAGCTTTACTCCAGATGTGACGCTTGGCATTCAGGCCAAAGAGTTCAATCTTGGTTTCATCAGACCAGAGGATCTTGTTTCTCATGGTCTGAGTCATTTAGGTGCCTTATGGCAAACTCCAAGCATGCTGTCATGTGCCTTTTACTGAGGAGTGGCTTCCGTCTGGTCACTCTACCATAAAGGCCTGATTGGTGGAGTGCTGCAGAGATGGTTGTCCTTCTGGACGGTTCTCTCATCTCCACAGAGGAACTCTGAAGCTCTTGGTGGTTCCAAACTTCTTCCATTTAAGAATGATGGGGGCCACTGTGTTCTTGGGGACCTTCAATGCTGCAGAAATTGTTTGGTACCCTTCCCCCGATCTGTGCCTCGACACATCTGTCTCGGAGCTCTACAGACAATTGCTTCGACCTTACGGCTTGGTTTTTGCTCTGACATGCACTGTCAACTGTGGGACCTTATACAGACAGGTGTGTGTGTTCCAAATAATTTCCAACCAATTGAATTTACCACAGGTGGACTCCAATCAAGTTGTAGAAACATCTCAAGGATGATCAATACAAACAGGATGCACCTCAGCTCAATTTCCAGTCTCATAGCAAAGGGTCTGAATACTTATGTAAATAAGGTATTTTTGCCAAAATGTCTAAAAACCTGTTTTCACTTTGTCATTATGGGGTATTGTGTATAAATTGATGAGGACATTTTTTTATTTAATCAATTTTACAATAAGGCTGTAACGTAACAAAATGTGGAAAAGTCAAGGGGTCTGAATACTTTCTGAATGCACTGTACATAGAGGACTGTGAATGACATACAGTGTGTGTGTACAATAGCATGTCCGTAGGCAAAATATGTGGATACAGCATAATTGCCCCAAACTTTCTGATTCAGTTTTTCGATGGGTTATTCATTGTCTGTTTTTCTGTCTCATTGAAAATGGTGTCTTGCTGAAAATGTGTTGCATCAGTTCAGTATTTCACGCAAGTGTAGTATGTGAGTGTAGTACTAGAGGACTGGACTTAGTTATATAGCATGGGCGGTAGTTATATTTCCCTGTCACAACAGGTTGGTGCAGTTTGAGCACTTTCCATTTAATTAATACACTGGTGGCAATGGTGGGATAATCCTTGGGCAGTCTCTCAAGATAATGCCACTGTTCTAATCACTACACGAGTAGCCCATACTGAAACTCGGATAGCATTGGATCCTCAGCTTCAGTATGTGGGCAACACTCCTGCTGAACCCACAACAGTTATAGATTGTGCTTCCAACAGCTGCATCCCTCTTCCTGCTAGTCCAAGACTGACCTTTATAAAATGATGATAGACTTATTGTAATTATTAAAAGTCTAAGTTCATGTTGAGTTAACTGAGGTTTGTTTTTACTCTAGGCTGAACACAGCTTTACTGGAAAGACAAGTAGAAATGGGATTTCAAAATTTAACTTTCGTTTCCACACAACAGACACACCCACAAGTCTACTGAGAAACAGATACACAATACTATCAGGTCAAACTGATTCATAGGCTCAGCTGGTTGTGGATAAAATCTCCAAGCAATCTTGCTAGGTTTGTATAGCATACTTTAAGTTAATCTTTGAACCATGTTCATTTTATTACGATCATTGGCTTTAAGAATTCAATGTTGCATGATGGTATATGAATATGTTATTACATTGACAGCATGGCCTTCAACTTCAGGACGGTATCTGGAAATTGTCCGAATTTTTCTGCACCAGTTTTGCATGGTGAGAAACCTTCATCAATAGCTTTCGCAACAGACCTGTTGGGAGGGGACGGCAGACCTGACTCGAGTAAAGTCCGCAAGGAGAATGTGATAAATGCACCTGGGGGGTTTGCAGGTAAACAAATAGGTGTTGACTATCATGATGTTGGAGTAATTACTTAAAGGTCCAATGCAGCAGTTTTTATCTCAATATAAAATAATTTCTGTGTAACAATTAAGTACCTTACAGTGAGTGTTTCCAATTAAAATGGTCAAAAATAAACAAAAATAGCTTTGCAAAAAGCAATTTCTCAAGCAAGAATTTTGCTGGGACTGTCTGGGAGTATGCAAGGGAAAACTGAAAACTAGCTGTTATTGGCAGAGAGGTTTAGAACTGTCTTTCTTATTAGTCTTTTAACTAATTCCACTCCACTCAATTTCAAGGTGTCTTTTCAAACAGCTCGTACACTAAAAGGGCATTATAATAATTTTCACAATTTCACAGTACTATTCCAACCTTATAGAGTGGAAATATATATAAAACACAGGGAAATCTGCACTGGGCCTTTAATAGTCTAACAGGGAAATCTGCACTGGGCCTTTAATAGTCTAACAGGGAAATCTGCACTGGGCCTTTAATAGTCTAACAGGGAAATCTGCACTGGGCCTTTAATAGTCTAACAGGGAAATCTGCACTGGGCCTTTAATAGTCTAACAGGGAAATCTGCACTGGGCCTTTAATAGTCTAACAGGGAAATCTGCACTGGGCCTTTAATAGTCTAACAGGGAAATCTGCACTGGGCCTTTAATAGTCTAACAGGGAAATCTGCACTGACTGCACCGGACCTTTAATCACCTATTGTGTGCTGTGAGACTCATTGCCACTTTCCAGTAGACTACACTTACCTGATAATTCATGATTTTCATTAGTTTGCTCTTACACTATGCTCTCTCAACTCTAGGCCTGCCAGGGGCAGAACAGTGGAAAAGTAAGATGGAGTCCCCATGGAGGGAGGTGGCATGGACTGAGGAGTGAGTAGGGTATCACAACAATACATTCAAACTTACCTATGTACACCAACTAGGCCTTCTAAACAATCCACCATGTAATCATATTTAATTGATAATGACCAATGTTTGCCCAGTCGCAGGGAGACCCTGATGGAGTCCATCAGTTCCTATAAGCCTGGTTGTGAGGATTTGTCTGAGGCTCGGGTTCTGCTGGTGGGGCCTGTCGGAGCCGGCAAGTCCAGCTTCATCAGCTCTGTTCAGTCAGTCTTCACAGGAAGATTCACTAACCGGGCCATGGTTGGCTTTTCCTCTGCCAGCTTCACCAAAAGGTAGAGGTAAAAAAACATAGAAAGTATTTGAGTTTGTTAGAAACTGGGAGTTTTGGTGCTGGATGATATAGATCAATTACATGCATAAATAAAGATTTAGTTAAGTTACAAAAACTATTATTGTTAATCACTCCATATTGTAAACGACATTGTATATCCTTACACATATAATTCTGTCTGTGTCCTCTATCTTAGCTCCAGTTGTTCAACATCCGTGGGCGGAGTCCGGAGCAGCCTACTGCGCTGGTCCTGTGTGATGTCATGGGTCTGGGAGATGGGGAGACCACTGGACTAACCCTCCATGACACTCTGGCTATCATCAAAGGCCATGCACCCGAGGGACACAAGGTACGTGAGGGAGAACGGACACAGGTGCCACCGTTGTGTGTAAGACAAAGTGCAAGTATTGGATGTCAACGTAAAAATTACAGGGGCACAGTGTGTGTAACATTCATATAACTCAGAGTTGAGCAACAGCGGCCACAGTGTGTTCCAGGTCTGCTCTAACACACAGTGTGTGCCGATTTTTGTTCCAGTTTAGTTCTAACACACCTGATTCAACTAATCACAGTCTGCAATTTAGACCACTAATATGATTCAGGGGAGATAGTGCTGGGTTGGAACATACTCATGCAGGCAGCCTCACAGGATAGGAGTTACTCACCCCTGATATAAATGTCTCTGTTCAGTAGAGAATATTATAAATACTCTCTCAGCTGGTTGGTTTGAACAACCAAACTAATGTTCTTATTCATCCTCTACAGTTCAGTCCTGAGCAGCCTGTGAGATCAGAGACTGTGGGCTATGTGAAGAAGCCGTCCCTTAAAGACAAGGTCCACTGTGTCGTCTTTGTGGTGGATGCTTCTAAAGTGTCCAGCTACACCAAAGGTCTGGGCACCACCTTCCAACAGCTCCGAGAACACATCAGTGACCTGGGTGAGCACAGGATGGAGTGTTTTAGCAATGGCAGTAATGGTTGTAGGAACTGTGGTCAATTCTGTCAGTTGACAGTGTGTGAAACAAATGTGTTTTGTAGGTGTGCATCAAGTGGCACTGCTGACACACGTGGACCAGGTGTGTCAGAAAACCGCCCATGACATCACCCAGGTGTACACCAGTCGGATCGTTCAGCAGACGGTACTCTCAATAATACCCCTTATTGACGTGTTAGTCAGCTATGGGAACATCTGACATTTAAACCACCCTGTATGTACATCCTTGACTGACTTGTGTGTTTGGTTTTACTGTCATGGTGGGGACCAGAAATCCTCACAAGGACAGTAAAACAAGGAAAAAATGTTTCGGTCCCCCCCCAAAAATACTATTTTAAGCTCAGGGGTTAGGTTTAGGGTTTCAATTTGGGTTAAGGTTAGAATCAGGGTTAGGGGTAGGTTCAGGGCTAGGGTTACAATTAGGGTTAGGATTAGTATCAAGGTTAGGGTTAGGGTTAGGATAAGGGTTAGATGTTAGGGAAAATAGGATTTTGAATGGGAATCAAATGTTTGGTCCCCACAAGGATAGTAAAACAAATGTGTGTGTCTGTATATGTGTGAGTAGATGACCAAGGCTGGGGCTCTGCTTGGCATGTCCACCTCCTACATCGTCCCGGTGAAGAACTACTCATCTGAGCTGGACGTTGATGAGAACACAGACATCCTTCTGCTCAGTGCTGTGGACCACATCCTGCAATACGTGGATCTGCATTTCCAGGACTGTGCAGCAACATACCCTAAACTGTCTCTTTAAAAAGGCTGTGAAATGCTATTTAATATAAAAATGCATTACATATGTTTATCATGTTTTATGACTTGCTTGCACTATTGTTAACTTTTTAATTAGTTCTTTACAGAAGTCTTGCTTTGACTAAAATAAATGTGTAAAAGCCATTTTGAACGGTGTACATGTTGTCTGTCTAGGAATGTTTTAACCTGTTTTGTACAATAGGGACACTCTCACAAGGGGTTATGGGTCACTGGCCACATGTATATAGGTACAACGTGTTAGCTCAGCACAGGTGAGCAAGTATGGTTAGCTGCAGCCCAATATAGTGACCGGAGTGGGCGTATGGAAAGCGAATTAGCTAATTGGCCAGAATTGTTTTCACTCAAGACCGTTTTGTGTGGCTGATTGGACTACATAACGAGTTGACAAACCGGTGACGGCAACCAGTGCATCGGGTGTTGAATCCATGTTCATGTCGAATTGAAGTGCTTCCTACTCGGTGTCACAGTCGTGTAGCTGGCGGTAGCTAACGTGGCCATTTTTTTTCTCTCACATGAATTTATTTCAAGAAGGATAGCAGCTTACACAATAAATAACTAATATTGATAACCATTAAGATGTCACCTTGATACATACATACAGTCTACTACTCAATGGGGAGGGCATGAACGGCAACAACAAGGGGACAGTGCCATTTGCTCCCGCTTGACAGAATTACTACTGTCCGGCAACTGCGTTGGTAATAAGATACCTAGTAGCCATTATCAAGGTGACAGCTGTACACGCACTCCACGCCCATTCTCAATACTTTTGATCAAAAATAAATAATCATCTGTTTTATAACTGAAAATGTACCATTATCTTATTTGTGCAAAACTAACAGTGAAAAAACGACTCAGACATCCCCTGGCATCCCCTGAGTCCAAACTCTCGCTGTATGGTAGGTCAATGTAAGGTAGTTGCTAGGTAACAAATGGAAGAAAAAAATACACAGCTCAATCAAAATCGTCTAACCCACATGTCAAACTCATTGCACGAATGGCCGAGTGTCTGTGGGTTTTCTCTCCTCCCTTGTACTTGATTGATGAATTAAGTTCATTAATTAGTAAAGAACTCCCCTCACCTGGTAGTTGTCACGGTCGTCATAAACAGGAGACCAAGGCGCAGCGTGGTAAGCGTACATGCTTCTTTTAACTTCTTATGGCTGCAGGGCATTATTGAGTAGCTTGGATGAAAGGTGCACAGAGGTGCCCAGAGTAAACGGCCTGCTCCTCAGTCATAGTTGCTAATATATGCATATTATTATTAGTATTGGATAGAAAACACTCCGAAGTTTCTAAAACTGTTTGAATTATGTCTGTGAGTATAACAGAACTCATATGGCAGGCAAAAACCTGAGAAGTTCCACTTCCTGTTTGATTTTTTCTGAGGCTGGTAGATTTTCAACCAAGCTCCCATTGAAATTACAGCGAGATATGGATGAGTTTTCACTTCCTACGGCTTCCACTAGATGTCAACAGTCAAGAGAACACTGTACAAAACTAACAAAACGAACCGTGAAGCATATGAGAAGTGCAGACAGGCAACTAAACATAGAATAAGAACCCACAAACTACCCAAGGAATATGGCTACCTAAATATGGTCCCCAATCAGAGACAACGATAAACAGCTGCCTCTGATTGAAAACCAATCTAGGCAACCATAGACATATAAACACCTAGACTTACAAAACCCCCTAGACAATACAAAAACTAAACAAACCACCCTCGTCACACCCTGACCTAACCAAAATAATAAAGAAAACAAAGATAACTAAGGTCGGGGCGTGACAGTATCCCCCCCCCCAAAGGTGCGGACAACCGGCCGCAAACCTAAACCTATATGGGAGGGTCTGGGTGGGCATCTAACTTTGGTGGCGGCTCTGGTTCTGGACGCCGCCCCCCCTTCTTTATACTGATTCCTCCGCCCTTGTAGCACTGACCCGTGGATCATCGCCGGAGGCTCTGGACTGCGGATCCTCACCGTAGGCCCCGGACTGGGGACCGTCGCTGGAGACCCCGGCCTGGGGACCGTCGCTGGAGGCTCCGGTCTAGGGATCGTCACTGGCGGCTCCGAACTGGCGATCGTCGCTGACCTCCTTCGCATTCGGAAGGAGGTCAGTGACAGCAAGTCCTCTTCACCAGAAGCAATCCAGCTCCATCCCCCTGTGCAGCCACTGACCTCCTTCGGAATGTAGAGATGCTCTGGAAGATGGACACCTTCTCTAACCGGAAGCTACAGGAGGTCACCCGCTCAAAACATGACTCCTATGCATTAGACCTCCTGGAGAAGCGCACCACCACCACTGAACTGGATGGCGTTCAGAGGTACGTGACCCCACTGCTACGGGTGCCCAACCATCCTCCTGCATTGCTTGCTGTTCGGGGTTTTAGGCTGGGTTTCTGTACAGCACTTTGTGACATCGGCTGACGTAAAAAGGGCTTTATAAATACATTTGATTGATATAGGCTATCTCAATAAACATTTGACATTTTTGGGGGGGAACACCTGATCTATAGTTGAACAAATGTGATGAGTTTTTGTATCATGAAAACAACAACAAAACAAGTCACCATTGCCGCTAAAGCTCAAGCACTGGTCCTCCACCCCCAGGCAGGCCACAGTGCTGTTATGCACAAAGCCTTGGAAGCTGCTGTAGGAGGTACATTGTCTTCCGTTAGCCAGTGAACTGGGGGCTGTAGGAAGAGAACAGAAATGAATATCAGTGGATATGCATTCTACAGTACATTCAGTGGTCATAGCTAGCTCCAGTATCTATAAATAACTATTTTTATTGGTAATGCAATGGAAACACATTCAGGAAGCATATTGTCCTGGTTCTGATAGCGGAATTGAGCCAATGAGACAGTACAGTGGTGTCTGACAGTATTGACACCCTTGATACAGATAAGTAATAATGACTGAATAAAATAAATAATTTTAATAAATATTTTGTATTCAACAAAACAAGGGACATATGATTTTATACTAATAAAACTGCTCAGCGAAAGAGATTTTGTTTCACAATAATACTTTCTTTCTCAAAAAGGTAGGGGTGTCAATTTGAAATTGACACCCCTAAAAATTCATATAAATAAAGTAGTTAAAAGTGTAGTATTTGGTCCCATATTCCTAGCACGCAATGACAACATGAAGCTTGTGACTGAATGCATTTGCAGTTATTTATTTTTGTGTTTCAGATTATTGTAATGTATTGTGTCATTTTGGTGTCACTTTTATTGTAAATAAGAATAGAATATGTTTCTGAACACTTCTACATTCATGTCGATGCTACCATGATTACGGCTAATGCTGAATGAATCGTGAATAATGCTGAGTGAGAAAGTTAGAGGGTCAAATATCATACCCCCTTGTTATTGGTAATGGAGAGTTTAGAATGTCTTGGCGGTAATATCTTTTTTATTTCACCTTTATTTAACTAGGCAAGTCAGTTAAGAACAAATTCTTATTTTACAATGACGGCCTACTCCGGCCGAACACTCCCCTAACCAGGACGACGCTGGTTGTGATACAGCCAGGGACCAAACCAGGGTCTGTAGTTGTAACGATTATTCTCCTCCTTGTCTGAGGAGGAGCAGGGATCGGACCAAAACGCTGCTTTTGTGGAGTACATAATGAATTTATTCAAACAAGACGAACACGAAGCACACTTGAATAAATTACAAAATAACAAAAACGACGTAGACCGACCTGGACATGAGAACTTACATAACACGAAGAACGCACGAACAGGAACAGACTAAACAAACGAAACAGTCCCGTGTGGTACATACACAGACACGGAAGACATTCACCCACAAACAAACGGTGTGAACAGCCTACCTTAATATGGTTCTCAATCAGAGGAAACGTAAAACACCTGCCCCTGATTGAGAACCATATCAGGCTAATTAACAATGAACCTAAACATAGAAACACATAACATAGAATGCCCACCCAGCTCACGTCCTGACCATACTAAACAAAGACAAAATAAATGAAATAAGGTCAGGAACGTGACAGTAGTGATGCTTCTAGCACTGAGATGCAGTGCCTTAGACCGCTGCAACACTCGGGAGATCTTTCACCCTCACTCGTCATTATTCACGATTCATTCAGGATTATCTGTAATCATGGTAGCTAATGTAGAAGAGTTTAGAAACATATTCAATTATTATTTGTAATAAAAGTCAAGTTATATAACAAATGATGTGGGTGGGAGAGCTGAATGTGGAGGACATTGGGACACCTGTTCCTTCGTGTGCTGAGGTGAACCCCCAGCTCATTTCCATAGCCCAGTACATGTATTGTCTGTAGAGCTGTGGTACACTATCGTCCGATGCCCACTGGTTGCACTTGTTGCATAGGTTGGTACACCACAGCTCTGAGGTGAAATGTCCCCTAGGTACAGATCTAGGATCAGCTTCTATGGGCAACTTCACCCTCCACCACAGCCATTTACTGTGGCTCACGCCTGTTTTGAATCCAACCACCTGCAGGTTAAGTAGCTCTGTACCACAAGAGTTCACCTGCTCTACTGACCACCTCATTTGCCCCAAGGTTTTTGGTTCTCACTCATGGTCTTCTCTGTTGCTAGGCATATTTCTACCACATTTCTACAACACTTTAGTTTGAATACACAATCAAGAATATCATTGAATCATTGTGTCACTTCTAAGGTATCAGAGATCTTTGTGTTTGTGTCCGTAGAATTGTGTTCAAAGTTGAAAATTGTCTGGAGCTGTAAGATTTTCTGCGGATTCTCCAACAGCAACTTATGATATGACATGACAATACATCAACATAAGTGTTTAACTATGCAAATTAGTCTGTATATATATACAATTTGTTCCAGCTGGTGAAGAGGTGCCATCGATGGGTGTTAGGAAACAAAGCTTTGCTCTAAACAGTTCTTCAGCCAGAGGATCAAAACGGTCAAGAACTTGCAGCTTGCTGTTTGATGGCAACCAAGGATTTTTCCAAAATGGAGGTAAATATCTTTCATTCTAATGCCTTTTGTGATAATTGGGGGTTTTATATTACTTAAGTTGTGTGTCTGTGTGTTGTGCTTCAATGCATTACTGTAATTGGTCAAAACATTTGTTCTGTCTTTCAAGTAATGAAAGACAGAATGAGAGAGGTACATTTAATTTAAGGTAAATTAAGTTGTGAATTCATAAAGTAATTCATGGTGTTATACACATTGTGTTAACTATCAAACATACACTAAACAATGGACCGTATATCTAATATATAATTTGACCTTTGACCCTAACAGTGATTTTTTAAATGACTATTTCAGTCTCAACGATGGTCGGTCCGTTCCCACCAGGTTCTGTTCATCATCTGCTGCATGATGGTACAGGGTAGGTACAGCTTGTACACGGGGAAAGTAAAAGTAAAGTCAACTAATTTAAGTAAACCTAAAATATTATATTTGAGCAATAGTTTGTTTTCGTTTATTCTTTAGTTTTATGTTCACTTTTTGATATTACTCGGGGTATCTGATACCTTAACGATCAAGTTCATAACATAATTTATTTGTGGGTTTGCGGTCAATTCATTTCACTATCATATGAAAAAGTAGCAAGGTCTTCATCATTCTAAGATGATTCTAATAATGATATCTACAATACGCAAGAACCCCATTAGTTGATAAAATGAAAGACTTTTCACTGAAGATGTTGAGATATTTGACCTCATTAAACAGATTCTCGTATCCAGAGCAACATACAGTAGTGAGTGAATAAATTCTCATCCTGGTCCTCCGTGGGAATTGAACCCACAACCCTGGCATTGCAACTGCCATGTTCTACCAACTGAGGAAGACAGGATCATTGCATAAGCTGGATATAAAGCAGCATGGTTACCATTGTTTCCCCAGCGCCATGCCTGAGGTGTAAGATAGTGGTGAACTGCACCAACCCCAACACCGTATCCCTTCTGGCCGCCCTGGAGAACGTGATGAAGTTGTACTCCATACGACCTGTCATGAACCTCTCAACCCCCACCAACATCAGCATGTACTTCACTCTCTACGGCATCCTGGGTGTGGTAAGGAGTAGTAGGACAGCATTCCTTTCAACTAGTTCACCTGAGGAGACATACCATTAAATCCATCAATGTATTTGACATGTGCTATATAGTTCTGAATGTTCCTCCACATCAGGTGTTGTAGATCTATTGAAAATGTTTACTTTATTGCCTTTACTTTGTATCCTACAACAAAAAGTAATTCTCTTCTCAGGAAGAAAAAGCACAACTGTTGAACACATACATTTGGCTGGTGAAGGTGAGCGTAAAATTTGATTATTTTTGCAAATATATGTACACAGTGTATGGGAGTCATTATTGCACTTTGGTTTCTCATTCTCCTACAGAACGTTACTTCATGTTACATATTTGTTAGGGCACACAACATCCATTCACCAATATGTACTGGATAGCAATAGTGATATACATTTGGTTAAAACTAAAAAATATATTTTATCTTTGACTGTAAAACAATCCTAAACATCAGATTATACTTTTGAATGCTGCTTACAATCATATTGTATTGTTGCTAATGTGTTGTTTCAGGAATGGGAGAATGAATTTTTCAGCTGGGACCCAGTCCAATGCGGCTCTGCCAATATTTCTCTCCCCAGGGAAAGGTTCTGGTCACCAGATGTGGTAATCAATGAATTGTGAGTTAAACATCTCTATAGTCTATATAGATACGATATACTTATTTTATTTTTATGAAACATTGAATTTGGTCTTACTGCTATTAGCCCATAGAAACACATTGAATAACAGACTAATACATGGAAAAACACAATCAAAAAATGATGAAAAGGAAGTTTGTTTTAAAGTGTCTGTCCTATATCTGAGAGATAAACGAAAGATCAGGCAACGTATCATTTTTTTGACCCACATTTAAACTCTTTTTTTGGCACTAAAACTGATTCAATATACACTGAACAACAATATAAACGCAACATGCAACAATTTCAACGATTTTACTGAGTTACAGTTCAAATGAGGAAATCATCAATTGAAATAAATTCATTAGACCCTAATCTATGGATTTCACATGATTGAGAATACAGATATGTATATATTGATTACTGATACCTTAAAAAAAAACATACAAAATGGGCCTCAGGATCTCGTTGCGGTACTTTTGTGCATTCAAATTGACAATTGATCAAATTAAATTGTGTTCCTTGTCCGCAGCTTATGCCTGCGCATACCATAACCCCACCGTCACCATAGGGCACTCTGTTCACAATGTTCACAATGTTGACATCAGGAAACCACTAGCCCTCTGCGATTGTGTGGCCGGTTGGATGTACTGCCAAATTCTCTAAAACGACGTTGGAGGCAGCTTATGGTAGAGAAATTATCGTTTAATTCTCTGCCAACACCTCTGGTGGACATTCCTGCAGTCAGCATGCCAATTACACGCTCTCTCAAAACTTGAGACATCTCTTGTGACAAAACTGCACATTTTACAGCGGCCCTTTATTGTCCCCAGCACAAGGTGCACCTGTGTAATAATCATGCTGTATAATCAGCTTCTTGATATGCCACATGTGTCAGGTGGATGGATTACCTAGTCAAAAGGTAAATGCTCTCTAACAGGGATGTAAACGACTTTCTGCAAAGATGTCAAGGCAAAGGGTGGCTACTTTGAAGAATCTCAAATATATATATATATATATTTTATTTCACCTTTATTTAACCATGTAGGCAAGTTGAGAACAAGTTCTCATTTACAACTGCGACCTGGCCAAGATAAAGCAAAGCAGTGTGACACAAACAACAACACGGAATAACATGGAATAAACAAACATACAGTCAATAATACAACAGAATAAGTCTATATTCAATGTGTGCAAATGAGGTAGGACAAGGGAGGTAGGCAATAAATTGGCCATAGTGGCGAAATAATTAAGATCAGGAATTGGCTTTGGGGGTTACCAGTGAAATATACCTGCTGGAGTGCGTGCTACGGGTGGGTGCTGCTATGGTGACCAGTGAGCTGAGATAAGGCGGGGCTTTACCAAGCAAAGACTTATAGATTACCTGGAGCCATTGGGTTTGGCAACGAATATGAAGTGAGGGCCAGCCAATGAGAGCATATAGGTCGCAGTGGTGGGTAGTATATAGGGCTTTGGTGACAAAATGGATGGCACTGTGATAGACTGCATCCAATTTGCTGAGTAGAGTGTTGGAGACTATTTTGTAAATGACATCGCCGAAGTCAAGGATCGGTAGGATGGTCAGTTTTACGAGAGTATGTTTGGCAGCATGAGTGAAGGATGCTTTGTTGCGAAATAGGAAGCCGATTATAGATTTAATTTTGGATTGGAGATGCTTAATGTGAGTCTGGAAGGAGAGTTTACAGTCTAACCAGACACCTGAAGAGCATGCATTTAGTTTTACTTGCATTTAAGAGCAGTTGGAGGCCACAGAAGGAGAGTTGTATGGCATTGAAGCTCGTTTGGAGGTTAGTTAACACAGTGTCCAAAGAAGGGTCAGAAGTATACAGAATGGTGTCGTCTGCGTAGAGGTGGATCAGAGAATCACCAGCAGCAAGATCGACATCAATGATGTATACAGAGAAAAGAGTCGGCCCGAGAATTGAACTCTGTGGCACTCCCATAGAGACTGCCAGAGGTCCGGACAACAGGCCCTCCGATTTGACACACTGAACTCTGTCTGAGAAGTAGTTGGTGAACCAGGCGAGGCAGTCATTTGAGAAACCAAGGCTGTTGAGTCTGTCGATAAGAATGTGGTGATTGACAGAGTCGAAAGCCTTGGCCAGGTCGATGAAGACGGCTGCACAGTACTGTCTTTTATCGATGGCGGTTATGGTATCGTTTAGGACCTTGAGAGTGGCTGAGGTGCACCCATGACCAGCTCGGAAACCAGATTGCATAGTGGAGAAGGTACGGTGGGATTCGAAATGGTCGGTGATCTGTTTGTTAACTTGGCTTTCGAAGACCTTAGAAAGGCAGGGTATGATAGATATAGGTCTGTAGCAGTTTAGGTCTAGAGTGTCTCCCCCTTTGCAGAGGGGGATGACCGCGGCAGCTTTCCAATCTTTGGGGATCTCAGACGATACGAAAGAGAGGTTGAACAGGCTAGAAATAGGGGTTGCAACAATTTCGGCAGATAATTTTAGAAAGAGAGGGTCCATACTGTCTTTCAGATCATCAGCTATCTGGATTTGGGTAAAAGAGAAATGGGGAAGGCTTGGGTAGGTTGCTGTGGGGGGCGCAGGGCTGTTGACCGGGGTAGGGGTAGCCAGGTGGAAAGCATGGCCAGCCGTAGAAAAATGCTTATTGAAATTCTCGATTATCTTAGATGTAACCGTGGTGACAGTGTTAACTAGCCTCAGTGCAGTGGGCAGCTCAGAGGAGGTGCTCTTTTTCTCCATGGACTTTACAGTATCCCAGAACTGTTTGGAGTTTGTGCTACAGGATGCAAATTTCTGTTTGAAAAAGCTAGCTTTTGCTTTCCTAACTGCCTGTGTATATTGGTTCCCACCTTCCCTGAAAAGTTGCATATCGCGGGGGCTATTCAATGCTAATGCAGTATGCCACAGGATGTTTTTGTGCTGGTCAAGTGCATTCAGGTCTGGAGTGAACCTAGGGCTATATCTGTTCCTGGTTCTACATTTTTTGAATGGGGCGTGCTTATTTAAGATGGTGAGGAAAGCACTTTTAAAGAACAACTAGGCATCCTCTACTGGCGGAATGAGGTCAATATCCTTCCAGGGTACCCAGGCCAGGTCGATTAGAAAGGCCTGCTCGCTGGAGTGTTTTAGGGAGCGTTTGACAGTGATGAGGTGTGGTCATTTGACCGCAGACCCATTACGGACGCAGGCAATGAGGCAGTGATCGCTGAGATCCTGGTTGAAGACAGCAGAGGTGTATTTGGAGGGCAGGTTGGTTGGGATGATATCTATGAGGGTGCCCGTGTTTACAGATTTGGGGTTGTACCTAGTAGGTTCATTGATAATTTGTGTGAGATTGAGGGCTTAGATTGTAGGATGGCCGGGGTGTTAAAACCTCATTGGGGTATGTGGGACGGCAGCGTCCCACCTTGTCAACAGCCAGTGAAACTGCAGGGCTCCAATTTCAAAACAACAGAAATCCCATAATTTAAATTCCTCAAACATACAAGTATTTTACACCATTTTAAAGATACACTTGTTGTAAATCCAGCGAAGGTGTCCGTCCAAAGTGTCCGACGAAAGCACACCAAACGATTATGTTAGGTTAGAGCCAAGTCACAGAAAAAGACTGGCATTTTTGCAGCCAAAGAGAGGAGTAACAAAAAGGAGAAATAGAGATCAAATTAATCACTAACCTTTGATGATCTTCATCAGATGACACTCATAGGACTTCATGTTACACAATACATGTATGTTTTGTTCGGTAAAGTTCATATTTATATCCAAAAATCGGAGTTTAGGCGGGACGCTACTGTCTCACTTGGCAAAAAGACAGAGAAAATGCAGAGCGCCAAATTCAAATTAATTTCTATAAAAATTACTATAAAAATCAGACTTTCATTAAATCACACATGAAAGATACCAAATTAAATCTACACTGGTTGTGAATCCAGCCAACATGTCAGAATTCAAATAGGCTTTTTGGCGAAAGCAAATGATGCTATTATCTGAGGAAAGCACCATTGTAAACAAAGAGAAAGAAGCATATTTAAATCAATAAAATTTGATTTGATTTGATATTTCAACCCTGCAGGCGCGACACAAAACGCAGAAATAAAAATATAATTCATGCCTTACCTTTGACGAGCTTCTGTTGGTGGCACTCCAACATGTCCCATAAACATCACAAATGGTTCTTTTGTTCGATTAATTCCGTCAATATATATCCAAAATATCAATTTATTTGGCGGCGTTTGATCCAGAAAAACACCGGTTCCAAATTGTGAAATGTGACTACAAAATGTCTCAAAGGTTACCTGTAAACTTTGCCAAAAAATGTCAAACTACTTTTGTAATACAACTTTAGGTATTTTTTATGTGAATAATCGATCAAATTGAAGACGGGATGATCTGTGTTCAATACAGGATTAAAACCAACTGTAGCTAGCTTTCTGGTCATGCGCTTCTAACAAGCTGGACACTTCGAGTGACCCTCCTTCAAGATGGCCGTACTTCTTCATTAGACAAAGGAATAACCTCAACCAATTTCTAAAGACTGTTGACATCCAGTGGAAGCGGTAGGAACTGCAAGAAGGTCCCTTAAAAATCTGGTTTCCCAATGAAACCTCATTGAAAAGAGAGTGACCTCAAAAAAATAAAATCTGAATGGTTTGTCCTCGGGGTTTTGCCTGCTAAATAAGTTCTGTTATACTCACAGACATGATTCAAACAGTTTTAGAAACTTCAGAGTGTTTTCCATCCAAATCTACTAATAATATGCATGTCTTATCTTCTGCGGATGAGTAGCTGGCAGTTTCATTTGGGCATACTTTTCATTCAAAATTCTGAATGCTGCCCCCTACCCAAGAGAAGTTAAAAGCATGTCCCAGTTTAGGTCACCTAACAGCACAAGCTCTGAAGATAGATGGGGGCAACCAATTTACATATGGTGTCCAGGGCACAGCTGGGGGCAGAAGGTGGTCTATAGCAAGCGGCAACGTTGAGAGACTTGTTTCTGGAAAGGTGGATTTTTAAAAGTAGAAACCCCCTTTGGCGATTCTATCTTGTCAGAAAATGTTATAGTTAGCAATGGAAATTTCAGCGTTTTTGGTGGTCTTCCTAAGCCAGGATTCAGACATGGCTAGGACAACCGGGTTGGCAGAGTGTGCTAAGGCAGTGAATAAAACAAACTTAGGGAGGAGGCACTTCATGATTTACGCATAGGATATAAAATAGCCATTGTAAAAAATCATATATATATAGGTTAAACAGACAAGTTTTGGAGGGGAAGGATATCCTTACAAACATTTTAATTTTGTCCCTTTTTATTGCACTTGTAACTGATTCAGTCACTATTTAAATGACCATGGTTTGAAGTCGTCCCCATATTTCTCCCTGTCTTACAGTATGGATGAAAACAGAGCTCCCATCGTCCCTTATGTGTACATTAAGCACACTGGTATAGTGCGAGACGCCAACCCTGTCAGAGTGGTTAGCTCCTGTAACCTGGAGATCTACACCTTCCCCTTTGACGTCCAGAACTGCACCTTCACCTTCAACTCCTACATCCACCGCGGTAAGACGTCAACGCAACCACGCTTTAGGAATAACTTGAAAATAAGGGTCCGATGCCAAACCCATCGCTCCTTCTCTCCCCAAAAAACATCCTGACTCTCTCTTGTGATCTGAAATGATAGGTATGAAACAGGGTTGTCCACTGAGTCCATTGAAGTATTTGATATGTTACTCGGTGTCAACCAAGGGATTTGTTTGGTGTTAGGCCCAAGTTTACCATCCCCTCAGTACAGATCATGTTCTGCTTCCATATAGATTTAGCCCATTCATCCCAGGATGACCCATTCCTTTATCTCCCCTGCAGTGTCGGACATAAGGATTATCTTGGGGAAGAAGGTGGAGGACATCCTGAAACGCTCCATTAGCGTGTTGTCCACTGAAGGGGAGTGGGAGCTGATGGACATCAAATCCAGGAGGTTCAATTTATCAGCACTCGATCAGGGAGAAAGCAACCCCTATGATGAGCTCTACTTCCATGTACGAACCCAAAGCACTGAAATTTCTCAGATGCCATTCATTTGGCTCTACTACTACAGAATGATGAGTTCTCTATATTTCTAGCCAAACAATTGTTTCAGAGAGTACTTCCTGTTTCACACATAGGATGCTAACCCAGATAATTATGGCTTTGTCATGTCTGAAATGGGAATATATTGCATAACACTAAATCACCCTTGAAGGTTGTCATTCACCGTTGTGTCTCTAAACTGTAGATTATCCTGAGGCGCAGAGCAACCCTCTATGTCGTGAACCTCCTGATCCCCAGCTTCTTTCTCATCACTGTGGATCTCTTCAGCTTCCTGCTGCCTCCCCAAAACGTGGACCGCTCCTCCTTCAAGATGAGCCTTATTTTTGGCTACTCCGTCTTCCTGCTCATCGTGAATGACCTGCTGCCAGTCACAGGAAGCACCATACCATTGATAAGTGAGTATGAGAGCCTCCCAGGTGGCGCAGTGGTCTAAGGCACTGCATCGCAGCGACAGAGCCCAGGCTCTGCCTCAGCCGGCTGTGACTGGGAGGTCCATGGGGGACGCAGAGCGTTGTCCGGGTTAGGGAGGGTTTGGCTGGCAGGGATATCCTTGTCTCATCATGCACTAGTGACTCCTGTGGCGGGCTAGGTGCAGTGCAGGTGTATGGTGTTTCCTACAGCACATTGGTGAGGCTGGCTTCTGGGTTGGATGTGCATTTTGTCAAGAAGCAGTGCTGCTAGGTTGGGTTGTGTTTCATAGGATGCATAGCTCTCGACCTTAGCCTCTCCTGAGTCTGTGTGGGAGGTGCAGTGATGAGACAAGACTGTAACTACTACAAATTGGATACCGTGAAAAGGGGGTCAAAAAAAGATAAGTGAGTATGAAAACATGTGTACTGGAAACCCCATTTTTGTCGTAAGTCGTAGATGTTCACTTTGTGTTATTTAATTAGCTGGTTAGGGGAAGTGTCTTTTTTTAAGTCCACTTCCTTTGTTCTCCTAAGAGTGGCTGAATATTTTCCTCACTTAACCTCCCTCCTCCCCTCCCCCCGCCCATGCAGATGTGTTCTTCGCCATCTGCTTGGCTCTGATGGTGGCCAGCCTGTTGGAAACTATTCTCATCACCAACCTCCTGGTCGGCTCCAGTAACTTCCACCCAGTGCCTGGCTGGGTCCGAGTGCTCGTCCTGCGCTTCATGGGCACCCTCGTCTGGCTGCCTCAGAAATCAAGAGAGGACAAGATCATCCTCAATCCAGTTGCAGGAGGTACCCCTGATCTGATTCCTTCAGGGAGTTACAATTACACAGACTTTCAGGCAATTAGCAGATCCTTGTCTTGTCTTGTCCCAACCCAAAGCAATATTGTGAAAGCATTCAATTATAGGCCTAAACAGTAACATAAATGCAGGTATCACCCTGAGAAATGTTTGCAGCCATTAGACAATATTGTACTATCCAGGTACATTAATCAGTTCCGTCTTTAGGAGGTACGTTCATAATTTCTCCTTTCTCCCTTCCTTCCCTCTTTTCGCTAACAAACAGACGTGAAAGTCTGCCCTCTAGTGTCGGTGGAGAGGCAGGTTCAAAAAGCAGAACAAGGTGAGATGTGGGCAGAGGCAGGCGATTCAGCCCTGGCGGAGCTGAGGAAGCTGGGCAATGACCTGCAGTCCATCCGCCTCCAGGTGGCCCAGCATGTGGACGGGAACCAGATCTCCCAGGACTGGATGCAGGTGGGCTACATCCTCGACCGGCTGCTGTTTGGCGTCTACTGCATCTTCATCACCTTCAGCTTCATCGTCATCCTCAGCATCTGGAGTAATTCGTACAACCAGTGATGTAATAAATAAAATAGGTGGTTAAACGCCATTCGTTGTGAAATAAGTAACGCTCCCTATATGTTCTTAGCATTTTTCCATGATAGGTGGCTAAATATTTGTGTAAAATACAAAATGTGTGGAAATAGTGCTTACCCTCCACTACACCACCGCGTACAAGACTTAAGAGTCTACCATGTTGTCAACTGCTGTTTAGATTTAAAAACAATTACCTTAAAATTACCATAACTTTAACAATTGTTTGTTTGATCTTCTGGCTGCACTGAGTAGGTATGTTGACTTATATGTTACTATATTAGAGGAAATATATTTTTATTTGTCAAATAAACATACTGTCACGAAAACCACTGTTTCATTACTAACAACAATTCATTGGGGTTATCTGAGACGTTTTCTGAATTGTAATGTTGATGGTGGATCAATGATGATGATGATGAAGATCTGTCACGCAAGACATGGATCAATGACATGCAAAGTAGGGGATCATCCAAAAACCACATCCTTGTTTGATTAGAGTGTCGACATACAGTAGGTTATTTTGGGGTATTTTATTAGGATCCCCATTTGCTGTTACAAAAGCAGCAGCTACTCTTCCTGGGGTCCATAAAATGCTCTTAGTTTTAGAGATGTTCAGTTCTAGTTTATTACTGGCCACCCATTCCAAATCTGACTACAACTCCTTGTTAAGGGTTTCAGTGACTTCATTAGCTGTGTTTGCTGAAACGCACATGGTTGAATCATCATCATACATAGACACACAGGCTTTGTTTAATGCCAGTGGCAGGTCATTGGTAAAAATAGAAAAAGTAGAGAGCTGCCCTGCGGTACACCATATCCTACATGGTTGACATTACAGAGGCTTCCATTAAAGAAAAACACTCTCAGTTCTATTAGATAGATAGCTCTGAATCCACAATATGTCAGAGGTTGAAAATCCATAAAACATACAGCATCAGTCAAAAGTTTGCACACACCTACTCATTCAAGGGTTTTTCTTTATTTTAATATTTTCTACATTGTAGAATAATAGTGAAGACATCAAAATGATGAAATAACACAGATGGGATCATGTAGAAACCAAGAAAGTGGTAAACAGATTATTCAAAGTAGCCACCCTTTGCCTCGATGACAGCTTTGCCCACTCTTGACATTCTCTCAACTAGATTCATGAGGTGATGTAACACGCGCTCCAGCAGGTATATCTCTCTGGTCACCCCCAAAACCAATTCTTCCTTTGGCTGTCTCTCCTTCCAGTTCTCTGCTGCCAATGACTGGAACGAACTACAAAAATCTCTGAAACTGGAAACACTTATCTCCCTCATGAGCTTTAAGCATCAGCTGTCATAGCATCTCACAGATTACTGCACCTGTACATAGCCCATCTAAAATTTAGCCCAAACAACTACCTCTTCCCCTACTGTATTTGTTTATTTATTTATTTTGCTCCTCTGCACCCCATTATTTTTATTTCTACTTTGCACATTCTTCCACTGCAAATCTACCATTCCGGTGTTTTACTTGCTATATTGAATTTACTTCGCCACCATGGCCTTTTTTTGCCTTCACCTCCCTTATCTCACCTCATTTGCACACACTGTATATAGACTTCTTCTGTTGTATTATTGACTGTATGTTTGTTTTATTCCATGTGTAACTCTGTGTTGTTGTATGTGTCGAACTGCTTTGCTTTATCTTTTCCAGGTCGTAGTTGTAAATGAGAACTTGTTCTCAACTAGCCTACCTGGTTAAATAAAGGTGAAATAAAAAAAATTTAAAAAAACAACACAAGTTATATAACAAATGATTTGGGTGGGAGAGCTGAATGGGGGGACATTGGGACACCTGTTCCTTCGTGTGCTGAGGTGAACCCCCAGCTCATTTCCATAGCCCAGTACGTGATTTGTCTGCAGAGCTGTGGTACACTATCGTCCGATTGTTGCATAGGTTGGTACACCACAGCTCTTGGGTGAAATGTCCCCTAGGTACAGATCTTGGATCAGCTTCTCCTCCCCCAATCCTAAACTTAATAATTAGTGTGGAAAATGATACACTGACTCAGGATCAGCTTCTATGGGCAACTTCACCCTCCACCACAGCCATTTACTGTGGCTCACTTCTGTTTTGTATCCAACCACCTGCAGGTAAAGTAGCTCTGTACCACAAGAGTTCACCTGCTCTCCTGACCACCTCATTTGCCCCAAGGTTTATGGTTCTCACTCATGGCCTTCTCAGTGCTAGGAATATTGTTTTTTTGTTTTTTACAAGTCCTATGTTTTGTTTATTGTCGAATCAATAAATCAATAAATCTTTGTGTCACTTCTAAGGTATCAGAGATCTTTGTGTCAGTAGAATTGTGTCCAAAGTTGAAATAGTCTGGAGCTGTAAGATTTTCTGTGGATTCTCCAACAGCAACTTATGATATGACATGACAATACATCAACATAAGTGTTTAACTATGCAAATGAGTCTGTATATATAAAATCTGTTGCAGCTGGTGAAGAGGTGCCATCGACGGGTGTTAGGAAACAAAGCTTTGCTCTAAACAGTTCTTCAGCCAGAGGATCGAAACGGTCAAGAACTTGCAGCTTGCTGTTTGATGGCAACCAAGGGTTTTTCCAAAATGGAGGTAAATATCTTTCATTCTAATGCCTTTTGGGACAATTGGGGGTTTTACGTTACTTAAGTTGTGTGTCTGTGTGTTGTGCTTCAATGCATTACTGTAATTGCTCAAAACTTTTGTTCGGTGTCTTTCAAGTAATGAGAGAGGTACATTTAATTTAAGGTAAATTAAGTTGTGAATTCATAAAGTAATTCATGGTGTTATACACATTGTGTTAATTATCAAACATACACCAAACAATGGACCGTATATCTAATATATCATTTGACCTTTGACCCTAACAGTGATTTTTTTTAAATTACTATTTCAGTCTCAACGATGGTCGGTCCGTTCCCACCAGGTTCTGTTCATCATCTGCTGCATGATGGTACAGGGTAGGTACAGCTTGTACACGGGGAAAGAAAAAGTAAAGTAAACTAATTTAAGTAGAACTAAAATATTATATTTGAGTAATAGTTTGTTTTCATTTATTCTTTAGTTTTATGTTTACTTTTTGATGTTACTTGGGGTATCTGATACCTTAACGATCAAGTTCATAACATAATTTATTTGTGGGTTTAAGGTCAATTCATTTCACTATCATATGAAAAAGTAGCAAGGTCTTCATCATTCAAACAAGACTCTAATAATGATATCTACAATACGCAAGAACCCCATTAGTTGGTCAAATGAAAGACTTTTCACTGAAGATGTTCAGATATTTGACATAATTTATCAGATTCTCGTATCCAGAGCAACATACAGTAGTGAGTGAATACATTCTCTTCCTGGTCCTCCGTGGGAATTGAACCCACAACTCTGGCATTGCAACTGCCATGTTCTACCAACTGAGGAACACAGGACCATATCAAAACAGCAATATAAAGCAGCATGGTTACCATTGTTTCCCCAGTGCCATGCCTGAGGTGTAAGATAGTGGTGAACTGCACCAACCCCAACACCGTATCCCTTCTGGCCGCCCTGGAGAACGTGATGAAGTTGTACTCCATACGACCTGTCATGAACCTCTCAACCCCCACCAACATCAGCATGTACTTCACTCTCTACGGCATCCTGGGTGTGGTAAGGAGTAGTAGGACAGCATTCCTTTCAACTAGTTCACCTGAGGAGACATACCATTAAATCCATCAATGTATTTGACATGTGCTATATAGTTCTGAATGTTCCTCCACATCAGGTTTTGTAGATCCATTGAAAATGTGGCTTTATTGCCTTTACTTTGTATCCTACAACAAAAAGTAATTCTCTTCTCAGGAAGAAAAAGCACAACTGTTGAACACATACATTTGGCTGGTGAAGGTAAACTTATTTATTTTATTTTTTTTACAAATATATGTACACAGTGTATGGGAGTCATTATTGCACTTTGGTTTCTCATTCTCCTACAGAACGTTACTTCATGTTACATATTTGTTAGGGCACACAACATCCATTCACCAATATGTACTGTATAGCAAAAGTGATATACATTTGGTTAAAACTAAAAAATATATTTTATCTTTGACTGTAGAACAATCCTAAACATCATATTATACTTTTGAATGCTGCTTACAAACATATTGTATTGTTGCTAATGTGTTGTTTCAGGAATGGGAGAATGAATTTTTCAGCTGGGACCCAGTCCAATGCGGCTCTGCCAATATTTCTCTCCCCAGGGAAAGGTTCTGGTCACCAGATGTGGTAATCAATGAATTGTGAGTTAAACATCTCTATAGTCTATATAGATACGATATACTTGTTTTTTTGATGGAACATTGAAGTCTTACTGATATCAGCCCATAGAAACACATTGAATAGCATATTCATACATGGAAAAACAAAAGTTAAAAAATGTTGAAGAGGAAGTTTGTTTTAAAGTGTCCGTCCTATATCTGAGAGCTATAAGAAAGATCAGGAAATGTATCATTTTTTTGACCAATATTTAAACTCTTTTTTTGTCGCAAAAACTACTTCAACATATACTGAACAAAAATATAAATGCAACATGCAACAATTTCAACGATTTTACTGAGTTACAGTTAATTTAAGGAAATCAGTTGAAATAAATTCATTAGGCCCTAATCTATGGATTTCATATGATTGGGAACACAGCTATGCTATTTGTTACAGAGACCAACAAAAAAATAAATAGGCATAGGATCTCGTTGCGGTATTTTTGTGCATTGAAATTGACAATTGATCAAATGCAATTGTGTTCGTTGTCCGTAGCATATGCCTGAGCATACCATAACCCCACCGCCACCATGGGGAACTCTGTCCACGATGTTGACATCAGCAAACCGCTCGCCCACACAACGCCATACACATGGTCTGCGCTTGTGTGGCCGGTTGGACGTACTGCCAAATTCTCTAAAATTATGTCGAAAGCAGTTTATGGTAGAGAAAGTGACATTAAATTCTCTGCCAAGAGCTCTGGTGGACATTCCTGCAGTCAGCATGCCAATTGCACACTCCCTCAAAACTTGAGACATCTGTGGCACTGTTTTGTGTGACAAAACTGCACATTTTAGAGTGGCCTTTTATTGTCCCCAGCAGAAGGTGCACCTGTGTAATAATCATGCTCCTCAATCAGCTTCTTGATATGCCACACCTGTCAGGTGGATGCATTACTTTGTCAAAGGATAAATGCTCACTAACAGGGATGGAAACGAATTTGTACAAGCTGACGTCAAGGCAAAGGGTGGCTACTTTGAAGAATCTCCAATATAAAATAATATATAAAATACAATTATTTGGTTACTACATGAATCCATCTGTATTTTTTTCATAGTTTTAATGTATTCACTATTATTTTACAATGTAGAAAATAGTGAAACTATAGAAAAAACATGGATTGAGTAGGTGTGTCCAAACCTTTGACTGGTACTGCATGTACTTCCATCATTTATTTGAACTGGTACCATGCTACCTTCAGATAAGTCTTGTGAGGCTTGTGGTTGTCCTAGAGCAAAACAACAAGCATGTACGTGTTTGTGAGAGTCTCACCTTTTGGACAGAGGTTGGTAACTTCTTCAAACGAGTCTCGTGATGTTTATGGAGTGCGTGGATCAAAATGGAGGACACCATAGTATTTGTGAGAGTCTCATCTTTCCATGGAGTGGTCATTTTAGTTTGTTTGGGCTCTACAGACGTTTTCGAGAGAAGACCAATTTTCGGGATGTCTAAAGGTCTGACAAACATCGCTGTAGCTCAGCAACCTTCCACCGCAGGTGCGGAAGGCCGTCATTGGCAGAAGTGGTGGATTGAGACACACAAATCACATTGAGACACACAAATCCATAGCTTAAACAGCCAGATCTTGATAGGGATATTACTATTGTGCTAATTAGACTCTGGCAGAGGAGCGGACATCTTAACAAACACTTTAATTCTGTCCCTTTTTATTGCACCAGTGACTGCTTCAGTCAAGATTAAGAAATATAAAACGTGATTTATATTATGCCCATGGTTTGAAGTCGTCCCCATATTTCACCCTGTCTTACAGTATGGACGAAAACAGAGCTCCCATCGTTCCTTATGTGTACATTAAGCACACTGGTATAGTGCGAGACGCCAACCCTGTCAGAGTGGTTAGCTCCTGTAACCTGGAGATCTACGCCTTCCCCTTTGACGTCCAGAACTGCACCTTCACCTTCAGATCCTACATCCACCGCGGTAAGACGTCAACGCAACCACGCTTTAGGACTAACTTGAAAATAAGGGTCCGATGCCAAACCCATCGCTCCTTCTCTCCCCAAAAAACATCCTGACTCTCTCTTGTGATCTGAAATGATGGGTATGAAACAGGGTTGTCCACTGAGTCCATTGACGTATTTGATATATTATTCGCTGTTAACCAAGGGATCTGTTTGGTGTTAGGCCCAAGTTTACCATCCCCTCAGTACAGATCATGTTCTGCTTCCATATAGGTTCAGCCCATTCATCCCAGGATGACCCATTCCTTTATCTCCCCTGCAGTGTCGGACATAAGGATTATCTTAGGGAAGAAGGTGGAGGACATCCTGAAACGCTCCATTAGCGTGTTGTCCACTGAAGGGGAGTGGGAGCTGATGGACATCAAATACAGCAAGCTCAAGTTATCATCATTTGATCAGGGAGAAGGCAACTCCTATGATGAGCTCTGCTTCTATGTAAGAACCCAAAGAACTGCAATTACTCAGACGCCATTAGTTTAGCTCTACTAGTACTGAACGTTGAGTTCTCTATATTTCTAGCATTACTTTTGTTTCAGAGAGTACTTCCTGTTTCACACATAGGATGCTAACCCAGATAATTATGGCTTTTCTTGTCTGATATGGGAATCGACTGCACCATGCCAGATCACCCTTGAAGGAAGTCATTCACCGTTGTGTCTCTAAACTGTAGATTATCCTGAGGCGCAGACCAACCCTCTACGTGGTGAACCTCCTGATCCCCAGCTGCTTCCTCATCACTGTGGATCTCTTCAGCTTCCTGTTGCCTCCCCAGAACGTGGACCGCTCCTCCTTCAAGATGACCCTAATTTTGGGCTACTCGGTCTTCCTGCTCATCATAAATAACCTGCTGCCAGTCACAGGAAGCACCATCCCACTGATAAGTGAGTATGAAAACATGTGTACTGGGAACACCATATTTGTAGAGGTAAATGTTTACTTTGTGTTATTGGATTAGCTGGTTAGGTCAAATATCATTTTGAAGTCCACTTCCTTTGTCCTCCTAAGAGTTGCTGAATATTTTCCTCTCTTCACCTCCCTTTTCTTCCTGCCGCCCATGCAGATGTGTTCTTTGCCATCTGCTTGGCTCTGATGGTGGCCAGCCTGCTGGAGACTATTCTCATCACCAACCTCCTGGTCGGCTCCAGTAACTTCCACCCAGTGCCTGGCTGGGTCCGAGTGCTCGTCCTGCGCTTCATGGGCACCCTCGTCTGGATGCCTCAGAAATCAAGAGAGGACAAGATCATCCTCAATCCAGTTGCAGGAGGTACCCCTGATCTGATCCTTCCAGGGAGTTACAATTACACAGACTTTCATTCAATTAGCAGAACATGTCTTGTCCAAACAAAAGCAATATAGTGAAGCATTCAATAACAGGCCTGAACAGTAACATAATTGCAGGAATCACTCTGATACATTTCTCCAGCCACTTGACTAGGTCCAACCTTAGACAGAATTGTACTTCCCACGTAAGTCAATCATTTCTGTCTTTAGGAGGTATATTCATCATTTCACCTTTCTCCCTTCCTTCCCTCTTTTCTCTAACAAACAGACGTGAAAGTCTGCTCTCTAGTGTCGGTGGAGAGGAAGGTTCAAAAAGCAGAACAAGGTGAGATGTGGGCAGAGGCAGGCGATTCAGCCCTGGCGGAGCTGAGGAAGCTGGGCAATGACCTGCAGTCCATCCGCATCCATGTGGCCCAGCATGTGGACGGGAACCAGATCTCCCAGGACTGGATGCAAGTGGGCTACATCCTCGACCGGCTGCTGTTTGGCGTCTACTGCATCTTCATCACATTCAGCTTCATCGTCATCCTCAGCATCTGGAGTAATTCGTTCAACCAGTGATGTAATAAATAAAAAATAGGTGGTTAAACGCCATTCGTTGTGAAATAAGTAACGCTCCCTAGATGTTCTTAGCATTTTTCCATGATAGGTGGCTAAATATTTGTGTAAAATACTAAATGTGTGGAAATAGTGCTTACCCTCCACTACACCACCGTGTACAAGACTTAAGAGTCTACCATGTTGTCAACTGCTGTTTAGATTTAAAAACAATTACCTTAAAATTACCATAATGATCTTCTGGCTGCACTGAGTAGGTATGTTGACTTATATATTACTATATTAGAGGAAATATATTTTTATTTGTCAAATAAACATACTGTCACGAAAACCACTGTTTCATTACTAACTACAATTCATTGGGGTTATCTGAGACGTTTTCTGAATTGTAATGTTGATGGTGGATCAATGATGATGATGATGAAGATCTGTCACGCAAGACATGGATCAATGACATGCAAAGTAGGGGATCATCCAAAAACCACATCCTTGTTTGATTAGAGTGTCGACATACAGGAAGTTATTTTGGGGTATTTTATTAGGATCCCCATTTGCTGTTACAAAAGCAGCAGCTACTCTTCCTGGGGTCCATACAATGCTCTTAGTTTTAGAGATGTTCAGTTCTAGTTTGTTACTGGCCACCCATTCCAAATCTGACTACAACTCCTTGTTAAGGGTTTCAGTGACTTCATTAGCTGTGTTTGCTGAAACGCACATGGTTGAATCATCATCATACATAGACACACAGGCTTTGTTTAATGCCAGTGGCAGGTCATTGGTAAAAATAGAAAAAGTAGAGAGCTGCCCTGCGGTACACCATATCCTACATGGTTGACATTACAGAGGCTTCCATTAAAGAAAAACACTCTCAGTTCTATTAGATAGATAGCTCTGAATCCACAATATGTCAGAGGTTGAAAATCCATAAAACATACAGCATCAGTCAAAAGTTTGCACACACCTACTCATTCAAGGGTTTTTCTTTATTTTAATATTTTCTACATTGTAGAATAATAGTGAAGACATCAAAATGATGAAATAACACAGATGGGATCATGTAGAAACCAAGAAAGTGGTAAACAGATTATTCAAAGTAGCCACCCTTTGCCTCGATGACAGCTTTGCCCACTCTTGACATTCTCTCAACTAGCTTCATGAGGTGATGTAACACGCGCTCCAGCAGGTATATCTCTCTGGTCACCCCCAAAACCAATTCTTCCTTTGGCCGTCTCTCCTTCCAGTTCTCTGCTGCCAATGACTGGAACGAACTACAAAAATCTCTGAAACTGGAAACACTTATCTCCCTCACGAGCTTTAAGCATCAGCTGTCATAGCATCTCACAGATTACTGCACCTGTACATAGCCCATCTAAAATTTAGCCCAAACAACTACCTCTTCCCCTACTGTATTTGTTTATTTATTTATTTTGCTCCTCTGCACCCCATTATTTTTATTTCTACTTTGCACATTCTTCCACTGCAAATCTACCATTCCGGTGTTTTACTTGCTATATTGAATTAACTTCGCCACCATGGCCTTTTTTTGCCTTCACCTCCCTTATCTCACCTCATTTGCACACACTGTATATAGACTTCTTCTGTTGTATTATTGACTGTATGTTTGTTTTATTCCATGTGTAACTCTGTGTTGTTGTATGTGTCGAACTGCTTTGCTTTATCTTGGCCAGGTCGTAGTTGTAAATGAGAACTTGTTCTCAACTAGCCTACCTGGTTAAATAAAGGTGAAATAAAAAAAATAAAAATAAATAACACAAGTTATATAACAAATGATTTGGGTGGGAGAGCTGAATGGGGGGACATTGGGACACCTGTTCCTTCGTGTGCTGAGGTGAACCCCCAGCTCATTTCCATAGCCCAGTACGTGATTTGTCTGCAGAGCTGTGGTACACTATCGTCCGATTGTTGCATAGGTTGGTACACCACAGCTCTTGGGTGAAATGTCCCCTAGGTACAGATCTTGGATCAGCTTCTCCTCCCCCAATCCTAAACTTAATAATTAGTGTGGAAAATGATACACTGACTCAGGATCAGCTACTATGGGCAACTTCACCCTCCACCACAGCCATTTACTGTGGCTCACTTCTGTTTTGTATCCAACCACCTGCAGGTAAAGTAGCTCTGTACCACAAGAGTTCACCTGCTCTACTGACCACCTCATTTGCCCCAAGGTTTATGGTTCTCACTCATGGCCTTCTCAGTGCTAGGAATATTGTTTTTTTGTTTTTTACAAGTCCTATGTTTAGTTTATTGTAGAATCAAGAAATCACTAAATCTTTGTGTCACTTCTAAGGTATCAGAGATCTTTGTGTCAGTAGAATTGTGTCCAAAGTTGAAATAGTCTGGAGCTGTAAGATTTTCTGTGGATTCTCCAACAGTAACTTATGATATGACATGACAATACATCAACATAAGTGTTTAACTATGCAAATGAGTCTGTATATATAAAATCTGTTGCAGCTGGTGAAGAGGTGCCATCGATGGGTGTTAGGAAACAAAGCTTTGCTCTAAACAGTTCTTCAGCCAGAGGATCGAAACGGTCAAGAACTTGCAGCTTGCTGTTTGATGGCAACCAAGGGTTTTTCCAAAATGGAGGTAAATATCTTTCATTCTAATGCCTTTTGGGACAATTGGGGGTTTTACGTTACTTAAGTTGTGTGTCTGTGTGTTGTGCTTCAATGCATTACTGTAATTGCTCAAAACTTTTGTTCGGTGTCTTTCAAGTAATGAGAGAGGTACATTTAATTTAAGGTAAATTAAGTTGTGAATTCATAAAGTAATTCATGGTGTTATACACATTGTGTTAATTATCAAACATACACCAAACAATGGACCGTATATCTAATATATCATTTGACCTTTGACCCTAACAGTGATTTTTTTTAAATGACTATTTCAGTCTCAACGATGGTCGGTCCGTTCCCACCAGGTTCTGTTCATCATCTGCTGCATGATGGTACAGGGTAGGTACAGCTTGTACACGGGGAAAGAAAAAGTAAAGTAAACTAATTTAAGTAGACCTAAAATATTATATTTGAGTAATAGTTTGTTTTCATTTATTCTTTAGTTTTATGTTTACTTTTTGATGTTACTTGGGGTATCTGATACCTTAACGATCAAGTTCATAACATATTTATTTGTGGGTTTAAGGTCAATTCATTTCACTATCATATGAAAAAGTATCAAGGTCTTCATCATTCAAACAAGACTCTAATAATGATATCTACAATACGCAAGAACCCCATTAGTTGGTCAAATGAAAGACTTTTCACTGAAGATGTTGAGATATTTGACATAATTTATCAGATTCTCGTATCCAGAGCAACATACAGTAGTGAGTGAATACATTCTCTTCCTGGTCCTCCGTGGGAATTGAACCCACAACTCTGGCATTGCAACTGCCATGTTCTACCAACTGAGGAACACAGGACCATATCAAAACAGCAATATAAAGCAGCATGGTTACCATTGTTTCCCCAGCGCCATGCCTGAGGTGTAAGATAGTGGTGAACTGCACCAACCCCAACACCATATCCCTTCTGGCCGCCCTGGAGAACGTGATGAAGTTGTACTCCATACGACCTGTCATGAACCTCTCAACCCCCACCAACATCAGCATGTACTTCACTCTCTACGGCATCCTGGGTGTGGTAAGGAGTAGTAGGACAGCATTCCTTTCAACTAGTTCACCTGAGGAGACATACCATTAAATCCATCAATGTATTTGACATGTGCTATATAGTTCTGAATATTCCTCCACATCAGGTTTGTAGATCTATTGAAAATGTGGCTTTATTGCCTTTACTTTGTATCCTAAAACAAAAAGTAATTCTCTTCTCAGGAAGAAAAAGCACAACTGTTGAACACATACATTTGGCTGGTGAAGGTAAACTTATTTATTTTATTTTTTTTACAAATATATGTACACAGTGTATGGGAGTCATTATTGCACTTTGGTTTCTCATTCTCCTACAGAACGTTACTTCATGTTACATATTTGTTAGGGCACACAACATCCATTCACCAATATGTACTGTATAGCAAAAGTGATATACATTTGGTTAAAACTAAAAAATATATTTTATCTTTGACTGTAGAACAATCCTAAACATCATATTATACTTTTGAATGCTGCTTACAAACATATTGTATTGTTGCTAATGTGTTGTTTCAGGAATGGGAGAATGAATTTTTCAGCTGGGACCCAGTCCAATGCGGCTCTGCCAATATTTCTCTCCCCAGGGAAAGGTTCTGGTCACCAGATGTGGTAATCAATGAATTGTGAGTTAAACATCTCTATAGTCTATATAGATACGATATACTTGTTTTTTTGATGGAACATTGAAGTCTTACTGATATCAGCCCATAGAAACACATTGAATAGCATATTCATACATGGAAAAACAAAAGTTAAAAAATGTTGAAGAGGAAGTTTGTTTTAAAGTGTCCGTCCTATATCTGAGAGCTATAAGAAAGATCAGGAAATGTATCATTTTTTTGACCAATATTTAAACTCTTTTTTTGTCGCAAAAACTACTTCAACATATACTGAACAAAAATATAAATGCAACATGCAACAATTTCAACGATTTTACTGAGTTACAGTTAATTTAAGGAAATCAGTTGAAATAAATTCATTAGGCCCTAATCTATGGATTTCATATGATTGGGAACACAGCTATGCTATTTGTTACAGAGACCAACAAAAAAATAAATAGGCATAGGATCTCGTTGCGGTATTTTTGTGCATTGAAATTGACAATTGATCAAATGCAATTGTGTTCGTTGTCCGTAGCATATGCCTGAGCATACCATAACCCCACCGCCACCATGGGGAACTCTGTCCACGATGTTGACATCAGCAAACCGCTCGCCCACACAACGCCATACACATGGTCTGCGCTTGTGTGGCCGGTTGGACGTACTGCCAAATTCTCTAAAATTATGTCGAAAGCAGTTTATGGTAGAGAAAGTGACATTAAATTCTCTGCCAAGAGCTCTGGTGGACATTCCTGCAGTCAGCATGCCAATTGCACACTCCCTCAAAACTTGAGACATCTGTGGCACTGTTTTGTGTGACAAAACTGCACATTTTAGAGTGACCTTTTATTGTCCCCAGCAGAAGGTGCACCTGTGTAATAATCATGCTCCTCAATCAGCTTCTTGATATGCCACACCTGTCAGGTGGATGCATTACTTTGTCAAAGGATAAATGCTCACTAACAGGGATGTAAACGAATTTGTACAAGCTGACGTCAAGGCAAAGGGTGGCTACTTTGAAGAATCTCCAATATAAAATAATATATAAAATACAATTGTTTGGTTACTACATGAATCCATCTGTATTTTTTTCATAGTTTTAATGTATTCACTATTATTTTACAATGTAGAAAATAGTGAAAATATATATATAAAATATAGAAAAAACATGGATTGAGTAGGTGTGTCCAAACCTTTGACTGGTACTGCATGTACTTCCATCATTTATTTGAACTGGTACCGTGCTACCTTCAGATAAGTCTTGTGAGGCTTGTGGTTGTCCTAGAGCAAAACAACAAACATGTACGTGTTTGTGAGAGTCTCACCTTTTGGACAGAGGTTGGTAACTTCTTCAAACGAGTCTTGTGATGTTTATGGAGTGCGTGGATCAAAATGGAGGACACCATAGTATTTGTGAGAGTCTCATCTTTCCATGGAGTGGTCATTTTAGTTTGTTTGGGCTCTACAGACGTTTTCGAGAGAAGACCAATTTTCGGGATGTCTAAAGGTCTGACAAACATCGCTGTAGCTCAGCAACCTTCCACCGCAGGTGCGGAAGGCCGTCATTGGCAGAAGTGGTGGATTGAGACACACAAATCACATTGAGACACACAAATCCATAGCTTAAACAGACAGATCTCAATAGGGATGTTTCTATTGTGCTAATTAGACTCCGGCAGAGGAGCGGACATCTTAACAAACACTTTAATTCTGTCCCTTTTTATTGCACCAGTGACTGCTTCAGTCAAGATTAAGAAATATAAAACGTGATTTATATCATGCCCATGGTTTGAAGTCGTCCCCATATTTCACCCTGTCTTACAGTATGGATGAAAACAGAGCTCCCGTCGTCCCTTATGTGTACATTAAGCACACTGGTATAGTGCGAGACGCCAACCCTGTCAGAGTGGTTAGCTCCTGTAACCTGGAGATCTACACCTTCCCCTTTGACGTCCAGAACTGCACCTTCACCTTCAGATCCTACATCCACCACGGTAAGACGTCAACGCAACCACGCTTTAGGACTAACTTGAAAATAAGGGTCCGATGCCAAACCCATCGCTCCTTCTCTCCCCAAAAAACATCCTGACTCTCTCTTGTGATCTGAAATGATGGGTATGAAACAGGGTTGTCCACTGAGTCCATTGACGTTTTGATATATTATTCGGTGTCAACCAAGGGATCTGTTTGGTGTTAGGCCCAAGTTTACCATCCCCTCAGTACAGATCATGTTCTGCTTCCATAGGTTCAGCCCATTCATCCCAGGATGACCCATTCCTTTATCTCCCCTGCAGTGTCGGACATAAGGATTATCTTAGGGAAGAAGGTGGAGGACATCCTGAAACGCTCCATTAGCGTGTTGTCCACTGAAGGGGAGTGGGAGCTGATGGACATCAAATCCAGCAAGTTAAAGTTATCAACATTCAATCAGGGAGAAGGCAACCCCTATGATGAGCTCTGCTTCTTTGTAAGAACCCAAAGAACTGCAAATACTCAGACGCCATTAGTTTAGCTCTACTAGTACTGAACGTTGAGTTCTCTATATTTCTAGCATTACTTTTGTTTCAGAGAGTACTTCCTGTTTCACACATAGGATGCTAACCCAGATAATTATGGCTTTGTCTTGTCTGATATGGGAATCTACTGCACCAAGCCAGATCACACTTGAAGGTTGTCATTCACTGTTGTATCTCTAAACGGTAGATTGTCCTGAGGCGCAGACCAACCCTCTACGTGGTGAACCTCCTGATCCCCAGCTGCTTCCTCATCACTGTGGATCTCTTCAGCTTCCTGTTGCCTCCCCAGAACGTGGACCGCTCCTCCTTCAAGATGACCCTAATTTTGGGCTACTCGGTCTTCCTGCTCATCGTGAATGACCTGCTGCCAGTCACAGGAAGCACCATCCCACTGATAAGTGAGTATGAAAACATGTGTTCTGGAAGCACCACTTTTCTCGTAAATAATACATGCAGAGGTAAATGTTTACTTTGTGTTATTGGATTAGCTGGTTAGGTCAAATATCATTTTGAAGTCCACTTCCTTTGTTCTCCTAAGAGTGGCTGTATATTTTCTCTCTTCACCTCCCTTTTCCTCCTCCCACCCATGCAGATGTGTTCTTTGCCATCTGCTTTGCTCTGATGGTGGCCAGCCTGCTGGAGACTATTCTCATCACCAACCTCCTGGTCGGCTCCAGTAACTTCCACCCAGTGCCTGGCTGGGTCCGAGTGCTCGTTCTGCGCTTCATGGGCACCCTCGTCTGGTTGCCTCAGAAATCAAGAGAGGACAAGATCATCCTCAATCCAGTTTCAGGAGGTACCCCTGATCTGATCCTTCCATGGAGTTACAATTACACAGACTTTCAGGCAATTAGCAGATACTTGTCTTGTCCAACCCAAAGCAATATAGTGAAAGCATTCATACACAGGCCTGAAAAGTAAGATAAAAGTTGGAATCACTCTGATACATTTCTCCAGCCACTTGACTAGGTCCGACCTTAGACAGAATTGTACTTCCCACGTAAGTCAATCATTTCTGTCTTTAGGAGGTATATTCATCATTTCACCTTTCTCCCTTCCTTCCCTCTTTTCTCTAACAAACAGACTTGAAAGTCTGCCCTCTCGTGACGGTGGAGAGACAGGTTCAAAAAGGAGAACCAGGTGAGATGTGGGCAGAGGCAGGCAATTCAGCCCTGGCGGAGCTGAGGAAGCTGGGCAATGACCTGCAGTCCATCCGCATCCAGGTGGCCCAGCATGTGGACGGGAACCAGATCTCCCAGGACTGGATGCAGGTGGGCTACATCCTCGACCGGCTGCTGTTTGGCGTCTACTGCATCTTCATCACCTTCAGCTTCATCGTCATCCTCAGCATCTGGAGTAATTCGTACAACCAGTGATGTAATAAATAAAATAGGTGGTTAAACGCCATTCGTTGTGAAATAAGTAACGCTCCCTATATGTTCTTAGCATTTTTCCATGATAGGTGGCTAAATATTTGTGTAAAATACAAAATGTGTGGAAATAGTGCTTACCCTCCACTTCACCACCGTGTACAAGACTTAAGAGTCTACCATGTTGTCAACTGCTGTTTAGATTTAAAAACAATTACCTTAAAATTACCATAACTTTAACAATTGTTTGTTTGATCTTCTGGCTGCACTGAGTAGGTATGTTGACTTATATATTACTATATTAGAGGAAATATATTTTTATTTGTCAAATAAACATACTGTCATGAAAACCACTGTTTCATTACTAACAACAATTCATTGGGGTTATCTGAGACGTTTTCTGAATTGTAATGTTGATGGTGGATCAATGATGATGATGATGAAGATCTGTCACGCAAGACATGGATCAATGACATGCAGTGTCGACATACAGGAAGTTATTTTGGGGTATTTTATTAGGATCCCCATTTGCTGTTACAAAATCAGCAGCTACTCTTCCTGGGGTCCACACAAAACATGAAACATGACAAAACACAGAACATTAATAGACAAGGACAGCTCAAGGACAGAACTACATGCATTTAAAATGGCACACATAGCCTACATGTCAATACATTCACACACTATCTAGATCAAGATAGGGGAGAGACATTGTGCCATGAGGTGTTGCTTTACTTGTTTTTGAAAACAGGTTTGCTGTTCATTTGAGCAATATGAGATGGAAGTGAGTTTCAGGCAATACTGGCTCTATATAATTTGTACACTTTCTTGATTTTGTTCTGAATTTGGGGACTGTGAAAAGACCCCTGGTGGCATGTCTGGTGGGGTAAGTGTGTGTGTCAGAGCTGTGTGTAAGTTGACTATGGAAACCATTTGGAATTTGCAACATATGAATGTTTCTTCTAAAAAGAAGAAGTGATCCAGTCAGTCTCTCCTCAACTCTTTGCCAAGAGAGACTGGCATGCATAGTATTTATATTTGCCCTCCGATTACAATGAAGAGCAAGACGTGTCGCTCTGTTCTGGGCCAGCTGCAGCTTAACTAGGTCTTTCTTTGCAGCACTTGACCACATGATTGGACAATAATCAAGACAATACTAGAGTCTGCAGGACTGTTTGAAATGTGGTGTCAAAAAGCAGAGCATCTCTTTATTATGGACATACCTCTCTCCGTCTTTACAACCATTGAATCTTTGTGTTTTGACCACGACAGTTTACAATCTAAGGTAACACCAAGTAATTCAGTCTCCTCAAATTGTTCAACAGCCACACCATTCATTACCAGATTCAGCTGAGGTCTCGAACTTATGGAACGATTTGTACCAAATACAATGCTCTTAGTTTTAGAGATGTTCAGTTCTAGTTTATTACTGGCCACCCATTCCAAAACTGACTACAACTCCTTGTTAAGGGTTTCAGTGACTTCATTAGCTGTGTTTGCTGAAACGCACATGGTTGAATCATCACCATACATGCTTTGTTTAATGCCAGTGGCAGGTCATTGGTAAAAATAGAAAAAGTAGAGAGCTGCCCTGCGGTACACCATATCCTACATGGTTGACATTACAGAGGCTTACATTAAAGAAAAACACTCTCAGTTCTATTAGATAGATAGCTCTGAATCCACAATATGTCAGAGGTTGAAAATCCATAAAACATACAGTACCAGTTAAAAAGATTGGACACACCTACTCATTCAAGGGTTTTTATTTATTTTTAGTAGTTTCTACATTGTAGAATAATAGTGAAGACATTAAAATGATGAAATAACACAGATGGGATCATGCAGTAACCAAAGAGGTGGTAAACAGATTATTCAAAGTAGCCAACCTTTGCCTCGATGACAGCTTTGCCCACTCTTTGCATTCTCTCAACCAGCTTCATGAGGTAGTCACCTGGAATGCATTTCAATTAACAGGTGTGCCTTGTTAAAAGTTCATTTGTGGAATTTCTTTCCTTCTTAATGTGTTTAAGTCAATCAGTTGTGTTGTGACAAGGTAGGGTTGGTATACAGGTAGGGTTGGTATATTTGGTAAAATACCAAGTTCATATTATGGCAAGAACAGCTCAATTAACTTTTTATGGCTGCAGGGCCAGTATTGAGTAGCTTGGATGAAAGGTGCCCAGAGTAAACGGCCTGCTCCTCAGTCCCAGTTACTAATATATGCAAATTATTATTAGTATTGGATAGAAAACACTCTGAAGTTTCTAAAACTGTTTGAATTATGTCTGTGAATATAAAAGAACTCATATGGCAGGCAAAAACCTGAGAAAATTCCAAACAGGAAGTGAGAATTCTGAGAGTGGTCGATGTTAAAGTCATCGCCTATTCAATTCCCTGTAATATATGGATCTGTTTGCACTTCCTACGCCTTCCACTAGATGTCAACAGTCAGTAGAACGTGGAATGAAGCTTATGCTGTGTTGTGGGACCGGATGGGAGGTGTTTGAGTCAGTGGTCTGGCAGAGTGCCAGTTCTTGGTCACGCACGTTCCTCATGATATCGCCATGCGTTCCATTACTTATAGAGACTGAAAAGAATGCTCCAGTTGGAACATTTTTGGATATATATGACAACAACATCCTGAAGATTGATTCTCTACTAAGTTTGACCAGTTTATTTGACTTGTAATATAACTTTTTGAAGTTTTCGTCCCACGTTTGCCTGCATCTGCGCGAGCGTTTGGACACGTGTACTACACATGCTAGCAAAATTAGCTAATTGGACATAAGTAATGGACATTATCGAACAAAACAACAATTTATTGTGGAACTAGGATTCCTGGGAGTGCATTCTGATAAATATCATCAAAGGTAAGGGAATATTTATCATGTAATGTCTGGTTTCTGTTGATTCCAACATGGCGGCTAATTTGGCTATTGTTCTGAGCGCCGTCTCAGATTATTGCATGGTTTGTTTTTTCCGTTAAGTTTTTTTAAAATCTGACACAGCGGTTGCATTAAGGAGAGGTATATCTATAATTCCATGTGTATAACTTGTATTATCATCTACATTTATGATGAGTATTTCTGTTGAAACGATGTGGCTATGCAAATATCACTTGATGTTTTTGGAACTAGTGAATGTAACACGCCAATGTAAACTCAGATTTATTGATATAAATATGAACTTTATCAAACAAAACATGCATGTATTGTGTAACATGAAGTCCTAAGAGTGTCATCTGATGAAGATAATCAAAGGTTAGTGATTCATTTTATCTCTATTTCTGCTTTTTGTGAAAGCTATTTTTCGCTGGAAAAATGGCTGTGCTTATTGTGGTTTGGTGTGACCTAACATAATCGTTTGTAGTGCTTTCGCTGAAAAGCATATTTGAAATCAGACACTTTGGTGGGATTAACAACAAGATTACCTTTAAAATGATGTAAGACACATGTATGTCTGAGGAATTTGAATTATGAGATTTCTGTTGTTTGAATTTGGCGCCCTGCACTTTCACTGTCTGTTGTCATATCATCCCGGTAGCGGGATTGCAGCCATAAGAAGATTTATGCAAAGAGAAACGACAGTCCATCATTTCTTTAAGACATGAAGCTCAGTCAATCTGGAAAATGTCAAGAACTTTGAAAGTTTCTTCAAGTGCAGTCGCAAAAACCATCAAGCGCTATGATAAAATTAGCTGTCATGAATACCGCCACAGGAAGGAGGACCCAGAGTTACCTCTGCAGTAGAGGATAAATTCATTAGAGTTACCAGCCTCAGAAATTGCAGCCCAAATAAATGCTTAACAGAGTTCAAGTAACAGACACATCTCAACATCAACTGTTCAGAGGAGACTGCGTGAAATCAGGACTTCATGCTGCAAAGAAACAACTACTAAAAGACACCTTTTAGAAGGAGATACTTGCTTGGGCCAAGAAACATGATCAATGGACATTAGACCGGTGGAAATCTGTCCTTGGTCTGATGAGTCCAAATTTGAGATGATTAGTTCCAACCTCAGTATCTTTGTGAGACGCAGAGTAGGTGAACGGATGATCTTCGCATGTGTGGTTCCCACCGTGAAGCATGATGGTGTGGGGTTGCTTTGTTGGTGACACTGTCAGTGACTTATTTAGAATTCAAGGCACAGCATGGCTACCATAGCATTCTGCAGCGATACGCTATCCCATCTGGTTTGCGCTTAGTGGGACTATCATTTGTTTTTCAACAGGATAATGACCCAACACACCTCCAGGCTGTGTAAGGGCTATTTGACCAAGGAGAGTGATGGAGTGCTGCATCAGATGACATGGCCTTCACAATCACCTGACCTCAACCCAATTTAGATGTTTTGATATGAGTTGGATCGCAGCGTGAAGGAAAAGAAGCCAACAAGTGCTCAGCATATGTGGGAACTCCTTCCAGACTGTTGGAAAAGCATTCCTCATGAAGCTGATTGAAAGAATACCAAGAGTGTGCAAAGTTGTCATCAAGGCAAAGGGTGGCTACTTTGAATAATTCAAAATATAAAATATATATATAAATATTCTTTCTTATTTTATCGTTCCCACATGATTCAATACGTGTTATTTCATAGTTTTGATGTCTTTTCTATTATTCTACAATGTAGAAAACTTTTGACTGGTTCTGTATGTTTTCTTAACAACAGATTATGGTCAAGAATGGCAAAAGCTGCACTGAAATCTAACAGTACAGCTTCCCTCAATGTCTACAGTAGTACTGTAGATCTCCTCCTCCATGTCTACAGTGGTACTGCAGTTTAGATGCTCTGCATAACTCATTTGCATAAAAGTAACCTGTTTAAAATTGGTTTCCTCTTTCACTGTGATTAATGTATTTTTCATTTGTTCTTTCTGGATTGTTTTATGGTACATAGTTTTGTTGTAAACAGAAAGATGTTAATCTGTCAATGTTCGTTTGTTCTTTAAAATAAAAATGTACCTCTAAAAATACCTTATTACAAGCGTGAATGACGACTTTTAGAGAACTTGAATGTTATTATATTACTGAGAATGATCCATTTTGACAAATAGGTGCGTAGCCTGCAGCATTAGCTGAGTGGTGAGGTTTGACCAACTTCACACAATATAGTATACTATGTTGCATGATACAAGTTTTGTCATTTTTGGAGGTTGCCGATGTCCTTAACTTATGAATAATCTTGGCCTTATTGACAGTGGTGTAAAGTACTTAAGTAAAAATACTTTAAAGTACTACCTAAGAGTTTTTGGGGGGTGTATGTTCTACATTTGACTATTTATATTTTTGCCAGCTTTCCCTTTTATTTAAATACATTCCTAAAGAAAATAATGTGTTTTTTACTTCCCTGACACCCAAAAGTACATTTTGACAGGAAAAGGGTCCACTTATTAAGAGAACATCCCTGATCCTCCCTACTGCCTCTGATCTGGCGGACTCACTAAACACAAATGCTCAATGTGTAAATTAGGTCTGAGTGTTGTTGTGTACCCCTGGCTATCCGTAAATAAATAAAAACAAGAAAATTGTGCCGTCTGGTTTGCTTAATATGAGGAATTTGAAATGATTTAAACGTTTACATTTTAGCAATTCCATGTACTTTTGATAGTTAGGTATATTTAAAAACAAATACTTTAAAACTTTTACTCAAGTCGTATTTTACTGGGTGACCACATTTTACTTGAGTCATTTTCTATTAAGGAATCTTTACTTTTACTCAGTGTGACAAATTAGTACTTTTTACAGCACTGCTTATTGATTAGGTTCCATTGATACTAAAGCATTTAATCCTGTGCATGTGCTTCTTCTTACCCTTGTCTTTCCTACCATCTCTCTTTCTTTCTCTCTCTCTTTATCTCTCATTATTTCTTTCTTTATCTCCACTCTTCCTTTGCTCTCTATACCTCTCGCTCTCTCTCTCTCCATCCATCTTTCCTTAAGTCATGAAATAATTCCAGTACTCATATTATCGCCCGTCTGTAAATAAATTATCAGCCTCTATGTTGTATCAGACACGAGATAGAGAATAGACATAACCATACATTTCATAACACAAGTTATATAACAAATGATTTGGGTGGGAGAGCTGAATGTGGGGACATTGGGACACCTGTTCCTTCGTGTGCTGAGGTGAACCCCCAGCTCATTTCCATAGCCCAGTATGTGTATTGTCTGCAGAGCTGTGGTACACTATCGTCCGATGCCCACTGGTTGCACTTGTTGCATAGGTTGGTACACCACAGCTCTGGGGTGAAATGTCCCCTAGGTACAGATCTAGGATCAGCCTCTCCTCCCCAAATCCTAACCTTAACCATTAGTGTGGAAAAAGATACACTGACTCAGGATCAGCTTCTATGGGCAACTTCCCCTCCACCACAGCCATTTACTGTGGCTCACTTCTGTTTTGTATCCAACCACCTGCAGGTAAAGTAGCTCTGTACCACAAGAGTTCACCTGCTCTACTGACCACCTCATTTGCCCCAAGGTTTATGGTTCTCACTCATGGCCTTCTCAGTGCTAGGAATATTGTTTTTTTGTTTTTTACAAGTCCTATGTTTAGTTTATTGTAGAATCAAGAAATCACTAAATCTTTGTGTCACTTCTAAGGTATCAGAGATCTTTTTGTCCGTAGAATTGTGTCCAAAGTTGAAATAGCCTGGAGCTGTAAGATTTTCTGTGGATTCTCCAACAGCAACTTATGATATGACATGACAATAAATCAACATAAGTGTTTAGCTATGCAAATGAGTCTGTATATATAAAATCTGTTGCAGCTGGTGAAGAGGTGCCATCGATGGGTGTTAGGAAACAAAGCTTTGCTCTAAACAGTTCTTCAGCCAGAGGATCGAAACGGTCAAGAACTTGCAGCTTGCTGTTTGATGGCAACCAAGGGTTTTTCCAAAATGGAGGTAAATATCTTTCATTCTAATGCCTTTTGTGACAATTGGGTGTTTTACGTTACTTAAGTTGTGTGTCTGTGTGTTGTGCTTCAATGCATTACTGTAATTGGTCAAAACTTTTGTTCGGTGTCTTTCAAGTAATGAGAGAGGTACATTTAATTTAAGGTAAATTAAGTTGTGAATTCATAAAGTAATTCATGGTGTTATAAACATTGTGTTAACTATCAAACATACAGTAAACAATGGACCGTATATCTAAAATATTATTTGACCTTTGACCCTAACAGTGATTTTTTTTAAATGACTATTTCAGTCTCAACGATGGTCGGTCCGTTCCCACCAGGTTCTGTTCATCATCTGCTGCATGATGGTACAGGGTAGGTACAGCTTGTACACGGGGAAAGAAAAAGTAAAGTCAACTCATTTAAGTAAACCTAAAATATTATATTTGAGTAATAGTTTGTTTTCATTTATTATTTAGTTTTATGTTTACTTTTTGATGTTACTTGGGGTATCTGATACCTTAACGATCAAGATCATAACATAATTTATTTGTGGGTTTGCAGTAAATTCATTTCACTATCATATGAAAAAGTATCAAGGTCTTCATCATTCTAAGAAGATTCTAATAATGATATCTACAATATGCAAGAACCCCATTAGTTGGTAAAATGAAGGACTTTTCACTGAAGATGTTGAGATATTTGACCTCATTAAACAGATTCTCGTATCCAGAGCAACATACAGTAGTGAGTGAATACATTCTCTTCCTGGTCCTCCGTGGGAATTGAACCCACAACCTTGGTGTTGCAACTGCCATGTTCTACCAACTGAGGAACACAGGACCATATCAAAACAGCAATATAAAGCAGCATGGTTACCATTGTTTCCCCAGCGCCATGCCTGAGGTGTAAGATAGTGGTGAACTGCACCAACCCCAACACCGTATCCCTTCTGGCCGCCCTGGAGAACGTGATGAAGTTGTACTCCATACGACCTGTCATGAACCTCTCAACCCCCACCAACATCAGCATGTACTTCACTCTCTACGGCATCCTGGGTGTGGTAAGGAGTAGTAGGACAGCATTCCTTTCAACTAGTTCACCTGAGGAGACATACCATTAAATCCATCAATGTATTTGACATGTGCTATATAGTTCTGAATATTCCTCCACATCAGGTTTTGTAGATCCATTGAAAATGTTTACTTTATTGCCTTTACTTTGTATCCTACAACAAAACGTAATTCTCTTCTCAGGAAGAAAAAGCACAACTGTTGAACACATACATTTGGCTGGTGAAGGTAAACTTTTTTTTTTTTTTTTTTTTTGCAAATATATGTACACAGTGTATGGGAGTCATTATTGCACTTTGGTTTCTCATTCTCCTACAGAACGTTACTTCATGTTACATATTTGTTAGGGCACACAACATCCATTCACCAATATGTACTGTATAGCAAAAGTGATATACATTTGGTTAAAACTAAAAAATATATTTTATCTTTGACTGTAGAACAATCCTAAACATCATATTATACTTTTGAATGCTGCTTACAAACATATTGTATTGTTGCTAATGTGTTGTTTCAGGAATGGGAAAATGAATTTTTCAGCTGGGACCCAGTCCAATGCGGCTCTGCCAATATTTCTCTCCCCAGGGAAAGGTTCTGGTCACCAGATGTGGTAATCAATGAATTGTGAGTTAAACATCTCTATAGTCTATATAGATACGATATACTTATTTTATTTTTATGAAACATTGAATTTGGTATTACTGCTATTAGCCCATAGAAACACATTGAATAACAGACTAACACATGGAAAAACACAATCAAAAAATTATGAAAAGGAAGTTTGTTTTAAAGTGTCCGTCCTGTATCTGAGAGATAAACTGTCACGATCGTGTGGGGGATTGACGGACCAAAACGCAGCAGTTGGAAAATAAGCCATCTTCTTTTATTTTAAAAGATGACAAAAATAAACACGAAACACTTTAACAAAACGAACAAAACAACCATGAAGCTACAAACGTTGTGCACATACATACAGGCTACAAACGTTCTACATAGACAATTACCCACCACCAATGAGAGCCTATGGCTACCCTAAATAAGGCTCCCAATCAGAGACAACCGAAATCAGCTGTCTCTAATTGGGAACTCATTCAGGTAACCATAGACTCTCCTAGACAACTAAACATACATAGACAACGCTAGACATCTACACTAAACACAAACCCATATACTACACCCCATAACCCCTTTACCATATAAACACCCAAAACTAACAAAACATAAACATTCCCCATGTCACACCCTGACCTAACTAAAATAATAAAGAAAACAAAGAATACTAAGGCCAGGGCGTGACATAAACGAAAGATCAGAAAATGTATCATTTTTTTGACCCACATTTAAACTCTTTTTTTGGCACTAAAACTGATTCAATATACACTGAACAACAATATAAACGCAACATGCAACAATTTCAACGATTTTACTGAGTTACAGTTCAAATGAGGAAATCAGTCAATTGAAATAAATTCATTAGACCCTAATCTATGGATTTCACATGATTGAGAATACAGATATGTATATATTGATTACAGATACCTTAAAAAAAACATACAAAATGGGCCTCAGGATCTCGTTACGGTACTTTTGTGCATTCAAATTGACAATTGATCAAATTAAATTGTGTTCCTTGTCCGCAGCTTATGCCTGCCCATACCATAACCCCACCGTCACCATAGGGCACTCTGTTCACAATGTTCACAATGTTGACATCAGGAAACCACTAGCCCTCTGCGATTGTGTGGCCGGTTGGATGTACTGCCAAATTCTCTAAAACGACGTTGGAGGCAGCTTATGGTAGAGAAATTATCGTTTAATTCTCTGCCAACAGCTCTGGTGGACATTCCAGCAGTCAGTATGCCAATTACACGCTCTCTCAAAACTTGAGACATCTCTTGTGACAAAACTGCACATTTTACAGCGGCCCTTTATTGTCCCCAGCACAAGGTGCACCTGTGTAATAATCATGCTGTATAATCAGCTTCTTGATATGCCACATGTGTCAGGTGGATGGATTACCTAGTCAAAAGGTAAATGCTCTCTAACAGGGATGTAAACGACTTTCTGCAAAGATGTCAAGGCAAAGGGTGGCTACTTTGAAGAATCTCAAATATATATATATATATATTTTATTTCACCTTTATTTAACCATGTAGGCAAGTTGAGAACAAGTTCTCATTTACAACTGCGACCTGGCCAAGATAAAGCAAAGCAGTGTGACACAAACAACAACACGGAATAACATGGAATAAACAAACATACAGTCAATAATACAACAGAATAAGTCTATATTCAATGTGTGCAAATGAGGTAGGACAAGGGAGGTAGGCAATAAATTGGCCATAGTGGCGAAATAATTAAGATCAGGAATTGGCTTTGGGGGTTACCAGTGAAATATACCTGCTGGAGTGCGTGCTACGGGTGGGTGCTGCTATGGTGACCAGTGAGCTGAGATAAGGCGGGGCTTTACCAAGCAAAGACTTATAGATTACCTGGAGCCATTGGGTTTGGCAACGAATATGAAGTGAGGGCCAGCCAATGAGAGCATATAGGTCGCAGTGGTGGGTAGTATATAGGGCTTTGGTGACAAAACGGATGGCACTGTGATAGACTGCATCCAATTTGCTGAGTAGAGTGTTGGAGACTATTTTGTAAATGACATCGCCGAAGTCAAGGATCGGTAGGATAGTCAGTTTTACGAGGGTATGTTTGGCAGCATGAGTGAAGGATACTTTGTTGCGAAATAGGAAGCCGATTATAGATTTAATTTTGGATTGGAGATGCTTAATGTGAGTCTGGAAGGAGAGTTTACAGTCTAACCAGACACCTGAAGAGCATGCATTTAGTTTTACTTGCATTTAAGAGCAGTTGGAGGCCACAGAAGGAGAGTTGTATGGCATTGAAGCTCGTTTGGAGGTTAGTTTACACAGTGTCCAAAGAAGGGTCAGAAGTATACAGAATGGTGTCGTCTGCGTAGAGGTGGATCAGAGAATCACCAGCAGCAAGATCGACATCAATGATGTATACAGAGAAAAGAGTCGGCCTGAGAATTGAACTCTGTGGCACTCCCATAGAGACTGCCAGAGGTCCGGACAACAGGCCCTCCGATTTGACACACTGAACTCTGTCTGAGAAGTAGTTGGTGAACCAGGCGAGGCAGTTATTTGAGAAACCAAGGCTGTTGAGTCTGCCGATAAGAATGTGGTGATTGACAGAGTCGAAAGCCTTGGCCAGGTCGATGAAGACGGCTGCACAGTACTGTCTTTTATCGATGGCGGTTATGGTATCGTTTAGGACCTTGAGAGTGGCTGAGGTGCACCCATGACCAGCTCGGAAACCAGATTGCATAGTGGAGAAGGTACGGTGGGATTCAAAATGGTCGGTGATCTGTTTGTTAACTTGGCTTTCGAAGACCTTAGAAAGGCAGGGTATGATAGATATAGGTCTGTAGCAGTTTAGGTCTAGAGTGTCTCCCCCTTTGCAGAGGGGGATGACCGCGGCAGCTTTCCAATCTTTGGGGATCTCAGACGATACGAAAGAGAGGTTGAACAGGCTAGAAATAGGGGTTGCAACAATTTCGGCAGATAATTTTAGAAAGAGAGGGTCCATACTGTCTTTCAGATCATCAGCTATCTGGATTTGGGTAAAAGAGAAATGGGGAAGGCTTGGGTAGGTTGCTGTGGGGGGCGCAGGGCTGTTGACCGGGGTAGGGGTAGCCAGGTGGAAAGCATGGCCAGCCGTAGAAAAATGCTTATTGAAATTCTCGATTATCTTAGATGTAACCGTGGTGACAGTGTTAACTAGCCTCAGTGCAGTGGGCAGCTCAGAGGAGGTGCTCTTTTTCTCCATGGACTTTACAGTATCCCAGAACTGTTTGGAGTTTGTGCTACAGGATGCAAATTTCTGTTTGAAAAAGCTAGCTTTTGCTTTCCTAACTGCCTGTGTATATTGGTTCCCACCTTCCCTAAAAAGTTGCATATCGCGGGGGCTATTCAATGCTAATGCAGTATGCCACAGGATGTTTTTGTGCTGGTCAAGTGCATTCAGGTCTGGAGTGAACCTAGGGCTATATCTGTTCCTGGTTCTACATTTTTTGAATGGGGCGTGCTTATTTAAGATGGTGAGGAAAGCACTTTTAAAGAACAACTAGGCATCCTCTACTGGCGGAATGAGGTCAATATCCTTCCAGGGTACCCAGGCCAGGTCGATTAGAAAGGCCTGCTCGCTGGAGTGTTTTAGGGAGCGTTTGACAGTGATGAGGGGTGGTCATTTGACCGCAGACCCATTACGGACGCAGGCAATGAGGCAGTGATCGCTGAGATCCTGGTTGAAGACAGCAGAGGTGTATTTGGAGGGCAGGTTGGTTGGGATGATATCTATGAGGGTGCCCGTGTTTACAGATTTGGGGTTGTACCTAGTAGGTTCATTGATAATTTGTGTGAGATTGAGGGCTTAGATTGTAGGATGGCCGGGGTGTTAAAACCTCATTGGGGTATGTGGGACGGCAGCGTCCCACCTTGTCAACAGCCAGTGAAACTGCAGGGCTCCAATTTCAAAACAACAGAAATCCCATAATTTAAATTCCTCAAACATACAAGTATTTTACACCATTTTAAAGATACACTTGTTGTAAATCCAGCAAAGATGTCCGTCCAAAGTGTCCGACGAAAGCACACCAAACGATTATGTTAGGTTAGAGCCAAGTCACAGAAAAAGACTGGCATTTTTGCAGCCAAAGAGAGGAGTAACAAAAAGGAGAAATAGAGATCAAATTAATCACTAACCTTTGATGATCTTCATCAGATGACACTCATAGGACTTCATGTTACACAATACATGTATGTTTTGTTCGGTAAAGTTCATATTTATATCCAAAAATCGGAGTTTAGGCGGGACGCTACTGTCTCACTTGGCAAAAAGACAGAGAAAATGCAGAGCGCCAAATTCAAATTTATTTCTATAAAAATTACTATAAAAATCCGACTTTCATTAAATCACACATGAAAGATACCAAATTAAAGCTACACTGTTTGTGAATCCAGCCAACATGTCAGAATTCAAATAGGCTTTTTGGCGAAAGCAAATGATGCTATTATCTGAGGAAAGCACCATTGTAAACAAAGAGAGAGAAGCATATTTAAATCAATAAAATTTGATTTGATTTGATATTTCAACCCTGCAGGCGCGACACAAAACGCAGAAATAAAAATATAATTCATGCCTTACCTTTGACGAGCTTCTGTTGGTGGCACTCCAACATGTCCCATAAACATCACAAATGGTTCTTTTGTTCGATTAATTCCGTCAATATATATCCAAAATATCAATTTATTTGGCGGCGTTTGATCCAGAAAAACACCGGTTCCAAATTGTGAAATGTGACTACAAAATGTCTCAAAGGTTACCTGTAAACTTTGCCAAAAAATGTCAAACTACTTTTGTAATACAACTTTAGGTATTTTTTTACGTAAATAATCGATCAAATTGAAGACGGGATGATCTGTGTTCAATACAGGATTAAAACCAACTGTAGCTAGCTTTCTGGTCATGCGCTTCTAACAAGCTGGACACTTCGAGTGACCCTCCTTCAAGATGGCCGTACTTCTTCACTAGACAAAGGAATAACCTCAACCAATTTCTAAAGACTGTTGACATCCAGTGGAAGCGGTAGGAACTGCAAGAAGGTCCCTTAAAAATCTGGTTTCCCAATGAAACCTCATTGAAAAGAGAGTGACCTCAAAAAAATAAAATCTGAATGGTTTGTCCTCGGGGTTTTGCCTGCTAAATAAGTTCTGTTATACTCACAGACATGAACAGTTTTAGAAACTTCAGAGTGTTTTCCATCCAAATCTACTAATAATATGCATGTCTTATCTTCTGCGGATGAGTAGCTGGCAGTTTCATTTGGGCATACTTTTCATTCAAAATTCTGAATGCTGCCCCCTACCCAAGAGAAGTTAATAAAAGCATGTCCCAGTTTAGGTCACCTAACAGCACAAGCTCTGAAGATAGATGGGGGGCAACCAATTCACATATGGTGTCCAGGGCACAGCTGGGGGCAGAAGGTGGTCTATAGCAAGCGGCAACGTTGAGAGACTTGTTTCTGGAAAGGTGGATTTTTAAAAGTAGAAGCCCCCTTTGGTGGTTCTATCTTGTCAGAAAAATGTTATAGTTAGCAATGGAAATTTCAGCGTTTTTGGTGGTCTTCCTAAGCCAGGATTCAGACATGGCTAGGACATCCGGGTTGGCAGAGTGTGCTAAGGCAGTGAATAAAACAAACTTAGGGAGGAGGCTTCTAATGTTAACATGCATGAAACAAAGCACTGCAATTACTCAGACGCCATTCATTTGGCTCTACTACTACCAAACGTTGAGTTCTCTATATTTCTAGCATTACTATTGTTTCAGAGTACTTCATGATTTACGCATAGGATATAAAATAGCCATTGTAAAAAATCAGATATATATAGGTTAAACAGACAAGTTTTGGAGGGGAAGGATATCCTTACAAACATTTTCATTCTGTCCCTTTTTATTGCACTTGTAACTGATTCAGTCACTATTTAAATGACCATGGTTTGAAGTCGTCCCCCTATTTCACCCTGTTTTACAGTATGGACGAAAACAGAGCTCCCATTGTCCCTTATGTGTACATTAAGCACACTGGTATAGTGCGAGACGCCAACCCTGTCAGAGTGGTTAGCTCCTGTAACCTGGAGATCTACACCTTCCCCTTTGACGTCCAGAACTGCACCTTCACCTTCAACTCCTACATCCACCGCGGTAAGACGTCAACGCAACCACGCTTTAGGACTAACTTGAAAATAAGGGTCCGATGCCAAACCAATCGCTCCTTCTCTCCCAAAAAAACATCCTGACTCTCTCTTGTGATCTGAAATGATGGGTATGAAACAGGGTTGTCCACTGAGTCCATTGAAGTATTTGATATGTTACTCGGTGTCAACCAAGGGATTTGTTTGGTGTTAGGCCCAAGTTTACCATCCCCTCAGTACAGATCATGTTCTGCTTCCATATAGATTTAGCCCATTCATCCCAGGATGACCCATTCCTTTATCTCCCCTGCAGTGTCGGACATAAGGATTATCTTAGGGAAGAAGGTGGAGGACATCCTGAAACGCTCCATTAGCGTGTTGTCCACTGAAGGGGAGTGGGAGCTGATGGACATCAAATCCAGGAGGTTCAATTTATCAGCACTCGATCAGGGAGAAAGCAACCCCTATGATGAGCTCTACTTCAACGTACGAACCCAAAGCACTGCAATTTCTCAGACGCCATTAGTTTAGCTCTACCTCTACAGAACGTTGAGTTCTCTATATTTCTAGCAAAACAATTGTTTCAGAGAGTACTTCCTGTTTCACACATAGGATGCTAACCCAGATAATTATGGCTTTGTCATGTCTGAAATGGGAATATGTTGCATAACACCAAATCACCCTTGAAGGTTGTCATTCACCGTTGTGTCTCTAAACTGTAGATTATCCTGAGGCGCAGAGCAACCCTCTATGTGGTGAACCTCCTGATCCCCAGCTTCTTTCTCATCACTGTGGATCTCTTCAGCTTCCTGCTGCCTCCCCAGAACGTGGACCGCTCCTCCTTCAAGATGAGCCTTATTTTTGGCTACTCGGTCTTCCTGCTCATCGTGAATGACCTACTGCCAGTCACAGGAAGCACCATACCATTGATAAGTGAGTTTGAGAGCCTCCCAGGTGGCGCAGTGGTCTAAGGCACTGCATCGCAGCGACAGAGCCCAGGCTCTGCCGCAGCCGGCTGTGACCGGGAGGTCCATGGGGCGACGCAGAGCGATGTCCGGGTTAGGGAGGGTTTGGCTGGCAGGGATATCCTTGTCTCATCATGCACTAGTGACTCCTGTGGCGGGCTAGGTGTAGTGCAGGTGTGTGGTGTTTCCTACGGCACATTGGTGAGGCTGGCTTCTAGGTTGGATGTGCATTTTGTCAAGATGCAGTGCGGCTAGGTTGGGTTGTGTTTCAGAGGATGCATAGCTCTCGACCTTAGCCTCTCCTGAGTCTGTGTGGGAGGTGCAGTGATGAGACAAGACTGTAACTACTACAAATTGGATACCGTGAAAAGGGGGTCAAAAAAAGATAAGTGAGTATGAAAACATGTGTACTGGAAACCCCATTTTTGTCGTAAGTCGTAGATGTTCACTTTGTGTTATTTAATTAGCTGGTTAGGGGAAGTGTCTTTTTTTAAGTCCACTTCCTTTGTTCTCCTAAGAGTGGCTGAATATTTTCCTCACTTAACCTCCCTCCTCCTCCTCCCCCCGCCCATGCAGATGTGTTCTTCGCCATCTGCTTGGCTCTGATGGTGGCCAGCCTGTTGGAAACTATTCTCATCACCAACCTCCTGGTCGGCTCCAGTAACTTCCACCCAGTGCCTGGCTGGGTCCGAGTGCTCGTCCTGCGCTTCATGGGCACCCTCGTCTGGCTGCCTCAGAAATCAAGAGAGGACAAGATCATCCTCAATCCAGTTGCAGGAGGTACCCCTGATCTGATCCCTTCAGGGAGTTACAATTACACAGACTTTCAGGCAATTAGCAGATCCTTGTCTTGTCTTGTCCCAACCCAAAGCAATATTGTGAAAGCATTCAATTATAGGCCTAAACAGTAACATAAATGCAGGTATCACCCTGAGAAATGTTTGCAGCCATTAGACAGTATTGTACTATCCAGGTACATTAATCAGTTCCGTCTTTAGGAGGTACATTCATAATTTCTCCTTTCTCCCTTCCTTACCTCTTTTCTCTAACAAACAGACGTGAAAGTCTGCCCTCTAGTGTCGGTGGAGAGGCAGGTTCAAAAAGCAGAACAAGGTGAGATGTGGGCAGAGGCAGGCGATTCAGCCCTGGCGGAGCTGAGGAAGCTGGGCAATGAGCTGCAGTCCATCCGCCTCCAGGTGGCCCAGCATGTGGACGGGAACCAGATCTCCCAGGACTGGATGCAGGTGGGCTACATCCTCGACCGGCTGCTGTTTGGCGTCTACTGCATCTTCATCACCTTCAGCTTCATCGTCATCCTCAGCATCTGGAGTAATTCGTACAACCAGTGATGTAATAAATAAAATAGGTGGTTAAACGCCATTCGTTGTGAAATAAGTAACGCTCCCTATATGTTCTTAGCATTTTTCCATGATAGGTGGCTAAATATTTGTGTAAAATACAAAATGTGTGGAAATAGTGCTTACCCTCCACTACACCACCGCGTACAAGACTTAAGAGTCTACCATGTTGTCAACTGCTGTTTAGATTTAAAAACAATTACCTTAAAATTACCATAACTTTAACAATTGTTTGTTTGATCTTCTGGCTGCACTGAGTAGGTATGTTGACTTATATATTACTATATTAGAGGAAATATATTTTTAAAATAAACATACTGTCACGAAAACCACTGTTTCATTACTAACAACAATTCATTGGGGTTATCTGAGACGTTTTCTGAATTGTAATGTTGATGGTGGATCAATGATGATGATGATGAAGATCTGTCACGCAAGACATGGATCAATGACATGCAAAGTAGGGGATCATCCAAAAACCACATCCTTGTTTGATTAGAGTGTCGACATACAGGAAGTTATTTTGGGGTATTTTATTAGGATCCCCATTTGCTGTTACAAAAGCAGCAGCTACTCTTCCTGGGGTCCATACAATGCTCTTAGTTTTAGAGATGTTCAGTTCTAGTTTGTTACTGGCCACCCATTCCAAATCTGACTACAACTCCTTGTTAAGGGTTTCAGTGACTTCATTAGCTGTGTTTGCTGAAACGCACATGGTTGAATCATCATCATACATAGACACACAGGCTTTGTTTAATGCCAGTGGCAGGTCATTGGTAAAAATAGAAAAAGTAGAGAGCTGCCCTGCGGTACACCATATCCTACATGGTTGACATTACAGAGGCTTCCATTAAAGAAAAACACTCTCAGTTCTATTAGATAGATAGCTCTGAATCCACAATATGTCAGAGGTTGAAAATCCATAAAACATACAGCATCAGTCAAAAGTTTGCACACACCTACTCATTCAAGGGTTTTTCTTTATTTTAATATTTTCTACATTGTAGAATAATAGTGAAGACATCAAAATGATGAAATAACACAGATGGGATCATGTAGAAACCAAGAAAGTGGTAAACAGATTATTCAAAGTAGCCACCCTTTGCCTCGATGACAGCTTTGCCCACTCTTGACATTCTCTCAACTAGCTTCATGAGGTGATGTAACACGCGCTCCAGCAGGTATATCTCTCTGGTCACCCCCAAAACCAATTCTTCCTTTGGCCGTCTCTCCTTCCAGTTCTCTGCTGCCAATGACTGGAACGAACTACAAAAATCTCTGAAACTGGAAACACTTATCTCCCTCACGAGCTTTAAGCATCAGCTGTCATAGCATCTCACAGATTACTGCACCTGTACATAGCCCATCTAAAATTTAGCCCAAACAACTACCTCTTCCCCTACTGTATTTGTTTATTTATTTATTTTGCTCCTCTGCACCCCATTATTTTTATTTCTACTTTGCACATTCTTCCACTGCAAATCTACCATTCCGGTATTTTACTTGCTATATTGAATTTACTTCGCCACCATGGCCTTTTTTTGCCTTCACCTCCCTTATCTCACCTCATTTGCACACACTGTATATAGACTTCTTCTGTTGTATTATTGACTGTATGTTTGTTTTATTCCATGTGTAACTCTGTGTTGTTGTATGTGTCGAACTGCTTTGCTTTATCTTGGCCAGGTCGTAGTTGTAAATGAGAACTTGTTCTCAACTAGCCTACCTGGTTAAATAAAGGTGAAATAAAAAAATAAAAAAAAAATAACACAAGTTATATAACAAATGATTTGGGTGGGAGAGCTGAATGGGGGGACATTGGGACACCTGTTCCTTCGTGTGCTGAGGTGAACCCCCAGCTCATTTCCATAGCCCAGTACGTGATTTGTCTGCAGAGCTGTGGTACACTATCGTCCGATTGTTGCATAGGTTGGTACACCACAGCTCTTGGGTGAAATGTCCCCTAGGTACAGATCTTGGATCAGCTTCTCCTCCCCCAATCCTAAACTTAATAATTAGTGTGGAAAATGATACACTGACTCAGGATCAGCTACTATGGGCAACTTCACCCTCCACCACAGCCATTTACTGTGGCTCACTTCTGTTTTGTATCCAACCACCTGCAGGTAAAGTAGCTCTGTACCACAAGAGTTCACCTGCTCTACTGACCACCTCATTTGCCCCAAGGTTTATGGTTCTCACTCATGGCCTTCTCAGTGCTAGGAATATTGTTTTTTTGTTTTTTACAAGTCCTATGTTTAGTTTATTGTAGAATCAAGAAATCACTAAATCTTTGTGTCACTTCTAAGGTATCAGAGATCTTTGTGTCCGTAGAATTGTGTCCAAAGTTGAAATAGTCTGGAGCTGTAAGATTTTCTGTGGATTCTCCAACAGTAACTTATGATATGACATGACAATACATCAACATAAGTGTTTAACTATGCAAATGAGTCTGTATATATAAAATCTGTTGCAGCTGGTGAAGAGGTGCCATCGATGGGTGTTAGGAAACAAAGCTTTGCTCTAAACAGTTCTTCAGCCAGAGGATCGAAACGGTCAAGAACTTGCAGCTTGCTGTTTGATGGCAACCAAGGGTTTTTCCAAAATGGAGGTAAATATCTTTCAATCTAATGCCTTTTGGGACAATTGGGGGTTTTACGTTACTTAAGTTGTGTGTCTGTGTGTTGTGCTTCAATGCATTACTGTAATTGCTGAAAACACTTGTTCGGTGTCTTTCAAGTAATGAGAGAGGTACATTTAATTTAAGGTAAATTAAGTTGTGAATTCATAAAGTAATTCATGGTGTAATACACATTGTGTTAACTATCAAACATACACTAAACAATGGACCGTATATCTAATATATCATTTGACCTTTGACCCTAACAGTGATTTTTTTTAAATGACTATTTCAGTCTCAACGATGGTCGGTCCGTTCCCACCAGGTTCTGTTCATCATCTGCTGCATGATGGTACAGGGTAGGTACAGCTTGTACACGGGGAAAGAAAAAGTAAAGTAAACTAATTTAAGTAGAACTAAAATATTATATTTGAGTAATAGTTTGTTTTCATTTATTCTTTAGTTTTATGTTTACTTTTTGATGTTACTCGGGGTATCTGATACCTTAACGATCAAGATCATAACATAATTTATTTGTGGGTTTAAGGTCAATTCATTTCACTATCATATGAAAAAGTATCAAGGTCTTCGTCATTCTAAGAAGATTCTAATAATGATATCTACAATATGCAAGAACCCCATTAGTTGGTAAAATGAAGGACTTTTCACTGAAGATGTTGAGATATTTGACCTCATTAAACAGATTCTCGTATCCAGAGCAACATACAGTAGTGAGTGAATACATTCTCTTCCTGGTCCTCCGTGGGAATTGAACCCACAACCTTGGTGTTGCAACTGCCATGTTCTACCAACTGAGGAACACAGGACCATATCAAAACAGCAATATAAAGCAGCATGGTTACCATTGTTTCCCCAGCGCCATGCCTGAGGTGTAAGATAGTGGTGAACTGCACCAACCCCAACACCGTATCCCTTCTGGCCGCCCTGGAGAACGTGATGAAGTTGTACTCCATACGACCTGTCATGAACCTCTCAACCCCCACCAACATCAGCATGTACTTCACTCTCTACGGCATCCTGGGTGTGGTAAGGAGTAGTAGGACAGCATTCCTTTCAACTAGTTCACCTGAGGAGACATACCATTAAATCCATCAATGTATTTGACATGTGCTATATAGTTCTGAATGTTCCTCCACATCATGTTTGTAGATCGATTGAAAATGTGGCTTTATTGCCTTTACTTTGTATCCTAAAACAAAAAGTAATTCTCTTCTCAGGAAGAAAAAGCACAACTGTTGAACACATACATTTGGCTGGTGAAGGTGAACTTTTTTTTTTTTATTATTATTTTTGCAAATATATGTACACAGTGTATGGGAGTCATTATTGCACTTTGGTTTCTCATTCTCCTACAGAACGTTACTTCATGTTACATATTTGTTAGGGCACACAGCATCCATTCACCAATATGTACTGGACAGCAATAGTGATATATATTTGGTTAAAACTAAAAAATATATTTTATCTTTGACTGTAGAACAATCCGAAACATCAGATTATAATTTTGAATGCTGCTTACAAACATATTGTATTGTTGCTAATGTGTTGTTTCAGGAATGGGAGAATGAATTTTTCAGCTGGGACCCAGTCCAATGCGGCTCTACCAGTATTTCTTTCCCCAGGGAAAGGTTCTGGTCACCAGATGTGGTAATCAATGAATTGTGAGTGAAACATCTCTATAGTCTATATAGATACGATATACTTATTTTATTTTTATGAAACATTGAAGTTGGTGTTACTGCTATTAGCCCATACTGTAGGTACAGTACATATTGAATAACAGATTCATTCATGGAAAAACACTGTTTTTTTTACTAGATCAGGGAATGTGAAAATGTTTAGACCAATATTTAACCTATTTAAAACTGCTTCCATGCAGTGGTGGAAAAGAACCCAAAAGTAAAGATGCTTTAATAGAACATGACTCAAATCAAATCAAAGTGTATTTGTCACATGTTGTCACAATGGCGTGTATAAGTGGCAGAGGAAGTCAGGCGCAGGAGAGTCAAAATAGAGTGTAGCATGGAGTACTTTAATTAAAGTCCCAGTAATTTGCTCCATAACACTCACGGAAAAATATAATACAAATCTGGGTACGAAGACCCATCGCACACCTATACACAAAACACACAACACTTGACAACGAACAATCTCTGACAAACACATGAAGGGAAACAGAGGGTTAAATACACAACAGGTAATGAATGGGATTGACAACAGGTGTGTGGGAAGACAAGACAAAACCAATGGAAAATGAAAAGTGGATCGATGATGGCTAGAAGGCCGGTGAAGTCGACCGCCGAACACCGCCCGGACAAGGAGAGGTAACGACTTCGGTAGAAGTCGTGACATTACCCCCCCCCCCCTGACGCGCGGCTCCAGCAGCGCGTCGACACCGACCTCGGGGACGACCCGGAGGGCGAGGTGCAGGGCGATCCGGATGGAGGCGGTGGAATTCTTTTAACATAGAAGGATCTAAAACGTCCTCCACCGGAACCCAGCATCTCTCCTCCGGCCCGTACCCCTCCCAGTCCACGAGGTACTGAAGGCCCCTCGCCCGACGTCTCGAATCCAAAATGGATCGAACAGAGTACGCCGGAACCCCCTCGATGTCTAGAGGAGGCGGAGGAACTTCACGCACTTCAGCCTCCTGGAGCGGGCCAGCCACCACCGGCCTGAGGAGAGACACATGGAACGAGGGGTTAATACGGTAATTAGTGGGCAGTTGTAACCTATAACATACCTCGTTCACTCTCCTCAGGACTTTAAACGGCCCCACAAACCGCGGACCCAGCTTCCGGCAGAGCAGGCGGAGGGGCAGGTTTCGGGTCGAGAGCCAGACCCTGTCCCCTGGTGCGAACACCGGGGCCTCACTGCGGCGACGGTCTGCGCCAATTTTCTGGCGCCTTATGGCACGCTGAAGGTGGACGTGGGCTGCCTCCCAGGTTTCCTCAGCGTGCCGAAACCAATTGTCCACCGCAGGAGCCTCGGTCTGACTCTGATGCCAAGGAGCCAGAACCGGCTGATACCCTAATACACATTGAAAAGGAGTAAGGTTAGTGGAGGAGTGACGTAGCGAGTTCTGGGCCATCTCTGCCCAGGGCACGAACTTCGCCCACTCCCCCGGCCGGTCCTGGCAATAGGACCGCAGAAACCTGCCCACATCCTGGTTAACTCTCTCCACCTGCCCATTACTCTCGGGGTGAAAACCTGAGGTAAGACTAACCGAGTGTCACACCCTGGCCTTAGTATTATTGGTTTTCTTTATTATTGTAGTTAGGTCAGGGTGTGACATGGGGAATGTTTATGTTTTGTTTGTTTGTAATAGTGTTTTTTCGTTCCATGTTCATCTTCGTTCGTTTCATTAAAAGAGAAGATGTATTCTTATCCAGCTGCACCTTGGTCCTCATTCTCTCCAGTACACGATCGTGACACCGAGATCCCCAGACGTTCCATGAACGCCTTCCAGACCCTTGATGTGAACTGGGGACCCCGATCAGACACTATATCCTCAGGCACCCCATAGTGCCGGAAAACGTGTGTAAACAGGGCCTCTGCAGTTTGTAAGGCCGTAGGGAGACCGGGCAAAGGGAGGAGACGACAGGACTTCGAAAACCGATCCACAACGACCAAGATCGTGGTGTAACCCTGTGAAGGTGGAAGATCAGTCAAAAAATCCACCGACAGGTGCGACCACGGCCGTTGAGGAACAGGTAAAGGTTGAAGCTTACCTCTAGGCAGGTGTCTAGGAGCCTTGCACTGGGCGCACACCGAGCAGGAGGAAACATAAATCCTCACGTCCTTAGCTAAAGTGGGCCACCAGTACCTCCCATCAAGACAGCGCATCGTCCGACCTATCCCAGGATGACCAGAGGAGGGTGACGTGTGAGCCCAATAGATCAATCGGTCGCGGACAGCAGACGGAACGTACAGACGACCAGCTGGACACTCAGGAGGAGAGGGCTCTGCACGTGACGCCCGCTCAATGTCTGCGTCCAGCTCCCACACTACTGGCGCCACCAAACACGAAGCTGGGAGTATGGGAGTGGGATCCATGGACCGCTCCTCTGTGTCATACAGCCGAGACAATGCGTCTGCCTTGACGTTCTGGGAGCCTGGTCTGTAAGTAAGAGTAAACACAAAACGAGTGAAAAACATGGCCCACCTTGCCTGGCGAGGATTCATTCTCTTCGCCTGCCGGATGTACTCCAGATTGCGGTGGTCAGTCCAGATGAGAAAAGGGTGTTTAGCCCCCTCAAGCCAGTGCCTCCACACCTTCAAGGCCTCTACGACAGCTAACAGCTCTCGGTCCCCCACATCATAGTTTCGCTCCGCCGGGCTGAGCTTCTTCGAAAAAAAAGCACAGGGGCGAAGCTTCAGTGGCACACCCGAACGCTGAGAGAGCACTGCTCCTATCCCAGCTTCGGATGCGTCCACCTCTACCATGAATGGCAAAGAGGGATCCGGATGAGCCAACACAGGCGCCGAGGTAAACAGAGTCTTCAGGTGTCCAAAAGCCCTGTTCGCCTCAGCCGACCACTGCAAGCGCACCGGGCCCCCCTTCAGCAGTGAGGTAATGGGAGCCGCAACCTGAACAAAACCCCGGATAAATCTCCGGTAGTAATTGGCAAACCCCAAAAAACGCTGCACCTCCTTTACCGTGGTTGGAGTCGGCCAATTACGCACGGCTGTAATGCGGTCGCTCTCCATTTCCACTCCTGAAGTGGAAATCCGATGCCCTAGGAAGGAGATGGATTGTTGGAAGAACAAGCATTTCTCAGCCTTGACATATAGATCATGCTCCAACAGGCGACCAAGCACCCTGCGCACCAGGGACACATGCTCGGCGCGGGTAGCGGAGTATATCAGAATATCATCTATATACACCACTACACCCTGCCCGTGCAGGTCCCTGAAGATCTCATCTACAAATGATTGGAAGACTGATGGAGCATTCATCAACCCATATGGCATGACCAGGTACTCATAATGACCTGAGGTGGTGCTAAATGCCGTCTTCCACTCATCACCCTTCCGAATACGCACCAGATTATACGCACTCCTGAGATCCAATTTTGTGAAGAAGCGTGCCCCGCGCATTGATTCCATAACTGTATTTATCAGAGGTAGCGGGTAACTATATTTCACCGTGATTTTATTGAGACCTCGATAATCAATGCACGGGCGTAAACCACCATCCTTCTTCTTCACAAAAAAGAAACTCGAAGAAGCGGGTGAAATGGATGGCTGAATGAACCCCTGACGCAGGGATTCAGAGATATATGAATCCATAGCCATCGTCTCCGCTTGCGACAGGGGATACACGTGACTCCTGGGATATGCAGCGTCTACCAGGAGATCTATCGCACAATCCCCCTGTCGATGGGGTGGTAATTGAGTCGCCTTCTTTTTACAGAAGGCGAGTGCCAAATCGGCATATTCAGGGGGAATGCGCACGGTGGAGACCTGGTCTGGACTTTCCACCGTAGTAGCACCAACGGAAACCCCTAAACACCTACCTGAGCACTCTCGCGACCACCCCGTGAGAGCCCTCTGTGGCCAAGAAACAGTGGGGTTATGACACGCTAACCAGGGTAGACCTAGCACCACAGAATACGCAGGGGAATCAATAAGGAAAAGACTAATCTTCTCCTTGTGACCCTCCTGCGTTATCATATTCAACGGTGCGGTGACCTCCCTGATAAAACCTGACCCTAATGGTCGACTATCTAAGGCATGAATAGGAACAGGCATATCCACAGACACAATAGGAAGCCCTAAACTATGAGCTAAATTTTTATTAATGAAATTTCCAGCCGCGCCTGAATCTACTAGCGCCTTATACTGGGACTGCAGGGAAAAATCCGGAAAAGTGACAGAGACAAACATAAGTGCAACAGAGGGCTCTGGATGAGAATGGTGCCTACTCACCTGGGGTGATGCCAGAGTGCCCTGCCTGCCTTCTCTATTCCCAGAGGAACCAACCCGGCACCGACCAGCAGTGTGATCTCTGCGACCATAGATGGTGCTCGAGCGGGAACCCCCTCCGGTCTCCCGGCGCACCGTCCCTCCCAATTCCATTGGTTCGGGAGAGAGGGTGCGGGAGGATGGAACAACCAGACCCCGATCTAGACGTCCACGAGTAGCCAGCATGTTGTCCAGCCTGATGGACATGTCCACCAGCTGGTCGAAGTTAAGGGTGGTGTCTCTACAGGCCAGCTCCCGACGGACGTCCTCGCGTAGGCTACAATGGTAATGGTCGATCAGGGCCCTGTCGCTCCATCCAGCGCCGGCAGCCAAGGTCCTAAACTCCAAAGCAAACTCCTGGGCACTCCTCGTCCCCTGCCTCAGATGATAGAGGAGCTCACCCGCCGTTTTTCCTTCGGGAGGATGGTCGAATACTCTCCTGAAATAAAGGGTGAACTCCTCAAAATGGTCCAACGCCGCATTCTCCTCTCTACACACAGCGCTGGCCCACTCCCGGGCTTTCCCGGTGAGGCATGAGACGAGGGCGGAACTCTTCTCCCGGTCGGATGGTACTGGGGAGACCGTGGCCAGATATAAGTTCAGTTTAAGAAGGAAACCCTGGCAGCCAGCAGTATCTCCGTTGTAACCCGTGGGTAGGGGTAAACGGATTTTGTTAGGTTCAGGTGGGGAAAACGCGTTAACGGTAAATCCCAGTTGTGGCAGTGGAGGCGCTGGAGAAACTCCCTGTCTCTCCCAGCGATCCATATTCTGGACAATACGATCCATGATGGCGCTCAAACAGTCAATCTCCTTTGCTTGTTCCATAACGCGCTTTTCCACCTCCATGGCCGTCGTGTCCTCTCCTGCTGACTTCATATATTATAGGTCAGAGATTCTGTCACAATGGCGTGTATAAGTGGCAGAGGAAGTCAGGCGCAGGAGAGTCAAAATAGAGTGTAGCATGGAGTACTTTAATTAAAGTCCCAGTAATTTGCTCCATAACACTCACGGAAAAATATAATACAAATCTGGGTACGAAGACCCATCGCACACCTATACACAAAACACACAACACTTGACAACGAACAATCTCTGACAAACACATGAAGGGAAACAGAGGGTTAAATACACAACAGGTAATGAATGGGATTGACAACAGGTGTGTGGGAAGACAAGACAAAACCAATGGAAAATGAAAAGTGGATCGATGATGGCTAGAAGGCCGGTGAAGTCGACCGCCGAACACCGCCCGGACAAGGAGAGGTAACGACTTCGGTAGAAGTCGTGACACGTGCCGAATACAACAGGTATAGATAGACCTTACAGTGAAATGCTTACTTACAAGCACTTAACCAACAATGCAGTTTAAAGAAAAATAATTAAGTAAAAAATAGATAAGTAAATAATATATATTTTTTAAAGAAGTAACTAATAAGAGCAGCACTAAAAACAATAGCGAGGCTATATACAGGGGGTACCGGTACAGAATCAATGGTTAGTTAAGGTAATTGAGGTAATATGTACATGTAGGTAGAGTTAGTGACTAAAAGAGGGGTGGGGCAATGCAAATAATCTGGGTAGCTATTTGATTTGCAGTTCAGAAGTCTTATGGCTCGGGGGTAAATGCTGTTTAGAAGCCTCTTGGACCTAGACTTGGCGCTCTGGTACCGCTTGCTGTGTGGTAACAGAAAGAGCAGTCTATAACTAGGGTGGCTGGAGTCTTTGACAATTTTAAGGGCCTTCCTCTGACACCGCCTGGTATAGAGGTCTTGGATGGCAGGAAGCTTGGCCCCAGTAATATGCTGTGCCCTATGCACTACTCTCTGTAGTGACTTGCGGTCGGAGGCCGAGCAGTTGCCATACCAGGCAGTGATGCAACCACTTAGGATGCTCTCGACGGTGCAGCTTTAGAACTTTTTGAGGATCTGAGGACCCATGCCAAATCTTTTCATTCTCCTGAGGGGGAATAGACTTTGTCGTGCCCTCTTCACGACTGCCCTTGTGTGTTTGGACCATGTTAGTTTGTTGATGATGTGGACATCAAATAACTTGAAACTCTCATCCCGCTCAAGTACACCCCCTTCAATGAGAATGGGGGCGTGCTCGGTCCGCCTTTTCCTGTAGTCCACAATCATCTCTTTTTTGATAAGTGAAGACACTTGCCAGTTGGTCAGCGCATGCTCGGAGTACACATCCTGATAATCCGTCTGTTCTTACAGCCTTGTGAATGTTGACCTGTTTACTCACATTAGCTACGGAGAGCGTGATCACACAGTCGTCCAGAACAGCTGATGATATCATGCATGTTTCAGTGTTGCTTGCCTCGAAGCGAGCATAGAAGTAATTTAGCTCGTCTGGTAGGCTTGTGTCACAGGGCAGCTCGTGGCTGTGCTTCCCATTGTAGCCTGTAATAGTTTGCAAGCCCTGCCACATCCGACGAGCGTCGGAGCCGGTGTAGTACGATTCAATCTTTGTCCTGTATCGAAGCTTTGTCTGTTTGATGGTTCGTCGGAGGGCTTAGCGGGATTTCTTATAAGCTTCCAGGTTAGAGTCCCGCTCCCTGAAAGAGGCAACTCTGCCCTTTAGCTCAGTGCGGATGTTGTCTGTAATCCATGGCTTCTGGTTGGGGTATGTACGTACAGTCACAGTGGAGACGACATCATCAATGCACTTATTGATGAAGCCAGTGACTGATGTGGTATACTCCTCAATGCCATCGGAAGAATCCTGGAACATATTCCAGTCTGTGCTAGAAAAACAGTCCTGTAGCTTAGCATCTGCTTCATCTGACCACTTTTTATTGACCGAGTCACTGGTGCTTCCTACTGTAGTTGTGCTTGTAAGCAGGAATGAGGAGGATAGAATTATGGTCAGATGTGCCAAATGGATGGCGAGGGGGACCTTTGTACACATCTCTGTGTGTGGAGTAAAGGTGGTCTAGAGTTTGTTTCCCTCTGGTTGCACATTTAACATGCTGGTAGAACTGAGATAAAACGGATTTAAGTTTCACTGCATTAAAGTCTCCGGCCACTAGGAGCACCGCCTCTGGATGAGCCTTTTCCTGTTCGCTTCTAGCCGTATACAGCTCATTGAGTGCGGATTTAGTGCCAGCATCAGTTTTTGGTGGTATATAGACAGCTATGAAGAATATAGATGAAAACTCTCTTGGTAAATAGTGTGGTCTACAGCTTATCATGCGATACTCTACCTCAGGCGAGCAAAACCTCGAGACTTCCTTAGATTTCATGTACCAGCTGTTGTTTACAAATATACATAGACCGCCATCCCTTGTCTTACAAGAGGTGGCTGTTCTATCCTTCTGAAAAAGCAGGAAACTCACCATCTGTAAGTTATTCATGTCTTCGTTCAGCCACGACTCTGTGAAACATAAGACATTACAGTTTTTAATGTCCCGTTGGTAGGATATACGTGCTCGTAGTTTGTATATTTTATTATCCAATGATTTGACAGTGGCTAATAGGACCGACAGTAAAGGCAGATTACCCACTCGCCGTAGGATCTTTAGAAAGCTTTCTCCTGCAAATTAGTGGGAGGAGTTCCTTGTCGGGTGTCTGGAGTAAATCCTATGCGTCCGACTCATTAAATAAAAAATATTCTTCCACTACAAGGAGAGGAATCCCTGTCCAGATGTCTAGAATCTCTTTTCAGTCATAAGAGACGGTGGCAGAAACATTATGTACAAAATAAGTTACAAATAATGTGAAAAAACACACACAATTCCACAATAGGTTAGGGGACCGTAAAATGGCAGCCATCTCCTCCGGCGCCATTATCATGGGTAGAGATATGACTCAAGTAAAAGTGAAAGTGACCCTGTAAAATAACATTTGAGTATAAGTCTAAAAGTATTTGGTTTTAAATATACTTAAGTATTTAAAGTAAAAGTAAAATGAGTGAGTCCGCCAGATCAGAGGCAGTAGGGATGACCAGGGATGTTGTCTTGATAGGGGCATTCAAAACGAGTACTTTTGGGTGTCTGGGAAACTGTACCTAAAAAGTCCATCATTTTCATTAGGAATGAAATGGAGTAAAAGTTGTCAAAAATATAAATACTTAATAATACTACTAAGTAATCTTTTGGGTACTTAAGTATTTTTACTTAAGTACTTTACACCACTGCTTCCATAAATATACTGTGTATATATATATATATATATATATATATATATATATATATATATATATATATATATATATATATATATATATATAAGGGTCCGAGTATATATATGTACCTCCCAAAAAATATTAACTGGTACCTTCAGATGAGTCTTGTAATGCTTGTAAGCATCCTAGAGCCAAACAAGCGACCGGTTCGTGAGAGTCTCACCTTTCAATAGAGGTGTAGCCCAAACTGTTCGCACAGAATTTGGCAGATCGGCAGTATCAACTTCAAACAAGTCTCGTGACACTTGTGTGCGTCGTAGAGCAAAACGGAGTACACCAACATATTTGTGAGAGTCTCATCTTTCTATAGAGTGGTCATATTAATTTGTTCGGACTCCACAGACGTCTTAGTGAGAGGAACAATTTTAGAGATGTTTAACGTTCCGACAAACATCGCTGAAGTCCGGCCACCTTCCACCACAAATGCTGAAAGCCGTCATTGGCAGATGTGGTGGATTGAGACGCAGCCCACGCAAAAAAATATATCTCTATCTTAAACAGACAGATCTTTGTATTATGCTAATTAGAATTCTGCGGGAGAGCGGACATCTTAACAAACACTTTAATTCTGTCCCTTTTTATTGCACTAGTGACAGATTCAGTCAAGATTAAGGAATATAAAACATATGATTTATATCATGCCAATGGTTTTAAGTCGTCCCCATATTTCTCCCTGTCTCACAGTATGGATCAAAGCACAGCTCCCATCATCCCTTATGTGTACATTAAGCATACTAGTATAGTGCGAGACGCCAACCCTGTCAGAGTGGTTAGCTCCTGTAAACTGGACATCTACACCTTCCCCTTTGACATCCAGAACTGCACCTTCACCTTCAGATCCTACATCCACCACGGTAAGACGTCAACGCAACCACGCTTTAGGACTAACTTGAAAATAAGGGTCCGAAGCCAAACCAATCGCTCCTTCTCTCCCCAAAAAACATCCTGACTCTCTCTTGTGATCGGAAATGATAGGTATGAAACAGGGTTGTCCACTGGTTCAATTGAGTTTTTGATACATTACTCGGTGTCAACCAAGGGATTTGTTTGCTATTAGGCCCAAGTTTACCATCCCCTCAGTACAGATCATGTTCTTCTTCCATATAGATTTAGCCCATTCATCCCAGGATGACCCATTCCTTTATCTCCCCTGCAGTGTCGGACATAAGGATTGTCTTAGGGAAGAAGGTGGAGGACATCCTGAAACGCTCCATTAGCGTGTTGTCCACCGAAGGGGAGTGGGAGCTGATGGACATCAAATACAGCAAGCTCAAGTTATCATCATTCCATCAGGGAGAAGGCAACCCCTATGATGAGCTCTGCTTCTTTGTAAGAACCCAAAGAACTGCAATTACTCAGACGCCATTCATTTGGGCTCTACAACTACAGAACGTTGACGTTTGTTTCAGAGAGTACTTCCTATTTCAAACATATGATGCTAACCCAGATAATTATGGCTTTGTCATGTCTGAAATTGGAATATATTGCATAACACCAAATCACCCTTGAAGGTTGTCACTGACCGTTGTGTCTCTGAACTGTAGATTGTCCTGAGGCGCAGACCAACCCTCTATGTGGTGAACCTCCTGATCCCCAGCTTCTTTCTCATCACTGTGGATCTCTTCAGCTTCCTGTTGCCTCCCCAAAATGTGGACCGCTCCTCCTTCAAGATGAGCCTTATTTTTGGCTACTCCGTCTTCCTGCTCATCGTGAATGACCTGCTGCCAGTCACAGGAAGCACCATCCCACTGATAAGTGAGTATGAAAACATGTTTACTGGGAACACCATAAAAGTCATAAATGTAGATGTAGATGTTTACTTTGTGTTATTGGATTAGCTGCTTAAGGCAAGTATCATTTTGAAGTCCACTTCCTTTGTCCTCCTAAGAGTGGCTGAATATTTTCCTCTCTTCACCTCCCTCCTCCTCCTCCTCCTCCCGCCCATGCAGATGTGTTCTTTGCCATCTGCTTGGCTCTGATGGTGGCCAGCCTGCTGGAGACTATTCTCATCACCAACCTCCTGGTCGGCTCCAGTAACTTCCACCCAGTGCCTGGCTGGGTCCGATTGCTCGTCCTGCACTTCACGGGCACCCTCGTCTGGCTGCCTCAAAAATCAAGAGAGGACAAGATCATCCTCAATCCAGTTTCAGGAGGTACCCCTGATCTGATCCTTCCAGGGATTTAGAATTACACAGACTTTCAGGCAATTAGCAGATCCTTGTCTTGTCCAACTCAATGCAATATAGTGAACCATTCAATTACAGGCCTGATCAGTATCATAAATGCAGGCATCACTCTGAGAAATGTTTCCATCCATTTGACTAGTCTAAGGTCCGACCTTAGACAGAATTGTACTTCCCACGTAAGTCAATAATTTGTGTCATTAGGAGGTATATTCATCATTTCTCATTTCTCCCTTCCTTCCCTCTTTTCTCTAACAAACAGACGTGAAAGTCTGCCCTCTAGTGTCGGTGGAGAGACAGGTTCAAACAGGAGAACAAGGTGAGATGTGGGCAGAGGAACCCAATTCAGCCCTGGCGGAGCTGAGGAAGCTGGGCAATGACCTGCAGTCCATCCGCATCCAGGTGGCCCAGCATGTGGACGGGAACCAGATCTCCCAGGACTGGATGCAGGTGGGCTACATCCTCGACCGGCTGCTGTTTGGCGTCTACTGCATCTTCATCACCTTCAGCTTCATCGTCATCCTCAGCATCTGGAGTAATTCGTACAACCAGTGATGTAATAAATAAAATAGGTGGTTAAACGCCATTCGTCGGGAATAAAGTAACGTTCCTTGTAATTTCTAACCATTTTCCCATGATAGGTGGCTAATTGTTTGTGTTAAAATACAAAATGTGTGGAAATAGTGCTTACACTCCACTACACAACCGCGTACAAGACTTAGGAGTCTACCATGTTGTCAACTGCTGTTTAGATTTAAAAACAATTACCTTAAAATTACCATAACTTAACAATTGTTTGTTTGATCTTCTGGCTGCACTGAGTAGGTATGTTGACTTATATATTACTATATCAGAGGAAATATATTTTTATTTGTCAAATAAACATACTGTCACGAAAACCACTGTTTCATTACTAACAACAATTCATTGGGGTTATCTGAGACGTTTTCTGAATTGTAATGTTGATGGTGGATCAATGATGATGAAGATCTGTCACGCAAGACATGGATCAATGACATGCAAAGTAGGGGATCATCCAAAAACCACATCCTTGTTTGATTAGAGTGTCGACATACAGGAAGGTTTTTTTGGGCATTTTATTAGGATCCTGGGATCCTGGGGTCCACAAAAAAAATGAAACATTACATAATACAGAACATTAATAGACAAGAACAGCTCAAGGACAGAACTACATGCATTTAAAATGGCACACATAGCCTACATGTCAATACATACACACAATATCTAAGTCAAGATAGGGGAGATGCATTGGTCCGCGAGGTGTTGCTTTACCAGTTTTTTTAAACCCGGTTTGCTGTTCATTAGAGTAAAATGAGATGGAAGGGAGTTCCATGCAATAACGGCTCTGTGTAATACTGTACCCTCTCTTGATTTTGTTCTGGATTTGGGGACTGTGAAAGACCCCTGGTGGCATGTCTGGTGGGGTAAGTTTGTGTGTCAGAAATGTGTGTAAGTTGACTATGTACATTTTTTGAAATTTTCAACACATTATTGTTTCTTATAAAAAGAAGAAGTGATGCAGTTTCTCCTCAACTATTAGCCAAGAGAGACTGGCATGCATAGTATTTATATCAGCCCTCTGATTACAATGAAGATCAAGACGTGCCGCTCTGTTCTGGGCCAGCTGCAGCTAAACTAGGTCTTTCCTTGCAGCACTTGACCATATGACTGGACAATAATCAAGACAAAACTAGAGCCTGCAGAACTTTTTGGAGTGTGGTGTCAAAAAAGCAGAGCATCTCTTTATTATGGGCATACCTCTCCCCATCTTTACAACCATTGAATCTATATGTTTTGACCATGACAGTTTCTGGTCTAAGGTAACACCAAGTAATTCAGTCGCCTCAACTTGTTTGACAGCCAGACCGTTCATTACCAGATTCAGGGTAATTGACTTCATTAGATGTGGTTGCTGACACGTATATGGTTGAATCATCAGCGTACATGGGCACGCAGGCTTTGTTTAATGCCAGTGGCAGGTCATTGGTAAAAATAGAAAAGAGTAGAGGGCCTAGAGAGCTGCCCTGCAGTACACCACACCCTGCATGTTTGACATTAGAGGCTTCCATTAAAGAAACCCCTATGAGTTATATTAGATAGATAGCTCTGAATCCACAAAATGGCAGAGGTTGAAAAGCCATAAAACATATATTTTTCTCAACAACAGGTTATGGTCAATAATATCAAAGGCTGCACTGACATCTAACAGTTCAGCTTCCACAATCTTCAAATGTTCAATTTCTTTCAACCAATCATCAGTGATTTATGGTAATGCAGTACATGTTGAGTACCCTTCTGTATAACCGTGCTGAAAATCTGTTGTCAATTTGTTTACAGATAAATAGTATTGTATTTGGTCAAACACCATATTTTCCAAAGAGCTGTGTTGTGTAAAATTAGATCCAAAGATTATGGCAGGGACTGTTTCATGATATAATAGAAACATATTTAATAAAAGCAGCTGCTTTAATTTCACATTAAATATTTTTCTATTATATCATTAAATAGTCCCTGCCTTAACCTTTGGAACAAATTTTCAACAAAAGTTGGTGCCGTGACCCGGATGAGAGTGTCCTGACTTGTTGATCCGTTTCCTCCGGCTTGGACTCAAAAATCCATCTGGCCACAGCTTAAAAAGTTAAGTTACCTTATTAAAAAATCTCTGTGAGGGACTGTCTGTTTTCCAGTCGAGCCTTAATTGTGAGAGATCTCTTGTCCTCCTTATACACAACATTTTGCCGTTCAGGTATTCAGAACTGTTTTTCCTATAATAATTAATCTGGACAGATAATATTGATCAATAGTGGGTATTCGGAGTTTGACCACACTCTAAAGTATTCTGAGTTTGACTATACTTTAAAGCACACATAATCACGTGATAGCCTACAGGAAAAGTATTCAGAGTTTGACTGTACTTTAAAGTAGGTAGAAAAGTATTCAGAGTTTGACTTTAAAAATAAGGAAATTATTCGGAGTTTGACGAAATCATTATTTTTTAAATTATTTTTTTAAAGCAATGTATTCTGAGTTTGACTGTACTTTAAGGATAGCATAGCCGGCCGGTAGAAAAGTATTGTGAGGTTGTATGTGTGGTATGTGGGTATAATGGGTTACTAGAGATTTGATAAAGTAGCAATAAAAACAAAACTGAGAAAACTATTTTTTTTTAAATATACAACTTGTGCACCCACATGTAGATGTAATTAAGTGGTGTAAAAAGTGTTCTGAGAGATGTTCAGTGATCCCCTTACGGATCATTTGATCCGGTTTAAGTTTAAGCCTTTGGCGTCGGCTAATGGGGATCCTAATGAATCTAATCAAAATCATGATAAGTTTGATCTATACGGTGATACGGTTTTACTAAAGAGTGTTTCAACACAGAAATATATATCTTCTGTATTACAGTAATGGGTGAATACCTCTTGGTTGTCAAACTTATATATATATATATACTTATATATTAGTTATGATTGGTTGTACCTTAGGACCAGTGATGTTAGCTGACATCCAATTAAATGTGTGCCATTAGCAGAACCTATGGTGTGTTTAAGCTACAAAGACTTCTACAAGGCCAGTTTATCTCCCATAGGCACAGTTGTATTGAACTCCCAAAAAAGAATGAAATGGCTGAGTGGTTACTGCAGGTGTTAAAAAACAACTCTGTTGTGTTCCTGTGACCGATATCATGAGACTGTGATTAGAGACCGCGTGTGCGTCCCTTTTCACACTATCGTGCCGACCCAAGATAAAACGGTACTAGCTAGCTCAGATGCTTTCAAGCACGGTTCAGTTTGGCTCAGCTTGCCTCAGTAGTATGAAAAGGGTATTGGAAGCTGTGGTCTCACAGTGTGTGTGTCTGCATTATAAGTCAATCACTCAGTTTGGTCCGAGTTGTGTTATGTGCAGGACATTTGGTTCACTAGTACCATCCAACAGCGCACAGTATGGGACAACCATGGAGATTCATTCTTACCTCAGGTTTCTTTCTATTGGCAGGTAATATCCTTCATTTGCTTCATCTGCATGTTAGATTTCAAGTTTTATTATGTTGTAAATTATTGTATGTGTTTTAAACAATATTTTGAACATTTTAAGCATGTTTTGCTAGAAATATAATTATCTAACGAGGCTGTGGGTACTCAGTTATTTTTTAAATTATTTCTCACCTGGAAAGTTCTGGGGTTTTCTCTTTTCAAAACTGGTTGAAGGGCTATTTTTAGGTCCTACGGGTGTGATACATTACAGAGTAAATGAGAATCATTGCCTCCAGATAAATTCATTAGATTTTAAAAAAAGAATTTAGGCCATTTTTGATTTGACATTTTTTGGGGGTCCAGTGCAAACAAATACTTGTGTAAACACCCCCCAAAATGTCTAGATAAACAGTGAATCCTGGGTGCCAATATATTTGATCGCATCGGTAAGTGCTAGTAATGCTTATTAATCCAATGAAATATGCACAAAGGAAATACATTGAGTGGACAAAACAATATGAACACCTGCTCTTTCCATGACATAGGCTGATCAGGTGAATCCAGGTGAAAGCTATGATCCCTTCTGGATGTCAAATCCTCTTCAATCAGTGTAGATAAAGGGGAGGAGACAGGTTAAAGAAGGATTAAGCCTTGAGACATGGATTGAATATGTGTGCAATTCAGAAGGTGAATGGGAAAGACAAAAGATTTAAGTGCCTGGTTTGTGTCAGGGACAGCAACACTGCTGGGGTTTCTCACGCTAAACAGTTTCCCGTGTGTATCAAGAATGGTCAACCACCCAAAGGACATCCAGCCAACTTGACACAACTGTGGGAAGCGTTGGAGTCAAAATGGGCGAGCATCCCTATGGAACGCTTTCGACACCTTGTAGAGTCCATCCCCTGACGAATTGAGTCTGTTCTGAGGACAAAAGGGGAGGATGCAACACAATATTAGGAAGATGTTCTTCATGTTTTGTCCACTCAGTGTAAGTTTAGATGTTCCGCATATGTATTTACATTAAAAAAAACTGTTTAAAATTGGTTCACTCTATCCCTGTGAGTAATGTCTTTTTAATTTGTTCATTTGTCCTTCTGGTTTGCTTTAAGGTATAATGTTTTGTTCAGTGTAAACAGAAAGGTGTTTATCTGTCAATGTTTGTTTGTTACATTTTTTTTTTTAAACGTCCATCTAAAAATACCTTATTACAAACGTGAATGATGACTTTTTGAGAAATAGGTACGTATAGTAGCCTACAGCATTAGCTGAATGGTGAGGTTGACCAACTTGACACAATATAGTATACCATGTTGCATGATATGAGTTTGTGCAGTTTTGAAAGTTTGGAGGTTGCTAATGTCCCTTACTTATGAATAACCGTGTCCTTATTGATTAGGTTCCATTGATACTTTAGCATTTAATCTTATGGATGGGCTCCTCCTACCATCTCTCTTTCTGTCTCTCTTTATCTCTCTCTTTTTTTCTTTCTCTTTATCTCTTTCCTTTTGCTCTCTGCCGCTCTCACTCTCTATCTCTCTCCTCTATGCTCTTAAGTATATTTATGCCAGTGCGACTTGACCTGTAAAGAGGGCCACAGCGGTCCAACCTACGAGTCGATGCAGACTGTGTTTGACCGCATATCCTTCAGACCGACAGTCAACCTGAGCAATCCCACCATAGCAAACATCTCCTTCACCCTGTATGCTGTCCTGGGCGTGGTGAGTGTTGGACAGTGCAAGGCCGCAATGTTCCTCTTTGCATAGGATCCCTTCATTCAATTCATTCGTTACTAACAATATTCCGCTTTCTTGCTTGGTCTTATTTCAGAATGAGAAGACCCAGATCCTCACTACCTTCCTGTGGATGAGATTGGTGAATGTCAAGAGATCTTCCTATTTTATTTTGCCAACAGTTTGTGGTGGTATAAGCTTCCCTAAGCCTAATTCTTTCTTTTTAGTACTGGCACCATCAGTTCCTGGTTTGGGACGCTGATGATTGTGGCGGAGTCACCAGGATTTCTCTGCCAGTCAAAGAGCTCTGGGTGCCTGACATCATCGTGTATGAGTTGTGAGTGTCCGAAGAAAACTGACTTTGTTTGACTCATCTGTATGCCTATCTTCATGTCCTGTATAAAACATGGGGTCAACCAACCCCCCCAACCATTATCACCTTCTCCTCCTCTCCTCTATCACATGCCTTTCTCTCCTCTGTCACGTCTTTCTCTCCTCTGTCACATGCTGTTCTCAGGTCCCTACTCTCCTCTTTCTTCATCTTTCTCACCTCTCAATATCTCTTCCCTTTCTCCATCCCTATTTTTCCTTTCTCTCTTATCTCCCCCTCTCTCTCTCTCTCTCTCTCTCTCTTTCTCTCTTTCCCTCCCTCCTTCCAGAGATGGACCGTATTTCTGTTACATGTATTCGAAACGCGTATTGAAATCAATTTAAATTACTTTTGAGTATTTTGTCATTTAAACTACATTGTCCTGAACTACAATCCAATGTACACTACCGTTCAAAAGTTTGGGGTCACTTAGAAATTTCACTTTTTTTTGTCCATTTAAAATAACATCAAATTGATCAGAAATACAGTGTAGACATTGTTAATGTTGTAAATTGGAACTTTCTTCTGAAACTCAACAGTCTATTCTTGTTCTGAGAAATGAAGGCTATTCCATGAGAGAAATTGCCAAGAAACTGAAGATCTGGTACAACGCTGTGTACTACTCCTTCCGGGATGTTGACCTTCTAGACAGAGTTGCAAAAAAAGGCATATCTCAGACTGGCCAATAAAAAGAAAAGATTAAGATGGGCAAAAAAACACAGACACTGGACAGAGGAACTCTAGAAGGCCAGCATCCTGGAGTCGCCTTTTCACTGTTGACGTTGAGACTGGTCTTTTGCGGGTACTATTTAATGAAGGTGCCAGTTGAGGACTTGTGAAGCGTCAGTTTCTCAAACTAGACACTCTAATGTACTTGTCCTCTTGCTCAGTTGTGCACCGGGGCCTCCCACTCCTCTTTCTATTCTGGTTAGAGCCAGTTTGCACTGTTCTGTGAAGGGAGTAGTACACAGCGTTGTACCAGAACTTCAGTTCTTGGCAATTTCTCTCATGGAATAGCCTTCATTTCTCAGAACAAGAATAGACTGACAAGTTTCAGAAGAAAGTTCTTTGTTTCTGGCCATTTTGAGCCTGTAATCAAATCCACAAATGCTGATGCTCCAGATACTCAACTGGTATAAAGAAGGCCAGTTTTATTGCTTCTTTAATCAGAACAACAGTTTTCAAGTGTGCTAACATAATTGCAAAAGTGTTTTCTAATGATCAATTAGCCTTTTAAAATGATAAACTTGGATTAGCTTTGGAACACAGGAGTGATGGTTGCTGATAATGGGCCTCTGTACGCCCATGTAGATATTCCATTAAAAATCATCAGTTTCCAGCTACAATAGTCATTTACAACATTAACAATGTCTGCACTGTGTTTCTGATCAATTGGATGTTATTTTAATGGACAAAAAATGTGCTTTTCTTTCAAAAACAAGGCCATTTCTAAGTGACCCCAAACTTTTGAGCGATAGTGTATATTATTCCAAAATACTTTAGTGAGCTGTATTTTCTATTGGCAAAATGCAAAATACTTTCATATTAGATTTTTTTTTATAGCAGTTCACAATTTTGTGCACCCCTCTCACCCCAAATGTTCTGCATCGGTATCAAAAGTCCAAAAAAATGTATAATTAACAAGGCCAAATTAGGGGGTCGAGCTCATTAAACTAATATCCAGTGTACTTTGCAAGTGTTCATTTTTTTTTTTTTATAACATTTTAGTCACTTCTGCAGAGACTCTGCATTCAACTAGATGAACAACCATCTGTCACAGTCATAGCAAGTCAAACGGTTCTGTAACCTTTACTGAAAATATCGTTGTAAAAGGGCTACTTGCAAATGTATTTTTTTAATATTTAAAATACACATTTCATGTATTTTAACCAAACACAATCTTTGCTAGAGTTAATTTTATGTTGATACATTGGTCTTTAGGGTATTTTTGATGTATCTTTGCCTCCCTCTCTGTCTCAGTGTGGATGACGACGTGTCACAGCAATGCCCCTACGTCTACGTCAACCACACAGGCCACATCCGCTGGGACAGGATGCTGCGCCTCGTCAGCGCCTGCAACCTGGAAATCTTCAGCTTCCCCTTCGATGTGCAGAACTGCTCGTTTACCTTCGGCTCCTACATGCACACCAGTAACTAACTCCACTGTGATGGGCTACTGCATGCACACCAGTAACTAACTCCACTGTGATGGGCTACTGCATGCACACCAGTAACTAACCCCACTGTGATGGGCTACTGCATGCCCACCAGTAACTAACCCCACTGTGATGGGCTACTGCATGCACACCAGTAACTAACTCCACTGTGATGGGCTACTGCATGCACACCAGTAACTAACCCCACTGTGATGGGCTACTGCATGCACACCAGTAACTAACCCCACTGTGATGGGCTACTGCATGCCCACCAGTAACTAACCCCACTGTGATGGGCTACTGCATGCACACCAGTAACTAACTCCACTGTGATGGGCTACTGCATGCACACCAGTAACTAACCCCACTGTGATGGGCTACTGCATGCACACCAGTAACTAACTCCACTGTGATGGGCTACTGCATGCACACCAGTAACTAACTCCACTGTGATGGGCTACTGCATGCACACCAGTAACTAACTCCACTGTGATGGGCTACTGCATGCACACCAGTAACTAACTCCACTGTGATGGGCTACTGCATGCACACCAGTAACTAACTCTACTGTGACAGGCTACTGCATGCACACCAGTAACTAACTCTACTGTGATAGGCTACTGCATGCACACCAGTAACTAACTCCACTGTGATGGGCTACTGCATGCACACCAGTAAATAACTCCACTGTGATGGACTACTGCATGCACACCAGTAACTAACTCCACTGTGATGGGCTACTGCATGCACACCAGTAACTAACTCCACTGTGATGGGCTACTGCATGCACACCAGTAACTAACTCCACTGTGATGGGCTACTGCATGCACACCAGTAACTAACTCCACTGTGATGGGCTACTGCATGCACACCAGTAACTAACTCTACTGTGACAGGCTACTGCATGCACACCAGTAACTAACTCCACTGTGATAGGCTACTTCTAGCACACTAGCAGTTAACTACACTGAGTGCACAAAGCATTAGGAACACCTTACTAATATTGAGTTGCACCCCGCCTTTTGCCCTCAGAACAGCCTCAATTCATTGGGACATGGACTCTACAAGGTGTCAAAAGCGTTCCACAGGGATGCTGGTCCATGTTGACTCCAATGCTTCCTACAGTTGTGTCAAGTTGGCTGGATGTCCAGCCAGTGTAGATTATAACAGAACATGGCCAAGATGTTCAAATATTCATAGATGACCAGCAGGGTCAAATAATAATAATCACAGTGGTTGTTGAGGGTGCAACAGGTCAGCACCTCAGGAGTAAATGTCAGTTGGCTGCTGCTGTCGCTAGAGAGTTGAAAACAGCATGGCCTGATATACATACTGTAGCCTACTCACCACTTAGTACACAACTATCATGCCTTAATATACCTTGTATGTCGTGTTAATACTTTCGGGTTGTGATCTGCACAATCTAGAAAATCCAGGGGAAGGATAGGGGTCCATTTGAACAATAATGTAGGAATGAAAGCACACCTGATTTTCTAACGTACGATCTTCAATAATATACAAAAATACTAGTATCCTAAAATATACCCCCCCCCTAGCTACTAATATCCTATAATATACCCCCCTAGCTACTAATATCCTACAATATACCCCCCAGCTACTAATATCCTATAATATACCCCCTCCCAGATACTAATATCCTATAATATACCCCCCACAGCTACTAATATCCTATAATATACCCCTATAATATACCCCTATAATATACCCCCCACAGCTACTAATATCCTATAATATACCCCCCACAGCTACTAATATCCTATAATATACACCCCACAACTACTAATATCCTATAATATACCCCCCAGCTACTAATATCCTATAATACCCCCCAGCTACTAATATCCTATAATATACCCCCCCCCCCAGCTACTAATATCCTATAATATACCCCCTCCCAGATACTAATATACTATAATATACCCCCCACAGCTACTAATATCCTACAATATACCCCTATAATATACCCCTATAATATACCCCCCACAGCTACTAATATCCTATAATACCCCCCAGCTACTAATATCCTATAATATACCCCCCACAGCTACTAATATCCTATAATATACACCCCACAACTACTAATATCCTATAATATACCCCCCAGCTACTAATATCCTATAATACCCCCCAGCTACTAATATCCTATAATACCCCCCAGCTACTAATATCCTATAATATACCCCACAGCTACTAATACCCTATAATATACCCCCCCCCCCAGCTACTAATATCCTATAATATACCCCCCAGCTACTAATATCCTTTAATATACCCCCCCCCCAGCTACTAATATACTATAATATACCCCCCACAGCTACTAATATCCTATAATATACCCCTATAATATACCCCTATAATATGCCCCCCAGCTACTAATATCCTATAATACCCCCCCCCCCCCCCGCTACAAATATCCTATAATACCCCCCCAGCTACTAATATCCTATAATATACCCCCCAGCTACTAATATCCTATAATGTACCCAACACAGCTACTAATATCCTAATATATCCCCCAGCTACTAATATCCTATAATATACCCCCCCCCCCCCCCAGCTACTAATATCCTATAATATACCCCTATAATATACCCCTATAATATACCCCCACCCAGCTACTAATATCCTAATATATCCCCCAGCTACTAATATTCTATAATATACCCCCCCCCCCCCCAGCTACTAATATCCTATAATATACCCCCCTGCTACTAATATCCTATACTATACCCCCCACAGCTACTAATATCCTATAATATACCCCCCAGCCACTAATATCCTATAATATACCCCCCCCCCCCAGCTACTAATATCCTATAATATACCCCCCAGCTACTAATATCCTATAATATACCCCCCACAGCTACTAATATCCTATAATACCCCCCAGCTACTAATATCCTATAATATACCCCCCCAGCTACTAATATCCTATAATATACCCCACAGCTACTAATATCCTATAATATACCCCCCCCCCCGCTACTAATATCCTATAATATACCCCCCAGCTACTATTATCCTATAATATACCCCCCAGCTACTAATATCCTATAATATACCCCCCACAGCTACTAATATCCTATAATATAACCCCCCAGCTACTAATATTCTATAATATACCCCCCACAGCTACTAATAACCTATAATATACCCCCCCCCCACGCTACTAATATCCTATAATATACCCCCAGCTACTAATATCCTATAATATACCCCCCCCCCAGCTACTAATATCCTATAATATACCCCCCACAGCTACTAATATCCTATAATATACCCCCCCCCCAGCTACTAATATCCTATAATATACCCCCCACAGCTACTAATATCCTATAATATACACCCCACAACTACTAATATCCTATAATATACCCCCCAGCTACTAATATCCTATAATACCCCCCAGCTACTAATATCCTATAATACCCCCCAGCTACTAATATCCTATAATATACCCCCCAGCTACTAATATCCTATAATATACCCCCCCCCCCCAGCTACTAATATCCTATAATATACCCCCCACAGCTACTAATATCCTATAATATACCCCCCCCCCAGCTACTAATATCCTATAATTTACCCCCCACAGCTACTAATATCCTATAATATACACCCCATAACTACTAATATCCTATAATATACCCCCCAGCTACTAATATCCTATAATACCCCCCAGCTACTAATATCCTATAATACCCCCCAGCTACTAATATCCTATAATATACCCCCCAGCTACTAATATCCTATAATATACCCCCCCCCAGCTACTAATATCCTATAATATACCCCCTCCCAGATACTAATATCCTATAATATACCCCCCCCCAGATACTAATATCCTATAATATACCCCTATAATATACCCCTATAATATACCCCCCACAGCTACTAATATCCTATAATACCCCCCCAGCTACTAATATCCTATAATATACCCCCCACAGCTACTAATATTCTATAATATACACCCCACAACTACTAATATCCTAGAATATACCCCCCAGCTACTAATATCCTATAATACCCCCCAGCTACTAATATCCTATAACACCCCCCAGCTACTAATATCCTATAATATACCCCCCAGCTACTAATATCCTATAATACCCCCCCCCCAGCTACTAATATCCTATAATACCCCCCCCCCCCCCCCCGCCAGCTACTAATATCCTATAATATACCCCCCAGCTACTAATATCCTATAATATACCCCCCCCCCCAGCTACTAATATCCTATAATATATCCCCCACAGCTACTTATATCCTATAATATACCCCTATAATATACCCCTATAATATACCCCCCAGCTACTAATATCCTATAATATACCCCCCCCCCCCAGCTACTAATATCCTATAACATACCCCCCAGCTACTAATATCCTATAATACCCCCCCCCCAGCTACTAATATCCTATAATACCCCCCCCAGCTACTAATATCCTATAATATACCCCCCAGCTACTAATATCCTATAATATACCCAACACAGCTACTAATACCCTATAATATACCCCCCCCCCCCAGCTACTAATATCCTATAATATACCCCCCAGCTACTAATATCCTTTAATATACCCCCCCCCCAGCTACTAATATACTATAATATACCCCCCACAGCTACTAATATCCTATAATATACCCCTATAATATACCCCTATAATATGCCCCCCAGCTACTAATATCCTATAATATACCCCCCCCCCCAGCTACTAATATCCTATAACATACCCCCCAGCTACTAATATCCTATAATACCCCCCCCCCCCCCCCGCTACAAATATCCTATAATACCCCCCCAGCTACTAATATCCTATAATATACCCCCCAGCTACTAATATCCTATAATGTACCCAACACAGCTACTAATATCCTAATATATCCCCCAGCTACTAATATCCTATAATATACCCCCCACAGCTACTAATATTCTATAATATACACCCCACAACTACTAATATCCTAGAATATACCCCCCAGCTACTAATATCCTATAATACCCCCCAGCTACTAATATCCTATAACACCCCCCAGCTACTAATATCCTATAATATACCCCCCAGCTACTAATATCCTATAATACCCCCCCCCCAGCTACTAATATCCTATAATACCCCCCCCCCCCCCCCGCCAGCTACTAATATCCTATAATATACCCCCCAGCTACTAATATCCTATAATATACCCCCCCCCCAGCTACTAATATCCTATAATATATCCCCCACAGCTACTTATATCCTATAATATACCCCTATAATATACCCCTATAATATACCCCCCAGCTACTAATATCCTATAATATACCCCCCCCCCCCAGCTACTAATATCCTATAACATACCCCCCAGCTACTAATATCCTATAATACCCCCCCCCCAGCTACTAATATCCTATAATACCCCCCCCAGCTACTAATATCCTATAATATACCCCCCAGCTACTAATATCCTATAATATACCCAACACAGCTACTAATACCCTATAATATACCCCCCCCCCCCAGCTACTAATATCCTATAATATACCCCCCAGCTACTAATATCCTTTAATATACCCCCCCCCCAGCTACTAATATACTATAATATACCCCCCACAGCTACTAATATCCTATAATATACCCCTATAATATACCCCTATAATATGCCCCCCAGCTACTAATATCCTATAATATACCCCCCCCCCCAGCTACTAATATCCTATAACATACCCCCCAGCTACTAATATCCTATAATACCCCCCCCCCCCCCCCCCGCTACAAATATCCTATAATACCCCCCCAGCTACTAATATCCTATAATATACCCCCCAGCTACTAATATCCTATAATGTACCCAACACAGCTACTAATATCCTAATATATCCCCCAGCTACTAATATCCTATAATATACCCCCCCCCCCCCCCCCAGCTACTAATATCCTATAATATACCCCTATAATATACCCCTATAATATACCCCCACCCAGCTACTAATATCCTAATATATCCCCCAGCTACTAATATTCTATAATATACCCCCCCCCCCCCCCCCAGCTACTAATATCCTATAATATACCCCCCTGCTACTAATATCCTATACTATACCCCCCACAGCTACTAATATCCTATAATATACCCCCCAGCCACTAATATCCTATAATATACCCCCCCCCCAGCTACTAATATCCTATAATATACCCCCCAGCTACTAATATCCTATAATATACCCCCCACAGCTACTAATATCCTATAATACCCCCCAGCTACTAATATCCTATAATATACCCCCCCAGCTACTAATATCCTATAATATACCCCACAGCTACTAATATCCTATAATATACCCCCCCCCCCGCTACTAATATCCTATAATATACCCCCCAGCTACTATTATCCTATAATATACCCCCCAGCTACTAATATCCTATAATATACCCCCCACAGCTACTAATATCCTATAATATAACCCCCCAGCTACTAATATTCTATAATATACCCCCCACAGCTACTAATAACCTATAATATACCCCCCCCCACGCTACTAATATCCTATAATATACCCCCAGCTACTAATATCCTATAATATACCCCCCCCCAGCTACTAATATCCTATAATATACCCCCCACAGCTACTAATATCCTATAATATACCCCCCCCCCAGCTACTAATATCCTATAATATACCCCCCACAGCTACTAATATCCTATAATATACACCCCACAACTACTAATATCCTATAATATACCCCCCAGCTACTAATATCCTATAATACCCCCCAGCTACTAATATCCTATAATACCCCCCAGCTACTAATATCCTATAATATACCCCCCAGCTACTAATATCCTATAATATACCCCCCCCCCCAGCTACTAATATCCTATAATATACCCCCCACAGCTACTAATATCCTATAATATACCCCCCCCCCCAGCTACTAATATCCTATAATTTACCCCCCACAGCTACTAATATCCTATAATATACACCCCATAACTACTAATATCCTATAATATACCCCCCAGCTACTAATATCCTATAATACCCCCCAGCTACTAATATCCTATAATACCCCCCAGCTACTAATATCCTATAATATACCCCCCAGCTACTAATATCCTATAATATACCCCCCCCCCAGCTACTAATATCCTATAATATACCCCCTCCCAGATACTAATATCCTATAATATACCCCCCCCCAGATACTAATATCCTATAATATACCCCTATAATATACCCCTATAATATACCCCCCACAGCTACTAATATCCTATAATACCCCCCCAGCTACTAATATCCTATAATATACCCCCCACAGCTACTAATATTCTATAATATACACCCCACAACTACTAATATCCTAGAATATACCCCCCAGCTACTAATATCCTATAATACCCCCCAGCTACTAATATCCTATAACACCCCCCAGCTACTAATATCCTATAATATACCCCCCAGCTACTAATATCCTATAATACCCCCCCCCCAGCTACTAATATCCTATAATACCCCCCCCCCCCCCCGCCAGCTACTAATATCCTATAATATACCCCCCAGCTACTAATATCCTATAATATACCCCCCCCCCCAGCTACTAATATCCTATAATATATCCCCCACAGCTACTTATATCCTATAATATACCCCTATAATATACCCCTATAATATACCCCCCAGCTAATAATATCCTATAATATACCCCCCCCCCCAGCTACTAATATCCTATAACATACCCCCCAGCTACTAATATCCTATAATACCCCCCCCCCCAGCTACTAATATCCTATAATACCCCCCCCAGCTACTAATATCCTATAATATACCCCCCAGCTACTAATATCCTATAATATACCCAACACAGCTACTACTATCCTAATATATCCCCCAGCTACTAATATCCTATAATATACCCCCCCCCAGCTACTAATATCCTATAATATACCCCTATAATATACCCCTATAATATACCCCCCCCCAGCTACTAATATCCTATAATATACCCCCCAGCTACTAATATCCTATACTATACCCCCCACAGCTACTAATATCCTATAATATACCCCCCAGCCACTAATATCCTATAATATACCCCCCCCCCCCGTAACTAATATGCTATAATATACCCCCCACAGCTACTAATATCCTATAATACCCCCCAGCTACTAATATCCTATAATATACCCCCCCAGCTACTAATATCCTATAATATACCCCACAGCTACTAATATCCTATAATATACCCCCCCCCCCCGCTACTAATATCCTATAATAAACCCCCCAGCTACTAATATCCTATAATATACCCCCCACAGCTACTAATATCCTATAATATACCCCCCCAGCTACTAATATCCTATAATATACCCCCCACAGCTACTAATATCCTATAATATACCCCCCACAGCTACGAATATCCTATAATATACCCCTATAATATACCCCCCCAGCTACTAATATCCTATAATATACCCCCCAGCTACTAATATCCTATAATATACCCCCCAGCTACTAATATCCTATAATATACCCCCCTAGCTACTAATATCCTATAATATACCCCCCAGATACTAATATCCTATAATATACCCCCCCCCCCCGCTACTAATATCCTATAATATACCCCCCTAGCTACTAATATCCTATAATATACCCCCCAGCTACTAATATCCTATATTATACCCCCCTAGCTACTAATATCCTATAATATACCCCCCTAGCTACTAATATCCTATAATATACCCCCCAGCTACTAATATCCTATAATATACCCCCCCCCCAGCTACTAATATCCCATAATATACCCCCCACAGCTACTAATATCCTATAATACCCCCCAGCTACTAATATCCTATAATATACCCCCCTAGCTACTAATATCCTATAATATACACCCCAGCTACTAATATCCTATAATACCCCCCAGCTACTAATATCCTATAATATACCCCCCAGCTACTAATATCCTATAATATACCCCCCAGCTACTAATATCCTATAATATACCCCACAGCTACTAATATCCTATAATATACCCCCCTAGCTACTAATATCCTATAATATACCCCCCTAGCTACTAATATCCTATAATATACCCCCCAGCTAGTAATATCCTATAATATACCCCCCCAGCTACTAATATCCCATAATATACCCCCCACAGCTACAAATATCCTATAATACCCCCCAGCTACTAATATCCTATAATATACCCCCCTAGCTACTAATATCCTATAATATACCCCCAGCTACTAATATTCCCCAGCTACTAATATCCTATAATATACCCCCCAGCTACTAATATCCTATAATATACCCCCCCCCCCCCAGCTACTAATATCCTATAATATACCCCCTCCCAGATACTAATATCCTATAATATACCCCCCACAGCTACTAATATCCTATAATACCCCCCCAGCTACTAATATCCTAAAATATACCCCCCACAGCTACTAATATCCTATAATATACACCCCACAACTACTAATATCCTATAATATACCCCCCAGCTACTAATATCCTATAATACCCCCCAGCTACTAATATCCTATAATACCCCCCCAGCTACTAATATCCTATAATATACCCCCCCCCCAGCTACTAATATCCTATAATATACCCCCCTAGCTACTAATATCCTATAATATACCCCCCAGCTACTAATATCCTATATTATACCCCCCTAGCTACTAATATCCTATAATATACCCCCCTAGCTACTAATATCCTATAATATACCCCCCAGCTACTAATATCCTATAATATACCCCCCCCCAGCTACTAATATCCTATAATATACCCCCCAGCTACTAATATCCTATAATATACCCCCCCCAGCTACTAATATCCTATAATATACCCCCCACAGCTACTAATATCCTATAATATACCCCTATAATATACCCCTATAATATACCCCCCAGCTACTAATATCCTATAATATACCCTCCCCCAGCTACTAATATCCTATAACATACCCCCCAGCTACTAATATCCTATAATACCCCCCCAGCTACTAATATCCCATAATATACCCCCCACAGCTACTAATATCCTATAATATACCCCCCAGCTATTAATATCCTATAATATACCCCCAGCTACTAATATTCCCCAGCTACTAATATCCTATAATATACCCCCCAGCTACTAATATCCTATAATATACCCCCCCCCCCCCAGCTACTAATATCCTATAATATACCCCCTCCCAGATACTAATATCCTATAATATACCCCCCACAGCTACTAATATCCTATAATACCCCCCCAGCTACTAATATCCTAAAATATACCCCCCACAGCTACTAATATCCTATAATATACACCCCACAACTACTAATATCCTATAATATACCCCCCAGCTACTAATATCCTATAATACCCCCCAGCTACTAATATCCTATAATACCCCCCAGCTACTAATATCCTATAATATACCCCCCCCCCCCCCAGCTACTAATATCCTATAATATACCCCCCTAGCTACTAATATCCTATAATATACCCCCCAGCTACTAATATCCTATATTATACCCCCCTAGCTACTAATATCCTATAATATACCCCCCTAGCTACTAATATCCTATAATATACCCCCAGCTACTAATATTCCCCAGCTACTAATATCCTATAATATACCCCCCAGCTACTAATATCCTATAATATACCCCCCCCCCCCCAGCTACTAATATCCTATAATATACCCCCTCCCAGATACTAATATCCTATAATATACCCCCCACAGCTACTAATATCCTATAATACCCCCCCAGCTACTAATATCCTAAAATATACCCCCCACAGCTACTAATATCCTATAATATACACCCCACAACTACTAATATCCTATAATATACCCCCCAGCTACTAATATCCTATAATACCCCCCAGCTACTAATATCCTATAATACCCCCCAGCTACTAATATCCTATAATATACCCCCCCCCCAGCTACTAATATCCTATAATATACCCCCCTAGCTACTAATATCCTATAATATACCCCCCAGCTACTAATATCCTATATTATACCCCCCTAGCTACTAATATCCTATAATATACCCCCCTAGCTACTAATATCCTATAATATACCCCCCAGCTACTAATATCCTATAATATACCCCCCAGCTACTAATATCCTATAATATACCCCCCAGCTACTAATATCCTATAATATACCCCCCCCCCAGCTACTAATATCCTATAATATACCCCCCACAGCTACTAATATCCTATAATATACCCCTATAATATACCCCTATAATATACCCCCCAGCTACTAATATCCTATAATATACCCTCCCCCAGCTACTAATATCCTATAACATATCCCCCAGCTACTAATATCCTATAATACCCCCCCAGCTACTAATATCCCATAATATACCCCCCACAGCTACAAATATCCTATAATACCCCCCAGCTACTAATATCCTATAATATACCCCCATAGCTACTAATATCCTATAATATACACCCCAGCTACTAATATCCTAAAATATACCCCCCACAGCTACTAATATCCTATAATATACCCCCCAGCTATTAATATCCTATAATATACCCCCCAGCTACTAATATTCCCCAGCTACTAATATCCTATAATATACCCCCCAGCTACTAATATCCTATAATATACCCCCCCCCCCAGCTACTAATATCCTATAATATACCCCCTCCCAGATACTAATATCCTATAATATACCCCCCACAGCTACTAATATCCTATAATACCCCCCCAGCTACTAATATCCTAAAATATACCCCCCACAGCTACTAATATCCTATAATATACACCCCACAACTACTAATATCCTATAATATACCCCCCAGCTACTAATATCCTATAATACCCCCCAGCTACTAATATCCTATAATACCCCCCAGCTACTAATATCCTATAATATACCCCCCAGCTACTAATATCCTATAATATACCCCCCCCCCAGCTACTAATATCCTATAATATAACCCCCAGCTACTAATATCCTATAATATACCCCCCCCCCAGCTACTAATATCCTATAATATACCCCCCACAGCTACTAATATCCTATAATATACCCCTATAATATACCCCTATAATATACCCCCCAGCAACTAATATCCTATAATATACCCTCCCCCAGCTACTAATATCCTATAACATACCCCCCAGCTACTAATATCCTATAATACCCCCCCCCCCCCCCCCCAGCTACTAATATCCTACAATACCCCCCCAGCTACTAATATCCTATAATATACCCCCCAGCTACTAATATCCTATAATATACTCAACACAGCTACTAATATCCTAATATATCCCCCGCTACTAATATCCTATAATATACCCCCCACAGCTACTAATATCCTATAATATACCCCTATAATATACCCCTATAATATACCCCCACCCAGCTACTAATATCCTAATATATCCCCTAGCTACTAATATTCTATAATATACCCCCCCCCCCCCCCAGCTACTAATATCCTATAATATACCCCCCAGCTACTAATATCCTATACTATACCCCCCACAGCTACTAATATCCTATAATACCCCGCAGCTACTAATATCCTATAATATCCCCCCCCCCAGCTACTAATATCCTATAATATACCCCACAGCTACTAATATCCTATAATATACCCCCCCCCGCTACTAATATCCTATAATATACCCCCCAGCTACTACTATCCTATAATATACCCCCCCACCAGCTACTAATATCCTATAATATACCCCCCACAGCTACTAATATCCTATAATATACCCCCCCCCCCAGCTACTAATATCCTATAATATACCCCCCACAGCTACTAATATCCTATAATATACCCCTATAATATACCCCCCCACCAGCTACTAATATCCTATAATATACCCCCCAGCTACTAATATCCTATAATATGCCCCCCCCAGCTACTAATATCCTATAATATACCCCCCACAGCTACTAATATCCTAAAATATACCCCCCCCCCAGCTACTAATATCCTATAATATACCCCCCACAGCTACTAATATCCTATAATATACCCCTATAATATACCCCCCACAGCTACTAATATCCTATAATATACCCCCCAGCTACTAATATCCTATAATAACCCCCCCAGCTACTAATATCCTATAATATACCCCCAGCTACTAATATCCTATAATATACCCCCCAGCTACTAATATCCCATAATATACCCCCCACAGCTACTAATATCCTATAATACCCCCCAGCTACTAATATCCTATAATATACCCCCCCCCAGCTACTAATATCCTATAATATACCCCCCACAGCTACTAATATCCTATAATATACCCCTGTAATATACCCCCCCAGCTACTAATATCCTATAATATACCCCCCAGCTACTAATATCCTATAATATACCCCCCAGCTACTAATATCCTATAATATGCCCCCCCCAGCTACTAATATCCTATAATATACCCCCCACAGCTACTAATATCCTATAATATACCCCCCCCCCGCTACTAATATCCTATAATATACCCCCCACAGCTACTAATATCCTATAATATACCCCTATATTATACCCCCCACAGCTACTAATATCCTATAATATACCCCCCAGCTACTAATATCCTATAATAACCCCCCCAGCTACTAATATCCTATAATATACCCCCCACAGCTACTAATATCCTATAATACCCCCCAGCTACTAATATCCTATAATATACCCCCCAGCTACTAATATCCTATAATATACCCCCCTAGCTACTAATATCCTATAATATACCCCCCAGCTACTAATATCCTATAATATACCCCCCCCCCAGCTACTAATATCCCATAATATACCCCTCACAGCTACTAATATCCTATAATACCCCCCAGCTACTAATATCCTATAATATACCCCCCTAGCTACTAATATCCTATAATATACACCCCATCTACTAATATCCTAAAATATACACCCCAGCTACTAATGTCCTATAATACCCCCCAGCTACTAATATCCTATAATACCCCCCAGCTACTAATATCCTATAATATACCCCCCAGCTACTAATATCCTATAATATACCCCCCCCCCCAGCTACTAATATCCTATAATATACCCCCCAGCTACTAATATCCTATAATATACCCCCCTAGCTACTAATATCCTATAATATACCCCCCTAGCTACTAATATCCTATAATATACCCCCCAGCTACTAATATCCTATAATATACCCCCCCAGCTACTAATATCCTATAATATACCCCCCAGCTACTAATATCCTATAATATACCCCACAGCTACTAATATCCTATAATATACCCCCCTAGCTACTAATATCCTATAATATACCCCCCTAGCTACTAATATCCTATAATATACCCCCCAGCTACTAATATCCTATAATATACCCCCCCAGCTACTAATATCCCATAATATACCCCCACAGCTACTAATATCCTATAATACCCCCCAGCTACTAATATCCTATAATATACCCCCCTAGCTACTAATATCCTATAATATACACCCCAGCTACTAATATCCTAAAATATACCCCCCACAGCTACTAATATCCTATAATATACCCCCCAGCTATTAATATCCTATGATATACCCCCCAGCTACTAATATTCCCCAGCTAAGAATATCCTATAATATACCCCCCAGCTACTAACATCTTAAAATATACCCCCCAGCTACTAATTTTGAGCTAAACCCTTTTCTCTCTCTTTCAATTATCGTTATTGGCATGATATAACAATGTACATATTGCCAAAGCGTACTTTGGAAATGGAATGCCCCCCCCCCCCTCTCTCTCTCTCCATTAGTAAAGGATGTGCGGTTGAGTCCAGCCCTGTCATTTGAAGAGATGTCGGGGAACTCGAAACAGTACCTGGAGGCTAGTGGGGAGTGGGAGCTGGTCAACATCTACGGAGAGGCGTCTGTCCTCAAGTTTGGCATCGACGAATGGGACATCATCACTTTCTGGGTGAGAGAGATAGACAGGGAGACAGGGAGATGGGGAGAGGGGGAGGGAGAGAGAGACCCACTAAGACAGGGATACAAACACTTCTCATGGGTTAGATTTTTTTATATATATATAAGCACCAACAGAGTTTGTGGTACAGTAAAAATACTCACTGTATCTGCTATCTCTTTGCTCTCCAATATGTCTCCTAATACATCTGCTGTACTTGCTTCAACTCCCCACCAGGTGGTAATAAAGCGCAGGCCAGTGCTCTACGTGGTCAACCTGCTCATCCCCAGTTCCTTCCTCATGCTCATCGACATCCTCTCCTTCTACCTGCCTCCTCACAGCGTGGACCGCGCCTCCTTCAAGATGACCCTTATTTTGGGCTACACCGTGTTCCTGCTCATCATGAACGACCTGCTGCCCAGCACGGCCAACGGCACCCCCCTCATAGGTCTGCGTCCTGTTCATTAGCGTACACAAAGATGCTAGGGTTGTGGGTTCGATTTCCACGGGGGACCAGTACGAATATGTATGCACTCAGTATTGTAAGTTTCTCTGGATAAGTGCGTATGCTAAAATGTAAAAGGAATGAATTCACCATTTCAGTTTTCACATTGAAATAAGTTACATTTGCAAACTATTTCAAGAAACTGAAAAACATACATCAAGCAACTATTTATATATCAGATTAACTGTTTTGTACAGACAATTATCAGACTCAAGTTACAAATGCTGATAAACACTCAAATACCTTTATTTGATTTTTTTAATCACATAAGTAAGCACTGGGTCTTTGCTAGTCATGTGTTAGTGGACCATAGAGGTTTTTAGCGCGCTGAACCACCGTGAACATTTAATGTTGCAATGGTAAAAAGTTTGATACCTACAAATGTCACTGACAAGATCATTTTGCCTACTCTTAATTCTTGCCTATTATGTTGGCATGCATAACCTTGTAAACGGGATCGAATGACGAGTGTATCGATACAACGGTAGGATTATAAAAAATCCGCGTTCAACCGGAATTATGATATATGATTCTATCACATTATTCAAAATATCAGAATTTGTTAAATAACTCTAAATCGCTTTGGCACAGTAGGCATCAAGTAAGTTCTCGACAATGTTGCATAAAATGTTTGAATGGTCTATAATTTTCAACAACACATAGACCCTAGATGTTTCTATAGCCCAATGCATGCCCCAAAACAACAGAATTTTGATCATATTAAACTACCGTTAATCACAACACTTATCACTCCCGTTCAACAACTCTAAATCGCTTTGGAATGCGCTCCAATGAGAAACTTGAAATAACATGATATAGGTTTATGAAATAATCAGAAAACAAATATTTGATTATTTATTAGCCTCGTGGTTATAAGTATTTAAGGCATATCATGTAAATTAGGCCTTGTGAAATCGTTGTAAAAAGCGCAAAAGATACTGATGGATGTGTCTAGGTTATTTATGGATTGATCATATAGCAATATCAATGCATTCTTTCTACAACTCCAAAGCAGTTGCCTGTCTTTGGCGCAGCAACCACTGGCTCATTCTATAATCAAGTCTTAACTGGTTTGGACAGCTCATGAGGTATCCTAAATATCTGTCGACTAGGTGGAACTCTTCTGACTAAATAGGTTTCATGCATAGCATTTTGTTTTAACCCATTAAGAGTAGGTGTAAAAACTATTGGTCACTAAATCCGGAGAAATGACAGACCATGTAAAAAACTGTTGGTGAATAAATCCAGCTAGAAGGACCATGTAAAAACGGTTGGCTGTGAATACCATCACCCACTATAAAAATGGAATATACATATTTATACAACAGGTGGGTCTAATCCTGAATGCTGATTGGTTAAAACCGCATTCCAGCCGGTGTCTATTCGACAAGTTACCACTGGCTAAATCTATTACTTTAAAATGCCTATTTACTCAGTTCCATCTGACTGCGCATTCCACTGTCTCGTCAGCCCAGCCAGGCTATTTATAAACTTTTTTTTTACCCACTTTTTCTCCCCAGTTTTCAATATTGTCTCATCGCTGCAACTCCCCAATGGGCTTCGGGAGAGGCGAAGGTGGAGTCATGTGTCCTCTGAAACATGATGCGCTCAACCGCGCTTCGTAAGGGGATCAGCGTCCCGTCAACGGGACAGTTGTAAATCATGCAGCGCCTTGTGTCACCATCGCAGATTTTAGAGAAACAACAAATGTCGATATATATAAGCGTCTTATATCGGCTGAAAGCTTAAATTATTCTTAATATAACTGTACTGTCCAATTCAAAGTAGCTTTTACTGCGAAAAAATGCCATGATATTGTTTGAGGAGAGCTCCAAACAACAAAACACTTTTTTTCTCTGCAATAGGTTTGATAAATGCACCTCTGAAGGTGAAATGTGTACTTACATTCTGAAATCTTGCTCTGATTTATCATCGAAAGAGTCCCAGAGATAACATGAAGTGTCGTTTTGTTAGATAAAATCCCTTTTCATATCCTAAAAAGGTCCATATAGCATGCACGATCGATTTTGTATTTCTACTCGTTCAATTTGCAAAGAAAGGAATCTGTGAAAATCTAACCCTAAACGTTGTTTCGACCAGTCAAATCACTTTCGTATGTTTTCATCAGAGATCCTAGAACGTAACCAGACTTCACTATATCTTTAGGGGTGTAGTGTATCCTATAGGACACCAAATTTAGTCAGAGAGCTACGCCTTCATGACACGCCAATGACGCGGGTGGTCTTCACTTGATCGACTCTAACTTTGTGAAATAAGCACCAATCGGGGTCAAACAAAGCTAGCTAGATAGCCAATTAGCTGGGCTTTACGGGAGTATCCGGAAACAGTTGCAAAATATAGCTGCTAACCTTGTGACACAGCATGCCTTTTCCTTTTGGACAAAAATGTTATGAAGTTATGAAAACTGGTTGTTTTGCAAATGTTGAACTTATAATATGGCTACTAATACTGGAAAAGATAAATCAAAGTCCAAGTACACAGATTTGACCATATTCTTGCAGAAAAATGTAATATGAATGCAAATATCTCCTTCACGATTTGCCCAAATGTACCTGGGTGACTTCACACTAAATGTCATGTAGTGTGCTCATACTTCTAGTTATCCGTCTGAAACTTTGCACATACACTGCTGCCATCTTGTGGACACCATTGTAATTACAACCAGAGTGATGGCTAGGTTGGTTTTTTCTTTGTATTTTCTTCTACCAGATCTATTGTGTTATATTCTCCTACATTCATTTCACATTTCCACAAACTCCAAAAAGTTTCCTTTTCAAATGGTACCAAGAATATGCATGTCCTTGCTCCACGGCCTGAGCTACCTTGCAGTTCGTTTTGGGTATGTCATTTTAGGCTAAAATTTAAAAAAAGGGGGCTATCCCTAAGAAGTTTTAACACCCGCCAGCTTAACCCGGAAGCCAGCCGCACCAATGTGTCGGAGGAAACACCGTTCAAATGTCAACTGGGGTCAGCCTGCACACACCCAGCCCACCACAAGGAGTCGCTAGAGCGCAATGAGCCAAGTAAAGCCCCACCGGCCAAACCCTTTCCTAACCCAGACAACGCTGGGCCAATTGTGCACCGTCCTATGGGACTCAATGGAACATTTAGAACGAACGACGGGGTTGCGTCCATAGATACAGAACAATAAGACTGAACGACGGGGTTGCGTCCATAGATACAGAACAATAAGACTGAACGACGGGGTTGCGTCCATAGATACAGAACAATAAGACTGAACGACGGGGTTGCGTCCATAGATACAGAACAATAAGACTGAACGACGGGGTTGCGTCCATAGATACAGAACAATAAGACTGAACCACCAGCCGGCTTGGGTAGCGACCCTAGATTTGTGTCGGGACTATCTCTTGTGGAAGGATGAAATAGTATGAATAAATTAATCAAAATAACGTTTTTTAATGTCAAATAACGTTAACAATGAACTGAATATGTTGGTAAACCTTTGTATAAAAATGATAATGCCCTTGAAGCCGGTGTTTGGAGGAAATATTGGCACGGTGCCTATATATCCTAACACCGGCTTCGAGGGCATTATCACTTAAATGTACATTAATAAATGGCAAATAGCATTACACTTACAAAATGTCTATAAATGGCATCAATATAAACATACACTTAAACATTCACCTCTTGGAGAGAGAGAGAGAAACAAAGTACTTGTATTGACAAAGGGATCAAGATTGATGGCACCATCTCTCTCCAGCCTTGCGTGAGAATCTGCCAGGCTGAGATCTAATCAGATATTCCCTGGCGCCACAGTCGCAAATTACTCTGCTCATGAGCAAGCTCCAAGAACCGTCTGGGGTGACTCTGGGGTGACTCTGGGGTGACTCTGGGGTGACTCTGGGATGACTCTGGGATGACTCTGGGATGACTCTGGGATGACTCTGGGATGACTCTAGAAGCTCGCCCATAGCAGCACAATAAAACACCTTAATAAAGGCCACTATGGAAAACGCTGTGGTAGCATGTGCATGCATAAAGACTATGTTAACCAATACATTAATTCAACTTCTGCAAAAGTATTTGTGCAACCAATGCAACAATAAGACTTATGACAGTAAAGAATAATACGTACATATGATAAACAATTTCTTAAAGCAGCATTGGCAACTCTTAACATTAAAGAATAGTAACAACCATAACAGTAGAATATATGTCTAAAAGCTATCAAAGTAACAGGAAGTAAATACTGGTAATTACCTATTATTACACAGCATGTAAAAACCCCAATAAAACTCTCCTGCAACTTACATTTCGATGCACAACATTCAGACATTGGTGTTACTGTTGACAATAAAAACATCTTCAGAAATGAGCATCTTCTCCCTTCCGACGACCATGACACTCTGACCTGAGTGGGCGGGTGTTCGTGTCCAGATGCACATTTCCAAGCGCTCTGATTGGTTGGGTATGGCAGGGCTATAATAGGTGAAGAATAACTAAGGTAGGCTGAGCAGCCAAACTAACAGGACTTAAGGGAAACTGAAGGGACTGTGAGGGGAGGTTACGTAGAGAGGAGAGGAGTAGTACGGCCTTTTCTACAGTAGGACTAAATTGTCTCTCTTATCATCACTTACGACCAAATGTATATTTGGAGACGCTTTGTGGATACGCTGTGATACGGCCCCTGGTCTACATGTTAGACACGGAGCACTGAGGTCTGTGATAAGTGTTGTGGGTTAGACACGGAGCACTGAGGTCTATGATAAGTGTTGTGGGTTAGACACGGAGCACTGAGGTCTATGATAAGTGTTGTGGGTTAGACACGGAGCACTGAGGTCTATGATAAGTGTTGTGGGTTAGATACGGAGCACTGAGGTCTATGATAAGTGTTGTGGGTTAGACACGGAGCACTGAGGTCTATGATAAGTGTTGTGGGTTAGATACGGAGCACTGAGGTCTATGATAAGTGTTGTGGGTTAGATACGGAGCACTGAGGTCTATGATAAGTGTTGTGGGTTAGATACGGAGCACTGAGGTCTATGATAAGTGTTGTGGGTTAGATACGGAGCAACAAAATAAACAAAACAATGTTCCTCACTGGAGGCTGTTGAGGGGAGGACGGCTCATAATAACGGCTGGAACGGAGTCAATGGAATGACATCAAACACCTGGAAACCATGGAAACCATGTGTTGGCTACCATTCCACTTATTCCACTCCAGCCATTACCACGAGCCCGTCCTCCCCAATTAAAGTGCCACCAACCTCCTGTGGTGTTCCTCCCTACTAATTGGGGGCAATTCCATTGCACTTCAGGTACTTCTGGGAGTGAACCGAAGTCCTCTGAAAATAAATGGCACATGTCAGTTAATCTCATCTCCTGAATTGGAAGGGAATTTAACCCACCTAACCCTGTAGTGTCCCTGCTATCCTCCCCTCTCAGGAATTTACTTTTCAGTGTGTCTGGCTCTCATGGTCATCAGCCTGTTGGAGACAGTCGTCATCACTAACGTGCTCCATTCCAACTCCAAGAAGTACCACGAGGTGCCCCACTGGGTCCGTGTGGTCATCCTGAAGCACATCGCCCATATGATCTGCTATCAGTGGCCCGAGGAGCTTGTTCAACCCTCAGCCTCCAGAGGATCCACCCAGGATGACAAGGCAGACAGACCAAACCCCACAAGCCCTCCCTGGGTCCTTGCACCAGCCACCCCTGTGCACATCCCTGCCCAGCACACTACAAGCACCATTGGTGAGGGGCCATACACGGGTAGATTTGATTAGAAGACATGAAACTGTTAAATAATCTGGTCTCATTTCAGGTAGATTTGATTAGCAGACATGAAATTTAAATAATCTGGGCTCATTTCGGGTAGATTTGATTAGAAGACATGAAACTATTAAATAATCTGGCCTCATTTCGTGTAGATTTGATTAGAAGACATGAAACTATTAAATAATCTGGCCTCATTTCGTGTAGATTTGATTAGAAGACATGAAACTGTTAAATAATCTGGGCTCATTTCGGGTAGATTTGATTAGAAGACATGAAACTGTTAAATAATCTGGGATCGTTTCGGGTAGATTTGATTAGAAGGCATGAAACTGTAAAATAATCTGGGATCGTTTCGGGTAGATTTGATTAGCAGACATGAAATTTAAATAATCTGGGCTCATTTCGGGTAGATTTGATTAGAAGGCATGAAACTGTAAAATAATCTGGGATCATTTCAGGAAGATTTGATTAGCAGGCATGAAACTGTTATAAAGTAATAGTTCAGGATCATTTCCATTTCAACCTCCAATTCAATTTAAAAACTTTACAATTTAAATGGTTCATTATTGAGTGTTCTTACCATTCATTTCCAGAAATTAAATTGACTGGGTTACCAGGGAACTGACCCAATCCCTGCCATAAAACCAAACAGCATATTATCAGAAAGCTTTAACACCCCTTGTAGGTAATATGCTGTTATTGTGAACATGTGCTTGCTCAAACATGATCAACTGGGTATTGAGCATCCAGTCTTGATGACCAATAGCAGTGTTTCAGCACTATAGGCTAAGCATCGATGCTCATCACTTTTTTGTTGTTTTTAGGTCCTGGGGGCGTGTCCTCTGTGCCTGAGCTGCGTCAGATCTGCCAGGACCTGAGTGACTTGCGTGCCCACCTAACGTCGATGCAGAAGGAGGGTGTGCTGCAGGAGCAGTGGTGCCACGTAGGCTACGTACTGGACTTCCTGCTCTTCCGTATCTACCTCCTCCTCATCTCCTGCTACGCCACGGTCATTATCTGTATGTGGTGCATCTGGATCAACCAATGAGAGACTTGGAGAGACCGAAAGGGTGTATTAGTTTTAGCTTGCCCATTCCATTGGTCCGAAGATCACCTCGTGCAGTGGGCAGGCTAAAACAAATGCACCCAGAGAGAGAAGGGAGGGGGGGGGGGGGGGGGGTAGAAAATAGCGAGACCAATGTACAGTATGTACCACAGGTCTCAGAATTTATTTGTAAATTTAGTTTTAATTTGGTGGAAAATCGAGTTTTGCACCCCACGTATTTTAATATTTTTTTTTCTACAGGCATGTCAGTTAAGAATTTGTTCTTATTTTCAATAACGGCCTCGGAACAGTGGGTTAACTGCCTTGTTCAGGGGCAGAACGCCTACCCGCCTCCCCCCTCTAACCACTAGGCTACCCGCCTCCCCCCTATAACCACTAGGCTACCTGCCTGCCGCTCCTACAGTCATATGCTCCTACAGTCCATGTAGGTTTACTACACATGTTATTAAATGCCTGTGGAGATGTACTAAATGCCTGTGGAGATGTTTGTGAAATTATACCATGTTCACCAAGAATAACACCCCACTGAAGGCTTAGAAGCCCCGAGGTCCGAAGGCTTAGAAGCCCCGAGGTCCGAAGGCTTGGCAGCCCCGAGGTCCGAAGGCTTGGCAGCCCCGAGGTCCGAAGGCTTAGAAGCCCCGAGGTCCGAAGGCTTAGAAGCCCCGAGGTCCGAAGGCTTAGAAGCCCCGAGGTCCGAAGGCTTAGAAGCCCAGAGGTCCGAAGGCTTAGAAGCCCAGAGGTCCGAAGGCTTAGAAGCCCAGAGGTCCGAAGGCTTAGAAGCCCAGAGGTCCGAAGGCTTAGAAGCCCAGAGGTCCGAAGGCTTAGAAGCCCAGAGGTCCGAAGGCTTAGAAGCCCAGAGGTCCGAAGGCTTAGAAGCCCAGAGGTCCGAAGGCTTAGAAGCCCAGAGGTCCGAAGGCTTAGAAGCCCAGAGGTCCGAAGGCTTCGAAGCCCAGAGGTCCGAAGGCTTCGAAGCCCAGAGGTCCGAAGGCTTCGAAGCCCAGAGGTCCGAAGGCTTCGAAGCCCAGAGGTCCGAAGGCTTCGAAGCCCAGAGGTCCGAAGGCTTCGAAGCCCAGAGGTCCGAAGGCTTCGAAGCCCAGAGGTCCGAAGGCTTCGAAGCCCAGAGGTCCGAAGGCGTCGAAGCCCAGAGGTCCGAAGGCTTCGAAGCCCAGAGGTCCGAAGGCTTCGAAGCCCAGAGGTCCGAAGGCTTCGAAGCCCAGAGGTCCGAAGGCTTCGAAGCCCAGAGGTCCGAAGGCTTCGAAGCCCAGAGGTCCGAAGGCTTCGAAGCCCAGAGGTCCGAAGGCTTCGAAGCCCAGAGGTCCGAAGGCTTCGAAGCCCAGAGGTCCGAAGGCTTCGAAGCCCAGAGGTCCGAAGGCTTCGAAGCCCTGAGGTCCGAAGGTTTAGAAGCCCTGAGGTCCGAAGGTTTAGAAGCCCTGAGGTTCCGAAGGTTTAGAAGCCCTGAGGTCCGAAGGTTTAGAAGCCCTGAGGTCCGAAGGTTTAGAAGCCCTGAGGTCCGAAGGTTTAGAAGCCCTGAGGTCTGAAGGTTTAGAAGCCCTGAGGTCTGAAGGTTTAGAAGCCCTGAGGTCTGAACGTTTAGAAGCCCTGAGGTCTGAACGTTTAGAAGCCCTGAGGTCTGAAGGTTTAGAAGCCCTGAGGTCTGAAGGTTTAGAAGCCCTGAGGTCAGAATGTTTAGAAGCACCGAGGTCTGAAGGTTTAGAAGCCCTGAGGTCTGAAGGTTTAGAAGCCCTGAGGTCTGAAGGTTTAGAAGCCCCGAGGTCTGAAGGTTTAGAAGCCCCGAGGTCTGAAGGTTTAGAAGCCCCGAGGTCTGAAGGTTTGAGGTCTGAAAGTTTAGAAGCCCTGAGGGCTGAAGGTTTAGAAGCCCTGAGGTCTGAAGGTTTAGAAGCCCTGAGGTCTGAAGGTTTAGAAGCCCTGAGGTCTGAATACACATTTTTCATGAACAATAACTGAAGTACTCTTGACTGTTAGAGCTGTGTTCTGTGTGTGTGTGTGTGTGTGTGTGTGTCTGTATACACACACCAGCCCTTACTATGCCAGTCCTCATTACCCACAGGGCTCAATTAACACTTAAGCCTGCTAACAGCCTGCGATGCTGAAAAATAACTAAATGGAAAACAGCTATAAATTCACCTCCTAATTGTCTTGCCTTCTACTTCACTCCATTCGCTTCATTGGACTAACCACCAAGCCATGGTTACGTCCCAAAAATCTCTCCTTCCTCCTCATGTGTTCCCTCGGTCACTATTCTTAAGTTTTAAAGCATTAGATTGGTGTAATGCACGCGCTAGAGGGAGTTTCCATAAACCAGTCAATTCTTTGAAATTCCATGGAGGGAAGTGAACAAGTGCACTCTTCAGGAGAAACAAGATTGGGATGTAACCCAAAGCTACTTTGCCCCAAGGACTATCGTACAAACAACCCATCCATCCCACAATCCCCCAGGAACCAGCAACGACACCAGGAACCAGTAACGACACCAGGAACCAGCAACGACACCAGGAGAAAACAGTCTGACCAGTCTTTTATTGTCATCATAATATTCAAATTATATAACAGTACATAAAACACAAACAATAGCATTTTCTTCCAGTAGTGTACTTAAAGCTCGACAGTACCCTACACGTAAAAGAAAACAAAACAGTGTTATATTTAATAAGGACGGGAGTCTGCTTGGATCGGGGAGGCCATCAGTAAAATCAACTGGAGATCAGGGTCAGGTATTCACAAATGTGTCTCTGAGTCAGAGTGCTGATCTAGGATCAGTTTTGCCTTTCGGATCATAATGGATACTACTACAGGGACTGAACACAGGCCCAGACGCCTTCTGAGCAAAAAGTTATAATAATAGCATTTCTATTTAAAGCAGGCTTGTTAAAATGTTAGATGAATAAGGTTATACTCCACTCCCCTGGTCGGCAATAGACCCATACACGTAGATCTGTCAGGAAGGGAACATTGAATTATGAGTCTTATGAGGGCCAACACTATGCTGTTTTGGAGTTTCTTTGTTTTTTTTACAGCGGCATGTCAGTCTGTATATATGTAGTCGTGTTATGTATGGGCTAGTTTCCCCAGACACAGAAAGTCTCATGGAAATTCTCCATCCTAAAAGCTTCTTAGTCAGAGGCTTATTAATCTGTCAGGAAAACCAGAGCAAAATGTTGTGTATTACCAATCGTCTTGTGAATGAGCACAATCCCCCAGACACAACATCGCTAACCAGAGCAACCAACAGAAAACCAAATAGATTTGTCCCAAAACTCAAACACCGTTCCATATCTTCTTTCCATCAGTCATAAACATTAAAATGGTGAAACTTGGATAATGGATTAACTCGCTGTGGGAAACCTAACAGGCCCTCTGAATACAGCAAAACCATGAGAGCCAGTAAAGCCATTTTGGAATATTGGACCTCAGCCCAAGAGGCCCAAGTTGAATCCATGTAGCAACAAGATCAGGATGGCCGTACGAGGCTGAAGTCAGAAAGGTACTATAACCTGTAAAGCCCTATATGCTTTGTGTGAGATAAACATCACCAACACCCCTTGCCTTGCCACCCCCCCCCCCCCCCCCCCCCAACCCCAACCCGACAGACCAGTGCAGTTAAATTGAATAAATCAACAAAAACACTTCATATTTCACACAGAAACAGAAATATTAAGTGTCCAATTAGGCTGGTGCTTTTCAGCAGGTACAGACCCACACAGTACAGACCCACACACCTCTCACCCACACATCTCTCTCACCCACACCTCTCACCCACCCACACCTCTCACCCACCCACACCTCTCACCCACCCACACCTCTCACCCACCCACACCTCTCACCCACCCACAACTCTCACCCACTTTTTTGTAGGATGCACACACCTCTCACCCACACATCTCTCTCACCCACACACACACCTCTCACCCACCCCTCACCCACCCACCCCTCTCACACACTTTTTTGTAGGATGCACACATCTCTCGCACACAAATCAGGACAAACACGCTGCCTCATCTTTAAAAAATATTCGGAACTGTGTGCAACACTGACTGAAAGACTCCCTCCAAAGACCTGTCATTCCAACTCCTCTAGAACGACCAATGGTGCACCAGCTCTGCCAGTATAAGAACATTGGTCACGGAGGCACTTGCCTGAAATGGGTTGGAGTAAAATGCACTAAAGGGATTCTTTTTTAAATTTGTGGTTGATTTCAGTACTTCTACCTTCCTTGTTCTATTTGAAATGATAACTTGTTTACATAAATGGCAGGACGACATCATACGCTGGATATCTGCAATCAGAGCAGAAAACCATAAAAGCAGCCAATATTGTTAATATAATATGCCATTTAGCATATTGGCAAGACATTCCAAAAACAAAAGCAAGAATCCAAACCATCAGAGCTCTTCCACTATCCAGAAGCTGCCCTTTCAGGGGAAAGAGGGATGAATGGAGGGAGGAGTTGAAGGAATAAGGTCACTACAATCATTGTCATGTTGTGCTCTTGGTTTTTCCATCTTTCTTTTCCAGCTCCGTCGTTTCTCAGTTCGTCGTCCTAGCTCCCCGCCATCCTCGTTTCTCAGTTCGTCGTCCTAGCTCCCCGCCACCCTCGTTTCTCCGTTCGTCATCCTAGCTCCCCGCCACCCTCGTTTCTCCGTTCGTCATCCTAGCTCCCCGCCACCCTCGTTTCTCCGTTTGTCATCCTAGCTCCCCGCCACCCTCGTTTCTCAGCTCGTCGTCCTAGCTCCCGCCTCCCTCGTCCTCCTCCTTATCCTCCTGCTCCTCCATGTTCTTGCGTGCCATCCTCTCCCGCCGCTCTGCCAAGCGCTGGCACCGCGGGCACTCCTTGCCTGCCTGAAAACATTTGCTGTGGAAACACGCCTTGCACTCTGAAAGACAAAACACAAAAGAAAGATATCGGTGAAAAAACTAACTCACTGAAACACTATGTAAGCGATAGACACACAAAAATGGGTGGGGTCCCGTTTAAAAAGACATTGTCTTGTGGATGTGTAGAGGAAGAACGCCAGGACATATATGGACAACGTCCTTATTCAAAAGTTCCACCTCAACTCCCCTGTTGACCAACTAAGCAAACATGGGGGAGCGTTTGGCAAAGCTAATAACCGGTTTGATAACATTGCTAACAATGGGAAGAGGACTGAGGTGTTGTGATGTCACGGCAGAAGAGCCAATGATAGTCTCTGAAGTGAGGGGGAGGGGTGACAGAGAACTATAAAATAAGAGGTAAGGCTCGTGGCAAGGCAGAAGGTGGGACAGAGGAGTGGTAAAACACAGAAACTTGTCAAGAGTCAGTTCCCCACTCAAACCAGTTCAGACATGACTGCAATGAGAAGCCTATCCTCAATTGAGACACAGCTTCTAAAGCTCAGACTATGTGCCTGAACCATTTTCAGGAAACACCTTGTGTGGAAGCTTTCGAATGCAATACATTTTTAAACCGTATTTCTAATGAATATATTGTTCCCACGATAATGAAATGACAAAAGAAACTGAAATTCACAAAATGTGTTTATTTGACATTCAAACAGAGAAGTTGATGCTTAAATAATAAATGGCGGACAGCCAGTCACACGTCCAAAGAACAACCCGTTCTCTCACTCCAGTTGATTCTCCTCCATTACCCACACATCGAAATAGACCCATATCTCCATTCCTCACGCTTCACAATATAAACCTGTCTCTGTACTTCAATAACACACAAAGAACTACTTTCAAATACTAAATAACTTTTCAGACAAGGCAGACAGCAATAGCAACTCTTTTGAAAATTATGCCATGTCACATTTGAAATTGATGAACACAGCTGACAAAACACTGTAGTCTAAAACACTCAGTTAAAGACAATGTTATCTGGCATTACCTCTAACACACACATTCTGTACATCAGAAGGTGAGGCCAGTAGGACCTTTTGACCTTTCACAGCCATACTGAGTAGAAGCCAGAGCTCAGTGAGGCCCCAAGGAGAGGCCAGAGCTCAGTGAGGCCCCAAGGAGAGGCCAGAGCTCAGTGAGGCCCCAAGGAGAGGCCAGAGCTCAGTGAGGCCCCAAGGAGAGGCCAGAGCTCAGTGAGGCCCCAAGGAGAGGCCAGAGCTCAGTGAGGCACCAAGGAGAGGCCAGAGCTCAGTGAGGCCCCAAGGAGAGGCCAGAGCTCAGTGAGGCCCCAATGAGAGGCCAGAGCTCAGTGAGGCCCCAAGGAGAGGCCAGAGCTCAGTGAGACCCCAAGGAGAGGCCAGAGCTCAGTGAGGCACCAAAGAGAGGCCAGAGCCCAGTGAGGCACCAAGGAGAGGCCAGGAAACAAGATCAAACAACCGTGGCAGCCACAACCAAAGATGTCAGAACATCCTACAACTACCTTCCACCAGTAGTGCCACCCTGCACCATAAAAACCAGTCCAACCAACCACCAACACCATAGTGAAGAAAACTCAATCCACCACACACACAGAAACGCAAAGAATTCCACGCAAGAAGTGGTCAACATTGAAATTAACGAGGAAGTTTAAATTCTAGGCTGTGACTGCCAATGTGAATTGATACCCAGGTAAACAATATCCTAAGTTACATATTTCCATACCTATTCAACTCGGTCCACATGTGATTCCATTACAGCTAGTACAAGTCAATGTGCTACATTCTGCATCTCTCAATCATGTCTTTTGGAATTCAAGATATTTTCCTAATTCCAAATTGACTAGTAAGTCATAGGAGTTTGATTTGGAATACAGCAACTGATTTGGGATTGACTGTAACAAAAACTTTTCTGCTATTCTCATCCTTCCCAATACTCAGAGGGAATTTCTTTCTGTTTAGAAGGCATCTATGTTTTCCAAGGAGAGGGCAATGAAAAGCAGCTTTGCCTCCCCTCCCTTCATCCTCTATCTGACTTCTCTTCCTTTCGGTTTGGCTAGAGAGCCTTGGTCACCACCATCCATCTATTGCTCTGTTCCTCCCCCTCTACTTCTCTCCTCCTCTGCCGTCTCCACCGTCCTCTCACCCCGGTTCTTTTCTCTCTCCCCCCTACCGATTGTTATCCTCCTGGCTTTGCGTGTTTTGCAGGATCTCCAGTTAGATGGGGTCTCCTGCTCTTCCATTCTCTCTTTTTCATCACTCATCTTCCTCCCTTCTAACTTTCTGGTGTCTCTGGAGAAAACGTTGAGCAACCTAAGGCCCAAAACCGGAGGTTTCACTGTGAACCGTCCGTCCTTTCCTTCCACTACTACGCTGCTGTTACTCTCCTGTACTTCACTTTCTCCTTTTTCTGAACAATCTTTTTTAAAGAATTTCCCTTTACTGTCACACTTGTCTATTTCCTCCAACTCTCCTTTCTCCTTTTTCCTCTCTACTTCCCCTTTTGAGAACGCTTTCGCTAGCCTTCCAACCCCAGGGACTTTCCAGAGTCCTCTCCTCTCTTCCTTCTCTGTCCCATCCGCATCCCCCTGTTTCTCTTTCTCTCTTTCCCTGGATCCTTTGTCCTTGGAGAAAGTGTTGGTTAGTTTGCTGACACCGAGGGCCTTAAATAAATTGCCCTTCTCTTTCTTCACGTGTCCTTCTGCACCTCCCTCACTGTCTTCCCTGTCCTCCCTTTCTTTGTTCTCAACATCCTCAGTTTCAAACTTTCCTTCCGCCATTCCTTTCCCTGTCTGGGTTTCTCTTTCCCTCTCTCCTTCTATCGCCTCATCTTCCTCCTTTTCTTTACTCCAAAAGGCCTTGGCCAGAGTTCCATGTTGGAACGCTGTGAATAACCTCCTCGTCTCCCCTTCTGTTCTCCTCCTCTCCTTTCCTCTCTCTCCAGTCCATTTCTCCTCATCTTCCCTTGCCTCGCTCTCTTCCTCGCCTCCCTCTCCCTCTCTCTTGTCTTGGGACAGGGCCCTGGCCAGCCTGCGGAACTTCCAATTTCTCCAGGAGGGGGAGAGGAAGGGAGAGGGGGCCCGTGGGACAACCAGTCCTCCCACCAGCAGGGGGGGCTCACCTTCGCAGCACGTGCACTTGTTCAACTGGAAGGGGAAGATGATGTCTTTGTCGTTGCCGCAGAACTCACACACAAAGCCCTTGGCCTGACACAGCTGTGGGAGACAAAGACAAGGAAAGAGGGGAAATTGAGACATTGAGGGCAAGAGCCAAACACTGAGAATAAAACGTTTTCTTTTTTTACTTTGAAAATGTCATGTTAGAACACCCACAAGTCCACTGGAACACACAGCGCAAACAGTCATTTGACACAAACAGTACTAGAGCCATCTTATAGAATGACAACTTCAGAATGTTAGTTCACATTCACACTGGATTGGTGAAGACCAATCATGCTACTCATAAATATGTTATTGTATTTAACTGGGATAGAGTAGAAAGACAATTCAAAATGTACATCCCCATATCAAAATCAACAATGTATCTCTATTAGCGTATCTCAGAGTTAACTACAGTGACAACAGGAGTATCTGGTTTATGATAAGCATTCTTACCACACAGCCAGACACGTGCGCGGAACCCAATTTCAGAAGCTCTCGTAGCCGGGGGGCCAGCTCTCCGTTGCGCACAGCGTTGAGGTCGCTGAGGGAGAACAGGTGCAGGTCCTCAGTCAGGTGACCAGGGAGGCTGTCGAACTGGTCCAGCACGCTGTGGGGCCAAACGCAGGGACACATGTCAGGGGAACTCATACCAACAATACCATCCATAGCTGAAATACTTTACCTGCCAGTGCAGACAGTCATCTCAGAGGAGTAGCACAGGAATACTATGAGAAGACATGTCAATGGAATGGACCGTCTCATACCAATAATACCAGTTATTGCAGGACACGCACAACTACTTTAATAACTTTTTTAATTGGCAAGATAAACAGACTTAGGGATGACATGCCAGCAACAAACACTGACATGACACATCCAAGTATATCTGACCAAATTATGAAAGACAAGAATTGTACTTTTGAATTCCGTAAAGTCAGTGTGGAAGAGGTAAAACAAAGTATTGTTGTCTATCAACAACGACAAGCCACCGGGGTCTGACAATCTGGATGGAAAATTACTGAGGATAGAGGATGATATTGCTACTGCTATTTCACATATCTTCAATTTAAGCTTACTACAAAGTGTGTGCCCTCAGGCCTGGAGGGAAGCAAATGTCATTCCTGTATCTAAGAATAGTAAAGGCGGTAAATAGTTACCGGCTCAAATAACCAACCAATCAGCCTGTTACCAACCCTTAGTTGTGGAGTAGGGGTCTGAGGGCACACAGTGTGTTGTGAAATCTGTGAATGTATTGTAACGTTTTTAAAATGGTATAAACTGCCTTCATTTTGCTAGACCCCAGGAATGCTAATGGCGATCCATAATAAATACAAATACAACTTACTCTCTAGCTAGTCGGCAGGTCTTGAAGAGGTTTTTCATGTGGAATAGTTGGACCCTCAAAACCTGAAGAATATTAGGAAAATGTACTTAGTTCACAGAATGCATTTCAAACTCATAACCATAACGCATTTTCCTTCTAGTACAGGTGAGTTACAGTAAACTGTGGTAAAGTAACTAACCAAACCTAAAATAAGATAAGCATTAAACTAACCAGCATTAAACTAACCAGGTAAGTATAACAAAATCAAGTCCTCTCACCCGGACAGTCTCCAGGGCTTTGTTCTTCTTGTAGAGTCCACTGTTGATGTCGTTGGGGTTGAACAGGGGGTCTCCTGATATCTTGCCCAGCAGGTCCCGGGCAAAGTTGCTGACATAGTACTTGCTGAAGTCCCACTTCCTCAGCACACGGCCCGGCACCACCGCCTGGGCGTTCTCATGGCAACACTGGCAGAAGTAGCGGCCCAGGTACTCACAGTAGCGCATTCGCTTGATGTAGTCTGTCCGGTGGGGGGGTTAAGAGTTTCAATGTGAGTGAAGAAGGGGGGCGGGGGTTGACACAAAATGGCCACTGTGGGATAGGGATAACATGGGTGGTTGTGCTATGGCAGCGGGTATCTTCAATGTGGTTTGTACCTGGGTCTATGCGAGTACCGCAGCCTGCACAGCGGTAGTTTTGCTTGGCCACGACAATCTTCCTCCTGATAGAGAAAAAATGGGAGGGAGGCGGGTTAGTGAGAGACAGGCAGAAAGCAACAAAAAGACAGAACTAGAGACAAACTGACAGAGGCTGCGCGCGAGAGACGCAGAGGCTGCGCGCGAGAGACGCAGAGGCTGCGCGCGAGAGAGAAAGCGACAGCGCGAGAGAGAAAGCGACAGCGCGAGAGAGAAAGCGACAGCGAGAGAGAGAAAGCGACAGCGAGAGAGAGAAAGCGACAGCGAGAGAGAAAGCGACAGCGAGAGAGAAAGCGACAGCGAGAGAGAGAAAGCGACAGCGAGAGAGAGAAAGCGACAGCGAGAGAGAAAGCGACAGCGAGAGAGAAAGCGACAGCGAGAGAGAGAAAGCGACAGCGAGAGAGAGAAAGCGACAGCGAGAGAGAAAGCGACAGCGAGAGAGAAAGCGACAGCGAGAGAGAGAAAGCGACAGCGAGAGAGAGAAAGCGACAGCGAGAAAAAGGGGAAGGCAAACAGAATAGTGTGAAGTCAGGAACTAAGTTTGTGACCCGTGTGTGTGCGTGTTAAGGACTCACTTGTGCGCGGGGTGAATGTTGAAGATGATCTGGGGTCGCGGGGGGGCCCACTCCAGGTTCCCTCTCACTCGGATCCTCAGCTTGTAGATGTCAGCATGCTCCCCGTCGTCAGGAGAGATGGGCAGGGAGTCAGGGATGGGCAGGAGCTGAGGGGTAGCAGGATACAGCTCAGTTTGTGTGAGTCTATTTGTGTGTGTGTGTGTGTGTGTGTGTGTGTGTGTGTGTGTGTGTGTGTGTGTGTGTGTGTGTGTGTGTGTGTGTGTGTGTGTGTGTGTGTGTGTGTGTGTGTGTGTGTGTGTGTGTGTGTGTGTGTGTGTGTGTGTGTGTACCTTCTGTGGTGCGTCTTGCTCTGGGACCAGCCAGTCGAGCTCCGAGGCTGCAGGGAGCTGCATGCCCTCAAACTGCCTGAGCAGGCCCATGGCCACCGACTCAGCAGAGTTAGACTGGAGGAACGGCGGAGAACTGAGAGAGACAGATTGATGGTAGGAATAGAGAACAAGCGTACACCAAACAGTTTAATTTTAACAATAGCCACACTATCGCAAACAGTTTAATTTTAACTACCGCAAACAATAAAAGCATCTGCCTCTGATTTCAAAAGGTTGCAATTTCAAATCCAGCAATAGAAAGACAAACATTTTGACTATATTAGCCCACACACACAGCTACAAGGACGCACTTCCATACTCGGTTTAGGACCGCATATTGGAGCTGATCGAGACCCCAACTGATGTATAAAACAATCTTTCAATTATCTACAAGCACCATGAAACATGTAACACAATAAAATAATTTGTCTTGGTGAAAATCCGTTTTTAGGAGCAAACGTTTTCCATGTGGTTTCTTCCTTCACAAACTCTTGAATATTTGGTCAAATTATTAATTTTGTGTATGGTTTCCTAGAAAACAAGGGTGGCTCAACTTACCCCACTCTCCCCTACCAGGAGTCGGCAACCTTTTTCATGTGAAGTGGCAATTTATAATTTATCCTACCATTTCTACATGCCAGTTATGATTTTCATATTTGCATTACAACTAATTGTGCCCATAGATTATACACCTTTGGAGATCTTAGACAAGACTTATCCTATCAGAGGGCAAGTTGGTGCGTGCTCTTAAATTGTTTATACCTGTCAAATCCTCTCAAATCTCCACAAGTGCATATGGCAAAGGATCTAGAGGTCGATTTGGCATTGGGCCAACACCTTTGAGGCTAGAAGGGAGGAAGTCGTTCTTACATAGACTCTGATCTGAGGAAAGAGCGGCCACTGGATGTCACACCGCGCTTTATGTCTGCATCTGAGAGAGAGGAGAGAGGAGAGAGAGAAGAGAGAGAGAGAGAAAGAGAGAGAGAGAAAGAAAGAGAGATAAAGGAACCTCAACATAACAGCAGGACATATGCCCAGGCCGTGAGCAGAGCAACAGGCCCAACCCCTACTATTTCACCCACCCAAGCCACATCCTGCAACCTAAGAGGTATGTATCAGATGCCCAACATGCTCTGCTCACACCTACTGTGATGGTCCGGGGCATAAACCACACAAAAACAACACTAGACACTATGGAATACAAAGCTTTTACTATCTCATCCTGGAATATACAAGGTCTGAGGTCTAAAGAGCAGGAACTCAAGACTTCAAAGAAACTGAAAATACAGACATTGTCATCCTACAAGAAACATGGTATAAAGGAGACGGCCCCACTGGTTGCCCTCTAGGTTACAGAGAACTGGTAGTCCCCATCCACCAAACTACCAGGTGTGAAACAGGGAAGAGACTCAGGGGGAATGCTGATTTGGTATAGAGCAGACCTAACCTACTCCATTAAAATTAATCAAAACAGTAACATTTTACATCTGCCTAGACATGAATAAGGAAATTATCTCAGAAAAACAAACGCCATTGTAAATGCAACCTATATTTGTGTTGATTTATTTTCCCTTTTGTACTTTAACTATTTGCACATCATTACAACACTGTATATAGACAATTACATTTGACATGTTTTTATTCTTTTGGAACTTTTGTGAGTGTTAATGTTAACAGTGGGAAAAAAAAAAATTCACTTTTGTTTATTAATCTCATTACAAAACTTGCTTTGGCAATGTAAACATATGTTATCCCCATGCCATTAGAGCCTCATAAATTTTGAGAGTGAGAGAAAGAGAGAGAGATCGAGATTAGGCTCAGTGCTTTAAAAAGCACAACTATCAAACTAGCATCATCTGGGGGGGGGGGGGGGGCATCAAATTCAGACAATCCCAAAGAAAAATCACGGCCTTTATATGCCAAAGGACTGATCTATTAACCCGTTAGTTCGCTGCAAATTCAACAAGTGTCCTTTGTCTTATAAAAGCCTACCACGCCGCAGTATTTCTCACCAGTGCTGGAATTATCTTATCATTTATTGATAGCTACGCCCTTATAGAACACAGCTAATACGATTAGGTGGCAGTCATTTTGTTTGTAGTCCATTGTAAAGGCTCTTAACTCTAGTCTTGCACGTGTAATATCTGATGTTTATTTTAAAAAGGAGATATATGTAATATAGTTGCATTGTCATTTCAGAAAACGTCAATAGATCTACAGTAATAGCGCAATGATAGTGTTTCACAATACCCCCCCCCCCAAAAAAAATTGGGCCCACACAAAAAAATACTTTAGGTAATGAGGCAGATGATGTTGTTCCTTTCACCTTTTTATTTTAAATGAAGTTTATCGTAGTTCTCCAGAACAGTTGAGCCAGTCACGTGTTTGTTTGTATATAGCACAACGGGAGAAAGCGGGAGCTGGTGAGTTCAGCAGTGTATTTGGTTAATGAAACCTGGATTAGAGCCCAACCCTCCAAACCCATTGCTCCCTGGCCTCCTTAGCCCTTTCCTCCCCCCGCCAGACCAGATACCTGAGAAGAGGGAGGCGCGCGACAGGGAGAGGCCGCTCCTAGACGGCGTCATCAGGGACTGGCCCTCACAGCCATCTGAGAGACATAGATTACACTCAGCAACCAGCCCCACATATATACTATACACTACTACACACCACCACATATACACTATACACACCACCACATATACACACCACCACATATACACTACTACACACCACCACATATACACTACTACACACCACCACCACATATACACTACTACACACCACCACCACATATACACTACTACACACCACCACCACATATACACTACTACACACCACCACCACATATACACTACTACACACCACCACCACATATACACTACTACACACCACCACATATAGACTATAAACTACTACACACCACCACATATAGACTATAAACTACTACACACCACCACACGTACACTACTACACACCACCACATATACACTACTACACACCACCACACGTACACTACTACACACCACCACATATACACTACACACCACCACATATACACTACACACCACCACATATATACTATACACTACTACACACCACCACACGTACACTACTACACACCACCACACGTACAGTACTACACACCACCACACGTACACTACTACACACCACCACACGTACACTACTACACACCACCACACGTACACTACTACACACCACCACACGTACACTACTACACACCACCACACGTACACTACTACACGTACACTACTACACACCACACGTACACTACTACTACACACCACATATATACTATACACTACTACAAACCACTACATATATACTATACACTACTACACCACCACATATAGACTATACACTACTACAAACCACTACATATATACTATACACTACTACAAACCACTACATATATATACACTATACACTACTACATATAGACTATACACTACTACATATAGACTATACACTACTACATATAGACTATACACTACTACATATAGACTATACACTACTACAAACCACTACATATATACTATACACCACCACATATATACTACTACACACCACCACATGTATACTATACACTACTACACACCACCACATTTATACATAACTACACACCACCACATATATACTATATATTACTACTCACCACCACATATAGACTATATACTACTACACACCACCACATAGACTATACACTACTACACACCAGCACATATATACACTACTACTCACCACCACATATAGACTATATACTACTACACACCACCACATATAGACTATACACTACTACACACCACCACATGTATACTACTACACACCACCACATATATACTATACACTACTACACACCACCACATATATACTATACACAACTACACACCACCACATATATACTACTACACACCACCACATGTATACTATACACTACTACATATAGACTATACACTACTACAAACCACCACATATAGACTATACACTACTACACACCACCACATAAATACATAACTACACACCAGCACATATATACTATATATTACTACTCACCACCACATATAGACTATACACTACTACACACCAGCACATATATACACTACTACTCACCACCACATATAGACTATATACTACTACACACCACCACATAGACTATACACTACTACACACCACCACATGTATACTACTACACACCACCACATATATACTATACACAACACCACATAGACTATACACAACTACACACCACCACATATAGACTATACACAACTACACACCACCACATATATACTATACACAACTACACACCACCACATATATACTACATACTACTACACACCACCACATGTATACTATACACTACTACACACCACCACATATATACTATATACTACTACACACCACCACATATATACTATACACAACTACACACCACCACATATATACTATACACAACTACACACCACCACATATATACTATACACTACTACACACCACATATATACTATACACTACTACACACCACATATATACTATACACTACTACACACCACATATATACTATACACTACTACACACCACCACATGTATACTACTACACACCACCACATATATACTATACACAACTACACACCACCACATATAGACTATACACAACTACACACCACCACATATAGACTATACACAACTACACACCACCACATATATACTATATACTACTACACACCACCACATATATACTATACACTACTACACACCACCACATGTATACTACTACACACCACCACATATAGACTATACACTACTACACACCACCACATGTATACTACTACACATCACCACATATAGACTATACACAACTACACACCACCACATGTATACTACTACACACCACCACATATATACTATACACTACTACACACCACCACATGTATACTACTACACACCACCACATATAGACTATACACTACTACACACCACCACATATAGACTATACACTACTACACACCACCACATATATACTACATACTACTACACACCACCACATGTATACTACACACCACCACATGTATACTACATACTACTACACACCACCACATATATATACTACATACTACTACACACCACCACATGTATACTACTATACACTACTACATATAGACTATACACTACTACACACCACCACATATATACTATACACTACTACAAACCACTACATATATACTATACACTACTACACACCACCACATTTGGGGCGGCAGCGTAGCCTAGTGGTTAGAGCGTTGGACTAGTAACCGGAAGGTTGCAAGTTCAAATCCCCGAGCTGACAAGGTACAAATCTGTCGTTCTGCCCCTGAACAGGCAGTTAACCCACTGTTCCTAGGCCGTCATTGAAAATAAGAATTTGTTCTTAACTGACTTGCCTAGTTAAATAAAGGTTAAAAAAAAAAAAAAAAAACATATAGACTATACACTACTACACACCACCACATATATACTATATACTACTACACACCACCAGCCCCACATATACACTACCGTTCAAGTTTGGGGTCACTTAGAAATGTCCTTGTTTGAAAAGAAAAGCCTGTGTAGATATTCCAAATCTGTTTCTTTTTTAATCATCCGTTTCCAGTTACAATAGTCATTTATAACATTAACAATGTCTACACTGTGTTTCTGATCAATTTTGTGTTATTTTAATGGACAATTTTGTTTAGCTTTTCTTTAAAAAAAAAAAGGAAATTTCAGTGACGCAAACTTTTGAATGATAGTGTATTTTAATAGCACACACACCACTACCTATATACTACTACACACCCCCACATATACCCTATAACCTACTACATACCCCCACATATATACTATATCCTATACACTACCCACAAGGTAGTACTTTCTATACCCCTCACACAGATAAAGGACATGGGAACACACACTAAAGCCCACCCAACCATGCCGATAGTCAGCACAGCAATGTTAGGTAAAACGTGTATTAAAATGTTAGCCCACAAACCCAATAGTTAAGACTGGTATCTTAGCAGCTGGATCCACAGAACTTAACACATCCTCTACTCTTTTTATTCAAATAAGTCTGTGCATGTAGGTTAAAAACACCCACCCCTTTTCGGGGAAGCCACAGTTTTGACTACCAGTTTGTGCCAATTAACCTTACATGAACCTGCCTTCAATGCTTTTATATGCTCTTATCATTGATAATAAAAGATTTATAACTTTTACAAAACACACACACACCAATCTATCTTTCCCTAACAGTCCAGAGAGCAATGTTAACGACTGCCAGTAAAAATGTGACAGGGCGATGAGGTCGTGAATGATATGAGACACAGGGCGATGAGGTCGTGAATGATATGAGACACAGGGCGATGAGGTCTTGAATGATATGAGATAGTAACAGAAATGCATGCATTTAATGTCTTCCCCTCCCTCGCTCTACCTTTCAGCTCGCACTCCTCCACCTCCTCGGCCGAGCCAGAGTTGGACAGGTGAAAGGAATCCTGGGAGCTCCTGCGGGAGCATCCACTGTCTGTTGAATGGAACACTGAAAGGCGGGGGGAAAGAGAGCCAGATGGTTAAAACAAATACCAGCAAAATGATGACATGGGGACTAAGCCCAAAATGGAGGAGTTGTATGGGTGCCAGAATATGTGAGCGAAGATGAGCAGTTGGAAATCCCGGTGCTTACGCACAGCTCCAACCGCTCCGCTAAAAAACGCTCCGTGCTCACTGAGGAGAATTTTTATTTTTTTAAATAACTGCTGCTCCAAATTCACTCCATTCACTAAAAATCACAATTTAACCAACACCCGTCTATTTTTGTGACTACCTGAACCTATCATTTCATTTGATAAGTATTGAAACCAAACGATATGGATTTGAATGAAAAGTATTTGAATAAGCCTAAGAAGGAAAGAAAATGAATTTCAGCTATATTATTTCAAGGCTATAGCCTAGAAAGAAATACAATGTGAAGTATTTGCGAGTGCCACACAATAGGCTGTTAGGGACATAAAGTGCTCAGCATTTAAACAACATTTCATTGTATTAAATCAGTCTATACATTAGTCCATACATTTTGCGTGTACAGCGCATTTGGAAAGTATACAGACCCCTTGACTTTTTCCACATTTTGTGACGTTACAGCCTTATTCGAAAATGGATTCAATAGTTTTTTCCCCCTCATCAATTTACATACAATACCGCATTATGACAAAGCAAAAACAGGTTTAATTTTTTTGTGCACATTTATTTAAAAAAATTTTTTTTTAACATTTACATAAGTATTCAGACCCTTTACTCAGTACTTTGTTGAAGCGCATTTGGCAGCGATTACAGCCTCGAGTCTTCTTGGGTATGACGCTACAAGCTTGGTACACCTGTATTTGGAGAGTTTCTCCCATTCTTATCTGCAGAGCCTCTCAAGCTCTGTCAGGTTGGATTGGGAGCATCGCTGCACAGCTATTTTCAAGTCTCTCCAGAGATATTTGATCAGGTTCAAGTCCGGGCTCTGGCCGGGCCACTCAAGGGCATTGAGACTTGTCCCGAACCCACTCTTGCGTTGTCTTGGCTGTGTGCTTAGGGTCGTTGTCCTGTTGGAAGGTGAACCTTCGCCCCCAGTCTGAGGTCCTGAGCAGGTTTTCATCAAGGATCTCTCTGTACTTTGTTCCGTTCAGCTTTCCCTCAATCCTGACTAGTCTCCCAGTCCCTACCGCTCAAAAACAGCCCCACATCATATAATGCTGCCACCACCATGCTTCATCGTAGGGATGGTGCCAGGTTTCCTTCAGACGTGACGCTTGGCATTCAGGCCTAAAAGCACAATCTTGGTTTCATCAGACCAGAGAATCATGTTTCTCAAGGCCTGAGAGTCCTTTAGGTTCCTTTTGGCAAACTCCAAGTGGGCTGTCATGTGCCTTTTACTAAGGAGTAGCTTCTGTCTGGCCACTCTACCACAAAGGCCTGATTGGTGGAGTGCTGCAGAGATGGTTGTCCTTCTGGAAGGTTCTCCCATCTCCATAGAGGAACTCTGGAGCTCTGTCAGAGTGATCATCAGGTTCTTGGTCATCTCCCTGACCAAGACACTTCTCCCTTGATGGCGCAGTTTGGCCGGTAGGCCAGGTCTAGGAAGACTCTTGGTGGTTCCAAACTTTATCCATTTAAGAATTATGGAGGCCACTGTGTTCTTGGGGACCTTCAATGCTGTAGAAATGTTTTGGTACCCTTCCCCAGATCTGGGCTTCGACACAATCCTATCTCGGAGCTCTACGGACAATTCCTTTGACCTCATGTCTTGGTTTTTGCTCTGACATGCACTGTCAACTGTGGGAACTTATATAGACAGGTGTGTGCCTTTACAAATAACGTCCAATCAGTTGAATTTACCAGAGGTGGACTAAAATCAAGTTGTAGAAACATCAAGTATGATCAATAGAAACAGGATGCACCTGAGTCTCATAGCAAAGGATCTAAAAACTTATGCAAATATGGTATGTTATGTATTTTTTATACTTTTGTAATTATGGGGTATTGTGTGTGTAGATTGATGAGGACAAAATTGTATTTCATCCATTTTAGAATAAGGCTGTAACGTAACAAAATATGGAAAAAGTCAAGAGGTCTGAAAACTTTCCAAATGCACTGTAGGCTGTGACTTAGAAATACAAATTATATTTTTGTACAAGTAGGCCTAAAAGGTTTTTAGGCAAAATAACCCAATCAAAATGGAAAGCTCCTTGAACTTGGTAATATGCCATGCCTAATGGGACAAAATCAATTATGGCCTATTGCATAGATAATATAACAAAAAGTTTAAGAGATCTGATTTATAGTTTATAAATACGTTGCTACAATGACACACTTCATTCCTGTCTGATAGCATGTGCATGTAGGAAGTACACCATCCTGCTTTCAGGATACATGTATTTTCAGAATCCACAATGGCTCTTTAGTTGTGGACACATCACCGCACTCCATCTCTTGCTCTGTTTTTTTATCAGTTTCTTTATGAAAATATTTAGTGAACTCCATGACAGTAACTAAAGCAAAGGGCTATAGCAGCACACAAGTGGATTACAAATGCATTCGTTTCTAAATTCCCGCGAGAGAGTACCGGTTAATAATGTGATTGGATGTTAATTATTTGACTAGGCTAGCTGTATTTGACATTGTGTTGTTATTTTGCTGAACACTAGATGGTTTCCATTTGATTTTTGGCAGTGAAACGAGGCTACTCAGGCGAGAGAGAAAAACATCACCCAAATGTATAGCCCCCGTTGGAAAATCTAAATGGACTGTTTGAAAATGTGAATCACATTTGTGCATACTCCCGACTGCATACCCATACCCCAGTTTGTGGAATAGCCATCCTAGAGCACAATGGGGAGAGGGAGTGAGAGTGGCTCGATCAAACAGCAGCAGACAGCAAAACAGGGACAGGCAGATACTTTCATAGCAGGAATCAACATAATGCATAGGCTATTAACTGTTGACCAAATTAAATGGTTCTAGAACAATCTACAGGAACGTTGTGTAGGGGGAAGAAAGAAAAGAAGAAAAAAAAATCACTGAAAATTACAGACTTAAGCAAAATGCTTCAGTAAGAGAAAGGTGTGGGTAATTTTCAGTTCATCGTCCCAGCTCTAGTGGGTGTGTGTGTGTGTACGTCTGGCCCATGTGTAAGCTCTTACAGCGCTGTGAGGGCGGCAGGCGGGTCCGCTGGATCTGGTGTCTACGTAGCCGGATCTTCTGTTTGAGCTGCTGGATCTCTGAGTCACTGTCGTCACCCTCCTCCTCGTCCTCCACCACCACCCGCCGCCGCAGGTTGCACTTCATCAGCTCGATGGCGGCGATCAGAGACTCCGAGATGCTGAAGTGGGCGTTCTCCTGTAATGAGATGCAGATGGCCGGAGGAGAGTGAGACCTTGTTGTAACACTTTCAGTATGGACGCTCCCTTCTGCCCTAACTTCAAGTTATGACTGCTTTAACACAGTTGGGGAGGTGCACATAAAAATAAAAAATAAAAAATATTTAACCTTTATTTATACAGATTTTTCTCATTGAGATAACATCTCTTTTCCAAGAGAGACCTGATCCAATAGCAGCAGGGGGGGAACAACGTTTTAGACAAAACAACTTACGTACACTAACATTAAACAAAACTATAAACACACATACAGTACAACAATTACATATTACGTTAAAAACACAAACATCTTGACTAAAAACAGCTGGCCTAAAAACAATTTCACTCTTCTATGATATATACATCGATCAAGTGTTTAAACTCCACCAACAAAACTAGATCATCAAATGTTTAAATGTTCAGGAGAGAATTCCAGCACCACGGAGCTAAGTAACTAAAACTATTTCTACCATGACCTGTTCTAATTTTTGGTACTGTTAGAAGCAAATCAGAATGGGACCATATTTGATATCTATTTACCGACCTGATTAAAGAACAGCGAAAAAATCAAGTGGTCTCAGGGTAGTGGTTGAAACCTGTGTATAATATATATATATATGTATATTACTGGAGGTTTTAGATTTTAGTGATGTTATATATATATATATATAAATAACATCACTAAAATCTAAAACCTCCAGTAATATACATCGTACCAGCTCCTTTCTGGCCTCCAAAGAAAAACAAGCCTTATGCCGGAAATAAAAAACCTTTTCTCAGCTTGAGCTTCCTTATCAAGTTCTCTACATGAACAGTGAAGCTCAGCTTATCATCAACCCACACACCCAAATATTTGTACACTTTGACTTGCTCTATAGTATGTCCAGCCAATGTAGCAATGACATGATTAGTAACATACCATGAAAATACCATACATTTTGTTTTACCCGAATTTAGAACCAGCTTTAAATCATACAGATTCTGTTGTATGATGTTAAATGCTCTTCGAGCATTTCTAAAAGCTAAAGAAACTACTACCACTTGAATAAAGAACACTATCATCTGCATAAAAATGAACATCCGTTGTTAACAAAATCCCCAATGTTGTTGATATACAAAATGAACAACTTAAGAGACCATAAGGACATTATATTTTGCTATAATAGCTCAATTTATCAGTCTAATTGTTTTGTTGTTGACATGTGTAAAGGGGTCATCTGTTAAACATGAAGTAAAATCGGATTAGATCATTTATTTCATCAAAGAAACTATCCTCCTTACCAACCAGTGCCTTATTTTTCGACCATGTTGCTTATCTTATCAGACAAGTTTAGCAGCGGAAGCAGGTTATAACGTTGTCCCTATTCTGTAACCCTCTGTCTTAAGTGTGGACTAATACATCGCCTTTAAAAGGAGTGTTCTAGGGTGAGCAATTAAATGTGTGGGGAGGAGTGTACGAATGAAGACTTCGGGAGAATTGGAACGTTTGAACGTTAGATTTCTAATCACTCAGAGGTCAAGGGTCAGAAGCGGGTTTATGAACCCTCCCCAAGGCTCACCTTCTCCAGGTCAGCGCAGCTGCCGAAGTCCTGCTCTGACAGGTAACTGATGAGGCTCTGTCCCTCCAAAGGCTTCCGGAACATGCAGTCTGGAACACTGCTGTACTGGGAGCCGTCTGCGTAGACCACACACACACACACACACACAGCAAGACACACACAGACAAAGAGAGAGAGACACACAAGCCACACTCTATTTAAACTTGAAGGTGCTGGCGTAAGACCCCTCCTTGCCTTATTCCACATGTGTTGTGTTCAGGCTGTTGTGTTACAGCCTGAATCACCCAGGTGAAAACTGTTTGTTTTTTTATGTTTGCAAATATATTGAAAATAAAATACAGAAATCTTTAATTTACATAAGTATTCACACCTGAGTCAATACTTTGTAGAAAACACCTTTTGGTACTGATTACAGCTGTGAGTCTTTCTGGGTAAGTCTCTAAGAGCTTTCCACACCTGGATTACACAATATTTGCACTATTTTTTTTTTTTATTCTTGATTTTTTTTTTTACACTTTTTTTTTTTTATTCTTTTATTCTTGTTGATCATTGCTTGACAGCCATTTGCAAATCTTGCCATAGATTTTCATGCCGATTTAAGTCAAAACTGAAACTCGGCCACTCAGCAACAATCAATGTCATCTTGGTAAGCAACTCCAGTGCATATTTGACCTTGTGTTTTAGCTTATTGTCCTGCTGAAAGGTGAATTCGTCTCCCAGTGTCTGTTGGACAGCAGACAACCAGTTTCTCCTCTAGGATTTTCGCTGTGCTGAGCTCTATTCCGTTTATTTTCATTCAACAAAAAAATATCTCCCTAGTCCTTGACAAGTGTAACTTGATGCCAAGATGCCATCTCAAGATGCCATCTATTTTGTGAAGTGCACCAGTCCCTCCTGCAGCAAAGCACCCCCACAACATGATGCTGCCACCCCCATGCTTCACGTTTGGAATGGTGTTCTTCGACTTGCAAGCCTCCCCCTTTTTCCTCCAAACATAACGATGGTCATTATGGCCAAACAGTTCTATTTTTGTTTCATCAGACCAGAGGACATTTCTCCAAAAAGTACAATCGTTGTCCCCATGTGCAGTTGCAAATCGTAGTCTGGCATTTTTCTGGTGGTTTTGGAGCAGTGGCTTCTTCCTTGCTGAGCGGCCTTTCAGGTTATGTCGATATAGGACTCGTTTTACTGTGGATAAAGATACTTTTGTACCTGTATCCTCCAGCATCTTCACAAGGTCCTTTGCTGTTGTTCTGGGACTGATTTGCACTTTTCGCACCAAAGTACGTTCATCTCTAGGAGACAGAACTTGTCTCCTTTCTGAGCGTTATGACGGCTGCGTGGTCCCACGGTGTTTATACTTGCGTACTATTGTTTGTACAGACGATTGTGGTACCTTCAGGCGTTTGGAAATTGCTCCCAAGGATGAACCAGACTTGTGGAGGTCTACAATTGTTTTTCTGAAGTCTTGGCTGATTTCTTTTGATTTTCCCATGATGTCAAGCAAAGAGGCACTACGTTTGAAGGTAGGCCCTGAAATACATCCATAGGTCCACCTCCAATTGACTCAAATGATGTCAATTAGCCGATCAGAAGCTTCTAAAGCCATGACATCATTTTCTGGAATTTTCCAAGCTGTTTAAAGGCACAGTCAACTTAGTGTATGTAAACTTCTGACACACTGGAATTGTGATACAGTGAATTGTAAGTGAAATAATCTGTCTGTAAACAATTGTTGAAAAAATGACTTGTGTCATGCACAAAGTAGATGTCCTAACCGACTTGTCTTAACTATAGTTTGTTAACAAGAAATTTGTGGAGTGGTTGAAAAATGAGTTTTAATGACTCCAACCTAAGTGTGTGTAAACTTCTGACTTCAACTGTAGGTAGTTATGATGTTTGAACCAGTCTACTCACTAGACAGCTAGGTAGTTATGTTTGAACCAGTCTACTCACTAGACAGCTAGGTAGTTATGTTTGAACCAGTCTACTCACTAGACAGCTAGGTAGTTATGTTTGAACCAGTCTACTCACTAGACAGCTAGGTAGTTATAATGTTTGAACCAGTCTACTCACTAGACAGATTGGTTCAAACATAACTACCTATCTGTCTAGTGAGTAGACTGGTTCAAACATAACTACCTGTCTACTCACTAGACAGATAGGTAGTTATGTTTGAACCAGGCTACTCACTAGACAGATAGGTAGTTATGATGTTTGAACCAGTCTACTCACTAGACAGCTAGGTAGTTATGATGTTTGAACCAGTCTACTCACTAGACAGATAGGTAGTTATAATGTTTGAACCAGGCTACTCACTAGACAGATAGGTAGTTATAGTGTTTGAACCAGTCTACTCACTAGACAGCTAGGTAGTTATAGTGTTTGAACCAGTCTACTCACTAGACAGATAGGTAGTTATAATGTTTGAACCAGGCTACTCACTAGACAGCTAGGTAGTTATAGTGTTTGAACCAGTCTACTCACTAGACAGATAGGTAGTTATAGTGTTTGAACCAGTCTACTCACTAGACAGCTAGGTAGTTATAGTGTTTGAACCAGTCTACTCACTAGACAGCTAGGTAGTTATAATGTTTGAACCAGTCTACTCACTAGACAGATAGGTAGTTATAATGTTTGAACCAGTCTACTCACTAGACAGCTAGGTAGTTATAATGTTTGAACCAGTCTACTCACTAGACAGCTAGGTAGTTATAGTGTTTGAACCAGTCTACTCACTAGACAGCTAGGTAGTTATAGTGTTTGAACCAGTCTACTCACTAGACAGATAGGTAGTTATGTTTGAACCAGTCTACTCACTAGACAGCTAGGTAGTTATAGTGTTTGAACCAGTCTACTCACTAGACAGATAGGTAGTTATGTTTGAACCAGTCTACTCACTAGACTCCATATAGAGGGAACTGGGTGTACTGGCATCACTGCTGCCGAGGGAGAAAGGGCTGTAGTCCTCCAAACGACAGTCCTCCGCAACCAGGGATTCTGACACACAGAACACACAGCTGACGTTAGATTGACCACAGAAAGGACGTTAGATTAGTGTCCTATCATCAAGTGCCAACATATAGCCTGTTTACCTGACTGGTTCTGTATTCAACATGTGTTAAATTTAGCTAAGAGACTGGTAAACTGATCGATTGTGTCAGTAAATAGGGATTTCAACTTGACCTTCCAGTTTGAGACATGCTCATTTAGACACCCACAAAGGATATATCGAAAGTAAATGTATCGAAACGTCAATGTTTTGTTGTCAGCTAGGTAAATGACATCACAGGGTAATAAATCTATCAAATAACAAGTCTTAAACATTGACATTTCCGTGCATGTGGTGTACTCTCTGTAAATCCAGGGCAAATAGTGATGATACACTTTTGTACAATACATTTTTTTGACAGCAATTCTGGCCAAATTCTTAACTAATAAATGTCAGTTGTAAACAATTGATAGTAAAATGATGATGCATTCCATGAATGACCAAAAAAAACATCAAAACATCACAATGTAATAAAAGTAAGGTGCATTTAAACACCAACCAACACAATGAACGAATGTGGCAAGCTGTTTCGGCCTAGCGTCTTGATCTTAGTTTGACCAAAACAACCACCAAAACAGCAACCAAGAAAACAACTGCACAAATGAAGAACCAGGCGCAAGGCCAGATGAGAGGGGAAGAAGGAAAAATAGCATGCGGAGTTGCAGGGAAAGGGAGAGAGGAAGAGGAAGTGATGGAGCGCAGAAGAACTGCACTGCCAACCTGCTACAGGATCCTCTATTATAACGCTGATTTTCCTGTGGCCCCCTCCTTCACGCAGACAGACAGACAACAAGGAAGAGAGACAGGGAGAGAGAGAAAAGATTACCACAAAGCAGAGAGAGAGAGAGAGAAGCTCATCTCTTGGCAGTAGTACCTGTAGATAAAACAAAATCTACAGTAATAAAATGATCACCGACGTCAACCCAAAGTCTCTTAGAGCATTCACAGTCAGCCCCCTGACGGCCCTATCAGATCACAGTCAGCTCTCGGATTCTCCAATTACATTGGATGAGCTACAGGACCAAATACAAACCTTTCAAAAGGCCTGTGGTGCTGATGGTAAAACTAAACTAAATTATAAGATATACAGACCACAAATTCAAATTGGCTATAATTAAAACTCTTCAACATTACCCTCAGCTCTGGCATCTTGCCAAATATTTGGAACCAAGGCCTGATCACCCCAATCCACAAAAGTAGACTCAAATTTGACCCCAATAATTACTGTGTAATATGCACCAGCAGCAATCAAGAGAAATAAATACTCTGCAGTATCATCAACAGCAGACTCCACATTTCCTCAGCGAAAACAATGTCCTGCGCAAATGTCAAATTGGCTTTCTATCACATACACCCTGCACACCCTTATTGACGAAATAACAAAACAAAAGCAATGTCTTCTCATGCTTTGATGATTTCAAAAAAGCTTTTGACTCATAGGGTCTGCTATACAAATTAATGGAAAGTGGTGTTGGTGGAAAAACATTATAAAATCAATGTACACAATATCAATGTACACAATGTACACAAAGAACAAGTGTACAGTTAAAATGTGCAATAAACACACAGATTTCTTTCCTCAGGGCCGTGGAATGAGGCAGGGATGCAGCTTGAGCCCCACCATCGTCAACATATATATCCATGAATTGGCGAGGGCATTAGAACAGTATGCATCACCCGGCCTCACACTGCTAGACACCGAAATCAAATGTCTACTGTTTGCAGACTACCTGGTACTTCTGTCCCCAAACAAGGAGGGCCTACAGCAGCACCTAGATATTCTGCACAGATTCTGTCAGACCTGGGCCCTGACATTAAATCTCAGTAAGACAAAAATAATGATGTTCCAAAAAGGTCCAGTAGCCAAGCCAACAAATACAATTTTAACTAGACACCATTGCCCTAGAGCACACACAAAGAACTACACCTACCTCTGCCTAAACATCAGCACCAAAAGGTAACGTCCACAAGGCTGTGAACGACCTGAGAGACAAAGACAAGGGCCTTCTATGCCATCAAAAGGAATATTAAACTCAACATAGCAATTAGGATCTGGCACAAACAAAAAAAACTTCAATCAGTTATCAAACCCATTGCCCTCAATGATTGTGAGGTCTAGGGTCCACTCACCAACCAAGAACTCACAAAATTGGACAAATACCAAATTGAGACTGCATGCAGAATTCTGCAAAAATCTATTGTGTGCAATGCAAACCCCAAACAATACATGCAGAGTAGTATAAGGACTATACTCACTAGTTATCAACATCCCCAAAAAAGCTGTTCAATTCTACAACTACCAAAAAAGAAGCAATGCCCACACATTCCACCACAAAGCCCTCACCTACAGAGATTAACCTAGAGAAGTGTCTCCTCAACCAGCTGGTTCTGGGGCTCTGTTCACAAACGGACCCCACAGAGCCCCAGAACAGAAACCCATTTAGACCCAACCAAATCATGAAAAATCAAAAAGATCCTTATTTCCCATGTGTCAAGTAATTAACAAAAAAACAGAGCAAACTAGAATGCTATTTGGCCCTAAACAGAGAGTACACAGTGGCAGAATACCTGACCACTGTGACTGACCCAAAAATAAGAAAATCTTTGACTGTGTACAGAGCCTTTGCCTATGTGCCCACTGCCCACAAAATGAGATGGAAACTGAGCTGCACTACCTAACCTCCTGCCATATGTATGAGCACAGAGACACATATTTCCCACAGATCACACAGACCCAAAGAATTTGAAAACAAATCAAACATTGATAACCTCCCATATCTGTTAGGTAGTGTGTCATCACAGCAGAAAGGTGTGTGGCCCGTTGCCGTGAGAAAAGGGCAACCAGTGGAACACAAACAACATTGTATATACCACCTATATCTTTCGGCTTATTTATTTTGCCTTTTGTACTTCAACTGCTTGCACATTGTTACAACACTGTACAAAGCCAATAATATAACATTTGAAATGTCTATTATATTCTTCAAAAACTTTTGTGAGGGTTCCCCTTGATCATTTCCAATTTCTTTATTGCCTATTCGATTTACTTTCGTAATGTAAACATATGTTCCAATGCCAATAAAGCCCGTTGAATTGAATTGAGAGGAGAGCGGTCAGCAGAGTGAAAATAGAGGACGAGGGTAAAGTAAAGTCGTTTTAGAAGCAGTGGCACTGTGGTAACTGAGCATCAGAGAGACAGGTAGTTTTAGAAGCAGTGGCACTGTGGTAACATCAGAGAGACAAGAAATGTGCAGGATGTGATCCACACCATCCAGGCATGCAGACCCTCTCTCTGCAGCATAGACATACTCTTATACAAACACTGGTCTTATACACATTCAGCTGCTGCAATGCAAACACATCGGAATTACTTTTTTTGACATTTCAATTCACACCAAAACACGCATACATAAAAGACACTTACAGGCTTGCTCTCACGCTCAGAAAACAAACCCTAGCCTCTCACCTGCTGCACACACACACACACACACACACTCACCATGTCTATGTTTGCTGTTGATCCCTGTGTCGGACATTGAGCGGACGTGCCCTCTGCTGCCCCCCCGACCCGGCTCCCTCTGACCCTCCGAGAAGGATGACCTTCGAGGTGTGGGAGGTGGGACCGAAGCCAAGGAACTCCTTCCAGGGGACTGGACCTGAATCTCACCATCTGATTCGCCGCCGCAAGGCTCGCCACCGGGGGTGGAGCTTTGGGAGTCGCGGCGATTGCCACGATGCCCCAGGTTACCGATAGCCAGATACTCGGGGCCGTCGTCGTAGTCGCCCTCGCCAGAGTCTAGGGCGTCGGAGTGGGCAGGGCATGGGGAGGCGGGCTCTGTCAGGGCGATGGAGGGGACCACCACTGAGGGACCGGGAGTGGGGCTCATGCCCCTTTCGCCATCTCCCTCGGACCTCGGACCCACGCACCCCCAGGGGGCTCCCGAGGCCCTAGCGGATGGAGTGGAGTCTAGAAGGGAAACAAGAACAGTATATCAGAGTTAGAAATATAACTATATACAGTGCCTTCGGAAAGGATTCAGACCACAGTTTGTTACGTTACAGCCTTATTCTAAAATTGATTAAATTGTTTTTACCCCCCCCCCTTCAACCTACACTATACACTATAAATGACAAAGCAAAAACTTTTATTTTTTCTGCCAATAAAAAATAAGGAAATATCACATAAGTATTTAGGCCCTTAACTCAGTACTTTGTTGAAGCACCTTTGCTACCTATTTTATCCTGGAGTATTCACTAGTATGACACTACAAGCTTGGCACACCTGTATTTGGGGACTTTCTCCCATTGTTCTCCGCAGATCCTCTCAAACTCTGTCAGGTTGGATGGAGAGCGTTGCTGCACAGCTATTTTCAGGTTTCTCCAGAGATGCTCGATCGGGTTCAAGTCCGGGCTCTGGCTGGGCCACTCAAGGACGTTCAGAGACTTGTCTTGAAGCCACTCCTGCGTTGTCTTGGCTGTGTGCTTAGGGTTGTTGTCTTGTTGGAAGGTGAACATTTGCCCCAGTCTGAGATCCTGAGCGCTCTGGAGCAGGTTTTCATCAATGATCTCTCTGTACTTTGCTCCGTTCATCTTTCCCTCGATCCTGACTAGTCTCCCAGTCCCTGCAGCTGAAAAACAGCCCCACATCATGATTCTGCCACGACCATGATCACCTTAGGGATGGTACCAGGTTTCCGTCAGAAGTTTCGCTTGGCATTCAGGCCAAAGAGTTCAATCTTGGTCTCATCAGACCAGAGAATCATGTTTCTCATGGTGTGAGAGTCCTTTAGGTGCCTTTTGGCAAACTCCAAGCGGGCTGTCATGTGCCTTCCGTCTGGCCACTCTACCATTGAGTTCGTACTTGCATTATTGTCACAGTAGACCTAAGCCTGAATGTATCCAGCAGAGATTTCTCCGTTGTCCGAGGGACACTCCGAGCTCCACCACTTAGTCGGCTCTCACCCACCATTGAACTGTGATTGGTCGCCATGAGGCGCGGCTGTACATTGCCGGAGGATTTAAGGCCTAATTTGTGGAATGCTGCAGAGATGGTTGTCCTTCTGGAGGGTTCTCCCTTCTCCACAGAGGAACTCTAGAGTTCTGTCAGAGCGACCATCGGGAACTTGGTCACCTCCCAGATCAAGGCCCTTCTCCCACTATTGCTCAGTTTGGCCGGGCAACCAGCTCTACGAAGAGTTTTGGTGGTTCCAAACTTATTCTATTTAAGAATGATGGAGGTCACTGTGTTCTTGGGGACCTTCAATGCTGCAGAAATGTTTTGGTACCCTTTCCAAATCATGTACATTCAATTGAATTTACCACTGGTGGACTCCAAATCAAGTTGTAGAAACATCTCAAGGACGATCGATGGAAACAGGATGCACCTGAGCTCAATTTAGTGTCATCGCAAAGGGTCTGAATACTTTGGTAAATAAGCTATTTGTTTTTTATTTTTAATAAATGTGCTATGGGGTATTGTGTGTAGATTGCTGAGGAAATTGTTTTACTTCATGAATTTTAGAATAAAGCTGTAACGTAACAAAATGTGGAAAAAGTCAAGGGGGTCTGAATACTTTCAGAATGCATTGTAGATACACTTATAGTAGTGGCTACATCTCTGACAAAACAAGACTTATTCAAGAGATCATAGCCCGATTCTCTATCGTGGAGTAGCAATCACAGTCTTTTCAATACATTCGATGTATATCTGCAACATTCTGAACGGTTTCGCTCTATCGAGGAAAAAAATCTAACCCATTAGAACGTTTTATTGAATCCTTCATGTTACTAATGAACCATGTATGCTTTCCCAGATCATGACTGTGTAGGTTTATTTCGCCACTACGGCCTATTTATTGCCTTACCTCCCTTATCTTACCTCGTTTGCACACAATGTATATAGATTTTTTCTATTGTGTTATTGACCGTATGTTTGTTTATTCTATGTGTGACTCTGTGTTGTTGTTTTTGTCACACTGCTTTTCTTTATCTTGGCCAGGTCGCAGTTGTAAATGAGAACTTGTTCTCAACTGGTCTACCTGGTTAAAAAAAGGTTAAATAGAAATAAATAAAAGGTTCAGGGTACAATAAAGACAATTCAGGCGTCAATGAGCTATTGTGGCCGATAGGGACTCATTGTGGCCCATAGGGACTCATTGTGGCCCATAGGGACTCATTGTGGCCCATAGGGACTCATTGTGGCCCATAGGGACTCATTGTGGCCCATAGGGACTCATTGTGGCCCATAGGGACTCATTGTGGACATTGACCTGTTGGAATGATGAAGAAATAACATTTACATTTTACACTCTTATCCACAGCGATTTACAGGAGCAATTAGGGTTAAGTGCCTTGCTCAGGGGCACGTCGGCAGATTTTTCACCTAGTCGGCTCGGACTTTCAGTTACGTGGTCTTAAACACCACGCTACCTACCGCCACAGAACGCATGTCTAGTCTAACCTCCAAACTGTTGCTCCACTATCATCTCCCCCTCTCCCCCATCCTTCTCTCTCTCCCCCCTCTCACCATCCTTCTTTCCCCCCCTCTCTCCCCCCTCTCCTCTCTCACCATCCCTCCTCTCACTACTCCCTCCTCCCCCTCTTTCTTCCCCTCCCCCTCTTTCTTCCCCCCTCACATTACCCATCTCCCCTCTCCTTCCCATCCTCACTTAAGTTGCTCTCTGAGATGGCCACTGTGTTATCCTCACCTGAGTTGATCTCTGAGATGGCCCCTGGATTATTACTGTTGGGCGTAAATCCTCCGTCTCGGTGGGGGAGGGAGCACTGGGAGGTGGTGAGCCTGTGGTTGAGCTCACCTCTGGGGGGACCCTGACCTTCCCCGGACCTCCAGCCGCCCCCCGCCCCCGGCAGAACACCCAGACTCTGACTCTTCAACAGGCCCTCCATGTACGGAGAGCACATTAGAGTGGACAGCTGGGAGAGGAAGAGAGGGGGTGGATTAGAGGAGAGAGAGGTAGTGTAAGATATGAATACAGGCACAGAAAATTAAGTATAGGGGGAAAAAAAGTTCAAGTAAAAACACGGAGAGAGAAAAAAAGGAAACAATTTCTGATTGGCAAAGCTGAGAGGTAATGGAAAAGACAAGACATAAGGAATGAGGTAGAGAGATCAGACACTGGAGAGCATATCAGGGATAGGAGCCTGAGACACCAACATACACACAGAGAGACAGCGAGAGAGAATGATTGGTGTCTGCTCAACTCTGTGTGTGTGTGTGTGTGTGTGTGTGTGTGTGTGTGTGTGTGTGTGTGTGTGTGTGTGTGTGTGTGTGTGTGTGTGTGTGTGTGTGTGTGTGTGTGTGTGTGTGTGTGTGTGTGTGTGTGTGTGTCACCTTAACTGTGTTGACAAGGGCCAGCAGACGGGGGTTGTTCTGCTCCACGGCCTCCAGACACTGGAACATGGCCGTCACATGGGGCTCACTCAGCAAAAAGGCATCCACTGAGAGAGAGAGAGGCAGGGGGAGAGAAAGAGAGACAGATGGAGAGAGAGAGAGAGAGAGAGAGGCGCAGACGGAGAGAGAGAGAGAGGCAGGGGGAGAGAGAGACAGACAGATGGAGAGAGAGAGAGACAGATGGAGAGAGAGAGAGAGAGGCGCAGACGGAGAGAGAGAGAGAGAGAGGCGCAGACGGAGAGAGAGAGAGAGGCAGACGGAGAGAGAGGCGCAGACGGAGAAAGAGAGAGAGGCGCAGACGGAGAGAGAGAGAGAGGCGCAGACGGAGAGAGAGAGAGAGGCAGGGGGAGAGAGAGAGAGAGGCAGGGGGAGAGAGAGAGAGAGGCAGGGGGAGAGAGAGAGAGAGGCAGGGGGAGAGAGAGAGAGAGGCAGGGGGAGAGAGAGAGAGAGGCAGGGGGAGAGAGAGAGAGAGGCAGGGGGAGAGAGAGAGAGAGGCAGGGGGAGAGAGAGAGAGAGGCAGGGGGAGAGAGAGAGGCAGGGGGAGAGAGAGAGAGGAGAGAAAAGGGAGAAAGTCAAGATAAGATAGGGGCAGGGTAAAAATTTGCAAATAGTATTGGTTTGGCTCACTCCCCCACCCACCCCCACTCCCCAGATTTTTGTTGGGTTCAAATGTCAAATCTGTTTTTTTCTCCCACTCTTACCGTTGTAGTACTTGCTCGTGTGTCCCTGGTGTTTGAGCAGGGGTCGGAGCTGGGCTGACAGCAGGTGGACCTGTAGGCTGTGCAGCAGCCAGCGCTCGGCCTTGTAACCCTCCCCAACACTCTGCAGCCCACTGCTCAGCACAGGCTCCAGCTTACTAAACTACAGGGCCCAGAGAGGGGAGGGAGGTGATGGTAGAGGGAAGGAGAGCGGAAGAGGGAGAAAACAGGAGTATATAGGAGAGAGTGAGGGGAAGTGATGGAATAGGAGAGTAAGGAGGAGGAAAAACAAAAGAGGGAGAATAGATGAGAGAATGAAGGGGAAAAATCAATAGAGACAGAGAGAAAACACTTGAATAAGTTATAGAACCCGTTGCCCTTTATGGTTGTGAGGTCTGGGGCCCGGCTCACCAACCAAGAATTCACTAAATGGGAGAAACACCAAAATTGAGAACGCAGAGCAGAATTAGGTCGATATCCGCTAATTATCAAAATCCAGAAAATACCTGTTAAATTTGACAACCATCTAAAAGGAAGCGATTCCCAATCCTTCCATAACAAAGCCATCACCTACAGAGAGATGAACCTGGAGAAGAGTCCCCTAAGCAAGCTGGTCCTGGGGCTCTGTTCACAAACACAAAAAAACACCCCACAGCGCCCCAGGAGAGCAACACAATTAGACCCAACCAAATCATAAGAAAACAAAAGATAATTATTTCCAAGGTGTCAAGAAATTAACAAAAAAACAGAGCAAACTAAAATGCTATTTGGCCCTAAACAGAGAGTACACACAGTGGCAGAATACCTGACCACTGACTGACCCAAACTTAAGGAAAGCTTTGACTACGTACAGACTCAGTGAGAATAGCCTTGCTATTGAGAAAGGCCGCCGTAAGCAGACCTGGCTCTCAAGAGAAGACAGGCTATGTGCCCACTGCCCACAAAATGAGGTGGAAACTGAGCTGCACTTCCTAACCTCCTGCCAAATGTCTGACCATATTAAAAGATACATATTTCCGTCAGATTCACAAAGAATTTAAAAACAAATCCTATTTTGATAAATTCCCATATCTACTGGGTGAAATACCACAGTGTGCCATCACAGCAGCAAGATTTGTGACCTGTTGCCACAAGGGCAACCAGTGAAGAACAAACACCATTGTAAATACAACCTATATTTATTTATATTCCCTTTTGTACTTTAACTATTTGCACATCATTACAACACTGTTGTACATTTGAAATGTGGAGAGAGAAACTCACATCAAAGCTCTGCTCACATAACCATTATATAAACAGGTGACCCCTCTCTCTGTGGTTGATCACGGTCTCTCCAGCTGTTTGGTATGTAACAGTAGCCTGGTCTGAGAGCTGTTTGGTATGTAACAGTAGCCTGGTCTGAGAGCTGTTTGGTATGTAACAGTAGCCTGGTCTGAGAGCTGTTTGGTATGTAACAGTAGCCTGGTCTGAGAACTGTTTGGTATGTAACAGTAGCCTGGTCTGAGAGCTGTTTGGTATGTAACAGTAGCCTGGTCTGAGAACTGTTTGGTATGTAACAGTAGCCTGATCTGAGAACTGTTTGGTATGTAACAGTAGCCTGGTCTGAGAACTGTTTGGTATGTAACAGTAGCCTGGTCTGAGAGCTGTTTGGTATGTAACAGTAGCCTGGTCTGAGAACTGTTTGGTATGTAACAGTAGCCTGGTCTGAGAACTGTTTGGTATGTAACAGTAGCCTGGTCTGAGAACTGTTTGGTATGTAACAGTAGCCTGGTCTGAGAGCTGTTTGGTATGTAACAGTAGCCTGGTCTGAGAACTGTTTGGTATGTAACAGTAGCCTGGTCTGAGAACTGTTTGGTATGTAACAGTAGCCTGGTCTGAGAGCTGTTTGGTATGTAACAGTAGCCTGGTCTGAGAGCTGTTTGGTATGTAACAGTAGCCTGGTCTGAGAGCTGTTTGGTATGTAACAGTAGCCTGGTCTGACAGCTGTTTGGTATGTAACAGTAGCCTAGTCTGACAGCTGTTTGGTATGTAACAGTAGCCTGGTCTGAGAGCTGTTTGTGCCGTCTGTAGTAATGTAAAAAGGGCTAGCTGAGATCATTAAGAGAGCAGCAGAGGTTGACAAGGTTGTTGATGAAGTATGACCCTAGTAAGAAAGTTAGTGTGAAAGTGTATAGTCATTGTCAGCGCTTCTTCGTAAACTCATTGTCAACCGTGGACCTACCAGTTCAGATTTAGCATCAAATTAGCACCACTACTTAGGGCACTTCTTTTGACCAGGCCTCATAGTGGCACCCTATTCCCTATACAGGGCACTTCTTTTGACCAGGCCTCATAAGGTAGTGCACTAAGTAGTGTGCCAGTTGGGATCCAGCTGATGTCTGTGGTCACAACAAACTGTACTGGATCCACCATAATATACACGGGGTGAATCGTCATTGGAAGGAGATAACGTATCCGTTCTATCTACGAGGCCAGGTGAGGGCTGACGTACCTGTTCTACATGAGAGGCCAGGTGAGGGCTGACGTACCTGTTCTACATGAGAGGCCAGGTGAGGGCTGACGTACCTGTTCTACATGAGAGGCCAGGTGAGGGCTGACGTACCTGTTCTACATGAGGCCAGGTGAGGGCTGACGTACCTGTTCTACATGAGGCCAGGTGAGGGCTGACGTACCTGTTCTACATGAGGCCAGGTGAGGGCTGACGTACCTGTTCTACATGAGGCCAGGTGAGGGCTGACGTACCTGTTCTACATGAGAGGCCAGGTGAGGACTGACGTACCTGTTCTACATGAGAGGCCAGGTGAGGGCTGACAGCTGTTCTACATGAGAAGCCAGGTGAGGGCTGACATACCTGTTCTACATGAGAGGCCAGGTGAGGGCTGACATACCTGTTCTACATGAGAGGCCAGGTGAGGACTGACGTACCTGTTCTACATGAGAAGCCAGGTGAGGGCTGACATACCTGTTCTACATGAGAGGCCAGGTGAGGACTGACGTACCTGTTCTACATGAGAGGCCAGGTGAGGACTGACGTACCTGTTCTACATGAGAGGCCAGGTGAGGACTGACGTACCTGTTCTACATGAGAGGCCAGGTGAGGGCTGACGTACCTGTTCTACATGAGAGGCCAGGTGAGGACTGACGTACCTGTTCTACATGAGAGGCCAGGTGAGGGCTGACGTACCTGTTCTACATGAGGCCAGGTGAGGGCTGACGTACCTGTTCTACATGAGGCCAGGTGAGGGCTGACGTACCTGTTCTACATGAGGCCAGGTGAGGGCTGACGTACCTGTTCTACATGAGGCCAGGTGAGGGCTGACGTACCTGTTCTACATGAGGCCAGGTGAGGGCTGACGTACCTGTTCTACATGAGGCCAGGTGAGGGCTGACGTACCTGTTCTACATGAGGCCAGGTGAGGGCTGACGTACCTGTTCTACATGAGGCCAGGTGAGGGCTGACGTACCTGTTCTACATGAGGCCAGGTGAGGGCTGACGTACCTGTTCTACATGAGAGGCCAGGTGAGGGCTGACGTAGAGGACGTACCCGTTCTACATGAGGCCAGGTGAGGGCTGACGTAGAGGACGTACCCGTTCTACATGAGGCCAGGTAAAGGCTGACGTACCTGTTCTACATGAGAGGCCAGGTGAGGGCTGACGTACCTGTTCTACATGAGAGGCCAGGTGAGGGCTGACGTACCTGTTCTACATGAGAGGCCAGGTGAGGGCTGACATACCCGTTCTACATGAGGCCAGGTGAGGGCTGACAGCTGTTCTACATGAGAAGCCAGGTGAGGGCTGACAGATGTTCTACATGAGAAGCCAGGTGAGGGCTGACATAACTGTTCTACATGAGGCCAGGTGAAGGCTGACGTAGAGGACGTACCCGTTCTACATGAGAGGCCAGGTGAGGGCTGACGTACCCGTTCTACATGAGAGGCCAGGTGAGGGCTGACGTAGAGGTCGTACCCGTTCTACATGAGAGGCCAGGTGAGGGCTGACATACCTGTTCTACATGAGAGGCCAGGTGAGGGCTGACATACCTGTTCTACATGAGAGGCCAGGTGAGGGCTGACATACCTGTTCTACAAGAGAGGCCAGGTGAGGGCTGACATACCTGTTCTACAAGAGAGGCCAGGTGAGGGCTGACATACCTGTTCTACAAGAGAGGCCAGGTGGGGGCTGACGTAGAGGACGTACCTGTTCTACATGAGAGGCCAGGTGAGGGCTGACGTACCTGTTCTACATGAGAGGCCAGGTGAGGGCTGACGTAGAGGACGTACCTGTTCTACATTAGGCCAGGTGAGGGCTGACGTACCTGTTCTACATGAGGCCAGGTGAGGGCTGACGTACCTGTTCTACATGAGGCCAGGTGAGGGCTGACGTACCTGTTCTACATGAGGCCAGGTGAGGGCTGACGTACCTGTTCTACATGAGAGGCCAGGTGAGGGCTGACAGCTGTTCTACATGAGAAGCCAGGTGAGGGCTGACATACCTGTTCTACATGAGAGGCCAGGTGAGGACTGACGTACCTGTTCTACATGAGAGGCCAGGTGAGGGCTGACGTACCTGTTCTACATGAGAGGCCAGGTGAGGGCTGACAGCTGTTCTACATGAGAAGCCAGGTGAGGGCTGACATACCTGTTCTACATGAGAGGCCAGGTGAGGGCTGACATACCTGTTCTACATGAGGCCAGGTGAGGACTGACGTACCTGTTCTACATGAGAAGCCAGGTGAGGGCTGACATACCTGTTCTACATGAGAGGCCAGGTGAGGACTGACGTACCTGTTCTACATGAGAGGCCAGGTGAGGACTGACGTACCTGTTCTACATGAGAGGCCAGGTGAGGGCTGACGTACCTGTTCTACATGAGAGGCCAGGTGAGGGCTGACGTACCTGTTCTACATGAGAGGCCAGCTGAGGGCTGACGTACCTGTTCTACATGAGGCCAGGTGAGGGCTGACGTACCTGTTCTACATGAGGCCAGGTGAGGGCTGACGTACCTGTTCTACATGAGGCCAGGTGAGGGCTGACGTACCTGTTCTACATGAGGCCAGGTGAGGGCTGACGTACCTGTTCTACATGAGGCCAGGTGAGGGCTGACGTACCTGTTCTACATGAGGCCAGGTGAGGGCTGACGTACCTGTTCTACATGAGGCCAGGTGAGGGCTGACGTACCTGTTCTACATGAGAGGCCAGGTGAGGGTTGACGTAGAGGACGTACCCGTTCTACATGAGGCCAGGTGAGGGCTGACGTAGAGGACGTACCCGTTCTACATGAGAGGCCAGGTGAGGGCTGACGTACCTGTTCTACATGAGGCCAGGTGAGGGCTGACGTACCTGTTCTACATGAGGCCAGGTGAGGGCTGACGTACCTGTTCTACATGAGAGGCCAGGTGAGGGCTGACATACCCGTTCTACATGAGGCCAGGTGAGGGCTGACATACCCGTTCTACATGAGGCCAGGTGAGGGCTGACAGCTGTTCTACATGAGAAGCCAGGTGAGGGCTGACAGATGTTCTACATGAGGCCAGGTGAAGGCTGACGTAGAGGACGTACCCGTTCTACATGAGAGGCCAGGTGAGGGCTGACGTACCCGTTCTACATGAGAGGCCAGGTGAGGGCTGACGTACCCGTTCTACATGAGAGGCCAGGTGAGGGCTGACGTACCCGTTCTACATGAGAGGCCAGGTGAGGGCTGACATACCTGTTCTACATGAGAGGCCAGGTGAGAGCTGACGTAGAGGACGTACCTGTTCTACATGAGAGGCCAGGTGAGGGCTGACGTAGAGGACGTACCTGTTCTACATGAGAGGCCAGGTGAGGGCTGACGTACCTGTTCTACATGAGAGGCCAGGTGAGGGCTGACGTAGAGGACGTACCTGTTCTACATTAGGCCAGGTGGGGGCTGACGTACCTGTTCTACATGAGAGGCCAGGTGAGGGCTGACGTAGAGGACGTACCCGTTCTACATGAGAGGCCAGTTGAGGGCTGACGTACCCGTTCTACATGAGAGGCCAGGTGAGGGCTGACATACCTGTTCTACATGAGAGGCCAGGTGAGGGCTGACGTAGAGGACGTACCTGTTCTACATGAGAGGCCAGGTGAGGGCTGACGTACCCGTTCTACATGAGAGGCCAGGTGAGGGCTGACATACCTGTTCTACATGAGAGGCCAGGTGAGGGCTGACGTAGAGGACGTACCTGTTCTACATGAGAGGCCAGGTGAGGGCTGACGTAGAGGACGTACTTGTTCTACATTAGAGGCCAGGTGAGGGCTGACGTACCTGTTCTACATGAGAGGCCAGGTGAGGGCTGACATACCTGTTCTACATGAGAGGCCAGATGAGGGCTGACATACCTGTTCTACATGAGAGGCCAGGTGAGGGCTGACGTACCTGTTCTACATGAGAGGCCAGGTGAGGGCTGACGTAGCGGACACGCCACACAAAGGGCCAATAGTCTTTCTGCTTGTAGTACACCTGCAAAGCAAAACCATCCTTTTACTACAGTACAATGGCATTGGTATGAGGCTTATCTTACAGGATACATTATTTTTATTTGCTAAACAGAATCGAAGAAAAAGCAGTACAATTATGATGTGTTCATTCTCAGCAGCTCTTTTGCACCCTGCCTCAAAGAAGATACAAGGAAGAAAAGCAGAACTTCCATTGAGCAGATGCTCCAGGGCGATAATATGATAAAGAGGCTGGAAAACAGCCCAAATAATAGCGCCTTGTGTAAGCCAAGCTTTTCTCCCCCCAAAAAAACACAAAATGACAAGAGTAGAAGAGTAGTCATTCCCGAGGCCTGACCTGCTCGTGCTTGAGGCCGTGGCTGAGGATGTGGCTCATGTCCTTGTGCAGCCGCTGCAGACCCCCGTAGCGAGACCACACGTTGGGGTTGCTGCTGGACACCAGGCCCTCCACCGTGGTCTTCAGACTAGACAGCAGCTTCCAGTGTTCCCTCCTGGAGGGAGGGAGAGAGAAAGGAGGGAAAACAGAGAGAGAAGTCAGGTTTGAATGAACTCGTGCTCCATCCAAAACACTCAAGAGCAGACAGTTAAGGAGAGAGATAAACGTTTGCATCAAGTGACTGACAGAGACGAAAACCACGACCATACAGTCAAATACTGCCATAACAAACAAACTACTGTATCCCATGTATATAGCCTCAGTTAATGTTAATTTATTACTTATTTTCTTAACTCACTTTTCTTACAACTGCATTGTTGGTTATTAAGGGCTTGTCAGTAAGCATTTCACTGTAAGGTCTACAACACCTGTTGTATTTGGTGCCTGTGACAAATACCATTTGATTTGCCTGTGCAATGACCCCAAACAAACCATGGTGACTACAAAATACTGGCAGTGCACTACATTTACTGCGCCCAATGAGATGCATTGTACTAGGCTAAGTAGCTATAGTATACTCAGACCATAGACATACTGTGCCTTCGGAAAGTATTCAGACCCCTGGACTTTTCCCACATTTTGTTACGTCGCAGCCTTACTCTAAAATGGATTAAATACATAAAAGTCCTCACCAATCTACACACAATACCCCATAAAGACAAAGCGAAAACAGATTTTTAGACATGTTTGCAAATGTATTAAACTTTAAATACAGAAATTAAGTAGTAGTCAAATGTCGGTACAACATAGTGACCGTGTAGAGCATCTAAGACACTAGCCCTAGCCTACATAGCCAAGGTGATGTGGGCGACAAATCTCCACGGCTAATAGTAAACTATTTAAAACAGTTTTGACTCCAAAGAGTAAATACACTGAGTAAACAAAACATTAAAAACACCTGCTCTTTCCCTGACAGATTGACCAGGTGAATCCAGGTGAAAGTAATGATCCCTTAATGATATAATTTGTTAAATCCACTTCAAAATCAGTGTAGATGAAGGGGAGGAGACAGGTTAAAGAAGGATTTTTAAGCCTTGAGATGATAAAGACATGGATTGTGTATGTGTGCCATTTCAGAGGATGAATGGGCAAGACAATATTTAAGTGCCTTTGAACGGGGTTTGGTAGTAGGTGCCAGGCGCACCGGTTTGTGTCAAGAACTGCAACGCTGCTGTGTTTTTCACACTCAACACTTTCACGTTTGTATCAAGAATTGTCCACCACCAAAAGGACATCCAGCCAACATGACAACTGTGGGAAGCATTGGAGTCAACATGGGCCAGCATCCTTGTGGAACGCTTTCGACACTTTGTAGAGAGTCTATGCCCCGACGAATTGAGGCTGTTCTGAGGACAAAAAGGGAAGCAACTCAATATTAGGAAGGTGTCCCTAATGTTTGGTGTACTCAGTGTATATTGTTATTCTGAGTGAGTGAATAGAGCTGTGTGTGTTTCCGCTTGCATGGAGAGAGCAGGAGAAACAAAAGTGAAATTGATAGCGAGATAAAAATCAGGCTGACCCCAAAATCCCTTTGGCGCCGCAGCCGTTTTGCAAGCTCCTACCCAACTTCCCTATTTTCTATTTTGTGATTCTTGTGATTGTGCCATTTATCCTTAGTTTATTTTCATGAAATGTAATTCACCATCATTTCATATAACTGACAAGAGCTTTTGAACATCAGATCGGCAGTTGCATACCCTGACTGCAGCTTCAACTCATTGCCCTGGTCTCTTTATATAATTCAAACAAGAGGAAAATGCTGCCATTACAGAGGCAGAAGAGGGGAGATTAATGCTTAGAGAAAACCGGCCATCTCTTCCCTCCATTCTATTTGCCATTGTACCCAGCTTCAACTTCAAAAGAGGGGGAGTCACTTGATAATAAAATGGAGGACCTCCGATTGAGGATTTGCTACCAACGGGACTCTCGTAACTGCAATATTCTCATGTCTTTCGGACAAGATAACCCCCATGGCTATCCAAGTTGATGGATTCTCCATTCACAGAGCAGACAGGACAGTAGAGTCAGGGAAATCAAGAGGGGGAGGGATTTGCCACTTCCAACCCAAAGGACTGGGTGCTCTCGATCTCCGAGGCCGACGTGAGTAATGTTTTTAAAATCAGGGAAAAAAACTCGCAAGGACGGGGGGCCAGGCGTTATTACAGGGCGTTTTCTCAGAGCATGGGCATGTCAGCTGGCAGGCATATTCACAGTCTACACTGGCCTCACCCACCTAGATAAGAGGAATACCTACATGACCAAAAATATGTGGACACCTGCTAGTCAAACATCTCATTCCTTAAATCATGGGTATTAATATGGAGTTGGTCCCCCCTTTGCTGCCATAACAGCCTCCACTATTCTGGGAAGGCTTTCCACTAGATGTTGGAACATTGCTGCAGGGACTAGCTTCCATTCAGCCACAAGAGCATTCGTGTGGTCGGGCATTGATGTTGGGTGATTAGACCTGGCTTGCAGTTGGCATTCCAGTTCATCCCAAAGGTGTTCGATGGCGTGGAGGTCAGGACTCTGTGCAGGCCAGTCAAGTTCTTCCACACTGATCTCGACAAACTATTTCTGTATGGACCTCGCTTTGTGCATGGGGGCATTGTCATGCTGAAACAGGAAAGGGCCTTCCCCAAACTGTTGCCATAAAGATGAAAGTACAGAAAAGTTTTGATTCTTTGTATGCTGTAGCGTTAAGATTTCCCTTCACTGGAACTAAGGGGCCATGAAAACCATGAAAAATTGCCCCAGACCATTATTCCTCTGCCCCCAACATTACAATTGACAAACCCAGATTTGTCCGTCAGACTGCCAGATGGTGAAGCGTGATTCATCACTCCAGAGAACGCGTTTCCACTGCTCCAGTGTCAAATAGTGGCAACGGTTACACCACTCCAGCCACCGCTTGGCAATGCGCATGGTGATCTTAGGCTTGTGTGCGGAAGCTCGGCCATGGAAACCCATTTCATGAAGCTCCCGACTAACAGTTATTGTGCTGACTTTGCTTCCAGAGGCAGTTTGGAACTCGTTAGTTACTATTGCAACCGAGGACATGCGATTTTTACGCGCTACTCACTTAAGCGGTCCTGTTCTGTGAGCTTGTGTAGCCTACCACTTCATGGCTGAGCCGCTGTTGCTTTTGGACGTTAACACTTCACAATAACTGCCCTTACATATGACCGGGGCAGCTCTAGCAGGGCAGAGATTTGACGAACTGACTTTTTGGAAAGGTGGCATCCTATGACAGTGCCATGTTGAAAGTCAGTGAGCTCTTCAATAAGGCCATTCTACTGCCAAGGTTTGACTATGGAGATTACATGGCCGTGTGTTTCGATTTGATGGGCTGTCCACATACTTCTGTACACAGTCCGCCTGGCCTTGCTGCTATTCCAGTTTCAGCTGTTCTGCCTGCGGTTATGGAACCGCCACCTGTCCCAGACCTGTTGTTTTTCAACTCTTAATGATCAGCTATGAAAAGCCAACTGAAAATTATTCATGATTATTATTTGACCATGCTTGTCACTTATGAACATTTTTGAACATCTTGGCATAGTTCTGTTATAATCTCCACCCGGCACAGCCAGAAGAGGACTGGCCACCCCTCATAGCCTGGTTCCTCTCTAGGTTTCTTCCTAGGTTTTGGCCTTTCTAGGGAGTTTTTCCTAGCCACCGTGCTTCTACACCTGCATTACTAGCTGTTTGGGGTTTTAGGCTGGGTTTCTGTACAGCACTTCGAGATATTAGCTGATGTACGAAGGGCTATATAAAATAAAATTGATTGATTGAAAAATTGATTGACATAGTGTATGTGAGAATGCTGCTAATTGTCTACAGCTCAGCGTTAAATACCATTGCCCCCTCCAAGCTCGACATTAAGCTTAGGACTCTGGGACTGAACACCACCCTATGCAACTGGATCCTGGACTTCCTGACCGGCCACATCACGTCCGCCACTCTGATCTTCAACATGTGGGCCCCACAGGGGTGTGTGCTTACTCCCCTCCTGTACTCCCTGTTCACCCACGACTGCTTGGCCATACATGACTCCAAACCCATCAAGTTTCCTGATGACACGACAGTGGTAGGCCTAACCACCAGCGACGATGAGACAGCCTATAGGGAGGAGGTCAGTGACCTGGCAGTGTGGTGCCGGGACAACAACCTCTCCCTCAATATCAGTAAGACCAAGGAGCTGATCGTGGACTACAGGAATGGAATGGGGGGGGTGAGCAGGCCCCCATCCACATCGAGTGGGTCGAGAGGTTCAAGTTCCTCAGTGTCCAAATCGCTAAGGACTTAAAAATGGTCCACTCACACACAGTCGTGAAGAAGGAGCGACAGTGCCTCTTACCCCTCAGGAAGTTGAAACGGTTTGGCATGTGTCCTAAAATCCTCAAAGTTCTAAAGCTGTACTATTGAGAAACTTAATTGGCTGCATCACTGCTTGGTATGGCAACAGCATGGCGCTAGGTGGGTAGAGCAGACTAGGGATGAAACGGTTACCAGTTTCACGATAAACCACGGTAAAATTCCTGACGGTTGGTATTACCATTTCAAATTTTAATTATCATTCAAACCGTGTTTGATTACCACGGTTTAAAAAACTCACGGTAAATACTGTCCAAGCATCAACCAAAGTTAGCGACAGTATGACACCGGCGCAGCATGCAACGTGGGTTTTGTTTTGTGTGAAAACATGGCGGAAGGCAGTGACAGCGCTCAGGAGATTTTTCAGCCTTGTAAGACAACCAAATCTGAAGTGTGGTCGTATTTTGGGGGTTTTACTAGAGTGCTGAGGGGAAATTAAATCGAAAATGGTCACTCTGTCTGCAGAACAAGCAAAAAAAAAAAATATATATATATATATATATATCGATACCGATTATTGGCGGACCCAAAAAAGCCGATGCCGATTAATCGGCCGATTTTTTTGTTTTTGTTTTTGTTTTTGTAATAATGCCCATTACAACAATACTGAATGAACACTTATTTTAACTTAATATAATACATCAAATCAATTTAGCCTGAAATAAATATAAATGAAACATGTTCAATTTGGTTTCAATAATGCAAAAACAAAGTGTTGGAGAAGAAAGTAAAAGTGCAATATGTGCCATGTAAGAAAGCTAACGTTTAAATTCCTTGCTCAGAACATATGAAAGCTGGTGGTTCCTTTTAACATGAGTCTTCAATATTCCCAGGTAAGAAGTTTTAGATTGTAGTTATTATAGGAATTATAGGACTATTTCTCTCTATACCATTTGTATTTCATATACCTTTGACTATTGGATGTTCTTATAGGCACTTTAGTATTGCCAGTGTAACAGTATAGCTCCCGTCCCTCTCCTCGCTCCTACCTGGCCTCGAACGAGGAACACATCGACAACAGCCACCCTCGAAGCAGCGTTACCCATGCAGAGCAAGGGTAACAACTACTCCAAGTCTCAGAGCGAGTGACGTTTGAAACGCTATTAACGCGCACCCCGCTAACTTGCTAGCCATTTCACATCGGTTACACCAGCCTAATCTCAGGAGTTGATAGGCTTGAAGTCATAAACAGCAGAGCATGATGTGGGGACTTCGGGAAGGGTGAAAATGTAATGGTTAATCTAACTAGCTAATAGGTTGTCAATAATGTAAACAGAAGCTTTCAGTGTTACCTACTCTTGTAAAAACACTACACGCTGTATGCATTGTGTCTCTGCAGACTCTGTTCACCCATTGCACACGATAACACCTTATGTAGTTTAGTCTCCCAAACAACATATTTTGTTCATTTAAAATCCGTCAGTTGTCGACTTGGTTGTAAAAGTGTTCCAACAAGAGAAAAACTATAGACTCCTGAATTTATGTCAAGCAGCACCTTGTTTCTTTATGAAGGAGAGAACCGGACATACAATCCTATTTCGTGTTATTTTAATGTCAACACCTGCACATTGGATGTTTACATATGGCTGGATTGTTCTTACATGCACATTGGATGTTTACATATGGTTGTATTGTTCTTACATGCACATTGGATGTGTTTACATGTGGTTGTATTGTTCTTACAGGCACATTGGATGTGTTTGTTATGGTTGTATTGTTCTTACAGGCACATTGGATGTGTTTGTTATAGTTGGATTGTTCTTACATGCACATTGGATGTGTTTGTTATGGTTGTATTGTTCTTACATGCACATTGCTTTACTTATGTTGCTTTCACATGCACATTTGATTTTCTTACTTAAGGTTGTGTTCATTAAAACCTGCACTTGGGAAACTTTTACCTCTCATGGCCACATCTTGAATGTTATTATTTTAATGTTTATGCACGCAAAAAGTGCATAGTGCTGCTACTTTTATTTGTTGTTTTTCCATATAAAACTTTGTGAAATGATTTCAGTGTATAAATACTTTTTGAACATTTCCAGCACATGTGAACAATACTGCGATAGTACTGATAACCGTGACGGTACCGATAACCGTGACGGTGCCGATAACCGTGACGGTGCCGATAACCGTGACGGTGCCGATAACCGTGACGGTGCCGATAACCGTGACGGTGCCGATAACCGTGACGGTGCCGATAACCGTGACGGTGCCGATAACCGTGACGGTGCCGATAACCGTGACGGTGCCGATAACCGTGACGGTGCCGATAACCGTGACGGTGCCGATAACCGTGACAGTGCCGATAACCGTGACAGTACTGACAACCGTGATAATTTTGGTCACTATAATTGTGATTGAAAATTTTCATTCCATTTTATCTCTAGTACAGACAGCCCAGTACACCTCCAGGACCTCTATATCAGGCGGTGTAGACAGCCCAGTACACACCTCTGGGGCCAAGCTCCCTGCCATCCAGGACCTCTATATCAGGCGGTGTAGACAGCCCAGTACACCTCCAGGACCTCTATATCAGGCGGTATAGACAGCCCAGTACACCTCCAGGGCCTCTATATCAGGTGGTGTAGACAGCCCAGTACACCTCCAGGACCTCTATATCAGGCGGTGTAGACAGCCCAGTACACCTCCAGGACCTCTATATCAGGTGGTGTAGACAGCCCAGTACACCTCCAGGGCCTCTATATCAGGCGGTGTAGACAGCCCAGTACACCTCCAGGACCTCTATATCAGGTGGTGTAGACAGCCCAGTACACCTCCAGGACCTCTATATCAGGCGGTGTAGACAGCCCAGTACACCTCCAGGGCCTCTATATCAGGCGGTGTAGACAGCCCAGTAGACCTCTGGGGCCGAGCTCCCTGCCATCCAGGACCTCTATATCAGGCGGTGTGAAAGGAAGGCCAGGAATACCGTCAGCCACCCAAGCCATAGACTTATCTCTGTTTCCGTACAGTAAGCGGCACCGGTGCATCAAGTCTGATACCAAGACGCTCCTGAACAGCTGCTATCCCAAAGCCATAAGACTGCTAAATAGCTAACAGGACGGCTACTGAGTTGACCTTCGTATTTATTTTTAAATTGCACACTCACGTTAACACACACATAACATGCACACACATTTATACTCACTCTACACACACGCATTCACATACAATCATCATTTAGATGATGCTACTCTGTTTATCATATATCCTGATGCCTAGTCACCTTTATCCCTATACACATTTACCTCCATTACTCCAGTATCCCTCCTGTACATTGTTAATATGGTACTGGAACTGACCCTGTATATAGTCCCCTTAACCCTATACATCTCTACCTCCATCACCACAATATCCCTGTACATTGGTAATATGGTACTGACCCTGTATATAGTCACCTTACCCCTATACATCTCTACCTCCATCACTCCAGTATCCCTGCACATTGTTAATATGGTACTGACCCTGTATATAGTCACCTTTACCCCTATACATATCTACCTCTATAGTATCCCTGCACATTGTTAATATGGTACTGACCCTGTATATAGTCAGCTTACCCCTATACATATCTACCTCTACCACTACAGTATCCCTGCACATTGTTAATATGGTACTGACCCGGTATATAGTCACCTTTACCCCTATACATATCTACCTCTATAGTATCCCTGCACATTGTTAATATGGTATTGGAACTGACCCTGTATATAGTCACCTTACCCCTATACATCTCTACCTCCATCACTCCAGTATCCCTGTACATTGTTAATATTGTACTGACCCTGTATATAGTCACCTTACCTCTATACATATCTACCTCTATAGTATCCCTGTACATTGTTAATATTGTACTGACCCTGTATATAGTCACCTTACCCCTATACATCTCTACCTCCATCACTCCAGTATCCCTGTACATTGTTAATATGGTACTGGAACTGACCATGGAACTGACCCTGTATATAGTCACCTTTACCCCTATACATATCTACCCCCATCACTCCAGTATCCCTACACATTGTTAATATGGAACTGACCCTGTATATAGTCACCTTACCCCTATACATATGTACCTCTATTACTCCAGTATCCCTACACATTGTTAATATGGAACTGACCCTGTATATAGTCACCTTTACCCCTATACATATCTACCCCCATCACTCCAGTATCCCTACACATTGTTAATATGGAACTGACCCTGTATATAGTCACCTTTACCCCTATACATATCTACCCCCATCACTCCAGTATCCCTACACATTGTTAATATGGAACTGACCCTGTATATAGTCACCTTTACCCCTATACATATGTACCTCCATTACTCCAGTATCCCTACACATTGTTAATATGGAACTGACCCTGTATATAGTCACCTTTACCCCTATACATATGTACCTCCATTACTCCAGTATCCCTACACATTGTTAATATGGAACTGACCCTGTATATAGTCACCTTTACCCCTATACATATGTACCTCCATTACTCCAGTATCCCTACACATTGTTAATATGGAACTGACCCTGTATGTATATTCTTACTTTCTCGCGTTCTACTTATTTCTATTTCTTGTGTGTTTTTGTTCTACCTTGTTATTTTTGGTTCTATATTGATTACTGCGTTGTTGGGTTTGGAGGTTGCAAGAAAAGGCATTTCACTGTTACTCGTGACATTAAAACTTGAGACACAACAGACAATGTCCAAGCTCATTTCCAGGACTTCCTTCTTTTTCCTCAAGTCAGCAGCTACTGTAGCTGGAACTGATACAGTTTGTTCCCCAAACACTACGACCACAGCAGGGATTCTGTTAGGAAAATGTGGCACCGGACATTTTAAATTAAACGGATATTTGAGAAATTTACCAGACCCATATGCATTGGGTGCGTAACCTGATTAGGGCGTCCACCCAAGGTGTTGAGAATGACATAAATCATACGTATCGTATGGTAATTCATATTAACAAAAATAAATGCAACTCGAGGACGCAACGAAATCCTGAAGAGCACTTTGAAGATGTTAGAAGAACTGTCCATATTAACTTTTCCTCAGACAACAAGACAAGTAAACAAACAGCATAATTACTAGCCTGTCAATCTGCAATCCCACCATAGTAAAAAAATAATAATAATAATCACCTAGGCTTATTGTTAACAGACTCTTGGACAGTTGTTAACAGACTCCGGGACAATAGATCCCAAATTCATAAAACCAATAGGCCTAGTCGACACAAAAAGAAAAACGTTTAAAAAAGCAAGGAGTCTGATTAAAAAGATCACAACGTTTACCTTAATAAAATTATGTTATAAGCGCAGCAATATGCACAAGGCAGTAAGTAGACCACGAGCAAATGTTCGTTCCATAAAGTAATTAGTTTGGAAAACGCTTGTTAAAAAAGGGCACCACACATGCAAACTGTTTCATGTGACAGAGAAATGTAGAAAAAGGGGGCGATATAACAGACAACAACTAACATGGGTTGCTAATATGACTTGGAATGTGCCTTTGGCTACTGGACAATGAAAGAAAGTTGACACAAAATAAAAACCTCCACAGATATGTTCTGATTTTGGCTAGGCTACTTTCTCCACCACACACACACACAAAGACACTCTCTCACGCTATACTCACACACTAACTCTCTCCCCCACACATACTCTCTCACGCTCTACCCACACATACTCTCACACTCTACACACACACTCTCCCCCTCTACCCACTCTCCCCCTCTACCCTCACACACACTCTCCCCCTCTACCCTCACACACACACACTCTCCCCCTCTACCCACACACACACACACACTCTCCCCCTCTACCCACACACACACACACACTCAATCTGTCTCTCCCACACACACAGACACTCTCACTCTCTCTCCCACACACACACACACTCGCACTCTCTCTCCCACACTCGCACTCTCTCTCCCACACTCGCACTCTCTCTCCCACACTCGCACTCTCTCTCCCACACTCGCACTCTCTCTCACTCTCTCTCCCACACTCGCACTCTCTCTCCACCCACACACACACACACACACTCTCCCCCTCTACCCACACACACACACACACACTCAATCTGTCTCTCCCACACACACACACACTCGCACTCTCTCTCCCACACTCGCACTCTCTCTCCCACACTCGCACTCTCTCTCCCACACTCGCACTCTCTCTCCCACACTCGCACTCTCTCTCCCACTCCCTCTCTCCCACACATACACACTCCCTCTCTCCCACACACACTTTCTCCCTCACACTCTCTCCCTCTCTCCCACACACTCTCTCCCACACACAGACACACACTCTCTCCCACACACAGACTCACACTCTCTCTCTCTCCCACACACAGACTCACACTCTCTCTCTCCCACACTCTCTCTCTCCCACACACACTCTCTCTCTCCCACACACTCTCTCTCTCTCCCACACACTCTCTCTCTCCCACACACTCTCTCTCTCCCACACACTCTCTCTCCCACACACTCTCTCTCCCACACACTCTCTCCCCCACACACTCTCTCCCACACACACACGTGTGCTCTGTCCCACACACACACTCTCTCTCTCCCACACACTCTCTCCCCCACACACACGTGCGCTCCGTCCCACACACACGCGCTCCGTCCCACACACACGCGCTCCCTGTCCCACACACACACGCGCTCCCTGTCCCACACACACACACACGCGCTCCCTGTCCCACACACACACACACGCGCTCCCTGTCCCACACACACACACACGCGCTCCCTGTCCCACACACACACACACGCGCTCCCTGTCCCACACACACACACACGCGCTCCCTGTCCCACACACACACACACGCGCGCCCTGTCCCACACACACACACACGCGCGCCCTGTCCCACACACACACACACACACACACGCGCTCCCTGTCCCACACACACACACACGCGCTCCCTGTCCCACACACACACACACGCGCTCCCTGTCCCACACACACACACACGCGCTCCCTGTCCCACACACACACACGCTCCCTGTCCCACACACACACACGCTCCCTGTCCCACACACACACGCTCCCTGTCCCACACACACACGCTCCCTGTCCCACACACACACGCTCCCTGTCCCACACACACACGCTCCCTGTCCCACACACACACACGCTCCCTGTCCCACACACACACACACACACACGCTCCCTGTCCCACACGCGCGCTGTCCCACACGCGCGCTGTCCCACACGCGCGCTGTCCCACACGCGCGCTGTCCCACACGCGCGCTGTCCCACACGCGCGCTGTCCCACACGCGCGCTGTCCCACACACACACACACACGCTCTGTCCCACACGCGCGCTGTCCCACACGCGCGCTGTCCCACACACACACACACACGCTCTGTCCCACACACACACACACACACGCTCTGTCCCACACACACACACGCACGCTCTGTCCCACACACACACACGCACGCTCTGTCCCACACACACACACGCACGCTCTGTCCCACACACACACACGCACGCTCTGTCCCACACACACACACGCACGCTCTGTCCCACACACACACACGCACGCTCTGTCCCACACACACACACGCACGCTCTGTCCCACACACACACACGCACGCTCTGTCCCACACACACGCACGCTCTGTCCCACACACACGCACGCTCTGTCCCACACACACACACACACGCTCTGTCCCACACACACGCACGCTCTGTCCCACACACACGCACGCTCTGTCCCACACACACGCTCTGTCCCACACGCACGCTCTGTCCCACACGCACGCTCTGTCCCACACGCACGCTCTGTCCCACACGCACGCTCTGTCCCACACGCACGCTCTGTCCCACACGCACGCTCTGTCCCACACGCACGCTCTGTCCCACACGCACGCTCTGTCCCACACGCACGCGCTGTCCCACACGCACGCGCTGTCCCACACGCACGCGCTGTCCCACACACACACACGCACGCTCTGTCCCACACACACACACGCACGCTCTGTCCCACACACACACACGCACGCTCTGTCCCACACACACACACGCACGCTCTGTCCCACACACACACACGCACGCTCTGTCCCACACACACACACGCACGCTCTGTCCCACACACACACACGCACGCTCTGTCCCACACACACACACGCACGCTCTGTCCCACACACACACACGCACGCTCTGTCCCACACACACACACGCACGCTCTGTCCCACACACACACACGCACGCTCTGTCCCACACACACACACGCACGCTCTGTCCCACACACACACACGCACGCTCTGTCCCACACACACACACGCACGCTCTGTCCCACACACACACACGCACGCTCTGTCCCACACACACACACGCACGCTCTGTCCCACACACACACACGCACGCTCTGTCCCACACACACACACGCACGCTCTGTCCCACACACACACACGCACGCTCTGTCCCACACACACACACGCACGCTCTGTCCCACACACACACACGCACGCTCTGTCCCACACACACACACGCACGCTCTGTCCCACACACACGCACGCTCTGTCCCACACACACGCACGCTCTGTCCCACACACACGCACGCTCTGTCCCACACACACGCACGCTCTGTCCCACACACACGCACGCTCTGTCCCACACGCACGCTCTGTCCCACACGCACGCTCTGTCCCACACGCACGCTCTGTCCCACACGCACGCTCTGTCCCACACGCACGCTCTGTCCCACACGCACGCTCTGTCCCACACGCACACGCTCTGTCCCACACGCACACGCTCTGTCCCACACACACACGCTCTGTCCCACACACACACGCTCTGTCCCACACACACACGCTCTGTCCCACACACACACGCTCTGTCCCACACACACGCTCTGTCCCACACACACACGCTCTGTCCCACACACACGCTCTGTCCCACACACACACGCTCTGTCCCACACACACACGCTCTGTCCCACACACACACGCTCTGTCCCACACACACACGCTCTGTCCCACACACACACGCTCTGTCCCACACACACACGCTCTGTCCCACACACACACGCTCTGTCCCACACACGCGCTCTGTCCCACACACGCGCTCTGTCCCACACACGCGCTCTGTCCCACACACGCGCTCTGTCCCACACACGCGCTCTGTCCCACACACGCGCTCTGTCCCACACACGCGCTCTGTCCCACACACGCGCTCTGTCCCACACACGCGCTCTGTCCCACACACGCGCTCTGTCCCACACACGCGCTCTGTCCCACACACGCTCTGTCCCACACACGCTCTGTCCCACACACGCTCTGTCCCACACACGCTCTGTCCCACACACGCTCTGTCCCACACACGCTCTGTCCCACACACGCTCTGTCCCACACACGCTCTGTCCCACACACACACACACTCTCCCACACACAGGAAAGTCTTGGGTCTTCGCATGACTCAAATCTGGAGCGAAGTATGACATAAATGAGGCCTGAAACATCCCATTCAGGTTCAATAACAAAATAAATCAAATTAGATTCAGGAGACACGGTTGAGAGAAATGGCTGGTCAGTCTTAAGGCTGTGAAATAGGCTGTGTGGAGTAAACAACGCTACATTCAGAACCATTACATTACAGGCTCTTTCAGTGTGCTAAAATGAGCAGTACCTATAGTGACGACTATCACGAGTTCAACCATGGACTGTTCTAATCAAAATCACATTTTAAAAACCAGAGAAAGGCCAGAACATGGGACAAATACATTCTACCCATAGCAGGGAGAATGGATAGTTTTACAGGAGTGAGTGAGTGAGTGAGTGAGTGAGTGAGTGAGTGAGTGAGTGAGTGAGTGAGTGCTTCATGACTACTGGAGGAGTGAGTCAGTGATTATAGAGAGTGGTCCAATCTCCCAAGCAGTCACACAGATCAAAGCAAACGTCAACAGCAAGGCAGTGGGGCCCTAGTGCCAAACTACATATTGGTGTAGTTCATTAAACAGGTTAGGAACTATGTGTTGTTGTAATTAGAAGTCGACTGATTAATCAGCATGGCCTATTAATTAGGAGATTTCATAACAAATGGGTAAATCGGCCTTTTTGAATGCAGATTATGGCCGATTACATACACGAGGAAACTGCGTGGCAGGCTGACCACCTGTTACGTGAGTGCAGCATCAAAAAAGTTAATTTGTTAGCTTGCATTAAACTTCTTATAAAAAAACAATCATTCTTAACATAATCACTAGTAACTACACATGGTTGATGATATTACTAGGTTAACTAGCTTGTTCTGCGTTGCATATAATCAATGCGGTGCCTGTTAATTTATCATTGAATCACAGCTTACTTCAACTTCGCCAAACAGGTGATGATTTAACAAAAGCAAATTAGCGGGGAAAAAAGCACAATTGTTGCACAAATGTACCTAACCATAAACATTAATGCCTTTCTTAAAAACAATACATAGAAGTATATATTTTTAAACCTGCATATTTAGTCAAAAGAAATTCATGTCCACTGCTCCAGAGTCCAATGGCGGTGAGCTTTACACCACTCCAGGCGACGCTTGGCATTGCGCATGGTGATCTCAGGCTTGTGTGTGGCTGCTCTGCCATGAAAACCTATTTCATGAAGCTCCCAACCGTTCTGTTAGTGCTGACATTGCTTCCAGAGGCAGTTTTGAAATCAGTAGCGAGTGCTCTAGCAGGGCAGAAATTTGACGAACTGACTTGTTGGAAAGGTGTCATCGTCATATGACGATGCCACGTTGAAAGTCACTAAGCTCTTCAGTAAGGCCATTCTACTGCCAATGTTTGTCTATGGAGATTGCACGGCTGTGTGCTCGATTTTATACAGCCGTCGGCAACAGCTGTGGCTGAAATAGCCGAATGTACTTATTTGAAGGGGTGTCCACATACTTTTGTATATATAGTGTAGCATGGTACATTACATACAATAAGGTCTGTCTGTTGTGGAAAGCACGAAAATGATTGTTTTGATTGGCAGTTAATACAACATGGGTAACATGTTGTTGCTATAGTATTTCCTCAGGACTGAGCCTCTTCCCAAAACTTAAACAGTGGTGGCTTGTTGCTAACACCCTGGCCTTAGAACACTGTACACATGTGGTGTTAGTTAGCTGCCAAGTTACATAAACTGATAATTTATTGACTGCAAATCCCTGCGTCATACATAGATAACACTGTAGACTAAACCCAGTCAATCAAATAGCAACGGCTGACGTCTGACCTCAGACAGCTAGCTAGGCGCCTGTCTTGCAAACACAAGAATGATTAACCCCGGCAATGTGAATTCTATAAACAACTACCTCTTGGATACGCACCCATTTGCCATGCCAAAAACATTGCCCGTTCCTTCTAGAGTTTGTTACTTAAGTAACTTAGCTTTTTAACTAACGTTAGCTAGCTAGCTAGCTAGTTAGTTTAGCGTCATCTAGCTAATGCTAGTTTAACTAGCTAGCAAATATGAGGTATTATTGGATGTGACATGGTACTGAACTGAGGAAAACATTTAAAAATTATATTTCAGATGTTTGTATTCGTAAACATCCAAAATGTAGTCAACGAGCTAGTCGACTAAGCTAACAAGCATCAACATGCAAACTTGGTTAGCTAGCTAGCTTGGTTAGCCGACTCCCCACCCAGTCCCTCACCTGCGTTCCTCGGCTTTTTCCTCCGACGTAATCTCCATTTCCTCGAAGCAAGGCAATTCCCTGGAAGCAGGGGGGGGAAACTGAATACGGTATCAGCTTCCCCCCAAGTCCCCTTCCAGTACGCACAAGTCACCGGCCACTTACAGTCGGTGGCTTAAAATTAGCTCGTCGCATTCACTTTGGCTAGGAGTGTGACTGTAGTCCAACATAAGCGCTGTCAGTGTCAAAATCGCAAGTCTAAACAGTAGGACAGGCCTAAACAGAAACACACAACCGCATGACTTCAGTGGGCGGGGTTGATGTTTCTCAGGCTCCGACTCCAACTCCTTGACACAGGTTGATTTGTAGGTGATAATATTGACATTTATTTTTGCTGGAGCTATTTAATGCAAACTAGCCTCATACTAATCTGATCTGTGAGTTATTCTAATGAACATGCTTTCATATTTTCTACCTTACTCAAGTATCCTCTATTCTCTGTTGAATCAAGTCTGGGACATTACATGTCAAGTTTCACATTATTATTTGTAGCTGGTGGGGGATGAATTAATGGCAGCCCTGAACGCCACTTTTTTCAAAAAGTGGAGTGTGATAGAGGGAGAGAGCGAGAAAGAGAGAGAACCCTTCACCACCAGCAGGTATATATATATATAGAGACAGTATCAGTCAAAAGTTTGGACACACCAACTTATTCAAGGGTTTTTTCTTTATCTTTACTATTTTCTACATTTTACAATAATAGTAAAGACATCAAAACTATGAAATAACACACACGGAATCATGTAGTAACCAAAAAAGTGTTGAACAAATCATAATAGATTTGAGATTCTTCAAAGTAGCCACCTTTTGCCTTGATGACAGATTTGCACACTTGTGGCATTCTCTCAACCATCTTCATGAGGTAGTCACCTGGAATGCATTTCAATGAACAGGTGCGCCTTGTTAAAAGTTAATTTGTGGAATTTCATCCCTTCTTAATGCATTTGAGCCAATCAGTTGTGTTGTGACAAGGTAGGGGTGGTATATAGAAGATAGCCCAATTTGATAAAAGACCAAGTCCATATTATGGGAAGAACAGCTCAAATTAGCAAAGAGAAACGTCAGTACATCATTACTTTAAGACATGAAGGTCAGTCAATGCGGAAATTTCAGGAACTTTGAAAGTTTCTTCAAGTGCAGTCGCAAAAACCATCAAGCGCTATGATGAAACTAGCTCTCATGAGGATCACCACAGGAAAGGAAGACCCAGAATTACCTCTGCTGCAGAAGATCAGCTCATTAGATTTAACTGCATCTCAGATTGCAGCCCAAATAAATGCTTAACAGTGTTCAAGTAACAGACACATCTCAACATCAACTGTTCAGAGGAGACTGCGTGAATCAGGCCTTCATGATCAAATTGCTGCAGAGAAACCACTACTAAAAGACACCAATAAGAAGAAGAGTCTTGCTTGGGCCAAGAAACACGAGCAATGGACATTAGACCGGTGGAAATCTGTCCTTTGATCTGATTAGTCCAAATGTGAAATTTTTGGTTCCAACCTCTGTGTCTTTGTGAGACGCAGAGTAGGTGAACGGATGATCTCTGCATGTCTGGTTCCCACTGTGAAGTATGGAGGAGGAGGTGTGATGGTGCTTTGCTGGTGACACTGTCAGTGATTTATTTAAAATTCAAGGCACACTTAACCAGCATGGCTACCACAGCATTCTGCAGCGATACTCCATCCCATCTGGTTAGCGCTTAGTGGGACTATCATTTGTTTTTCAACAGGACAGTGACCCAACACACCTCCAGGCTGTGTGATGGCTATTTGACCAAGAAGGAGAGTGATAGAGTGCTGCATATGATAGAGTGCAGAATACCTGGCCTCCACAATCCCCCGACCTCAACCCAATTCATTCCCAGGCTGTGTCACAACCGGCCATGATCGGGATTCCCATAGCGCGGCGCGCAATTGAGAGTTTGCCTGGGGGGTTTGGCCGGGGGGTTAGGCCGTCACTGTAAATAAGATTTTGTTCTTAACTGACTTGCCTAGTTAAATAAAGATTTTTAAAAATTTAAAAGAGTGAAGAAAAAGTGACCAACAAGTGCTCAGCATATGTGGGAACTCCTTCGAGACTGTTGGAAAATCATTCCTCATGAAGCTGGTTGAGAGAATATGTGTCCAAACTTTGACTGGCACTATATACACTGCTCAAAAAAATAAAGGGAACACTTAAACAACACAATGTAACTCCAAGTCAATCACACTTCTGTGAAATCAAACTGGCCACTTAGGAAGCAACACTGATTGACAATACATTTCACATGCTGTTGTGCAAATGGAATAGAAAACAGGTGGAAATTATAGGCAATGAGCAAGACACCCCCAATAAAGGAGTTGTTCTGCAGATGGTGACCACAGACCACTTCTCAGTTCCTATGCTTCCTGGCTGATGTTTTGGTCACTTTTGAATGCTGGCGATGCTTTCACTCTAGTGGTAGCATGAGACGGAGTCTACAACCCACACAAGTGGCTCAGGTAGTGCAGCTCATCCAGGATGGCACATCAATGCGAGCTGTGGCAAGAAGGTTTGCTGTGTCTGTCAGCGTAGTGTCCAGCGCATGGAGGCGCTACCAGGAGACAGGCCAGTACATCAGGAGACGTGGAGGAGGCCGTAGGAGGGCAACAACCCAGCAGCAGGACCGCTACCTCCGCCTTTGTGCAAGGAGGAGCAGGAGGAGCACTGCCAGAGCCCTGCAAAATGACCTCCAGCAGGCCACAAATGTGCATGTGTCTGCTCAAACGGCCAGAAACAGACTCCATGAGGGTGGTATGAGGGCCCGACGTCCACAGGTGGGTGTTGTGCTTACAGCCCGACACCGTGCAGGACGTTTGGCATTTGCCAGAGAACACCAAGATTGGCAAATTCGCCACTGGCGCCCTGTGCTCTTCACAGATGAAAGCAGGTTCACACTGAGCACATTTGACAGCCGTGAGAGAGTCTGGAGACGCCGTGGAGAACGTTCTGCTGCCTGCAACATCCTCCAGCATGACCGGTTTGGCGGTGGGTCAGTCATGGTGTGGGGTGGCATTTCTTTGGGGGGCCTCACAGCCCTCCATGTGCTCGCCAGAGGTAGCCTGACTGCCATTAGGTACCGAGATGAGATCCTCAGACCCCTTGTGAGACCATATGCTGGTGCGGTTGGCCCTGGGTTCCTCCTAATGCAAGACAATGCTAGACCTCATGTGGCTGGAGTGTGTCAGCAGTTCCTGCAAGAGGAAGGCATTGATGCTATGGACTGGCCCGCCCGTTCCCCAGACCTGAATCCAATTGAGCACATCTGGGACATCATGTCTCGCTCCATCCACCAACGCCACGTTGCACCACAGACTGTCCAGGAGTTGGTGGATGCTTTTGTCTAGGTCGGGGAGGAGATCCCTCAGGAGACCATCCGCCACCTCATCAGGAGCATGCCCAGGCGTTGTAATGAGGTCATACAGGCACGTGGAGGCCACACACACTACTGAGCCTCATTTTTACTTGTTTTAAGGACATTACATCAAAGTTGGATCAGCCTGTAGTGTGGTTTTCCACTTTAATTTTGAGTGTGACTTCAAATCCAGACCTCCATGGGTTGATAAATTTGATTTCCATTGATACTTTTTGTGTGATTTTGTTGTCAGCACATTCAACTATGTGAAGAAAAAAGTATTTCATAAGAATATTTCATTCATTCAGATCTAGGATGTGTTATTTTAGTGTTCCCTTCATTTTTTTGAGCAGTGTATTTATATATATATATACAGTCTGTGCTAGAAACCTAGAAACCTACATTTCTACAATGCCTGCTAATATCTTGACAATGCTGCCCCCTGCTGGTGCTGAAGGATTCTCTCCCTTTCTCCCTCTCAATTAAATTCAATTGAATTTAAGGGCTTTATTGGCATGGGAAAATATATGTTTACATTGCCAAAGCAAGTGAAGTAGATAATAAACAAATGAGAAATAAACAACAAAAATTAACAGTAAACATTACACATTACACTCACAGAAGTTCCAAAAGAATAAAGACATTTCAAATGTCATATTATGTCTATATACAGTGTTGTAACGATGTGCACAGTGGCAGATTTAGGTATGGGCGACATGGGCAGTCGCCCAGGGCGCAATCTTGCCTGGGGGCGGCACGGGACGCCCTCACAATTTTTGGGGGAATGGTGACATTTGCGCGATCGGTTTTCTATCGCTTATTTGCACGTCACGTCAATGATATCATGTCGCTGTGTGGGACTGTGGGTCAATTAACCTTGTCGGAGTGGGCGCCCTGATTCTAGTTTGTGAGCTAGGCAGGCTACTGCCTGGGAAGGTCTCCCACTCAGAAGTACGAGATGGGGAGGGGGCAGGGGTAGGTTGACCTCAGGTCTCCCCACTGGAAGCCCGAGGTAGGGGAGCGGGGTACTCTATCAAATAGTGCACCTCTAACTTTGTACAGTACTAACGCAATTAGTTAAATCAGTCACACTACGAAATGCTACCAAATAAACCATAATTCATTCATAATACTGTGAATATATAGTTTCACAGACATATTGTTAGCATTTTTTTCTGGTTTGTGCAAATTGTGAAGAATAATATAAAAGCAGTCTGCACACCACTAAGGTGAATTGGTTTAGTCTTGACTCTTGGTTGACAGTGTTGGGGGATGGGTAATGTAGTCTTGACTCTTGGTTGACAGTGTTGGGGGATGGGTAATGTAGTCTTGACTCTTGGTTGACAGTGTTGGAGGATGGGTAATGTAGTCTTGACTCTTGGTTGACAGTGTTGGAGGATGGGTAATGTAGTCTTGACTCTTGGTTGGCAGTGTTGGAGGATGGGTAATGTAGTCTTGACTCTTGGTTGGCAGTGTTGGGGGATGGGTTATGTATTTATGCTCGAGTGCCAAATCAACACAAATGGATAAGAAAAGGTCAAAGCCATCAGGTGCCCAGTTTAGGAAAAAGAGGAAAGAAGAAGAGGAGAAACGCGCAAAAGATAAAGATATGCAGCTATGTCATCTCTTTATGAGTAAAATATTATGCATGTATGAAATAGGCTAGTATAAAACTTATGTTTGTTAGCCTATGTTGCTTGCTATGCTATTACACATAGGGCGACAATATTCAACAACTAACTTACATAACATTGGATATAATTTCACAGTTTCATCATGATAATGTGTGTAGACTGTACCAAAACGATTACAACCTAACTAGCACATTATTGATTTTGGTTAACTTTCATTGAGGTGACATCATAAAGGTTTTCTGTGATTGTATTGACTAGGTCCTGAGCTCAGGGGAATTTCCAATGCTATAGGCTAACTTAAAAGACTTATATATTATGCTGATATTATGTATCTTTTGTGATATTTTGAGTCTTTTGGGGTGTCTTATGCATAGAATTAAGGAGATTGAATGGTTCATTTGGTTTCTATTCTGAAAGTTTGATAAATTGTTCATAATGACATGTATATTAAATGTGGAACAAATGTATTTCGGATGTCAGACTCATATACTGTATTTCAAATTCAAGGGCACTTCTGAAATATTTTGGAGCACCCCCTGGCATTGGCCAGGATGAGGAGCCATCTACCTCCTCAGTCACACAGGCCTCTTCAGAAATGATCTCGGAGTCTCAGGATGAGGAGCCATCTACCTCCTCAGTCACACAGGCCTCTTCAGAAATGATCTCGGAGTCTCAGGATGAGGAGCCATCTACCTCCTCAGTCACACAGGTCTCTTCAGAAATGATCTCGGAGTCTCAGGATGAGGAGCCATCTACCTCCTCAGTCACACAGGCCTCTTCAGAAATGATCTCGGAGTCTCAGGATGAGGAGCCATCTACCTCCTCAGTCACACAGGCCTCTTCAGAAATGATCTCGGAGTCTCAGGATGAGGAGCCATCCACCTCCTCAGCCACACAGGTGTCTTCACAAATGTTGTCTGAGCCTGAGGATAAAGACCCATTTGCTTCCACTTCTCCCCAGCAGGATTCTTCAGGTGTGTGTGTGTGTGTGTGTGTGTGTGTGTGTGTGTGTGTGTGTGTGTGTGTGTGTGTGTGTGTGTGTGTGTGTGTGTGTGTGTGTGAACACACATGTGTTTATGTGTGCATCCCTGTATAACATAAACAAAATAAATAATTTCCCTTTTGCAAAATTTTAAGTTTCCATATTGTAGGTAACAATGATGATTTTATTATTACTAGGTATGTATGTGGGATGTTCCATCACTATAAATGCTGTGAATAACGTGTGTAAACTAATTCCCATGTGCTTTCCATTAGAAATGCCTGTAGCAGCATCCCCACCAAACCCTGCTGCTGAGGATGAACCACTGTCTACAGACCCTGCTGACAGGCCTTCAGTTCTCACTGACAAAATTCAGACACAACTACTTTGCAGAGGACCAAGTGAGGTACCACCTAACTTTGTTTTCCAAAGAAATGAGAGTGATGGAAGAAGTTGCCACCACCAGTATTTCAGGAAGACCTTGGTGAGTGGTGAAAACATCCCTAGAAGTTGGTCCAAAAGAAACAACAGCCTCTTCTGCTGCAAACTCTTTTCTACGAAGAAAATTTATTTAGCAAACTCAGGACTGACAGACTGGAAACATGCAAGTTCTTTGCTGACTTCACACGACAGCCGTCCAGAACACCAAAACTGCATGAAAACATGGAAAGAACTGGCAATGCAGATCAAAAAAGTGGAAACAATTGATCAGCATGAGATGGCACTTATGGAGGCTGAGAGGATAAGATGTAGAGAGGTGTTGACACGTCTGACTGCTATTGTGTAGTGTCTGGCAATTACAAATCTGGCCTTAAGTGGACACACAGAAACACTACTCCATCAAATGGAAATGTCCTCAAAGAGGTTGAAGTGATGGCACAATTTGATCCAGTCATGAAAGAGCACCTTAACCGTGTCTAAAAAGGGATCTCGAGCCACACCACCAACTACCTCGGCCACCAAATACAGAATGAACTCATTGATTTGTTGAGCAGCAAGGTCATTTCAATAATGGTGACTAACATCCAGCTGGCAAAATTATCCTCTATAATTCTAGATTGCACCTCAGATGTCAGCCACACTGAACAGTTGTCAGTTGTGATTAGAATTGTGTCACTGAAGGAGGAGCCCCACACAAAGGAACATTTTATGGGGGTTTTTGGAGGCAGAGGAGTCCACAGGCCAACATTTAACATCCCTGATTCTCAAAAGATTAGAGGAGCTAAAAATTCCTTTTGAGGACTGCATAGGACAGTCTTATGATAATGGGGACAACATGAGAGGCACAAACAAAGGTGTCCACGCCAGACTCCTGGAAATGAATCCAAGAGCTCTATTGGTGCCATGTGGGGCTCACACATTGAACCTGGTTGTGGCTGATGCTGCTAAAAGTTCTGTCGATGCCACAGGTTACTTTGGCATCTTACACAAACTGTACACCTTGTTCTCAGCCTCGACACAGTGATGGGCCATCCTGAAAAAACATGTGGACATCACTGTGAAGATGTGAACTGAGACGAGGTGGGAGAGGTAAGTTAAGAGTGTCGAGCCACTGAGGTATCAGGCAGCAGCGGTGAGAGAGGCACTGATTGAGGTGAGGGATCAAAGCAAAGACCCTGTGATAAAGATTGAAGCCCAGTCCTTGTCAGAGGAGGTGGGATCATACCGCTTCAGCATCTGTACAGTGGTGTGGTATGACATCTGGAGACAGATCCAACATGTGAGCAAGCTGATGCAGTCTCCCAGCATGCATGTGGATGTTGCAGTCAGTCTCAGAAAGACAGAGATAGGTCTCAGCAACTACAGGGCAACAGGCTTTATGACTGCACAAACGTCAGCCAAGGATATTTGCGAGGGTATGAATGTAGATGCCGTTCTACAACAAAAAAGGCTGAGGTCCACAAAGCGGCACTTTTCATACAAATCATTTGATCAGATAAAATCAAATCAAACTTTATTTGTCACATGCGCCGAATACAACAAGTGTAGACTTTCCCGTGAAATGCTTACTTACAAGCCCTTAACCAACAGTGCAGCTCAAGAAGAGTTAAGAAAATATTTACCAAGTAGACTTAAATAAAAAGTAATACAATGAGAATAACAATAACAAGGCTATATACAGGGGGAAGGAAAGATTTTCCACATTGGAAATTGTGGGAGAGAAGTTTGGAGTGTTGTCAACCTTCCAAAGTCTCTCCAATGAGGAGCTGACAGAACAATGTGAGGCCCTTAATATGACACTGCACTATAAAGAACACTCAGACTTGGATGACAGAACAATGGAGGCTCTTACTATGACACTGCACTATAAAGAACACTCAGACCTGGATGACAGAACAATGGAGGCTCTTACTATGACACTGCACTATAAAGAACACTCAGACCTGGATGACAGAACAATGGAGGCTCTTACTATGACACTGCACTATAAAGAACACTCAGACTTGGATGACAGAACAATGGAGGCTCCTACTATGACACTGCACTATAAAGAACACTCAGACCTGGATGGCAGAACAATGGAGGCCCTTACCATGACACTGCACTATAAAGAACACTCAGACCTGGATGACAGAGAGCTTGCACAGGAACTGAAGAACTTGTCTGACTTGCCATCGAAGACCATGACCCTGCTTGAGCTGCTGCTATTTATACATGAAAGGGAGCTCTCAGAAATGTATCCACATTTGTGGACTGCTCTCAGAATGTGTCTTACTCTTCCAGTGACCTGTAGCTGAAGCAAAGAGGAGCTTTTCAAAGCTGAAGCTCATCAAATCCTACCTGAGGTCCACCATGTCACAGGAACGCCTTAGTGGCCTTGCTGTCATCAGTATTAACCATGCAATTGCTGGGCAGATTTCTTATGATGATGTAATTGATGACTTTGCATCAAGGAAGGCAAGAAAGGTCAGTGTTTAGATGGCAGTTGTGCAATTTAGTTTGTGTGTTTCTTGTTTCAAATAGTGCTGTTACGCACGCCTCTGTGAAGAGGGAACGCAACACCCTGCTGCAACTCAACTCTCCGTGAACCAAAAGAGGTATGAACTGTAGGTGCGAGAAAGGACGACAAAGGCAGAATTTACCATTTACTAGGATTTATTTCCTACACGGTAATATGGGGAAAAGGGGATGAACGGAACCAAAGCAAAGAAAGTAAATATCAAAGCTCCCCCTCTCCTATCTAACCTGCCTACCCACTTAATTTACCTAATTTAGCACCACCTGGTGCCCTAACCAAAATACAGGGGGTGGTCTTACCTAGTGTGCCTAGACAGTGAATATACTATGGGTATATGTATGCCCGCGGGACTCTTGCCTAAGCACTCCCTAGGTGCCTTCCCCTTCCCCCCTGGGAACAAATGAAACAGAACAACAAACAATCCACTTCACAACAAAACTGAAAACTAACTCAGGTCACTAAAGAAGCTCTTACAAAGCAACAAACACAGAACATTGCAAAGCTGCTACCAACAACAAATACACAGTGCATACTCACGACCAACATGCTATAACCCCTCAGCCATAAACCTCTCTCTCAGCAATGATCTATATAACATTCAATCTCAGCCTACAATGATCTCTCTCTCTCTCTCTCTAATCTCTCTCTCTCTAATCTCTCTAATCTCTCTCTCTCTAATCTCTCTCTCTCTCTCTCTCTCTAATCTCTCTCTCTCTAATCTCTCTCTCTCTAATCTCTCTCTCTCTAATCTCTCTCTCTCTCTAATCTCTCTCTAATCTCTCTAATCTCTCTCTCTCTCTCTCTAATCTCTCTCTCTCTAATCTCTCTCTCTCTAATCTCTCTCTCTCTAATCTCTCTCTCTCTAATCTCTCTCTCTCTAATCTCTCTCTCTAATCATCTCTCTTTTGAACAGAACACTGGCTTTTATATCTTCAGGTGGTAATAGTAATTAGAGTCAGCTGCTTCTTGACGAGGGGGCGGGGTCAGCTCTCCAATCATCCATTAGCCATTGAGTCAACCAATCAGCTGGTTGTGGAGAACTCAGGAAGCTGTCTCCTGAAACACACACTCAAATACAAAAGCTACAACACAGAAACTGGGGAACGTAACAAGTGCAATAGTGTAATAATCAGGTTCTCTTCTTTATAAGTGTGTTATTCTACTTGTGTGATATAGAATTTGTACAATTTAGTTTTATTTGTGTGTTTTTTGTTAGCAATAGGGTAATAGTGTAATAATTCTATTATATTATATTTATATACTACAATTTGTTTCTATTTGTCTATGTTACTTCGTTTTGATATTTATGAGTCTTATTTTGTATATATTTTAATATTTATATCGTTTTAAATGTTATGATTATTTATTTGTGTTGTTCCAAATGTTTGAATAAAAATGACATTTAGTGCAGATGTCACGAATCCCGCCGAAGATGGTGCCTCTTCCCGTTCGGGCGGCGCTCGGCGGTCGTTGTCTCCGGCCTACTAGCTGCTACCGATCCCTTTTTCTGTTTCATTTAGTTTTGTCTGATTTGTTGCACCTGTTTTGTGTTTAAGTTTATTGTGGGCTATTTAAACCCAGTTGGCCCGCCGACTTTTGTGCGGGCTTGTTTTTCTGTTTGTGGTGTTTGTTCATTCCTGTGGTGTCTGTTCCATTTCGGATTAGTGACATGTATGGCCGGAGAGGACACACTTCGGACTGGTGCTGGAGGAGTCAGTCAGGGAGTCGAGATGGCAGGCGGAATACTTCTCGGTCACCCCAGGTGAGTAGGCACCAAACTCACCCAGAGCTCCCTGTTGGTCACATGTTTTTGTTTATTTTCTTCCCTGCGTTTTTTCCCTCTCTCCAGCATAAGGCGCTAGTCGATTTAGGCGCAGCTGGGAGTTTTATGGATAGTGGACTCGCCCGTAAGTTGGGTATTCCGTTGGTGCAGATAGACCCACCTTTCCCTGTGCACTCCTTAGATAGCCGACCGTTAGGGTCAGGGCTGATCAGGGAGGCCACGATTCCGCTGGACATGGTAACGCAGGGGAATCCTAAGGAGCGGATCAGTTTCTACCTTATTGATTCACCTGCGTTTCCAGTGGTGTTGGGGATTCCCTGGTTGGCCAGTCACAGTCCCCTCATTTCCTGGAGACAGGGGGCTCTTCAGGGGTGGTCAGAGGAGTGTTCAGGTAGGTGTATAGGAGTTTCCATCTGTGCCACGTTGGTGGAGAGTCCAGACCAGGTTTCCACTGTGCGTATCCCCCCAGAATATGCCGATTTGGCGATCGCTTTTTGTAAAAGAAAGGCGACCAAATTACCACCCCATCGACGGGGCGATTGTGTGATAAACCTCCAGGAGAACGCTGCACTTCCCAGGAGTCACGTGTACCCACTGTCTCAGGAGGAGACGTTGGCTATGGAGACATATATCACGGAGACTCTGAGACAGGGGTTCATTCGGCCCTCCATGTCACCTGTCTCCTCGAGTTTCTTTTTTGTGAAGAAAAAAGAGGGAGGACTGCGTCCGTGCATTGATTATCGAGGTCTAAATTCGATCACAGTGGGATTTTGTTATCCGCTACCTCTCATGCTACGGCGGTTGAATCATTCCACGGAGCGCGTTTATTCATAAAATTGGATCTCAGGAGAGAGTATAATCTGGTGCGTATTCGGGAGGGAGATGAGTGGAAAACCGCGTTTAGTACCACATCAGGCCACTATGAGTACCTCGTCATGCCGTATGGGTTAAAGAATGCTCCAGCCGTCTTTCAATCCTTTGAATCCTTTGTCGATGAGATTCTCAGGGACCTGCACGGGCAGGGTGTGGTGGTATACATTGATGACATCTTGATCTATTCTGCCACACGCACCGTGCATGCCTCCCTGGTGCGCAAGGTACTTGGGCGACTGCTGGAGCATGACCTATACGTCAAGGCTGAGAAATGTGTGTTCTCCAAACAAGCCGTTTCCTTCCTGGGTTATCGCATTTCCACCTCGGGGGTGGTGATGGAGTGTGACCGCGTTAACGCCGTGCGTAATTGGCCGACTCCGACCACGGTAAAGGAGGTGCAGCGGTTTTTAGGGTTTGCCAATTACTACTGGAGGTTTATCCGGGGTTTTGGCCAAGTGGCGGCGCCTATTACCTCACCTCACTGCTGAAGGGGGGGCCGGTGGGTTTACGGTGGTCGGCCGAGGCAGATAGAGCTTTCAGCCAGCTGAAGGCTCTGTTTACTGACGCGCCCGTGTTGGCGCATCCGGACCCTTCGTTAGCATTCATATTGGTGGTGGATGCGTCCGAGGCTGGGGTTGGAGCCGTGCTGTCACAGCGCTCGGGCACACCACCGAAGCTCCGCCCCTGCGCTTTCTTTTCTAAGAAGCTGGATCCGGCGGAGCGGAACTATGATGTGGGGGACCGGGAGTTGCTAGCTATGGTAAAAGCCCTGAAGGTGTGGAGACACTGGCTTGAGGGGGCTAAACACCCTTTCCTCATCTGGACTGGCCACCGCAATCTGGAGTATATCCGGGCGGCGAGGAGACTGAATCTGCGTCAGGCTAGGTGGGCCATGTTCTTTACCCGATTTAGATTTACCATCTCTTATCGACCAGGGTCTCTTAACACTAAGGCCGACGCGCTGTCCCGTCTCTATGACACTGAGGACCGGTCCATCGATCCAACTCCCATCCTTCCAGCTTCTAGGCTGGTGGCTCCGGTGGTATGGGAGGTGGACGCGGACATCGAGCGGGCGTTGCGGTTGGAACCTGCACCCTCACAGTGACCGACCGGCCTCAGGTACGTGCCGCTTGGTGTTCGTGATCAATTGATTCGGTGGGCTCACACACTACCTTCTTCAGGTCATCCGGGGATTGCGAGGACAGTGCGTGGTCTTAGGGGTAAATACTGGTGGCCCACCTTAGCTAAGGACGTGAGGCTTTATGTCTCCTCCTGTTCGGTGTGCGCGCAGAGTAAGGCTCCTCATCTATCGGTGGACTTTCTTACTGATCTTCCCCCATCTCAGGGGAACACTACCATTCTGGTCGTTGTGGATCGGTTCTCTAAGTCCTGCCGTCTCCTCCTATTGCCTGGTCTTCCTACGGCCCTACAGACTGCGGAGGCTCTATTTACCCACGTCTTCCGGCACTACGGGGTGCCGGAGGATATCGTTTCTGATCGAGGTCCCCAGTTCACGTCCCGTGTTTGGAGGGCGTTTATGGAGCCTCTGGGGGTCTCGGTCAGCCTGACCTCTGGTTATCACCCCGAAAGTAATGGGCAGGTGGAAAGAGTAAACCAGGAAGTGGGTAGGTTTCTGAGGTCGTATTGCCAGGACCGGCCAGGAGAATGGGCGAGGTACGTCCCATGGGCGGAGTTGGCGCAGAACTCACTCCGTCACTCCTCCACGAACATATCGCCATTTCAATGCGTGCTGGGCTACCAGCCGGTCCTGGCTCCGTGGCATCAGAGTCAGACAGAAGCTCCTGCGGTGGAGGAGTGGGTACAGCGCTCTAGGGAGACCTGGCGGGCAGTCCAGGACTCTCTTCAGCAGGCCAGTGGACGGCAGAAGAAGAGCGCTGACCGCCACCGCAGTGATGCCCCTGTGTTCGCACCAGGGGACAGGGTCTGGCTCTCGGCCCGAAACCTGCCCCTCCGCCTGCCCTGCCGGAAGCTGGGGCCGCAGTGTGTGGGGCCATTTAAAGTCCTGAGGAGGATAAACGAGGTGTGTTATAGATTGCAACTTCCCTCTTACTATCGTATTAACCCCTCGTTTCATGTATCTCTCCTCAGGCCGGTGGTAGCTGGTCCCCTTCAGGAAGGTGAGGTGCCGGAGGTCCCCTCTTGACAACGAGCTATTCTGGACTCGAGACGCCGGGTGAGGGGCCTGCAGTACCTCGTGGACTGGGAGGGGTACGGTCCGGAGGAGAGGTGCTGGGTACCGGTGGGGGACATTTTGGATCCTTCCCTCTTGAGGGACTTTCACCGCCTCCACCCGGATCGCCCTGCTCCTCGCCCTCCGGGTCGCCCTCGAGGCCGGGGTCGACACGCTGCGGGAGCCGCGAGTCAGGGGGGGGTACTGTCACGAATCCCGGCCTACTAGCTGCCACCGATCCCTTTTTCTGTTTCATTTAGTTTTGTCTGATTTGCTGCACCTGTTTTGTGTTTAGGTTTATTGTGGGCTATTTAAACCCAGTTGGCCCGCCGACTTTTGTGCGGGCTTGTTTTTCTGTTGGTGGTGTTTGTTCATTCCTGTGGTGTTTGTTCCATTTCGGATTAGTCCTGTTTGTTTTGGACTGGGACTTTACGTGCCCTTGTTTTGTGTGGCATGACCGTCTCTCTGAGATTTTTGGAATATTAAATCCACGTCTTTTCTGACTACCCTGCTCTCTGCGCCTGACGCCTTCACTCACCACGTTTGGAACTGTGACAGCAGAATGGTGCTTTTTGAAAGGGGGAGCCCAGGGAGCTATACAAGCTAGAACAGCCACTGAATGTGAAATAGTTAATGTACAAAAGGGGAAATAAATAAACATAAATATGGGTTGTATTTACAATGGTGTTTGTTCTTCACTGGTTGCCCTTTTCTGTGGCAACAGGTTACAAATCTTGTTGCTATGATGGCACACTGTGTGGTATTTCACCCAGTTGATATGGGAGTTTATCAAAATTGGGTCACGCTCTCACACACACACACAAACAAATAAACAAACACACATAAAAATATCCTCCTGTATTTTGCAAGCTTTTCATCCTTGTACCATGTGTGAACTTGAATCACTGTTACTAGCCAGCTACCACCTGGTACTCAACCCTGCACCTTAGAGACTGCTGTCCTTTGTACATAGTTATTGAACACTGGTAACTTTAATAATGTTAATATACTGTCTTACACACTTCATATGTATATACTGTATTCTCGTCGAGGCTCATCTTATATTCCGGACTCTGACATTGCTCGTTGAATATTGTTATATTTTTTTGTTATATCTTTCTTTTAATTTGTTGGATTTGTGTGTATTGTTTTGTATTGTTAAGTATTACTGCATAGTTGGAGCTAGGAACATAAGCATTTCGCTACACCCGTAATAACATCTGCAAAATATGTTTGCGCGACCAATACAATTTGAATAGCTATTCCTACAATGTAAAGGACACTGGCACTTTGTGCCCATCGCTTGTGGCATGCTCTGCTCAATAAACTGTTGATATGCGCACTACGCACACATACATGCGCGCATTGGCACACACACAAAGGATTGTGTCTAGGAGCCACACACATAATGAGAATATTTTGCATATTTACCTACAGGGGATTGCGTCTCTCGTTACTGGTCAGTAGTACAGCGACCCTCGCTACATGACCAACGTTACAATTCCCCTCAAGTGCGTTAATCCTACTGGCACAATGCGTAGGGTGTTGGCCTTTGACGGGGTTCGCTTCCCTGCCAGGCTGATCACTACATTGGTGTAAGAAGTGCGATGCCATCAGAACGCATGGCCCAGATGTGTGAGGGAGCTGAGTAGTCAACGTGCCTTCCCATTTAGAGGTAGCTGTGTGAGCCATGTTACAATTCCCACCAAGTGGGTTAACCCTATTGACGCGTAGGTTTGTTGTCCCCGCCGTTCGCTACAGTATTTTCAATAGCTGACATGTCCTACTTTGGTGACAAGAAATAAGAAAGGGCTATTAGTGTTATGTATCATATTTCTCCAATTACTCTTAATAAACTTAATTCAGTAAGTTTATTTTGAGAAACTGTGTGACTTTCTAAAGACCATATAAAGAAACACATACAAAGATATAAAGAAACACATACAAAGATACTCACGTGGTGGCAACATCTATCTTTGATAACCCCTTGTATATAGGGAAAAGGTCATGGATTTGTGTCAAATGTTTTACAAGGTTCCCACATGACGGCGCTATTTAGTCACTGCTCAATAAACTGGTCTATGCAGAGACAGTGGTTGCTGTGGAGGCTGGTTTGGAAAGGGAAGGGAAAGGGTGGATATCAAGTCAATTGCACAACTGAATGCATTCAACCCCGAAATGTGTCTTCCACATTTAACCCAAACCCTCTGAATCAGGCCTATTCAAGTATGTACACGAGAGTCACTGTAATGAACAGTAAAGTCTCTGACTAGCCGGTTTCTCCACTGAAAGTGTGCCTTAGTCATGGGCCTGTATGCACAAAGCATCTTACAGTAGGAGTGCTGATCTAGAATCAGTTTTGCCATATTACATTATAATGAATGTACCTGAGGGTACCTGATCCTAGATCACCACTCTTACGCTGAGGCACTGAATGAATACGGTGCCAGGACCATGCGCTTAGTCTGTGTCCTGTCATCCACTCAGACGTGATCAAGGCCACACATCTTGAGGTGTTATGGACTACTGAGTTTCGGAAGACTTACACAATGATTTACACAAGATTCACAGACACGTCCATGACAGTGTGAATGGTCACGTACTGTAATACAAGATTTTCCGCCATAATTATTGCATCCAACTTCCTTCCTCTATTGCTGTCAAAATACTTTTTGTACTGTCATATAGTTTTCATAATACTATATTGTACCTAATGGTATCAACTGGCATCAGAATGACCTTTATTCACCAAATACATTTGCATGTACAGGAATTTAACTGGGTGAAATGGTGCTGCCACAATAAACAGGATATACAGCCAGACTAGAAACAGGATAAACAGCCAGACTAGAAACAGGATATACAAACAGACTAGAAACAGGATATACAGCCAGACTAGAAACAGGATATACAGCCAGACTATGAACAGGATCTACAGCGATGTATAAATAAAAACAACTTAACAGGATGATGTGCAATGGGGGAAATATAGTGTTTTCAGAAAGTATTCATACCCCTTGACTTATTCTACATTTTGTTGTATTACAGCCTGAATTCAAAATGAATTAAAATACATATATATATATATATATATATATATTCTCACCCATATACACACAATACCCCATAATGACAAAGCGAAAACATGTTTTTAGACATTTTATCAAATGTATTGAAAATGAAATACAGAAATATCTCATTTACACACTTACTGTAAGTACTCAATCCCCTTTGCTACGACGCTCCAAAATGAGCTCAGGTGCATCCAATTTCCTTTGATCATCCTTGAGATGTCACTACAACTTGATTGGAGTCCACTTGTAGCCAATTCAGTTGTTTGGACATGATTTAGAAAGAACCCCCCCCTTTACACTGCTGCTACTCTCTGTTGTTATCATCTATACATAGTCACTTTAATAACTCTACCTACATGTACATATTACCTCAACTAACCGGTGCCCCCGCATGTTGACTCTGTACCGGTACCACCCTGTATATGGTCTCGCTATTGTTATTTTACTGCTGCTCTTTAATTACTTGTTTCTTTTATTTCTTATTTTCATCCGTATTTTTTTTAACTGCATTTGTTGGTTAGTGGCTCGTAAGTAAGCATTTCACTGTAAGGTCTACTACACCTGTTGTATTCGGCGCATGTGACTGATACAATTTGATTTGATTTATATAAGGTCCCACAGTTGACAGTGCTTGTCAGAACAGAAACTATACCATGAAGTTCATGGACCTGACCATAGATCTCTAGAGTGTTGAAAGTTTCCAAGAGCCCAGTGGTCTTCATCATTGGGAAATTGAAAAAATATGGAACTACCCAGACTGCTTAGAGCTGGCCGTCAGACTTAACAGCAACCCGGGCAAGAAGGACTAGGTCAGTGAGTTGACCAAGAACCCAATGACCACTCTGACAGAACTACAGAATTTCTTACCTGAGATGGAAGAACCTGCCAGAAGGACAACAGTCTCTATAGCACTTCACCAATCTTTATGGGAGAGTGGCTAGATGGAAACCACTCCTTAGAAAAAGGCACATGACAGAAAACCTGGAGTTTGCAAAAAGGAAACGTGAAAGACTCTGAGAGCATAAGGCAAATGATTCTGTGGTTTGATGAAACAAAAATGTATCTCATTGCACTGAATGCAGAGCACTATGTCTGGAGAAAACCAGGCACAGCTCATCACTGCCTAACGCCACCCTTACCGTGAAGCACGGTGGTGGCAGAATCCTGCTATTGGGATGCTTTTCGGCGGCAGGCACTGGGAGACTGGTAAGGATAGAGGGAACAATGAATAGAGCTAAATACATGCATATTCTTGATCACAACCTGCTTCAGAGTGCAAATTACCTTTACGTTCCAACAGGATAATGAAAGTCTTTGAGTGGCCCAGCCAAAGTCCAGACTTGAATCACATTGAAAAACTGTGGAAAGGCTTGAAGATTACTGTTCACCGCCACTCCCCATCTAACTGAACAGAGCTTGAGAAAATCTGCAAGGAATAATGGGAGAAAATCCTCAAATCCAGATGTGCCAAGCTGATACAGAAATACCCAAGACAACTCAACGCTGTAATCACCGCCAAAGGTGTTTCTACAAAGTATTGATTCAGGAGTGTGAATACTTATGTAAATTAGATATGTCAGTGTTTAATTTTCAATACATTTGCTAACATTTCTAGGAACATGTTTTTACTTTCTCATTATGGGGCATTGGTTCAGGCTGTAACACAACAAAATGTGGAATAAGTCAATAAGTGTGAATACTTTCTGAAGACACTGTATATATATGTAGAGTCAGGTGTATAGGAATGTGTGCAAAGAGTAATATGCAGTTCTAGGATGAGAATATCATGGTGGACCAGGCGGTCAGTTGGCGAGGGCCACGGCGCGGGGGAAGAAGTTGTTCAGGTGACGGGAGGTTTTAGTCGTGATTGACCTGAATGGCCCGTTTGCAAAAGGGGAGTCTTTGGAAGATAGGGTGTCCGGGGCGGAAGGTGTCGGTGATGATTTTTCCTACACACCTCCATGCCCTGGAGTCGTACAGGACTCTCGATGGAGGGCAGATGGCAGCCGATGACCCTCTAAGTAGAACGGACAATCCGTTGCAGTTTGCCCTTGGCCCGGGGAAACGCATTCCGGAATCACACAGTGATCGAAGAGGTGAGGATGAACTCAATGATGGTTGTGTAGAATCGAATCAGTATTGTCCGTGAGAGCTTTAATTTCTTCAGCTGACGCCTCAAGAAGTACATCGGCTGGTGTGTCTGTGTGTCTAGATAGGGTCCTTGAAAAATAGATAGGGTCACGTGTGGCTCAGTTGGTAGAACGTGGCACTTTCAGCGCTCAGTTGGTAGAGCGTGACACTTTCAGCGCTCAGTCGGTAGAGCGTGACACTTTCAGCGCTCAGTTGGTAGAGCGTGACACTTTCAGCGCTCAGTTGGTAGAGCGTGACACTTTCAGCGCTCAGTTGGTAGAGCGTGACACTTTCAGCGCTCAGTTGGTAGAGCGTGGCACTTTCAGCGCTCAGTTGGTAGAGCGTGACACTTTCAGCGCTCAGTCGGTAGAGCGTGACACTTTCAGCGCTCAGTTGGTAGAGCGTGATACTTTCAGCGCTCAGTTGGTAGAGCGTGATACTTTCAGCGCTCAGTTGGTAGAGCGTGACACTTTCAGCGCTCAGTTGGTAGAGCGTAACACTTTCAACGATCAATTGGTAGAGCGTGGCACTTTCAACGCCACAGTTATGGGTTCGATTCCCACAGGTGACCAGTAAGAAGAAGAAAGTCTGAAAACGTATGCCTTCTACTGTGAGTCGCTCTGGATGAGAGCGTCTGCTAAATGACATCAACGGTAAACACACCCACAGCATAGGTGAGTCAGAGAGAGACCTGTCTTGACATGTGCACCTGACGTATGGAAACTAGGTTCGTGGAAGGATGTGTAGCTACAGTCAAAACTCAACGGAAATATACCAAGCATACCATTTATGTGTATTAGAAATGTTTCCTATATCTGGGTCCTGTGTTTTCCTCACCAGGAAACCCTTAGTGGCCTACCTATTAACTGCAGAGTTTACTACAACCTCATTTAACTGGCATATATTTAGAAATCCCAGAGTACAATGGTCATTACATTGTTACTATCTAAATGTTGGAGTTTAGTTTCTCTGGGATGCAATGAAACAAGCAACACATTGTAGGCAACACTGTAACTTGGTTGTAGGCTACCATTTGGTACCAGGAAATGACCGTTTTGAAATCTTAGAAGTATGATACAGTTAGGCACACATTACCACATAATTTCTTCGGAAATTCTAAGGAAATACCAGCTAGTTATAACAATAACTCATCACCCCATTCAGTAACAAATGTAAAAACCAAAAACTGATATGTTCAATGTAACCCTCTGGGCAGATACATTTGAAACAGGTATCAGCAATCTGGGCAGATATATAACAAAATCTGTGAACACCCCTTTAAATTGGTGGATTCAGCTATTTCAGCCACACCTGATGCTGACAGGTGTATAAAATCGAGCACACAGCCATGCAATCTCCATAGACAAACATTGACAGTAGAATGGCCTTAATGAAGAACGCAGTCACTTTCAATGTGGCACTGTCATAGGATGCCACATTTCTAACAAATCAGTTTCTCAAATTTCTGCCCTGCTAGAGCTGCCGCGTACAATTGTACGTGCTGTTTTTGTGAAGTGGAAATGTCTTGGAGCAACAACGGCTCAGCCGCAAAGTGGTAGGCCACACAAGCTCACAGAACGGTCCGCCGAGTGCTGAAGCGCGTAGTGCGTAAAAATTGTCTGTCCTCAGTTGCAATACTCATTACCAAGTCCCAAACTGCCTCTGGAAGTAATGTCAGCACAAAAACTGTAAGCCGAGAGCTTCAGGAAGGGGTTTCCATGGCCGAGCAGCCGCACACAAGCCTAAGATCACAATGAGCAATGCCAATCCTCGGCCGGAGAGATGTAAAGCTTGCCGCCATTAGACTCTGGAGCAGTCAAAACACATTCTCTAAAGTGATGAATTATGCTTCACTTTCTAGTAGTCCGACGAACTAATCTGGGTTCGGCGGATGCCAGAAAACTACCTTCCCAAATGAATAATACCAATTGTAAAGTTTGGTGGAGGAATAATGGTCTGCGGCTGTTTTTCATGGTTCGTGCTCGGCCCTTTAATTCCAGTGAAGGGAACTCTTAATTCTACAGCATGCAATGACATTTTAGACAATTCTGTGCTTCCAACTTTGTGGCAACAGTCTGGGGAAGGCCCTTTCCTGTTTCATCATGACAATAACCCCGTGCAAAAAGCGAGCTCCATGCAGAAATAGTTTGTCGAGATCGGTGTGGAAGAACTTGACTGGCCTGCACAGAGCCCTAACCTCCGCTCCATCGAACACCTTTGGGATGAACAGCAGCAACATTCCAACGTCTAGTGGAAACCCTTGCCAGAAGAGTGGAGACTGTTATAACAAGGGAGGGGGGCAACTCCATATTACTGCCCATGATTTTGGTATGAGATGTTCTTGGTTATGTAGTGTACATTGGAAGCAGGCATGAACCCCTCTGGGCACTTTTCTATTCTGCTTTTAGCTCAAACTTCACCACATTGGAGTGCAGACCAGACATTTGTCTTATTGGCTCAATCAGGATCCTAGTTCAGAATCTTTCTAAGTCACCACACACAAATAAACCTTGCTGCGAAACAAGAGATTATCATACCTATAAGCAAATATATCCTAGCCTAGTGTTAGGGTCAATTCAAAGTAAGATGGTACTGCATCATGTGTTCTTGTTGATACTAGAGTGAAGTACATCAAGCAGAGACTGAGGTGAGATAGTTGACAGCTATATATCCTGGACACAGTATGTTTCGTACTTATATGAAAACCAGCTTAGTCAATCTAGGCGGCTGATCATTAGTCATTCATTGTAAGATTTTAAAAAATGCACTGGGCGAGACATTGACATTCTCAATAAAACAGTAATTTATTTTTTTTACTGAAAACTGAAACCGTCAGAACAGCACATTACAAGGGTATTGTTAAGATATTTTCTCCAAGGCTCAGTGATAAATCACTTTCATACAGTACACCTGGCATGTGCACAGCATCTCCTTCAAATAAAAAATAAAAAAACCCAACTGAAGTTGAAATCTAAATTCATCCTGCTAAAGATGACCGATTGTACAATTTATAAGCCACAAAGAATAAACCAGGTCGCCCGACAACCGGCGATGGCGCAGGAGGCACAAAATACATGTAACACAGACAGGACATACCATAATATGCTCATACAAGAATTTACCGGGTTCAAGCTGGAGTTGTGAAATGTGTACAAAGTTTCCGTTAAGTTAGAATGTTTTTTTATTGAAGTACAGATTGGTAAACTACAATCAGAATCTAAATGTTTGCATTCATCAAATACATTAAAACGTAACAAAACTGTCTGCATATGAAATAAAATTTAAAAAAAACACTGTTTACATGAACAAAAAGATGGGTCAAACTTCATTTTCTGCTAATGTGAGCTTCTGATTCTCCCTTCCTCGCTCACTCCCCCCCCCCCCCCCCCCCATCCATTACCCATCGTTCAGACTGAATAACTAACTATACGTTACAATAAGACCGCTGGATAACAACGTGAGGTAAGAAAGTGGTTTGATTATAGATCATGCAGAACATGCTAAACAGCATCCCCAAAAAAAACATTTGATGTGAAGGAGGAAATGAAAAAAAAAAAAAGTAAAAATACATAGAAGTGTACATTCAAAAATAATACAAATATATAGGAATTACACAGCTTTGCGTCTTTGGTTACAAAGTAGGTTGAACAATTTCACAGCTTTTTTTTTGTTCTTTTTTACCCCCAGCCCAGAAATTAAATATGCGCAATAGAATTTTCAAAAAGTTTGGGGGAAGTATGGCAATTTTCTCTACATTTTTTTCCCCACAAAAAGAAACTATAGCAAAGGAAATGAACAGTGTTCTTCATCAAAATATAACCACTGAAAATTCATTGAAGAATATATATATTTGAAGAACTGGTGTTCACCTGTACAAAACCCTCTACGCTCTCAATACTTTACACTCTACAAAATGTACATTCAACCTGGATTTCATCTCATTTAAATGAACTGCCTTTTAGTGTTAGCGGTGCTATGCCATAGGAAATTGCCATTTTAAAGAAACTATTGCCTATACGGAACTACTTGTTGCATTAGACTACCAAAAATGCCTGACCGATAATCTATCATAACAGAAACTTATTTTTTATTTCTTTTTTTAAAATATAAGTATTTCTGTTACATTGTTCATTTACATTATGAAAATAGCAGCCCCAAAATAAATAAATGCAAACAGTAAAACTGAACTAATGAAGGTATTTTTTTTGTACTTGGGTCAAAGTGTGGTGGCTCTGGGAAAACTACTCTCCCTCTTCTCACGGTGAGAGACACATTCCTCTTATGATGGGGTGAGAATCCTCTTCCCCACCTCAGTCTCTTTGTCCCTCTCATTCCCAACATTCTTTTCCACTCACCACCAACAGCCCAGTGTTTTTTTTGGGGGGCCCTTTGGACCACCTCCAGTTATCCCGCCACAATACGGCCCATCACCTCTCTCCCCTGCGTGGGACGCAGCATGCGCTGGCCCTGGCCAGTTCCCCTTCGACCGAACACGGGACGCCCGGCCAAAAGAATGCTTTCACAGGATGGTGATTGTCTAATACTGGGAAGGCCCGACGACAGCAGCAGCACACTGAAGCATGGCTCGTAACGCCACTCAAAAAGACAAGGGTGGCAAACAAAGGCCCATTTTGCTTCTCAAAAAAACATCATCAAGTGTTGATTATGTTATGGTTGGTTAGTTGGTTGTTTGGGGACTCCTCGCGTATTTCGGGGAGGTGTGTTACGGAGGCAGGTGATCACGCCGAGGTGACGTTGGGCTGCTTGAGCAGGCTGAGAGCCTGGGCTGCACCCTCCAAGTGGGGTTTGGTATTGGCGTGATTGGTGGGGGGTTGCTGCTGAGGCGGGGAGGTGCTGCCGGCCGGGCTGATTTGGGTGGACGACAGCTGGGTGAGCTGATCAGTGTTGGCCAGGGACTTGAGCACAGCGTTCTCCTGCTCCAGCTGAGAGTTCCTCTCATACAGCTCCTTGATCTGCTCCTTCAGAACCTCCACCTCCTCCCTCACCGCATACATCAGGTGGCTCTTCACTAGGTCCTGAGGAGAAAGAGAGAGGGGGAGAGCGTTAGTACAACAACTCAGGAGCATATAACACTACAGAGATGGGAGGGGTCAGAGGGCTAGCAAGACAGATACTACCATGTCATACGATGTGAGGGGTCAGAGGGCTAGCAAGACAGAGATACTACCATATCATGGGAGGGGTCAGAGGGCTAGCAAGACAGACATACTACCATATCATGGGAGGGGTCAGAGGGCTAGCAAGACAGATAGTACCATGTCATATGATGTGAGGGGTCAGAGGGCTAGCAAGACAGATCCTACCATGTCATACGATGTGAGGGGTCAGAGGGCTAGCAAGACAGAGATACTACCATGTCAAGTTTTACCACTGACTTCAGGTCAAAAGGCATCGCCATCAACTTTTCAATACGTTAGTAGTGCCTAGCTAGTGGGTAGAAAAATGCAGAACTAGAGACGCACTCACCATCGCTTGCTCGATCTTGTTATCGATGGCTACAACACTGGCTCCAGAAGATCTGTGGAGAAAGAGTCAGAAAATAATGTCAACATACTGAAGGAATGAGGAAAAAGGCCCCCGAATTGCTTTGAAGAGAATCATCAATCCTCTACGACACATTCCAATGTACATTTCTGTTTCCCCATGCAGCGTAATGCAGGGATTTAGGCACAATCCTGTTTAAAAACCACAATTGACAGTCTGCTTTGCCAGCATGTAGAAGAATGCTGCCTGCCTCTTAATACTGTTAAAACATTTTTAAGAAACAGGCTATATGCAATTGGGATTTAGGCTAGTTGAACATATAAAGGGGTTTAAGCAGCACAGATGTTTAGGGGGGGGGGGGGGGGGTGATTAGGTTTACAGCACAGAACCCAGTGCTGAAAGGGCTATGCAAAATGACGCTCCATTGTATGGAATGTCATCGTTTCATGATACTGTGCACTTCCAATAGGCCCAGGGCCAACGTGAGTCGCACATGACGCATTTCAGCTGCACATTTACTCCAATATGATACCTAATCAGGTGCAAACATATCCTAAGGATAAGGGAATAAGTACATTTGCATAAAATTGTTATACTGTAGAATATAAAAATGCGTGGGCAACTGGTTGCTTCATTCTAGCGACAGAACAGCACACAAAACAACTGATCCCATTATTATTTGATAACATTATTTACGTTTATAATACAGCTCACAAAAGGTGCATTTAATTTTGATGCACGTGTAAAAACTGCGCATTGGTCACAACACCATGTGACGTGAAAAAACGTTTTTAAACACCATTCTCCTAATAATTGTCAGATGTAATACAATATATACATATCATGTTTTGACATGCTTTGTGTCGACATCGATTTGAGGATGGTATTTTATTTTGCAATGTTTTGTTGTCTAGGCGACACAGCCTACTGTGTACCCTTTTATGGCGGTTACCGACACTTCTCCCTTGCTCCGTTTAGCGTATTACCCTTGTAGAAAATGCATTATACTCACGTCGTTCAGTGGCCAACGTCTGTAGACACATTAAATAATCTCATAAATCTCTTTTTAACCCCCCAAAAGGTTGCGTTTCTGATCCCTTTAGCAACGCCCGGTCGATGCCTGTCGTGCACTGACTGCACCGCCCCATCTGAACAAAGGCGCTTTCGCGCAACACGCCGCTAGAAGGTGCACTGGCAAGACAACATATTGTCCAGGTCTGTAATTGTGTATTTTAATCTTTTACTGATCCTGCTGAATAAATTCAACTGTATTATTCCTCCACATGCATGAGTGAGGTGAAACTATACGATCCATGCTGTTCTACTCCAAATACAGTTTACGTTTTAGGTTTCCTCGCCATACTTCAAACATGAACAGGATACAGAACATTCATTTGCTGATCAATGTTCATATGTATCAAATGTCCCTTTACAGTTAGGACTTAGAGCGCATCGTTTGCATGGGATAAGTGTCTACAGTTGATACATGTTTGTGTGTGAGAGAGGTTGAGTGAGAGTGTGTGTCGGCATATAATTCAACTGTTGACTAAAATTATGCTGGCGAGCAATTTAACTAACAAGTCGCCAAACGGTTGACAAGATCATTTTCAAATTAGGTCCCGAGTACTCCATTAATGTCTTTGGCTCCTCCATTCAATGTAAACGAGTAATCGATCAATCGTCGACGACCATTGTACCCCCACGGCTATGTAGGCTACGTGACTCGCTGCAGCTCAGCAAGGCGATGAGTGGACGTGCAGAGAGGGCGCACTGTACCCCTAAGGCTATGTAGCCTACATGACTGACTGAAGCTCAACATGGCGATGAGTGGACGTGCAGAGAGGGCGCACTGTACCCCTAAGGGTATGTAGCCTACATGACTGACTGAAGCTCAACGAGAGGACGAGAACAGAGAGACAGTCACAACTGCCCAGTCAAAACACCACATTGAAGCTACTAAATGCTACAAAGTAGCCAAAGCACTTAAAATCACCGCGGCTCTCAAACTTGATACAATTGCTAACAATGCCGTGGAGATAACAGGTACCAACAAGCAGATACAGCAACTATTATCCAGGGTACATTCGCAACTATGTCCTTTTAACTGACAATATATAGAACAAGAGCACAAGCAAATTGGTTTAAAAAATCCGGCATAGATGATACGTCTAATAGAATAGTAAAGACAGCTATACAATGAGGAAATAGCCTCCAAATACAGTATGTCCAAATACTCAATACAATTACCTGCATCGTGCTCTGTAACAAACCACACGTTCTGAAATTGTGGGTGAGGATCCTGGCGAGTAGGGAAGACTGTAGCTCCTTTCGCAACGCATGGTGAACAAAACTTCCCAAATTACAACTCTCAGAAAAGTCAAAAGAAGAGTCCACGGTCTCTCTCTGACTCGTAGGTATATCAGTGTTTTTGATGGGAACGAGTGTCTCCAGTCTTTAAAAGCGTTTTCCGTCACATGGACTTGCCTGGAAGAATGTTAGGGGAGGAGTTTGGTGCGTCTGCATTCTAATTTGTCTACTCAGTGGCAGGCTTAATATAATCATATTTACTTACTGCTGCTGCAAAACGTAATCTCACACTGCATGTGTTAAACCACACCTTTATCAATCAACTTAAGTTTACTCATGCTTTGCTTGATCTTGGCCAGGTCACATGTTGTAAATGAGAACTTGTTCTCAACGAGCTTACCTGGTTAAATAATGGTAGCGCCTCCATGCTCTGGACACTACGCTGACAGACACAGCAAACCTTTTTGCCACAGCTCACATTGATGTGCCATCCTGGATGAACTGCACTACCTGAGCCACTTGTGTGGGTTGTAGACTCCGTCTCATGCTACCACTAAAGTGAGAGCACCGCCAGCATTCAAAAGTGACCAAAACATCAGCCAGGAAGCATAGGAACTGAGAAGTGGTCTGTGGTCACCACCTGCAGAATCACTCCTTTTTTGGGGGTGTCTTGCTAATTGCCTATAATTTCCACCTTTTGTCTATTCCATTTGCACAACAGCATGTGAAATTTATTGTCAATCAGTGTTGCTTCCTAAGTGGACAGTTTGATTTCACAGAAGTGTGATTGACTTGGAGTTACATTGTGTTATTTAAGTGTTCCCTTTATTTTTTTGAGCAGTGTAGATGTCCTAACCGACTGGCCAAAACTATAGTTTGTTAACACGAAATTTGTAGAGTGGTTGAAAAACGAGTTAATGACTCCAACCTAAGTGTATGTAAACTTCCGACTTCAACTGTACATACTGCTTCCCTCTACTATGTCTACAAGCTGTTAGAACAAGACAAGGCACTGAATCTGACAGGGGGGAAATAGCATCCATATTTTATGTTATTTTCTACACAGAAGATCATATAACATTGTCTAATGATCTTCTGAATTTCCCAATACCTTTATGATGCATCAGTCACTTCAAACCATACCATCTTGAGATTGACATAGTATCAGACTGATTTTTAATAGACTCATTGCCCAAATTGTAAAAAGTAAACGTTGGCAGCTAATTACATAACTTAGTTTTTTGTACATGGTGGGGCCACAGAAACATTTTCCTATCAAAATGGGGTCGCGGGACAAAAAAGTTTGGGAACCCCTGAATTAAACAAATCAAATATCCAACAACTTTCCTCATGTCATCAAGGTCCTTACTGTCCAGTCTTCTGTGGCTGTTTCAAAATGCAAACATCCAACCATCAAAAATCAGGTATCAAAATATGGGAAAATGTGGATCGTTTTATCTTTCCCAGTGTCTCTACTCAACAGTGGACAACTGGGGAGACATACTTCTTGCTGTGATTACCTACTGTAAACATTTTTGGTATGCATTGGACTTTGTTATGTTGGCTATGCATACTACAGTTATACAGACCAGGGACTGAGGGGAATGCGATGCCAACAGGTCCATGATAACATGCGAGACAGCTAAATGAAGTGACCGCATTCCACACAGGGGCCTGAGTTAATTTAAATCTGACTGGTTGATAAACAAGGAGAGAACAGCACATTCTTCCCCCTTTGAACCGACCAATTAACACATCCAGGACAAAGGAGGAAACAGAATGCCCAACGACTGAGTATGGAATGCGTTTATCCATAACACAGAGACAGCAGTCGACATTGTCCCAATAGGAGCTGGGGAAGGATGATGGACAGGGAGGGGTTAACAGGAGGGCAGACACTGGCAGCCAAATCTAAAAGGAAAACAAGGCGGCCGGTACATTTCATTACGGGAGGGGACCTATGGGCCGTTTATATAAAGAGACACGGCTTGCTCTGTGTGCCACCCACAACAAGGACCTGTTCTGACCACAAAAGTGCACGTGCCCCCCCCCCCCCCCCTGCCAGGAACACAACAGCAGACATTCCAGTCACCCCCCAGACCTCCCAACACAACGCACCCACACATGTATCACCCCCCGCGACGCAAACCCAAACATCCAAGTCACCTCACTCCCGACGGGGCATCGGCAGAACCACAACACCCCACATTTAGGTCAGGGGTGCTGACCGGATACCAGGGACACAAAAACAGAGAATACATGCTTTCAGAGATGAAAAATCGAATTAGTTCTTCAACAGGGGACAGATGCACAGGCACACTTCTCCCTGCAGAACACCACACCAGGCAGCGGCAGCTGAACAAATCATACTTCAACCCCTCGACCAATGGGGGGGGTTTAAGAGATCACTGACTGACGCAGTCTCTCAAATAGCCGCCTGTCCCTTAAAATAACTGGCACACGTTTCAGCAAATAAACACTGGTCTAAATGAATTGTTTACGAGTTAACTTCAGTGAGTACTGTAAAGATTGAGCAACAGAGGAGAGAAAGAATACCAAACTTTATTGCCATGGATGAAACAGCAGATCTTGCTGCTCGACTAGCAGCAAGATCTCACTTTGGTATTCAATGTTTGTCCGGTGGGACAAACATCTGTGGGTGAAGTGAAAGTAGGTAAATGGTTCAAGTTGTTAAAACAGAAAATACTTCAAGGTTAAGCATTAAAAAAAATAAATGACAGTTAAGTTGCACCTAGTGGACGGTATTAAGAAGGCATCATCCAATGTCCTGGGGACGAGGGACAATCATTGAATACTGAAGTCTAACTGGTGTGATCACGTTGCAACTACGGGGGATACAAGGCACAAGAGAGAATGAAGCGTGAAACCTGGGGTGTATGATAGGGAAAGGGCGATACACCCAGTCACTTGTACGAATGCAACAAGACGGCGCCGGAGAACAAGGCTGACGTTTTACGTATTCCTAACCAATTGTGTTTGTTTTTTTTTGGTTTCTTTGCGTTGTTTGTAACTTATTTTGTACATAATGTTGCTGATACCATCTCTTATGACTGAAAATAACTTCTGGACATCAGAACTGCGATTAATCACCATGGACCGGCAGAATCCTTTTTTTCCCTTTAACGAGTCTGACGAGCCCGACCTGAATGATATACTGCTTTCTCAGGAACAGGCCCACATCCCCGTGATTTGTGTGAAGAGAAGGTGGAGAAAAAGGGGCCAGAGGGCGGGGCTGCCTTCTGAGAAAAATCGTAGGCGATCGAATAAACCCCCACTTCCTTCCATTCTGCTAGCAAACGTGCAATCTATGGAGAATAAAATAGGTGACCTACACAGAAGATTAATCTACCAACGGCACATTCAAAACTGTAACATCTTATGCTTCACGGAGTCGTGGCTGAACGACAACATCATCAACATACAGCTGGCTGGTTATACGCTGCACCGGCAGGATAGAACAGCGGCGTCTTGTAAGACAAGGGGCGGCGGACAACGCATTTTTGTAAATAACAGCTGGTACACTATCTAAGGAAGTCTCAAGGTTTTGCTCGCCTGAGATAGAGTATCTCATGATAAGCTGTATACCACACTATCTACCTAGAGTTTCTGTATTTTTTGTAGCTGTCTACAAATCACGACAGACTGATGCTGGCACTAAGACCGCACTGAATGAGCTGTATTCCACCCTAAGCAAACAGGAAAACGCTCACCCAGAGGCAGCAAATCTAGTAGTTGGGGACTTGAATACAGGGAAACTTAAATCTGTTTTACCAAATTTCTATCAGCATATTAAATGTGCAACCAGAGGGGAAAACAACTGTGGACCACCTTTACACCTCAGAGACGCATACAAAAGCTCTCCCTCGCCCTCCATTTGGGCAAATCTGACCATAATTCTATCCTCCTGATTCCTGCTTACAAGCAAAAATGAAAGCAGGAAGTACCAGTGACTCAGTCAGTAAAAATGTATTCAGATTAAGCTGATGCTAAGCTACAGGACTGTGTTGTTTGCACAGACTAGAATATGTTCCGGGATTCCTCCGATGGCCTTGAGGACTACACCACATCGGTCATTGGCTTCATCAATACAGGGCCCCTCAGGGGTGCGTGCTCAGTCCCATCCTGTACTCCCTGTTCAGTCATGACTGCACAGCCAGGCACAACTCCAACACCATCATTAAGTCTGTTGATGACAACAGTGGTATGCCTGATCACCTACAACAACGAGACAGCCTATAGGGAGGAGGTCAGAAACCTGGCCGCGTGGTGCCAGGACAACAACCTCTCCCTCAACATGATCAAGACAAAGGAGAGGATTGTGGACTACAGGAAAAGGAGGACCGAGCACGCCCCCATTCTCATCGACGGGGCTGTAGTGGAGCAGGTCGAGAGCTTCAAGTTCCTTGGTGTCCACGTCAACCAACAAACGAACATGGTCCAAGCACACCAAGACAGTCGTGAAGAGGGCACAACATAACCTATTCCCCCTCAGGAGACTGAAATGATTTGGCATGGGTCCTCAGATCAGCAAAAGGTTCTACAGCTGCACCATCGAGAGCATCTTGACTGGTTGCATCACTGCCTGGTATGGCAACTGCTCAGCCTCCGACCGCAAGGCACTGCAGAGGGTAGTGCGTACGGCCCAGTACATCACTGGGGTCAAGCTTCCTGCCATCCAGGACCTCTATACAAGGCGGTGTAAGAGGAAGGCCCTAAAAATTGATAAAAGACTCAAGCTACCCTAATCATAGACTGTTCTCTCTGCTAACGCACGGCAAACGGTACCTGAGCGCCAAGTCTAGGTCCAAAAGGCTTCTAAACAGCTTCTACCCCCAAGCCACAAGACTCCTGAACATCTAATCAAATGGCCACCCAGACTATTTGCACCCTTCACCCCCTCTTTTACACCGCTGCTACTCTGTTTTCATCTATGCATAGTCACTAATAACTCTACCTGCATGTACATATTAGCTCAACTAACCGGAGCCCGGTTATTGACTCTGTACCGATACTCCCCTGTATATAGTCTCGCGATTGTTATTTTACTGCTGCTCTTTAATTACTTGTCACTTGTATTTCTTATTCTTTTTTTAACTGCATTGTTGGTTAAGGGCTTGCAGGTAAGCATTTCACTGTATATATATATATATGCCTGTTTATTTAAATCAGATTCAAATCAATTTCATGTTCAATCAATTGAGTTCTAGTTCACCTGTTGTAATCGGCGCATGTGACTAAAATTAGATTTCACCAACTGAAATGTGTCTTCCGCATTTAACCCAACCCCTCTGTATTAGAGAGGTGCGGAGGGTTGCCTTAAAAATCGACATCCATGTCTTCGGTCGCCCGGGGAACAGTGGGTTAACTGCCTTCGGTTACTGGCTCAACGCTTCTACCCGCTATAGCGGCCTAGTCTTTGCAAGTATGATCTGCGATGTATTTGTTATGTTTATACTCCTCACACCAGTCGCAAAGTTTAAAACATTTTATTGAGCAAAAGCAATGAAATGTGTTGTTTTACAAGGTCAGCCATAGTAGTACCGGGCCACTGGCTCAAATTAGGGCCTATCGACAGAGTTTACAGCATATGGGGGAAACCTTATTTATACTAGGAGTTTACCGCATATGGGCCTCTCTTCTTCTCAACAGCTGCACTACAGTCGCTAAACCAGATGATGTCAGCCATTATCCTCACCTAAACCAAATGACGTCAGAGTTAGCCATTATCCTCACCTAAACCACGTCTCCAGAGTTAGCCATTATCCTCACTTTAACCAGATGTCCTTAGCAGAGTGAGTTATTAGCCAAAACTACTTCAGTTGACTATGAACTATGTCAAACAGAACAGAAGCCTAGTTAATCAGGTATGTTAATGTTAAATAGACCATTCATGTCTAGACATTTGTTCACTCAAGACCAGACGACTAAAAGGGACAATGGTCCTGCATGGTAAATATAAAATCGTCAAGCAAGACAAAAAAAAAAACATTGTTATAAACCAGCTTTGCTCCTCCACTATCTTAATTGATGCTGCCCATTATGTAAGTAAACAGCCCAATACAAACCTGCCCAGAGGGCAGTCTTCTAGGGGTACTGTGAGGGCTATTGGGCTAATGTTTACCTTTACAGAGAGCCAGGGGGAACATTTAGAGCTTATTCAGATTGAAACTTTGTTACGATGCCTCTGCTTCGCCTCTCTACAAATGTTCATTTGTTTATCTTTCATGGAAGATTCCTTATCCATAAAATGAAGTGGACAAACTCCTCTTCACACTATTTAAGATAATGTTTAAATTCTATTTTGACATGATCAGTAAAATTTAAAAACAATACGCACCATAAAAGTATTTAACAAATTGAAAAGTAATCTTGATATGTAATACCCCCCCCCCCGTCTGTTAGGTTTATGTATTCTTTTTTGTATTTTTTTTTTTGCATATTTTTTTTAAAATAAAATAAAAACAAAGTTTCAATTTACATAATACGTACATAAACTTTTCAATTTACATAAGCAACGGGAACGTCATGTACCGAGAGGGGGTTTGGGGGGCTTGAAGCGGCATGTACGCACGTAGCCCCATGACCTGGAATGCGTATAAAGTCACCGGCTGACGTATTCTGCGGTTTCCTTAGATCCTACATGGCGCTCTCCAGGGAACAAGTGCTGCTGATGGTATAGATGTTGACATTCCTGTTTGGTAGGTTTTTAAATGAATAGCGACATTGATACATGGCCTTAAAGAGGTCCATACAGAGACAAGTACATGTAATTTTGGCTACAGGTAAGTCTGTTCTACCCGTCAAGAAGTACACTACATGACCAAATGTTCCCCCCTTTGATGCTATAACAGCCTCCACTCTTCTGGGAAGGCTTTCCATTAGATGTTGGAACATTGCTGCGGGAACTTGATTCCATTCAGCCAGTAGAACATTTGTGACGCCTAGCCCGAACCATGAATAACAGCCCCAGACCATTATTCCTCTTCCACCAAACAGTAGTTGGCACTATGCGTTCAGGCAGGGCGCGGTCTCCGCCAAACCCAGATTTGTCCGTCAGACTACCAGATGGTGAAGTGTTATTCATCACTCCAGAGAAAGCGTTTCCACTGCTCCATAGTCCAATGGTGGCGAGATTTACAACACCCCAGCCGATGCTTGGCATTGCGCATGGTGATCTTCTGCTTGTATGTGCTGCTCGGCCATGGGAACCCATTTCACGAAGCTCCCGACAAACAGTTATTGTGCTGACATCACTTCCAGAGGCAGTTTGGAACTCTGTAGTGAGTTTTGTGACGACAGATTTCTATACACTACTATAGCCTACCACTTCGCGGCTGAGCCGTTGTTGCTCCTAGAGACGTTTCCACTTCACAATAACAGCGCTTACAGTTGACCGGGGCAGCTCTAGCAGGGCATAAATTTGACAAAATGACTTGTTGGAAAGATGGCGTCCTATGACAGTGCCACGTTGAACGTCACTGAGCTCTTCAGTAAGACCATTCTACTGCCAATGTGTGTCTATGGAGACTGCATGTCTTTGTGTTAAGATTTTTTTACACCCGTCAGTAACCGGTGTGGCTGAAATAACCGAATCTACTCATTTGAAAGGGTGTCCACATACTTTTATATATATATATATGCACACAGTATGCTTTGCTACTGTGCTAAAGTTGAAGGATAACCCAGAGATGCACAGAGGACACCGCCCGGGGATTCAGCCAACTTGATCTTGGATTACCCCTATGTGTAGGTGCCCTAGTCGGGTCCCATTTACCCGTCATAAGCCCACCACTCAACAGTCACACAGACTACTTATATATCGGAAGGATTGGCTTTTACGCTACTGATACTCTCGGTTTATCATATATGCAAATGTCACTTTAACCATATCTACATACTACTTCAATCAGCCCGACTAACCGGTGCCTGTATATAGCCTCGCTACTAATTTTCGCAGTCTTTTTTTTACTGTTGTTTTTATTTATTTAAATTACCCAATACCTTTTTTTTGCACTGTTGGTTAGAGCCTGTAAGTAAGCATTTCACTGTAAGGTCTCTACACCTGCTGTATTCGGCGCACGTGACAAATAAACTTTGATTTGATTATTCAACAAGGGGTCGTCGACCACCAGTCAAGGTAATCAAATCAAATTTATTTATATAGCCCTTGTTACATCAGCTGATATCTCAAAGTGCTGTACAAAAACTTGTTAGTAGAATTCCAAGAGTGTGCAGAGCTGTCGTCAAGGCAACGGGTGGCTACTTTGAAGAATCTCAAATATAAAATATATTTTTTGATTTGTTTAACACTTTTTTGGTTACTACATGATTCCATGGGTGTTATTTCATAGTTTGTCTACACTATTATTCTACAATGTAGAAAATAGTAAAAATAAGGAAACTCTTAAAAGTTTGGATACACCTACTCATTCAACTAGCACTGTATATACATGTTTATTTAATGCATTACGAGAATAACATGCAGTCGTTTCAGCTTTCGCTTTCTTCAGTGTGTTGTCTGTTCAGGGTGAAATGGGAAACAGCCAATAATAATAATAATTATTGTTGTTTCCCAGGCTGGATTGTCTTTGAGATGGTGGTCTGAAGCCATACAGGAGTGCTGCTGTACACTGGCTCCTGACCCTGCAGCAGTGACATCCTGGATTGGCTCTGCACAGGGGCCTGTTGAGGAGCAGGTGCGTGGGGTATCAGGCCAGCGCTTCCGAGCATACACTACATAACGGCAGAAAAGTTGAACACAAGCTGCCAGTCCATCTCGACCTGCCTTTCTTGAGACCACATGGTGAATTCACCAAGCTCCTTTATATTCTCCCTTGCAGCCTTTTCGCTGTGTTGTTACCGCTCATATTGCGTCTTTCTGGATGCTCTGGCACCTGGAGTGAACAAGAAAGCGATTACTGTCAGTCAAATCAACAATTAAAAAATGCCTATACATAAGTTAATGTGGCGTCAATAACATGTTACACTGTCCTATACCTGCAAGAGGTATTTTACTGGCACGCGCTCCTCGAGTCAAAAGATGAGTTGGTTGGACTTGAGAGGGAAACTAGAGGCAGACTGCTCAGAGTTGGGGCTACTAACGGGACCCGGGGCTGTTGTTGCTGCATGGCTTTTCGTCAGAGTCTGTGCGGGAGAGATTGATAAGCAAAGTTACCCAACAGGATACTTTCACTATGAACAGTGACTTTTGTAAGCAAGCAGCTAGCATTCCACAATGTAAAGTTGTGGTGAAATAACTCAATGGCAACTAGCTCATAGTCATTACAAGCATTTGGGTGGGAGTGATAAGCAAAGTTTACAAAACAGGCTGGCAACGTTTTGTTAGCAGCCAGCTAGCAGACAACAACGTCAAGTAGTGATACTTTCGATTCGTATAACTTAGAACTAGCTAGCCGTCTGGCTAATACATTAGGACATAGTGTCCGGATGACTTTTCTTAGCTACGATTACACAAATAAAATTAAAAGTACTTGCCAAATTCTTGCTCTTCATCCGCTGCAGTTACACTGGACTCCATAATGTGGGGAGGGATGGAGGCAGGTTGCGTGATGAGGAAATTGTTCAATTCCCTATAAAAATGGACAGGCCTCTCTGCCAATACCACTCAGTCCATTCTCATCTTTGGCCCGGCGATACGCATATTTCATGTCTGGCGCTGCTTCCACAAAACGATGGTGGCCATGTTCAAGCAACGCTGTTTCTTTCTGTAACATTGCAACAACCTCGCTAGAATCTGATCGCTTGACCAAATGGAGATCAAAAGCTTGGCCGGACCAAGTCTGCGCACTCATTTTGCTATGGTGTTGTTGATATCGATACGGATATGTACAAACAGCAAGCGTGAATGCAAAGCGTAAGGATTTCTCTGGCAAACGTCAGTATATACACAGTGCCGGAAACGTCCTGACCTTGGTGTGAATCAACTTAACCTTTGCACTCCAGTTTGACTGTAGGGTTGAAAAAAAAAAAAAAAAAAATCTCTGGATTTGCAGAAATCCTGGTAGGAGGATTTCTGGAATAAACGGGGAATAAGTTGTCAGAATCCTCCAACTGGGGTTTCTAACCCTATTTGATTGTAAGATGCTCTTTAGTTTGAAGGGAATGCAATGAGCAACGGTTGAGCCGCTGGGTTGGTTACGGGTTTGTTATGATACCCGTTCCATGGGGAGTGGGAGGACAGATTTTGGGAAAACGCACACACACACGAGGCGGAGGTCAGCCAAAAGACTGACTTGACACCTGGACAGCACAGCACAGAAACTAGCCCACACACACACACACGACTGCCACAGGATAGGGCTGGCCCAGACTAGAGTTGTCTGTTTTTTTCGACCAATCGATTAAACGTGCATATTTCCATGTATAGACACACCCGATGTGTATTAATAAATAAAAAAACACATGCACTGAGCTTGTCTGATGTTAAGAGTAGTTTGCTGAAGTAATAACATTTGTTTTACTGCTAGTGCCTGTGACTAGCACCAGTTGTCTTTCCCTACTTCCTGCTGCAGCGACCACCAGAGAACATCAGTGTTTATCACGCAGTCCATGTTGCTGAAGCTGCAACATAATTACAGCCATTTGAAAAGATCCCGAAATCCTCTTTGTTTCGGAAAAACAGTATCAATCCTTTCTTTACGTGACACGTACGCATCGCATGCACATGATCAATGGGGACTGATCTATGCCTATCCTAATCACATATAAATTGGCTATAAACTCTAAACACTGCAACGTCAGAGAAATTGATGTGGAGGACGTGAAAAACAAACTCGAAATGGGAATGTTTACTGGTTGCTCAGGAGGGAAAGGGAAGTCACATTTGTGGAAGACATTTGGAGGAGGAAGGTAAGGAACAAGCAGTGCGCGCATATCATGTGTGCCAAACAGGTGCAGTTAGAATACAATATAATCTTTTGGGACCATTTTGAACAGTGTAAATAAAATAAAAAAATTAGGCTTATCCCCAGAGTCCCTGCACATCAGTGTGGGTCCTGTATGCCTTTATTATAGCAGAGACTAAAAACAGTCGTATTTGTGAATGTAATTGGAACAGTTTAGGCTAATTATTCAAGGCTCCCTTTGTCATTTCATTTTAAAACTAAAATGTTTGATTGCATTTCAAATCATGAATGACTCATAAGCTGTGTGATGACATGAACAAATGAATGATTGGTACAGTAGCCTATATAATGACATATAGATCTAAGTAAGTTACGATATTAAGCAGCTAAACAGGATGCGCTCTTACAGGCTGACCACACCGCTCGCATCGCGAGCGTTGCAAAATAAATTTAGAAATCTATTATTGCGCGCGCCAACGATCTGCGTTGCCAATGGCTAAAATAGAAGTCAGTTCTATTTGACGCAGAACGCGCTGCAAGTCCTGCCTCTCCCATCTCCTCATTGGTTTATAGAAGCAGGTACCCACATGCCATCTCCTCATTGGTTATACCCACGTGGGTGACTGAAAGACGAGCGAGGTCAGTGGCGGTAATGCACCTAATATATGAAAGTTGCCAATCGCAATATAAAGTCAAGAGAAGAAAAGGCCTGGAAGGAAGAGAGATGACTAGAAACGATTCGGTTGACCGTTTTATGTGTGGATTAATTGGCGGAGTAGAGGACCTTGTTATTTTACCTGAAATGCACAACTCAATGTTTATATCCCAGGACAAATTAGCTAGCAACAGCAAGCTAGCTAAATAGGACACATTAAGCTAGCAAGTGCAAGCTAGCTAGCTAAATTGCCATAAATGTTTAATGCCTTTCGACCTGTCCCCAAATTAATATAATTGGTTCAGAGTTTGTTTTGATATTTTAACCTGCGTGTCGTGATTGCGTTTGGTGTGGGGGGACAAAATAAATGTATGCAAAATGGCTCATGCGCGCAGCCAGTTTGGGTTCCGTGTTAGGCCTACAGCTCGATGGTGGTTATACAAAGCTGCAATACTAAGCCTCATTTAATGATCTTAATAATAAACAATAAGGAGAAGGAGTTCAAGAAAAAGGTGTGAGAAAAGTGTGCGTATTATATGTGACAAACAAGTGCTCTTACATTACAATATTATAATTTCTGACCATTTGGAAGTGTAAACACAAAAAGCCTTTACTACAGCATTGCAAAGATTAAAAATTGCTTTATCCAACATGTGGTTGCGTGAGGCTTGGTGCTCACTGAAACAGTAGGCTATTAAACAACAGAAGCAGGATCTGTCTTGTTCCTGTAGATATGCACTGAGTATACAAAACATTAAGGACAACTGCTCTTTCCATGAGTGACCAGGTGAAAGCTAAGATCCCTTATTGACGTCACTTGTTAAATCCACTTCAATCAGTGTAGATGAAGGGGAGGAGACAGGTTAAAGTAGGATTTTTAAGCCTTGAGACATGTATCTTGTTTGTGTGCCATTCAGAGGGTGAATGGCCAAGACAAAATATTTAAGTGCCTTTGAACGGGGTTTGTTAGTAGGTGCCAGGCGCACCTGTGTGAGCGAGAGAAAACGCATTTGTTAAAAAATTTAAAAAAGACAGCCTTGCAATTTGTTGTTTCCATTAAGCTCTCAATGAAAAATGTTGGTTCCATGTATAGTATTTTCTCAGCTACAATTATTTGAATAATTCAATGGCTGTTTTGTGCACCATGGTGACAACTAAAGTGTCTTAGGATTTAGATATTTTTTGTAATTGTACCCCCTTTTCCTCCCTAATTTCATGACATCCAATTGGTAGTTACGATCTTGTCTTGTCGCTGCAATTCAACGGGTTCGGCAGAGGCGAAGGTCGAGACATGCGTCCTCCAAAACATGACCCACCAAGCCGCGCTGCCTCTTAACACACTGCCTGCTCAATCCGGAAGCCAGCCGCACCAATGTGTCGGAGGAAACAGTTCGACTGACGACCGAAGTCAGCTTAGGCCCGCCATAAGGAGTCGCTAGAGGGCGATGAGCTAAGGACCCCCCCCCCCGCAACCCAGACGGCGCTAGGCCAATTATGCGCTGCCCTATGGGGCTACCGGTCGCCTGGGATCGACTTGGGCAGCTCTATTAAAAATGTTCAAATCTGACTTCTCTATGTGGCCGTCTATGGAAATGGTCTTTCTGGTCCGGGCGTTAGTGAAACTGCAGTACCGTGCAATGGTTGACACAAAAGAAACAAAAAGCCTCAACCGCCCAATGCCTGTACATCAGATCACTGACCCATGCTATTTTCCAGAGCAAAATCAGTCACGAGCCTTGTCTCTCCCAAGGCTATTCTGTAAACAGGCCTCAACTTCTTAAGAATCGGTGTGAGACGTTGAGCTAACGTAGGATAATGCGATTAGCATGAGGTTATAAGTAACAAAAACATTTCCCAGGACATAGACATATCTATTGGCAGAAAGCTTAAATTCTTGTTGATCTAACTGCACTGTCCAATTTACAGTAGCTATTATAGTGAAATAATACCATGCTATTGTTTGAAGAGAGTGCACAGTTTCGAACATGAAAAGTTATTAATAAACAAATTAGGCACATTTGGGCAGTCTTAATACAACATTTTTAACAGAGATGCAATGGTTCATTTGATCAGTCTAAAACTTTGCACATACATTGCTGCCCTCTAGTGGCCAAAATCTCAATTTCAGCTGGGCCGGAATAATACATGATGGCCTTTCTCTTGCATTTCAAAGAAAATACAGAAGAACGTTTTTTTCTTTTACCTGATCTATTGTATTACATTCTCCTACATTCCTTTCACATTTCCACAAACTTCAAAGTGTTTCCTTTCAAATGGTACCAAGAATATGCATATCCTTGCTTCAGGGACTGAGTTACAAGCAGTTAGGTTTGGGTATGTCATTTTAGGCAAAAATTGGGGGGGGGAAACGTCCGATCCTGAAGAGGTTTTAATAGAAACCTGATGCCGGCCAGCTCGATCACTGTCCTGTTGCATAATCCTTGGCCGAGTACACACACAGCTTTACTAAAGGTGCTTTTCCTTAAGGGAACAATACTGTCACCTCTCATGGCAGATCTTGTGGATCTGCTGCCATATGTTTGGGTTTTCTGTTTAACAAAAATACTGAGTGGAGGGGGAGCCAGGCCATTTAGGATCTTGAATACAAGACATGTGTCGGTGTATTGCACAAGATTTTCCCAACTCAGGAGCTCATGCTTTCTGAGGATGTAACAGTGATGATGGCTATTGGGCTTCCTATCAAGCACTTTGAGAGCCTGTTTGTAGACAGACTGAATAGGTTTTAATGTTGTACAGCAAGCTTGGGCCCAACTAGTCAAGCAGTAGGTTAAGTGAGAGAGTATCATAGATTTGAAGTACAGTTTTGCTACCTCTGTAGTCAATCAATTTCGTTTACATCAGAAATTAGCTAGGTTGAATTTGGTTATCTGAATGACCTTTTTCACATTATTTTTAAAAGAGGTTGGAATCAAGTATGATGCCAAGGTACTTAAAATCATGATACCACCTGGAGCTTCTCCCCTGACACAGACATCTGGCTCAGTAGCATCTGTTGCCCTCTTTGTGAAGAACATGCAAAGTTTTTTTCACATTGAGATGCGAACACGAATTCACTGAGCCACTTTGTAACCTGGACCATTACAGTAGTGAGTCACTGAGCCACTTTGTAACCTGGACCATTACAGTAGTGAGTCACTGAACCACTTTGTAACCTGGACCATTACAGTAGTGAGTTCTTGTGCAGCTTGTTGTTTGCTCTTTGCATGCACATATATCACTGTACCATCTGCATACATTTGAACTTCAGACCCAGTGCAGACAGAAGGCAGATCATTAATGTACAGGCTGAACAGGAGGGGCCCCAGTATTGACCCTTGGGGCATGCCCACATCATAGCTAAGAGTGGGCGACAACTCATTGCTCACTCTGACACTGAGTTCTGCCTTCAAGGTATGATTTCATCCATCTCAAGGCATCGGGGGAAAAGTTGAACTTGAACAATTTTGTGATGAGAATCTCATGGTTAACAGTATCAAAAGCCTTCCTTAGGTCCAGAAACACAGCCCCAACAACGCCCCCTTTGTCCATCTTGGACTTCACATTTTCCAGAAGAAAGGAGTTGGCCGTTTCTGTGGAGTGTTTCGCTCTGAAGCCAAACTGCATGGAGTGTAATGTGAAGGGGCTGTTGTTGAGGTGGGCAATCAGTTGTTCTGCTACACACTTTAACAACCTTTGACACCACAGGTGTAGTTACTCTTGAGACACTTTGGGGGTCTTGGTAGCCATGCTGGAATGAGAGTGTGTGTGTGTGTGTGTGTGTGTGTGTGTGTGTGTGTGTGTGTGTGTGTGTGTGTGTGTGTGTGTGTGTGTGTGTGTGTGTGTGTGTGTGGAAAGGTATACATAACTGTAGATGTTTTGGATCTGAGTGACGAGAGTTTGCACACACACACACACACACACACGTTAGACCCTACTGAAGTCTAACGGAGCTATATTATTGTAAATAAGAATGTTCTTAACCCGACTTGCCTAGGTAAATAAAAGTTGAATAAATAAAAACAAAATTAGGCTAACATGTTCCACTAAACTAACTTCCATCTAGGATGCTCGTTAAATGGAGGAGAATCCTGGCTTGCCAAGGAGCGGGTGTTCACCCCCTGGAACTAATGGGCACATGAGACTGTAAAGAGGCCGGGGGTGTAAAATCAAATCAATACAATTTGATATGTGTGATGTCACCATCAAACTCCATGTGAAGGAGTAAGTAGTGGTGCCAGGTCAAGTGCCAGGTCAGTAGTTAAGAGGACTAACGTAACGCCTGGCCCCTAACAATCCTCTGTATTTATTAGCTCATTATCACAGGATCAGCGCCTCAATTAGGGGCTTCCCCTCTGGTATGGAGGTGCCACGGCTCCCCTTTCAACACGGAGACAACACGGAGACGTGTAAAACCAGGGGTTAGGCCCTAATCCACATCTCATCTGTTAGTAGTGCTACTTACTCCGTTTATGTAGTGTTGTCTCTTGCTGTGATGCTAGGCCTTTTGTAAATAAGAATTTGTTCTTAACTGACTTCATAGTTAAGGTAAAATAAAATGTAAAAAAAAAATACTTCTTGCCTTTATGATGTGACCGCTGACAACTGGGAGATTCTCCATGTCTCATCAGAGCCACCTCGATTGGCCACAACAGGGTGTCAAGAAAAGGGCAGCAGTCACGATGTGGAGACGTTTGCCAAGATTAACATTCTCACTCAGCTGGCAAGAAGGCATATTCTAGGAACAGGGTCTCGTCTTACGTAAGTTTATATATATATTTCTTTATATCACCCTTTGCCATGATGGCCAGCCCCCTTTCCTCCCCAAGTCATAAAGCAAAAACTCAGTGCCAGGCTTGGGTCACGTCCATCAGGCCTCGCAGACATGGCCTGCAGTGGAGGCACCATGTAATCCCCTCAAAATGACATACTTACGTGTGCTCCTTAATAAGATGCTTAGAAAAGGATAGTGAAATTAATTGTAGCTCGGGAGGCCTCCCTATAGGAGATACACTGTGGCCGGTTAGCAATTATACTCTGGGGGGTATTGGCCCATCATCTTTTTTACTTCAGAAGTAGTAAGGAGGGGGTATTGGTTGAAAATGAAACCTGAACAATTTTATTTCATTGTCGTTGTTGGGACAGAAAAAGCACCATCATTGTATGAGCTGCACAAAGGGCTAGGTCACCCAAAGTACAAAATGGTTTCCTAACTCAGCCAGCAGTCTATGGACAAGGTATGGCAGTAATCCATGCTTTGGTTTAGTTTCCCCTGGCACGGTTTCCAAATGCTAACGTTTTTTTTTTGTGGCACAGATCCCATTCAAGTCATGGTACCGATATTAGTATTTTTCACGCATCATGTTCAAATCATCTATACGTGACTTTGTTGAGCTTCACAATACATTTGAGATACTTTCGTATGACTTGGACTTGATGCGCAAAAATTGCTAATGAAATCAGTAATAGAATAGAATAGTTTGTTTCTTGCCATAAAATGTGGGCCACATACCTGATCTAGATCAAATTCAGCCTCTATACCAGACAGCAGGAGACACTTATGGCTCATAAATCATAAAGTATTTTATTCAGGGCAGTAAAAATAGAGAAGGCATCTGCTACTTTAGCTTGGTGACAAGTTCATTTTGGTGCTGCCACCTTATACACTGATCCCGTTCAGCACGCCAACCAGTAGCTTTTCCCGGGAATGTTTACAAAAACGCACTCAGTGTCATCACTGATTCGGTCATGGTGACAAAATGTAGTCATCGATCTGTTTTTTTTTGCTGTTTAAAAAAGGAAGCCCATAACAGGTAGAGGATGCGAGTGGAGTTCACTTAAGTTCAAACGACGACACCCCCCATTTTAAAATAGCCAAAGGAAACACGAGACCAGAGTTGTGTTGGCTTACTCCAGTGGTTTCACTATGAGAAAGGTTGAATGGTTATGATAATACAACGTAGGGATAAAGCCATCGGAGACGCAAAACTATGACTGATCCGACCCACCTACAAGGTTTGCCATTTGTACATTTTTTTATTTATATTATTTCATAGAAAGAGTAGTAAGGGAAGCGCTACTAAGGTACACAATAGTACATTTTGGTAGACAGAAGGTGCTCTTTGGGAAAAGGGGTAAATTGATCATCAAAAAGAAAAAAAGAGGACCAAGGCACTCTAAATATAATTAATTAAAATAACTTTGTTATGGCATGTTCAATAGACACAAGGTTTTAAAAATCAGACGTGTTTCGGCCGAATGGCCTTCGTCAGGAAGTACAAAGCAATAATAATACAATGTCCTCTTTTGAACAGCGCTTCCAATTAGCCCTAATTTGAAGAGGGAGTGGTTACAAAGTTGATTGGACACCCCTAGTAAGCAATACTACACACATCTATACAAATCTATATTATTTCGAAATAATGTTTTTTCCCTAAAATTGCTTTAGAGCAAGTTAGCTTAGGGCTGGGCGATATGGCCAAAATATCATATTACGGTATTTTTCTAATTTGACTTTTGTTTTTGAATAATACAAATTAGAAAATGTGCTTTATGAGTAGTGCGTAACCCAGGATTGCAACACATTTTAAGTGATTTCAATGGGTCTCTCACCATTCTGATTATTTTAATTGAACAGTATAAAACAAAGACAATTGTTGGTTTAAGTTTTCATAAATTTCTGCATTTCCTGCACTCATTTGAGAGCATTTCTGGGCTGCACGATATCGGCGAAAAATCTAGGCCTTATTTTTAACCAAATGTTGCAAATGCGATTTGACTAGCGATTTAGATCAATACACTTGAACTTTTGGAATCATGGAAATTGAATGATTATTATCGAATACCGTGTTTGACACGACAACGAATGATAATGCCAAGGAGTTAGTGACAGGGTAGGAACCAAAATCTTAGTCCGTGTTTCCTAGGGGACCCTATAATCTTCGGCTACATTAAAATGTTATCTTAGCCACTTCATGTACCGTAATTTACGGACTATAAGCCGCTACTTTTTTCCCACGCTATGAACCTTGCGCTTTATACAATGACGCGGCTAATTTATGGATTTTTCCCGCTTTCACAAATTCATGCCGCCAAAAAACTGAGCACCGTCACATAATGTAAATCGAGCGCGCTCAAACTTTCCATCATTCTGATTACGGTAGTCATTTTGTCACCCTCATCATGGCAAAGACACGGAGAAATGCATATGATGCAGCTTTCAATTTGAAGACGATCGATCTGGCTGTTGGAAAAGGAAATAGAGCTGCTGCACGGGAGCCTTAATGAGTCGATGATAAGACGTTGGAAACAGCAGCGTGAGAAACTGACTTAGTGCAAAAAGACAAAAAGTTTTCAGAGGAAAGAAAAGCAGATGGCCCAAACTAGAAAATGAGGCTTGGATGAGTTTGCCTCCGGATGAAAGTGAGGAGAGCGCAATGAAAACGATCCAACATCGGATAAAGCAATTCTGAGGCTATTCAACTCCGACACCAAAGGAGATGACTTCAGTGGTTTCAGTGCACAGGAGGAAGATAGTGACCAAGGACTTTCTTGGTAGGCTACCGTTTACTGCTATTTAAAAAAAAAAAAATGTTACAAGCCTGTGTCGTTAAAGCCTATTTATTTTTGTTACAAGCCGTGTTTCGTTTAAAGGCTGTGTAAAGTTCATTTGTTTCAATGTACCGGTAGGCACCTGCGGCTTATTTATGTACAAAATAAAAAAATATATTAAATTCAGTGGGTGCGGCTTATATTCAGGTGCGCTTAATAGTCCAGCAATTACGGTAGTTATCGTTTTCATGCTTTGCATAATCCTCTTTGATTTATTAGATACCTGTTGCACAAACAACCTGCTGATTTAGGCCTACACCATCACTGGTATCAGGTTGTATAGCTAGCTACGTTTGCGCCGACTCAGTACATTTATTAGCTAGCGATTAGCATTAGCGGATAACACGATTTAGCCACAACTTGCTAAGAAAAGATAAACTAGCTGTTTGCCGATGTAAGAAACACAAGCTAATAGCAAAGTGAAAACAGCATTGTAGTCATCAACATTGTTGCAGGTGCTATATTGACAATAAAACACGGTATACCACCTAGCGCTACATTAGCCCCATTCCAACAAGTCAGTCCGTGCAGAGGAGTGACAAGTTAGCTGACTCCAGACAGTAAGGGAGGGTGGATGTGAGGCAGCTCTCAGGTTTACCTGTGGTTAGATGAAATCAGTTAGGAAGAAAGCCAAACCGTTTGTCACTGCAGCCCAGGGGGCACTTCAGCTGGGTGGGGATCAAACACGTAAGTGGTGAGCCACAACTCTTACACAACACAGCTACTGTTGTTTACCCAAATCCCAACCAATTTCAACAGCAGCGGAGGTCAACCGTCATCTCTTGCCAAGTGCGCCAGTGTGTTGTTGGTGCACTGGGAGTGTGTATGGTAACTCGTGCTTTGATCACAATAGGCCATACTACGGGATGACAGCGGGGGAAAAAAGTTTGTTTTCAGGGTGGGCTATGTTTTCGATGGCAGTGACCTTGCATGAACTTGAAAATAAAATAACTGTTGAGAAAGACCTTAGGTATAGACTGCCACCAAGGCGCATTCTTCATGGGTCGACCGCTCCTTACATAAATCATGAGATCAGAGCGTTTGTATAGCTGCGACGTCTTGACAAACAGACCTGAATGAGATGTGTCCTGTCAGCTAACCCGTAAAACAAAAAAAAGGCACTAACTCACAGGCAATAAAGTCCGTGGCGGAGAGAAAGCCCTGCAGGGGCATGAGACAGCACATGGGAAAGTCTTTAATCTGCCTCGATCCTCATCAGAACAGGGGCATGAGTAATGCACGCTCGTCTCCGAACAAAGTACATTGCCGCAACATTATTGTATTTAATGGAATTATCCAACCCAATACTATCTCCATTTTAGTCATTTAGTAGACGCTCTTATTTCAGAGAAACTTACAGTAGTGAGTGCACACATTTCATACTGTTCCCCCGTGGGAATCGAACCCACAACCCTGGCAACATGCTCTACCAACTGAGCCACACGGGACCTAATATTGTCACCTGTATTGTCAAAAGTACAGCAGCCATTTCATTACAAAAGGATATTCAATGATTGATTTACAACATGTATGGTTGGTTATATAACTTCCGTTTCAGGTGGGTAGGATGGGATACAATGTTGACCTATACTACCAAAAACAGGCACTTATTATATCGAGGTAGGCTTAAAGTTGTTATCGAGGCAACACACACACACAGAGATTCAAGTCTGATCCAAGTGTTTCAATAATGTGAGTTAAAAGTGAGTCAATAATAATATAATGCAAGTGAATGACTTATGTCCCATAGGAGTTAGGCGAGGCCACTTAAGCTAAACGATGTGACCACATCGCTTCAGTTGGTTATGTCCGTAACGCCCAACAAAACTGAAGTCCCATAAATCACGTCAACATACAAAATATCTGTCCTCTTACTGCCGGGTTTGTCTTAAGAGTTCAATATAACACTTTTTAGCACATGGCTCTTCAGTTTTTGTACATAATCATTTTATATGCTACAGAGATATTTTAGATAATCAAATCACTAAGGCTAATGGACGAGACAAAAATACTTTGCCTAAGCTAAACGAGGTGAAGGTATTCACCAATCTGCTCTTTCAGCTCTCCCTAAAATTGCAACAACAAAAAAATACAGCTTTCAAAATATTACATAAAATCGCATCGTATTTCATGGGATATTACACTAAGTAATAGGTGATCTTCTGTTTGGAGTGCTAAAACCCTGTGGTGCTACTCTGTACAGCTGCGGCGCCAAAGAAACTTAATCGCTGGGTCCTCGTGACTGATAGATTACCACACTAAAAGTGTCAACGGGTCCTGAAGTGTTGCCTGAAGTGTGAAATTCCGACCTGCCCCGACACTTCCCACAATGCCATGCTTCTAACCATGCAAACTTGGGGATCGCCAGCCATGGCTGGTCCACACACACACACACACCCAAGCCCACACCCATCACTGACAGGCTTTGCCCCCCATAACTTGCTAGTAGGGAAGGCTTGGTAGAAAGCAGTGGACAAGTTCCTGCATATAAACATAGATATAAAAAGGAAGAGAAACATGAGTAAGGGAAAAAAAGCAGCTACCTAAAGAGAGGAAATGGAGGGAGAGAACTAGATTGATAAGGAGTGAAGCTGAGGTTTACTGACTCAGTCCAGACTGAGCTCTCACATCAGAAATTGTATGATGTTCCACAGCTACATCAATCAGCGCTAAAACATGCTTCCAGAATAAATAAACATCTAATCCGAATGGTATTTAATGCCAGTCAAGGGATCCAGGCCTACAATTATCTTTAAAAATCTCATGCCAGATGTTTGGTTGCAAAGAATGGTGAAAAAAATGTATAATTGGACCAAGGCTACATGAGCAAACAAAATCCTCCTGTAGGTATAGAATGATCAATTTACTGAGTGCCTGGATACAGCCATTAGCCGTGGTATATTGGCCATATCACAAACCCCCGAGGTGCCTTATTGCTATTATAAACTGGTTACCAACATAATTAGAGCAGTAAAAATAAATGTTTTGTCAGACCTGTGGTATACGATCTGATATACCATGGCTGTCAGCCAATCAGCATTCAGGGCTCGACCAACCCAGGTTATAAAATGGTCAGTTTACTCATGTTTCATGCCGCGAGTGTAGTACAACAGAAGATTGTCAAATCGGTTACATAACACTTACCATTACCTACATGTACTTGGCTTTAACTGAACGTGTTTCAGTTAAATGTTCTTTTCATGTTCTTTTAGCGCTGCTATGTCCCGACTTGGAAATCTAGGTTATAGGCCTAGGTAGACCCTAAGGCTGAAATCGGTTCAACTACAGCCTGAACAAGTTTGGCTGTCATTTGGTTGAGAGATGCAGCATGTTCACTTTGTGAGATACCAGTAATTGTTCCTTTGCAGGAGAACATCAAAGCACTTAGTGATTATTATCACCCAAATATCATGACGTTTGTACACCACACACTGCAAGGTATGAGTCCCTATACCTTTCATGAGATGCACACAATTAACGACTTATAGAATAAGACTTCTTGTATTGTTTTTGCTCATTTCCTGCGATTATATAGGATTTTGCCATGGCTAATGCTGTGTTCTTTTGCTCAAACATAATAACAAAATCTATTCTGCTAAAATGCACCGTCTAGCTTTTATTTTGGCGACTTAGCTCTCTCAGATGTATTTTCTTTTTAAGTACATATTTATTTTTTACTTTGTTGTTTGGACTTCTGTTTCTTTTAATTGCCCCAAAAAATGAACCCCCTTTTTCACCACAATATCAAATCTTGTCCCATCGCTGCAACTCCCCAAAGGGGTCGGGAGGCAAAGGTCGAGTCATGTTTCCTCCGAAACATGACCCGCCTAACCGCGCTTCTTAACACCCGAAGCTGGGCCAATTGTGCCCCGCCCTATGGGACTCCTGATCACGGCCGGTTGTGATACGGGCCGGGATCGAACCTGGGTCTGTAGTGATGAAGTGCCTTAGACGGCCATGTCACTCGGGAGGCCCCATGCCAAAGATTTATGGCATTAAAAACATCCTTGAACGCATTGAGCATCTTTTGCCTAATACAACATAGCCTTTAAATGATCTATAGACCGATTTATAGGATGACAAATGTTTTTCACGTGAAAAATTGCATAACACAAAAAAGAAACGTCTTCACTGTCAACTGCGTTCATTTTCAGCAAACTTAACATGTGTAAATATTTGTATGAACATAAGATTTAACAACTGAACAAGTTCCACAGACATGTGACTAACAGAAATGGAATAGTGTGTCCCTGAACAAAGGGGGGGGGGGGGGGTCGTCAAAATCAAAAGTAACAGTCTGGTGTGGCCACCAGCTGCCTTAAGTACTGTAGTGCATCTCCTCCTCATGGACTGCACCAGATTTGCCAGTTCTTGCTGGAGATGTTACCCCACTTTTCCACCAAGGCACATGCAAGTTCCAGGACATCTCTGGGGGGGGGGGGGGGGGGGGTGGCCCTATCCCTCACCCTCCGATCCAACAGGTCCCAGACGTGCTCAACGGGATTGAGATCCGGGATCTTCGCTGGCCATGACAGAACACTGACATTCCTGTCTTGCAGGAAATCACGCACAGAATGAGCAGTATGGCTGGTGGCATTGTCATGCTGGAGGGTCATGTTAGGATGAGCCTGCAGGAAGGGTACCACATGAGGGAGGAGGATGTCTTCCCTGTAACGCACAGCGTTGAGATTGCCTGCTATGACAACAAGCTCAGTCCGACGATGCTGTGACACACCGCCCCAGACCATGACGGACCCTCCACCTCGATGCCGCTCCAGAGTACAGGCCTTGGTGTAACGCTCATTCCTTCGACGATGAACGCGAATCCAACCATCACCCCTGGTGAGACAAAACCACAACGTCAGTGAAGAGCACTTTTTGCCAGGCTGTCTGGTCCATCGACGGTGGGTTTGTGCCCATAGGTGACGTTGTTGCCGGTGATGTCTAGTGAGGACCTGCCTTACAACAGGCCTACAAGCCCTCAGTCCCGCATCTCTCAGCCTATTGTGGACAGTCTGAGCACTGATGTGGGGATTGTGCGTTCCTGGTGTAACTCGGGCAGTTGTTGCCATCCTGTACCTGTCCCGCAGGTGTGAGGTTCGGCCGTACCAATCCTGTGCTGGTGTTGTTACACGTGGTCTGCCACTGCGAGGACGATCAGCTGTCCGTCCTGTCTCCCTGTAGCTCTGTCTTAGGCGTCTCACAGTACGGACATTGCAATTTATTGACCTGGCCACATCTGCAGTCCTCATGCCCCCTTGCAGCATGCCTAAGGCACGTCCACGCAGATGAGCAGGAACCCTGGGCATCTTTCTTTTGGTGTTTTTCAGAGTCAGTATAAAGGCCTCTTTAGTGTCCTAAGTTTTCATAACTGTGACCTTAATTGCCTACCGTCTAAGCTGTTAGTGTCTTAACAACCGATCCAGAGGTGCATGTTCATTCATTGTTTATGGTTCATTGAACAAGCATGGGAAATGGTGTTTAAACCCTTTACAATGAAGAGCTGTGAAATGATTTGTATTTTTACGAATTATCTTTGAAAGACAGGGTCCTGAAAAGTGACGTTTCTTTTTTTGCTGAGTTGCTAATCCTAATGGGAAATTAATTCAATATATTAAGTGCATACACAAAACGGTGATTCACGTGACAAATATAATTTGAGGTGGGAAAAAAACAACATTTTCAGTTGACTGCTCTACTGCACGAGGGGGACCCCAACAAAAAAGGTCTACTGCACGAGGGGGCCCCCAACAAAAAAGGTCTACTGCACGAGGGGGCCCCCAACAAAAGAGGTCTACTGCACGAGGGCCCCCCCCCCAAAAAAAGGTCTACTGCACAAGGCCCCCCCCCCCCCCAAAAAAAAGGTCTACTGCACGAGGGGGCCCCAAACAAAAAGGTCCTCGAGGGCTCACGCAGCTTAGCACAACATGAGATTGAAACTGCTGAGTCATCCATCCACTCTCGGAGAAGACTTCCGTGGCCTAGTGGTGGGGACTGAACTCAACTGACTAATGGCTCTTCTCCACAGTGCATTCGGAAGGTATTCAGACCCCTCAACTTTTTCCACATGTTGGTACGTTACAGCCTCATTCTAAAATGGATCAAATTGGGGGTTTATCCCCCTCAATAACCCATAATGACAAAGCAAAAACAGGTTTAATAAATGCTTGCAAATATATTATCAATAAAATAAAAAATGTAATACCAATTTTACATAAGTACTCAGATCCTGTACTCAGTACTTTGTTGAAGCACCTTTGGCAGTGATTATAGCCTGGAGTCTATATATAGCCTATAGCCTTGGGTATGACGCTACAGGCTTGGCACACCTGTATGTTTGGGGAGTTTCTCCCATTCTTCTCTGCAGATCCTCTCAAGCTCTGCCCGAATGGATGGGGAAAATTGCAGCACAACTATTTTCAGGTTTCTCCAGAGATGCTCGATCGGGTTCAAGTCCAGGCTCTGGCCGGGCCGCTCAAGGACATTGAGACTTGTCCAGAAGCCACTCCTGCGTTGTCTTGGCTGTGTGCTTAGTATTGTTGTCCTGTTGGAAGGTGAACCTTTGCCCAGGTCGGAGGTCCTGAGCACTCTGGAGCAGGTTGTCATCAAGGATCTCTGTACTTTGCTTTGTTCATCTTTGCCTCGATCCTGACTACTCTCCCTGTCCCTGAAAAACACCCCCACCCCATTCTGCCACCACGCTTCACCATAGGAATGGTGACAGGTTTCCTCCAGACATGACGCTTGGCATTCAGGCCAAAGAGATCAATCAGAACAGAGAATTTTGTTTCTCATGTTGCCAGTCTTTAGGTGCCTTTTGGTAAACTCCAAGTGGGCTTTTGCTGAGGTGTAGCGTCTGTCTGGCCATTCTACCATAAAGGCCTGATTGGTGGAGTGTTGCAGAGATGGGAGAATCTTCCCGGAAGGACAACCATCTCCACAGAAGGACTCTGGAGCTCTGTCAGAGCGACCATCGGGTTCTTGTTCACCTCCCTGACCAAGGCTCTTCTCCCCCGATTGCTCAGTTTGGCCAGGCGGCCAGCTCTAGGAGGAGTCTTGGTGGTTCCAAACTTATTCCATTTTAGAATGATGGAGGCCACTGTGTTCTTGGGGACCTTCAATGCTGTAGACATTTTTTGGTACTCTTCCCCAGATCTCTGCCTCAACACAATCCTGTCTCGGATCTCTATGGACAATTCTTTCGAGCTCATGGCTTGGTTTTTGCTCTGACATGCACTGTCAACTGTGGGACCTTATATAGACAGGTGTGTGCCTTTCCAAATCCTGTCCAATCAATTGAATTTACCACAGGTGAACTAAAATCAAGTTGTAGAAACATCAAGGATGATCAAAGGGTCTGAATAGCTATGTAAATAAGGTGTTTTTTTTTATTGTTAATAAATTTGCAAAAATGTCTACAAACCTGTTTTCGCTTTGTTGTTATGGGGTATTGTGTATAAATTGATGAGGGGGAAAAACCTGTTTAATCTATTTTAGAATAAGGCTGTAACGTAACAAAATGTATAAGGGAAGGGGTATGAATACTTTCCGAATGCACTGTATATATTTTAGCTCGCGCCTCTGAGTCTCGCTCATAACCCATGTTGTGGAATTACCTCAAGTAAGAGCTGTAAAGAGGCATTTTCGCTTGCAAGTTTCACTTCAACAAATACCTCAGAGAGCAGCTGTGAAGAGGTCACTTGGTAACAACCAGAGTAAGAAACCAAATGCCTGATTTTTTTTAAACGAGGCAGTCAGACACCCCTAGTGCCCAGAATGAGTTTATTAACGGACGAATGATACCAGACAGAAATGGAGAATTAGTTCTAAGAGAGAAGGGGAGAAAAAGTGAACTCGGAGATATTTAAAACTTGTAAAATAAAGAGATGTTTGTTTTGATGGGCGAGGGAGAAATAACTTGTAGTATTGGTCACCATCTAGTATCTGGATGTCACAGTGACATGACAATTAGCTAACGTAACGACAAGCCGGTGTAAATGACCAGTGTTGTATCAAGGGGCTTCCCACTGAGCAGCTGTATCACGTCGCTGGTGGTAGCTAGCCAATTTGTTCCATCCCACTTGATTATATTTGGAGTCGGATAGCACCCTACACAAGAAATAGCCTCTCCTGAATACGTCAAACATTATTGGATTAAATATATGCTAAAATGTAGAGACTGCAGTGAAATAATTGCTTTAGGTATGTGTGAGAAGGTTTGGGAATGCTGTCAGGCAGAGGCCTGACAGCATTACTATCTGGGTGACCTATAGCCCAGAGTCCGCATGGGAAACGTGACCAGAAACTTTGTGCATCCCTTTGGCATTGCTTTGTCAGATAATTACAAGAAAACAATTGTATTTAGAGCACTGCTGCACTTGACTGGCAGGTAAAGTCACATTCATCAAAACAGAGTGATTGCAGACACCTCCAAGTGAACTGAAAGCAGAAAAGTATTGGTCCTAGGATACAGCCTTGGGGCACACCTGTCCAGGCTAATATTATGTATTGGATCTGGCCCGAACCGTGGGTAATCAAAACAGTACCAAGAAATACAAGATCTTTATTGTGCTATTCACCGAAGAGCGCACATCATAATGACAACCGTTAAAAAGAGAGTCTTGGCCCCATGATGCCTGCTTGACAGGGGATTTAGAAATGAGCACTTCAGTAAATAGAGAGGCTTTGCACAACAATACCATTTTACAAATGAAAAAAAATCTGTGTTCTTAAGGGTTATACCCATTGGCAGCGGTTACCAAATACTCAAATATTATATAAAGGTGATGAGTGAAACGGTTCTTTTACATAATTTATGTATTTTATTTCAGATTAGGTTAAATAAAGAGAATATTTGAAGTACATTTCTTATTGGGTAACAGTTGTAAAACACAACCTAAACAAAACTAACTTGAATACATTTACCCTGACAGGTCAAATGCATCAACATGTTACCTGGAAAAAACCTGAGGCGGAGTTAACATATTCAACGTTATTTTTCTCATTTTGGGGGCCTAAACCTCTTTCGAAATGTGGTGTGAACAGAATATGAATGCAGCCACTAATACTCAGGTCACTCAGCTGAGTGAATCCTCTGTAAAACTGGATGATTTCCCCCCTCCCTAAATTCCCCCCCAAAAAACATAACCACAAGCCACATACACAAGACACTGTTCTCTTAAGCAGGAAAACATAGAACGATCCTGTACACAGAATGCAATGCAAGTGACTTGAGGCCAGGTGGCCTCCATTGTCTGGTATTCCTCATCCAGCGTAGCGGCCTCCGCAATTCCCTGCGCTACTACTTCCTTGGGAAAATATCCATACAGGATATGAACCAGAGGTAATGTGAGCTCAGTGCACAGAGACGGATGACTGAGGCAGAGTGAGTCAGCTGGATGGGGAGTCAAATAAAACAGTGAGCCCTGCAGTAGTACGGGTAGTCTCATAAGAGCCGATGCATTACGCTCTGGGAGATGTGGAGAGATTGGATGGCTCAAGGACGTGACTCTCAGTAGGGGGCCAGCTGTAACAGCTGTGCTGCTAGCCACCAACCATCCCTGCCTCCGTTCTTTAGGGGTCAGGATGTGGAGGAGGGTGAGGGGGGTCTTCTGACTCAACTGCACACTATTACCAGACAGATGGCTCCCCAGTATCTGGCTAAACGTTAATTCAGTGAAAGGTGGGCGCCAAAAATGTTTCACAGATTAGAAACAGCTCTGTGCCAAAAGGTGATGAATTTCTTGTGCATCTTTGCTGACACTGTCACAATGAGTCAATCCAAGTGAGAAAAACAGCTACTATATAGGCCTACACAGCCTAGCCTACTCAGCTGGAGTACAACAAGTAACTGATAACATTAGCATGGTAACCGGTACAAAAGACACGCCATCTGCTCGATTTGACCAAATCAGGGTCTAGTTCATTGACTCTGCCGGTTAAATAAAGCACAGAATTGGGTCCTGAAGCATGAGCGTGACACACTGAACTCCCTGTGTGTCCCCCCCTCAGGTCTACTCTAGCGTGTCCAGACAATTCCCTTTAAAACACAGTCAGTCACTCTCCAGTGAATGCCTGGGGTCCAATGAGCAGGCCTGTTGCACAGCAGAGGGCTGATGAGAAGTGTGAGGCAGCCACTGTGCAGCAGAGCAGAGCGCAGGCAAGAGAGCAGAGCGCAGGCAAGAGAGCAGAGCGCAGGCAAGAGAGCAGAGCGCAGGCAAGAGAGCAGAGCGCAGGCAAGAGAGCAGAGCAGAGCGCAGGCAAGAGAGCAGAGCAGAGCGCAGGCAAGAGAGCAGAGCAGAGCGCAGGCAAGAGAGCACGGCAATATGACAGACTGGGCTGATACAGCGCATCAGTTCATCCCTGCCTGTGCCACATACAGTGGCAGCGAACGAACAGGACACCAAGTGAAACGCTTCAGTTAAAAGGCTTTGTGCAGCCAGGCGGCATGTGACACTCCAACACATAACTTGTATCCTGAAATCTTTAAAGCTGTGCTTAGACAGCTAATAATGCAGGCCTGGACTGTACATACCATTACTAAATGACTACAGGGCCCAAGAATCCCAGGACTCATCTGCGCTGCAGCTAACATACGAGTGTGACAAGTCACACACACACACAACCTCCTTTACATACCGTACTCTGTGACAGACTCTTTAGACAACACACTGGATGCCCTGAGCCAACCTTTATGGAAATCAAAGCAACCGTAACTTCAGGCTTTAGGTGGCTGTCAACGTTGCATTTCTGAATGAAAGGGACGACGCAGAGAGAGGGATTTGAGAATGAATGCATCATGATTATGTTGTCAGGGTAGGTTTCATGTGGCGTCTTACCGCATCCTTTTTGAAATGAATCCCTCGTAATGCTCCCAAACTGTCCATTATTTTATTGGACGTGGTCTCCTTCGGTTTTCCACATTCGGGACATGACACTGACCGCCATGGTCACGGATAGGGTAAAAACCATGTCTTGGATCTAGTGCGTAGAGGCAAGACTCAAGGGGCTTAGTATACATTAGTCACCACACCCTTGAAGGCATAGAAGGTAGGTAAAGTGGCTCGCAAAGGCCAAGATATGCCACGTTACATAATTTGCGTCACAGTTGATAAGAACCAACAGTGTATAACATTATCCTAAATCTGTACCATGGAAACTATAACTAAAAGGAGAGTAGGAAAGGAGTGAGGTCACCCAAATTGCTCGGTCACCAAATAACAGGCAGGATTTACACCACTTGGTGAATGACAAAACACACACACGCACTGATTAAATCCTAGTCTGTTGTGAAACGGTGTCAGATTAGTGAATTAAAGTGTTACATCTCTACTCCGCCAGTATGAGTCACATCCGTTGCCCTGCAGAAGCTCAGCACAAGAGGAGGAACAGGAAGTGCACAACGCTGACAAGATGAAACATTAGAAACTAAAGTTTTAAAAAACCGAGGATGTAGTTTGACAAAAAAATATATATATTAAAAGACAAAGCAGGAAAGTAAATTCCTTTAAGACCGATCTGAGCAGAATAAAATGCACCCAGAATAATTTACATTGCTCATTTAGGAATGTCAGATTTAAAATTGCTGAGAATAACCCTCAGTGTGGCCTCTATTTTTCACCCTCTGTCTCCACTCAATGTGAACCTAAAAAGCCCCAGAAGGTGGTTCTCCTACACGGTTGATAAAGCCTCCCTCTCCTCTCAAACAAAGACTGTGGTTTGTATTCATCGCTGCGGTGATTTGACATGCTGTATATTTTCTGTCTCAAGAGTCTAGCAGGTCCCCTGGTCCATAATCAGACACACAGAGAGAGGCAGAGTGGGTTGATCAATATGACAAATGGTGCACGTCCAAAACAGTTCAGAGTGGGATTGATATCATAGCCCAAACCGCCTGACATTCACAAGAAGAGGAACTAACAACAAACTGATCTAGTTGTTCCTCAACTCACACATACACTCAAAACATCCCTTAATAATCCAAGTGACAGGTTCCTCTGACAACCCCAGTCATAGTTGTTGTTCAAGGAGGCCATCCACAATGAGGATACGAGAGGAAACTTTTTTTTTTGTCCAAGTGCCAAAAAACTTATTTTTAGTGATGGGGGGGGTGGGCAAAGAAACTGCCCGGGGTAAAATAACTGACAGTGATGGGCTCCAGCATGGGGTAGGAAAAGGGCCACAGCATAACTCGAGAGGAGACATGAAATATGACGGAGGCCCATTGATTAAAAACTGCCCATCTCTCTACCACACCATGGATGCTTTCATGTCGCACTCACTCAACACTACCTCCGCTCACAGGAGGAGCCCGGCTGTCAAAGCAGGGCGAAACAATTGTACAGATGACCTACTCACGTAAAGGAGGGCAGAACATGCCCCCATACACGTCGACAAGGCTGTAGTGGAGCGGGTCGAGAGTTTCAAGTTCCTTGGTGTCCACAACACCAATAAACTATCATAGTCCAAACACACCAAGACAGTCGTGAAGAAGGCACGACAATGCCATTTCCCCCCTCAGGAGAATGAAAAGATCCAGCATTGGTCCCCAGATCCTCAAAGTCCTACAGCCACACCATCGAGAGCATCCTGACCGGTTGCGTCACCGCCTGGTATGGCAACTGCTCGGCATCCGGGGGTACTTGTACTGAGTCAATGTATGGTGTTCCATTGGAGGAAAGGGGAAGAGCCAGAGTACATAGTTAGAAAGGCCAATCAGAGCAGCAGGCCCACTAATCAATATAAGGGTGGGGGGTGGGGGTCTCAGCGGTGACACAGAAGGGGCGTGGCTCACATGCACACACTAAAACCAGTCACTTTGTTAAGTAGGGCCACCACAGGGGCACAGGACCCAATGCTGGGTCCTGGAGTGACCACATGACGGCATAAAGACTGAATGTACCTCAAGTCGGTGTTGCCTAGTTACTGGGTTTTCCTCTTAAGAGTAGCCAAGGTATTTATCTAAAAAAAAAAAAAAATCTGTGATAAAAACAGGTTAAATAATTGATTGCCGATGAAGATGTAGTCCTAAGTTAGGATCCAACTACTACGCCCCACTAACCTCACAATTGAGAGTCAGGCTGAGGGGAATCTATCCAGGGAGTTATAATTCAGTTGAAGACCATACCATTCTGTTGAATGAAGCCAATTTGTCCCAAGGGCATCCTCACTGGTTTATTTGGCTAAAAGGACAGCATTGATCATAGAAGATGCCAACCTTCCCAAACTGAAGACTCAATCGCTCCGCAGTCGCACTGCGCCACCCAGCGTTGTTTTAATAAAGACCAGAACAAACAATGAGACTTGGCCCTGACCTGGTTTCACATAGGAGTTGAAATTGTGTACAGAACAATGTGTCTCTGACTGTAGGAGTAAACATGTCTCTCCCTAGAAGATGCGACATGATTTGAGAAGTGTTTCTTACGTTTGGATAATTTTGAATTGTCAGGAAGTTTTATATATTTTATCTGAATATTAGCTGATAACATAATAATCTAGAGCCTAGCTGGCTCTGCTAGCCTGCTATCTCCCCTTTAGGATACACACAGGCTAGCCTCCCAGCACACACTCCAAGGTTAACCAAACTTCAGCACAAGAACATAATGCACACGTGTTTGTGAGAATCTATAGGAAGCCTCTCGAGAGCCTCCAAAAGTCAATAAACAGTGAGTACAAGTGATCAAGAATCAGTCTGAAATGTGAGCGATTTCAAGGACTGAGAAAATCCCATGTCAACATCAGGCCATGATAGAACTGAGCTAAACAGTTGACAGAGACTAGACTCAATCCAGCCATGTCATCTCATTGCTGACTGGAGCACACCCGTCGGCCTGTCCTCTCCACAGACGTCCTGCTTCCCAAATGACACCCTATTCTCTATAGGACTCTGGTCAACAGTAGTGAACAAGGTGTAACTTTGGATGCAGACCTGCTGCCATCATGGCTCCATGGTCAGCTGTATAGGGCTCCCCTGATGTCACGGCCAACATCCGAGAACGATTAGAAAATGGGCACGGGCTGTTCCCCGATGACATTACACTGGCAACAACTTGCCCTGTCCATCATTATTCCTCCCTCTCTACCCCCTATTTATGAGGTGTCATGCTAGGAAAAGATCCAGAGAACAAACACAGGGCTCCATGCTCGGAGAGTATTACTTTTAGTGTCATTTATTTAAGAGCCTCAACACAAAAAGGAGGGGGAGGGGGTAAATATGGGGTTCTGAGTGTCTATAACAAAGTGAGTTGTTATCCTGTGTTTTAGTAGGCACTAGGGCTGTCCCCGACAAAAATATAATATAAAATCGACCAATGGACTTCTCTGAATTTTATTTTTCCATATAAGGGAAAAAGACAATCCATGTCTTCGGCACCGGGGGAACAGTGGGTAAACTGCCTTGCTCAGGGGCAGAAAGACAGATTTTTACCATGTCAGCTCAGGGATTCAATCCAGCAACCTTTCGGTTATTGGCCCAACGCTCTAACATACTCACACTGTGTGTTTTTATAAAATCAACTATATGTAGACTACGGAGCTTGTCTGATGCTTTAAGCACACTGTGATTAAATAATGACACACAAACGACTCAAGAGGGAGCCAGAGATCAAGATAGCCTAACCAGAAGAAAAAAACCTGTTCCCGAACCTCCTCTTCCCGCTGCTGCTGGCCTTCACAGATTCTGCCATTAGCTCCCGGAATTGCTGGTAATAGGCTACACCAGGGGTTGGCAACCTTCTCCATTTGGAGTGCCATTTATCTTACCATTTCTACTGATCTGCATGTTTTGGTTTTCATATGCTTATTTTAATGGAACAGTTTAATTTATAATAAAGACCTCATATCTGAAAATCATTGAATTGTGATTAATAACTATATTAAAATTACACAAATGTAAAAGTAACTTCTTTACCTCTACCTACATATTACCTCAACTAACTAGTGCCCCCGCACATTGACTCTGCACCGGTACCCCCTGTTGAAGTCGGAAGTTTACATATACTTAGGTTGGAGTCATTAAAACTTGTTTTTTATATCGTGTTAACAAACTATAGTTTTGGCAAGTCGGTTAGGACATCTATTTTGTGCATGACACAAGTAATTTTCCCCAACAATTGTTTACAGACAGATTATTTCACTATCACAATTCCACTTGGTCAGTTTGACTGTGCCTTTAAAGAGCTTGGAAAATTTCAGAAAATGATGTCAAGGCTTTAGAAGTTTCCGATAGGCTAATTGACATCATCAGAGTCAATTGGACGTGTACCTGTGGATGTATTTCAAGGCCTTCGTTCAAACTCAGTGCCTCTTTGCTTGACATCATGGGAAAATCAAAAGAATTCAGCAAAGACCTCAGAAAAAAAATTGTAGACCTCCACGAGTCTGGTTCATCCTTGGGAGCAATTTCCAAACGCCTGAAGAACCACATTCATCTGTACAAACAATAGTACGCAAGTATAAACACCATGGGACCACGCAGCCGTCATACCGCTCAGGAAGGAGAGGGGTTCTGTCACCTAGAGATGAACGTACTTGGGTGCGAAAAGTGCAAATCAATCCCAGAACAACAGCAAAGGCCCTTGTGAAGATGCTGGAGGAAACAGGTACAAAAGTATCTATATCCACAGTAAAACGAGTCCTATATCGACATAACCTGAAAGGCCGCTCAGCCAGGAAGAAGCCACTGCTCCAAAACCACCATAAAAAAGCCAGACTACGGCACATGGGGACAAAGACCGTACTTTTTGGAGAAATGTCCTCTGGTCTGATGAAACAAAAATGGAACTGTTTGGCCATAATGACCATCGTTTTGTTTGGAGGAAAAAGGGGGAAGCTTGCAAGGCGAAGAACACCATCCCAACCGTGAAACACGAGGGGTGGCAGCGTCATGTTGTGGGGGTGCTTTGCTGCAGGAGGGACTGGTGCACTTCACAAAATAGATGGCATCATGAGGAGGAAAAGTATGTGGATATATTGAAGAAACATCAAGACATCAGTCAGGAAGTTAAAGCTTGGTCTCAAATGGGTCTTCCAAATGGACAATGACCCCAAGCATACTTCCAAAGTTGTGGCAAAATGGCTTAAGGACAACAAAGTCAAGGTATTGGAGTGGCCATCACAAAGTCCTGACCTCAATCCTATAAAAAATGTGTGGGCAGAACTGAAAAAGTGTGTATGAGCAAGGAGGCTTACAAACCTGACTCAGTTACATCAGCTCTGTCAGGAGGAATGGGCCAAAATTCACCTAACTTATTGTGGGAAGCTTGTGGAAGGCTATCCAAAATGCTTGACCAAAGTTAAACAATTTAAAGACAATGCTACCAAACACTAATTTAGTGTATGTAAACTTCTGACCCACTGGGAATGTGATGAAAGAAATAAAAGCTGAAATAAATCATTCTCTGTAGTATTATTCTGACATTTCACATTCTTAAAATAAAAAGTGGTGATCCTAACTGACCTAAAAGAGGGAATTTTTACTAGGATTAAATGTCAGGAATTGTGAAAAAAAATTGTTTAAATGTATTTGGCTAAGGTGTATGTAAACTCCTGACTCCAACTGTAGCCCCGCTACTGTTATTTTATTGTTGCTCCTTAAATTATTTGTCATACATTTATTTTCTTAAATCTGTATTGTTGGTTAAGGGCTTGTAAGCAAGCATTTCACTGTAAGGTCTACCTACACCTGTTGTATTTCGGGCACATGTGACAAATAAAACTTGATTTCTATTGCCAACTATGTAAAAAATAACCTGCATAAAGCCAACAAATAAAAACATTGCAGCCTGCAGGTAGAAAATATCCTGATAAAAATACATCTACGCATGGCCTGTGTGCAAGGAACTTCAAACATTGCATAAAATATATACTAGACCCTCAGTTTCAGTGCTCTCCAGACAGACACTGCTGTATTTGCGCAAAGGATAAGTAATGAGGTAGGCCTATTTGATGACATTTACACTGAATCTGAGCGTGACTTTTTTTCAGAAATACTATCAGATCTCCAAATGAGCACATTTACAAGCCTACATTTGCATGCAGGCCAGGTAGACTAGGCATACTTCTGTGCGTAATCAGGTGCGAGTCCTTACTCAACATTGACAGGAGCGTTCCAAACAAAACACAATGAATAAATTGACAAGTCGTAAATGTAATGAAATAAACAAAAACTTGTTTCTCACAAGCGTAGCCTAGGTTGTGCACTCCGCAAACAACGTGTCCACTCCGACAATGACAACTTTAAAAAGAATAAGAATAAGAATAATAAATTGAATGCATTAACAGAAATTACAGTAACCAAATGAAGATTAGAAGATTAGAAATTATGGGAATTAAGGGGAAATGCACTACTGATGAGCCATTCCTGCGGTCTCGATAAATGTAATACAAAAAATAAAATTAAATAAATCAACTAGTCTACTAAAACGGGCTCAGCCCTAGTAGGCACTAATGAAACATTAAAAAGGATTCCTTCCTCCATGCCAGTTCTCTCTGGCGCAGTTCTCCCCCCTGCCACCTTGTCCCCCCCTGCCACCTTGTCCCCCCCTGCCCTTCTGCCCCCAAACTCCACATTTACCTTCTGAACACAACCGCAAGAGATGTTTTTACATACAAGTAAACATTTCCAGGAATAGCATACCTCACACTAGCCTTGGCAAGAGGAGGCCTTCACTACACAACATTGAGTATGACCGCACTGCTGCAGAATGCCACGGGAATGTATAACATGATGGCAGTCTTCCAGAAACAGCCCTCAGTCCCTCAGCGCTACACAGTTTTCTAACACTTGAGTTTTGTTTACATCTTAACATGATGCCCATTGACACCACATTGAGAGTGAATGGATAAACACCTTGTCTGGACACTACATTACACAGATAAGGTTTGAACATTGAGCTAGGCCCTCCAACATTTGAAGTGAATTTAAAACAAATCTCTTACCCATCCTCATCTCCATCCATGGGAATGGCTATCCCGAACAGGCTGTTGACGGTGGGAGTGGCCAGCTGCAAGCTCTCAGGGATGAAAGACCTCATGACATCTTTTCCTGGGGTTGTATTGGGCTGAGGTAGGGTGTCCGACCTCCTGCGGCTGTCGTCCCCCTGGCTGGCCGTGGGAAGACCCTGCCCGACTGCTCCAGCTGTGGCCTCACCGTGAGCTACCTGGGCCAGGGGGAGTCCTCCTGGGTCAGGGGCCTGGATTGGCATGCCTGGGGGGGTGTTGGTGGCACTGGGCACTGTGGCAGGCACATTCTGGACAACGGAGGCCCTGCCCACTCCTCCTGAAGGCTGAGGATGACTCACCGGCTGCTGTAGGGCAGGAGACAAAACAGCCCCGCTGGCTACCTGCAGCAACAGCCCATGGGTCGAGGCTAATGGCCCGCCGTGCAAAGACCCAGACAGCTCCCCAGCCTGAGGGGTGTTGACAGACGAGGGGCCGTGGCTCGACAGAGGCCCCACAGAGAGGGAGGCCATGGGGTGGGTTTGAGGGCTGGAGCCCTCAGGCTGTAGAGGGGCTAAGTGCTGCTGTCGATAGTCCAGCTGACTGGGGTGCATTCCAGAGGGATGAGCGGAGTAGGCAAACTGCTGGGCCTGCGTGGCAAGAGGCACAAGGGGGGATTTTTGCAGCATGCCACCTTGGGGCACGCCGTTGTGGCCAATAGGGTGAAGCATTTGGGGGACATCGGGCTGCACGTTGACCTGTGCCTGGGATACCGTCGCTGAGTACCCTGTGGGCTGTAAGGCATTCGCCCCGCTCCCTGTCTGGGGCTCTAGGCTGTAGCCTTGCTGCTGAAGCTCCGGAGGGTGGCCATGGTGGAAAGTGTAGTAGCCACTATCACCTGTGGACTCCTGAGCCTGTGTGGAGAGAGTACTAGGAGCAACCACATTGCTTCCTGTGGTCCCTAGCCCACTGTCTGCATTGTGGTCAATGCTGACAGCATGTTTTATGCTATCCACAGTCCTGCTCATGCTAGAGCCCTCAGAATCTCTCTCATAGAACTCAATACATGTCCATCTGCCCCGTCTGAAGGGCTCTCCTGTACTGTGGTCAAGTTTTATGACCCTGAAACGTGAACTACAGCTTGTCGTCGTTGTAGAGCTAGGCGCCGCGGGGGGCATCTGAGATACACTTGGGGAAACATTCGCAGCAGGGCCAGCGTTGACTGTTGTCGGCTGCTGAGTGGCCGAGGTTGGAATGGAGGGCTGACTCGCAGCTGGTACAGGAACACTACCCCCTAGAAAGTGTGGGTTGACATGGCTCAGGCCTGTACTTCTAAGAGCATGGCCCCCATTAATAGGACCTGTTGCAGCCATTGGCTGCCCCTCTTGAAGTAAATGTAAGGCCATGACAGCTGCCTCCGCTTCCCCTGCATTGTTTAAAGTCTCCTCGGATGAACTTCGATCACATACTCCCGGATCGGCCAGGGACACGTCGAATATTTTGGATGACACATCCTCGGTCCTGGATTCGTCCGGGTCGTCCAGACTCTCGGTGTCATCCGTGATGCTACTGGCCGCCACCTGAGCCTGTGTCACACTCGTGATCTGAAAACAACTCTTCTTCTTTGCTGGCATTTTTGACATGTTGAATATCTTTGCTAGTCACTCAAGTGACTGTCTATTTCCTTGATAAGTGTTTCGTCTGAGATCAATAAGTGATAGCTTTTAACGAGCTAGCTAAAGAATTCACAGATTATAGCAGGCAAATATGCGACATATTCCTTGCTCCCCTCTCCTGTTGCAGATTGTCTGTAAAAAAAGAACCAGCCCCCCGCCCGAAATCGGACAGGGTAACGTTAGCTAGTCTCTGTGTGACAAGTATCCCGATATCACCACCTCCTCTCCTCCAGTTCTTCCGAACCTGGCCTCCTGCGTGCGTTATTGTACCGGCCCCGGAGTTGCAAGCAGACCCCTGTTGCAGTTACCGCTCACCAGCTGCTACCAACACTTTAGTCTGAGGCGGGCTCCGTTCACCACTCTCCCTTTTAGCTGGCTAGCTAATGTAGCTAAAAGCTAACCAAATAATAGCTATCGGTGTCGTTAGTTCGATCCTTACCTATAAACAAGCCTGTACGACATCATGTAAACAAGTCCATATCCTCTTCCAAATCTTCACATAGAATCTATATCCTCCGATAGACAGAAATTCCTGAATTTAAGAAAGTTTATCTTCCTCGTCCTCTGGTTCTCTCACTATTTAGAGCTGCTGCTATGACACAAACCTACTTACTAGCAGCAAGCTAACTGCCGCTCTGCTCTTCCTCTTACCACTCGACAAGATGGCAAAAAAAAACGAACAGCACTCTGGGAGGGTTGCGCATTGACTTACGTAAATCATTGGAGAATTCGAATGGGATACGCTGATTTGCTTTTATATCGTAAAAATTCATGAAATTTTTTTTTTGTCTTAATTTGAGTTTAGAGTTAGGCATAGTGTTAGAAGTGTGGTTAACGGTTAGGTTTAAAATCAGACTTTAGGAAAATATATTGTAGAAATCGGTGGGGTTTATGTAACTTGTGACGACCATTCTGAAGGGACACATCATACCACAGATAGAACAAAACCTTTAACCATGCTGCGCTGTATTTGGACACTCTTTTCGATACAGTTACGAACGGAAATTATTTGCGTAGCAGGTTAGGAGAGCATTTTCGCTAACCCTAACCTAATTCTCCTAACCAGCTGCCTAAATTCTCCTAACCTGCTATGAAAAAGTAACTTCCTGTTGTAGCTTAATCAACGTGCCGTGAAAAGAGCGTTTCTCGTATTCTGAAAGAATTTGATATCCCAAACCGGGACACACTCTTTTCATGCCACTTCGATACAGCTACGACCTGGAGTGATTTTTATAACAGGTAAGGGGAACATTTTCCCTAACATTAACTTCCGGTTGTAGCTGTCTCAATGGCGTGAAAATAGTGTTTCTCATCTCAAACCAGTGTCAAATGCTGCGTTCATGTACTATCGGAAACTCAGAACCTCCAAGTTAAAATTAACATAAGTTATTTACGTAAATTAATAAAAGTTATTTATGTAGAGCGCATGTGTCAAACTCAGTGGTGAATGCTGAGGAGAGGATGACTCAATAATGGCTGGAACAGAGCGAATGGAATGGCATTGACGTATTTGATACCATTCCACTAATTCCGCTCCTGCATTAACACAAGCCCATTCTCTCCAATTAAGGTGCCACCAACCTGCGGTCAAACGGAGGGCCGAGTATCTGCTGGTTTTCACTCCTCCCTTGTACTTTATTAATTAATTAAGGTCACTAATTAGTAAGGCACTCCCCTCACCTGTTTTTTGAAGGTCTTAATTAAAAGGAAAAAACAAAAACCTGCAGACACTTGGCCTTCCATGGAATGAGTTTGACACTCCTGGCGTAGAGCTTCCTATTGGTTGATTCTGATACTTACCAAGAAATTCGGGATAATCTTTCTACAACACAGATGTCAAACTCATTCCACGGGGGGCCGAGTGTCTGCGGGTTTTCGCTCCTCCCTTGTACTTGATTGATGAATTAACATCACTAATTAGTTAGGAACTCCCCACACCTGGTTGTCTAGGGCTTTATTGAAAGTAAAAACCAAAAACCTGCAGACACTAGGCCCTCCGTGGAATGAGTTTGACACCCCTGTTCTACAACGATAAGCACGTCCGAAATTTCGGCGTTCCGACTAGCACATGAATGTGGCATGACTTGCTTACTCGTTGTTGAAATGCCACGTTCCCATTGTGTTGGAAACTCTGACATTTCCAATTTTCAAATCTAGGTGGAAGATTTGGATCCCTAGTTTTCCACTTGGGAGGTATCAGAATAAACCAATAGGAAGCTCTACGCAAATAATTTACGTTCCTTTTAAATCAGAGGTCCCGAGTGTCCAACATGTCACGAATGCGGTAAAAGATGATACCCGAGTTTACCACTTGAGAAGTATCAGAATCAACAAATAGGAAGCTCTATGCAAATAACTTCCGTTCATTTTAACTCAGAGGTCCTGAGTTTCTGACATGACGTGAACTTGGCATCAAACACTGAGCTATATGTTGGATCTCAAATAAATGTTCTCTACTGAGCCACCCATGTCTCGGAGTTGCGCAAGCTAGACACGTGGTAGTGTGTGCCACAATCAGTGGAGGCTGCTAAGGGGAGGACGGTTCATAATAATCCCTGGAATGGCGTGATTGGAATGGCATCAAACACATGGAAACTATGGAAACCATGTGTTTGATGTATTTTATACCATTCTACTGATTCCCCTCCAGCCATTACCATGAGCCCGTCCTCCCCAATTAAGGTGCCACCAACCTCCTGTGGCCACAATGAATCCAGGTAGGATGATTCAGCTTGACTTCAATCTTTTGTTCAATAGAAAAATGACTCATGACCATGATTCACGGATCAAGATGAATGTAATAATTTTCTTGAATGAATCATTGTTTTTCGTATTGTCAGTTTCTTTTCCCATGCAGCCTGATTGGACATATTCATTATAGATATTGCAACGTCAAAGCTATGAAAAATGCAATATAGATAAAAATATTTAAATTATTTGATCGACCTAATATGGCACAAATATTTTAGATTAGGCCACCCCACTAAGCATTTTACGTCAGGCACTGTCTTTTGGATGTCTTTTGTTGGTCCTGTCTTTTTGGGGTCTTTTTTTGGTGCAGTCCAGACCGACCTTGATTTCTCAACGTCAACAGACGCAGATTTTTGGTCCAGTTCAGACCAGACTAGATCTGAACCAATCATAGATGTCCACAGTTGTCCGGTCTATATTTGGCCCAAATTTAGACGTTCAGATTTGGTCCGAACTGGCCTCGATTTATCCCAAACATAGACATCTATAATTATATAAGATAGACATGTCAATTAATTACATATTTAATCATATTTATTATGAAAATACTTTTTGATAAACTTTTTATTTTTTAATAGCTAAATGAGTGCAGATTAAGTCTTCATATCATGTATTGGATTTTTTTCTCAAAATTGACAAAAAACATTGTTGTCAACAAGTTAGATTGCTAATGCTAATGCTAGCTATCCGGTGTGTGTTTTCATTTGAATTACACCTACTGACTCTGGGTTGTTTTTCACCAACGGTGACTCAAGAGGAGGGTTTGCGGAGGTGTGGAGGAGGTGGCAATGGGACAGCTTTTTCATTGCTCAGGAGGATAATTCTGAAGTAAGGAGTGGGCTGTACTCTGTGGGGAGCTAAAACTTAATCACAGAGTCCCAATACAAAGAATCTGCAAACAGACTTGCTGACCTGACCACCAGCTCCGACGACCACCTACGACCACTACTTCCGCTGACCATCTAGCTATGAGCTTCCAGATCCTCTCATGACCACAGCTGCCCGGCTGCTGGAGGCTTCAAGAAGCACACGGTATAAAAGTTGAATAAAGTATTATTATTAATGATGGTGATTGGTTCAGATTTCCAGGCCATTTCTGAACAAATCACAAACATCTATGTTTCACAAGTTTGGACAGCACAACAGAGTACAGCACAGTACAGTAGAGTACAGCACATTACAGTAGAGCACAGCACACTACATACAGTAGAGTACAGTCAGTGGTGTAAAGTACTCAAGTAAAAATATTTGAAAGTACTACTTAAGTCGTTTTTGGGGGTTTCTGTCTATTCCTTTGCTATTTATATTTTTGACAACTTTTACGTTTACTTCACTACATTCCGAAATAAAATAATGTACTTTTCTCTCCATACATTTTCTCTGACAACATAAAGTACTCGTTACATTTTGAATGCTTAGCAGGACAGGAAAATTATAAAATTCACACACTTGAACATCCCTGGTCATCCCTGGTCCCTGGTCATCCCTACTGCCTCTGATCTGTAAGACTCCCTAAACACATGCTTTGTTTGTAAATGATGCCTGAGTGTTGGAGCGTGCCCCTGGCTATCCGCAAGTTAAAATAAACAAGAAAATGATGCAGTCTGGTTTGCTTGATAAGGAATTTGAAATTATTAATACTTTTACTTTTCATATTAAATGATATTTTAGCAATTACATTTACTTTTGAAACTTAAGTATATTTCTAACAAAACATTTTTGGACTTTTACTCAAGTAGTATTTTACTGGGTGACTTTCAATTTTACTTTAGTCATTTTCTGTTAAGGTATCTTTACTTTTACTCAGGTATGACAAATGGGTACTTTTTTCACCACTGAGTACATTAGAACACAGCAAAATACAGTACAGTAGAGAGCAGCAGAGTAGAGCACAGTACAGCAGAGCACAGCAGAGTACAGAACAGTAGAGCACAGCAGAGTATAGTAACGAAAAGTAGTATAGTACAGTAGAGTACAGTACAGTACAATACAGTGTAGCACACTAGAGTACAGTAAAGTAAAGACAATTATAGTGTACTGTATTGCACTCTACTCTAATGTACTCTACTAGGGCAGCGAGCCTAGTGGTTGGGACAGTAACCAAAAGGTTGCTGGTTCAAATCCCCGAGCTGACTAGATGAAAAATATGTCGATGTGCACTTGTCGATGTGCAGTCGCTCTGGATAAGCGTGTCTGCTAAAATGTATACTCTACTGCACACTACTTTATTGTCCAATACACGTATTGTACTGTGTTCTATTGTACTAAACCATGCTTTACAGTGCTGTTCAATCTTGTGAAACATAGCCTAGACATCTATGATTCGTTTTAATCTGACTCTGGTCCACATCGACCAAATCTGTACTGGTTTGCGGGCAAAGCTCATTAGAATAATACGTGTTTTTTTGTTCATTCAGCAGACTCTCTTATCCAGAGCGACTTACAATCAGTGCATTCAACTAAGGTAGATAAACAACAACATATGACAGTCATAGCAAGAAAAAATATATCTGTAACTGTTACTCAAAATGTTATTGTAGTTGAAGTGGTCTGTTGGTTTATTCTGTAGGTTGGACTACTTTGAACATCATTGCTGCCAGTTTTTAAAGCTTTTGAAACAGCTACAATAAGTGCATGTGATAGATGGGAGCAATAATACATTTTTTGTTGTAGTCCCGTGTGGCTCAGTTGGTAGAGCATGATGCTTTAAATGCCAGAGTTGTGGGTTTGATTCCCGCAGGAAACCAGTTCGATATTGTCATACAATTGTAAGTCGCTCTGGATAAGAGCATATGCGACAATATGTAAATGTTGTCTCCTCTTTCCTGTTAAGAGTTGTGAAAAACTGTTAATTTTAAATAATGTATACTTAATTGAGAATTTATAGTAATTGAAAAATTGACCATAGAATCAATGACGGTAAAATACTTTTCAATGTCTGTAAATTAGATATTTTTAACGTCCGGAAAAAACGTATTTTAACCTTTCATTCAGCACTAAAAAGGCACCTGATTTCAACGTCTGAAAAAGACTCATGTTCATCGTCGAGAAAATATATTTTTTTAACGTCCGGAAAATATGTATTTTCAACGTCTGGAAAGTACGTATTTTTGACGTCCATATAAGACGTATTTCAACGGCCATCTAAGCTTTCATTCACCGCCTGAAATGCACACGATTTCAAAGTCAGGAAAAGACATCTAAAATACCTATTTTCAATGTCATTTTGCTTACTGGAATGCTACTGGGACTCTATTAAAACAACCAATTTTATAAGCAAATATTATGACACACCACCACAGTCTATAGAAAAACTACTGCCCAATTACAGTAGTTGTGCCGGCAAGTATGCAACACAGACTCCCAATCTGCTCCAAATAGCAATAAAAATGTTCTCCGTTGCAAAACAAAGTTTTGTGCCAAAAATCTGTTATATTCATCTGAAGCGAATAAATCTGTTAAATTCATCTGAAGCGAATGAAAAACAGTTTTTTTTCTGCCAAAACAACCGTAGGCCGAGTTCAATTTTTCTGACGTATCTGAATATTGTTCCAGTCAGATTATACAAAACTATTCCCTGATGAAGCATAATGGTCCTTATAGTTGCTACTTGAAGAAAACAAAGTGTGTGAGTGTTTGCATTAGACTTATAACATGGTGGTCCCTGCAGCTGTCAGTATTGTGCTGTGTTCTAATAGATGTAACTCCCTGACAAGGTCGCTAAGGGTTGTACTAAGGGTTGTACTAAGGTTTCTACACTTCACCCTTCCTTTAGACAATGTGTCGGCACACTTCACTATAACATATTGCGCCTGAACCGATGGGATACATTTTCGATGGCCTCATATCAGCTACACTTCTGACACTGATGTAGCAAATATGGGGGGGGGGGGGGGGGGGGGTAGCTGTACCGGGACTTGAACCTGGGTTCCATGTGACTGTCAGTCCAAGACCTTTACATCAAAATGTCTGAACCTCTTAACAAGGTCATTAGGCGTTGAAGGTTGCTACTGTATCTAGTCTAACCAGCGCTTTACAAGTGATCTTTAATCTTGTGAACTGCATGACTCCAGTAGTGCCTGTCCTCAGATAACCAAGTAGGAATGGAACCGGTACTTCAATTGATCAGATGTCCTCAAGCAATGTGGCATGGAAGTGGTTTGCCCAGGGCTCTGGGTTGGACTAGAAGGACAGACTTAATTATAGCTGTCAGTTTTTCCTCAAATGTTGATTTATTGTATGTTGTAAAATGTGAGTGAAAGGTTAAGATAGGCCATTTGTCAGCTTCAGGGAAATATTATAAACACACACACACACACACACACACACACACACACACACACACACACACACACACACACACACACACACACACACGCACAAACATAAACACACACACACACAAACATAAACACACAGGCATCCTGCCAATGAATTTACAGAATGCAAATGTAGCATTCCGTTGGGAGCAGTAAACCTGTAGAGATCATATGCTTCACATGTCTGAATTAGGTGATATTGAAGTTGTCAAAATTGTATTATTATGAATAGATTACATGCATGGATCCATCGAAACATCTCAAAGAGACGTAGGGCTCAATATCAAACTTTTATCTGTCATGGAACATTTAAATATCAAACCAACTGATTTCAAGTTAGTATATTATCCAGATAGATGCTGTATGTTGTAATATCTTATGACTGTGACATGTATTGGCTTTTGTTGATTTTAAATGTATTCCTTTCTATCAAATACAGCCAGTATGTCTGCATCTAATGCAGTCTTTCTCTCTCTCTCTCTCTCTCTCTCTCTCTCTCTCTCTCTCTCTCTCTCTCTGTCTCTCTCTCTCTCTCTCTCTCTCTCTCTCTCTCTGTCTCTCTCTCTCTCTCTCTCTCTGTCTCTCTCTCTCTCTCTGTCTCTCTCTCTCTCTCTCTCTCTCTCTCTGTCTCTCTCTCTCTCTCTCTCTCTCTCTCTCTCTCTCTCTCTCTCTCTCTCTCTCTCTCTCTCTCTGTCTCTGTCTCTGTCTCTGTCTCTCTCTCTCTCTCTCTCTCTCTCTCTCTCTCTCTCTCTCTCTCTTCTTCAGCTTGCCAATACAAACATAATGTAGAAAAAAACATCTATAAATTCGTCACTGATGCAATTGATTTGAACTCCCTCATATTTGGGGGGGGGGGGGGGGGGGGGGGGGGGGGGGTTGGGGGGTTGCTGCCTAAGTTCAGTGAAAACACCCGCTCATGAACTAGAGACCCAGAGAACTGTTGTCACAAGCTCAACCCCATGACATGCAGCAAAACATCCTCTGACAAGCAGAGCGTCTTTGGTCACGCTGTGTTTTTGGACTCCATTGTAGAATCCATTCATCTTGAATTAGACTTGAGGGTTCGTAGTGGAATGTGTCATGGGAAGTGTATTGACACGCTGACTGTGCTTTGTGGTTGGAAGCAGCTGCTTCATAAATATATAATCAGCCTGATGCTTTCAGTCTCTGTTGGAAGGAGTGAAATTATGAAAAAGTCTAACTCAGAGCCTTCCCACTCACCCTCCCCCAGTTGAACGCATGGTCACAGAGGCCGTTTAGGGTTTCCTTACTCGAAAACCCCCTCGCTCGTCCTCCAGCCTAACCTTAACCCTTAACCCTTAACCCCTAACACTCGCTCGTCCTCCAGCCTAACCTTAACCCTTAACCCTTAACACTCTCTCATCCTCCAGCCTAACCTTAACCCTTAACCCCTAACACTCTCTCATCCTCCAACCTAACCTTAACCCTTAACCCCTAACACTCTCTCATCCTCCAGCCTAACCTTAACCCTTAACCCCTAACACTCTCTCGTCCTCCAGCCTAACCTTAACCCTTAACCCTTAACACTCTCTCGTCCTCCAGCCTAACATTAACCCTTAACCCTTAACACTCTCTCGTCCTCCAGCCTAACCTTAACCCTTAACCCCTAACACTCTCTCGTCCTCCAGCCTAACCTTAACCCTTAACCCTTAACACTCTCTCGTCCTCCAGCCTAACATTAACCCTTAACACTCTCTCGTCCTCCAGCCTAACATTAACCCTTAACCCTTAACACTCTCTCGTCCTCCAGCCTAACCTTAACCCTTAACCCCTAACACTCTCTCATCCTCCAGCCTAACCTTAACCCTTAACCCCTAACACTCTCTCGTCCTCCAGCCTAACCTTAACCCTTAACCCCTAACACTCTCTCGTCCTCCAACCTAACCTTAACCCTTAACCCTTAACCCCTAACACTCTCTCATCCTCCAACCTAACCTTAACCCTTAACCCCTAACACTCTCTCGTCCTCCAGCCTAACCTTAACCCTTAACCCCTAACACTCTCTCGTCCTCCAACCTAACCTTAACCCTTAACCCTTAACCCCTAACACTCTCTCGTCCTTCAGCCTAACCTTAACCCTTAACCCCTAACACTCTCTCGTCCTCCAGCCTAACCTTAACCCTTAACCCCTAACACTCTCTCGTCCTCCAGCCTAACCTTAACCCTTAACCCCTAACACTCTCTCGTCCTCCAGCCTAACCTTAACCCTTAACCCTTAACCCCTAACACTCTCTCTGGTCCTCCCGTTCTTTTATGACATTTCACAGTCAAGTTTAAATGTAGGTAATAATGTAGGCCTCCTAGACCACCAGGTGTTGTGTTCAAAGTTCATACACGTAAGAACGTTCAGCTTTGTGTTTGGTAGTGTGATGTTATGTGCATATTAATACACATAAAAATACCTCAAATACCTTCAGCCTTTGGTACAGTATCAAATACATGTATATCGGATTCTATTTATTTCTGGGGATTTTAGAGATTATAGTTATAAACAATATTTATTTGATCTGTGTTTATGAAATACTGTAACTAAGTGTTTCTTCTGTGATGTCCAGCAAAAATTATATGTTGGAAGGCAATCAAATCAGAGTAGTTTTCACCCGTATTTACAGTGTCCACTAGACTGTGCTAAAGAACTTGGAACCAAGATTGTTTACATCAGAGAGAAAACCTCTGCATTCTGTCTTCAGTTTAACTGACGATCAAATTCTTCTCTTACTTACAAGGATATAACATCTATAGAAGAGACAGAAATGCTTATGGGGGGAGGTGTTGCTGTATATATTCAGAGCCATATCCCTGTAATGCTTAGAGAAGATCTTATGTCAAGTGTTATTGAAGTGTTGTGGTTCACTTGGCATGTCTAAAGCCTTTACTTTTGGAGTGTTGCTACTGGCCACTAAGTGCTAACAGTCAGTATCTAAATAATATGTGTGAAATGCTTGATAGTGTATGTGATGTAGACAGAGAGGTCTACTTTCTTGGGGACCTGAATATTGACTGGTTTTCATCAAGCTGTCCGCTCAAGAGGAAGCTTCTTACTGTAATCAGTGCCTGTAATCTGGTTCAGGTTATTAATCAACCTACTAGGGTGTTTACAAACTCTACAGGAACAAGATCATCCACATGTATTGATCACATTTTTACTAATACTGTAGAACTTTGTTCTAAAGCTGTATCCGTACCCGTTGGATGCAGTGATCACAATAAAGTGGCTATATCCAGGAAAGACAAAGTTCCAACAGCTGGGCCTAAAATAGTGTATAAGAGATTATACAAAAGATTTTGCTGTGACTCTTATGTGGATGACGTTGTTGGTCTGATGTGATTAATGAGGAGCATCCAGATGCTGCACTTGATGAATTTATGAAATTGCTTCATCCGATTATTGATAAAACATGCACCTGTTAAGAAACTGACTGTTGGAACTGTTGGATTGATGAGGAATTGAAAAACTGTATGGTTGAAAGAGATGGGCAAAAGGAGTGGCTAGTAAATCTGGCTGCCTTTATTATTACTTTTTTTTAACTCAGCAAGTCAGTTCAGAACAAATTCGTATTGATAATGACAGCCTAGGAACAGTGGGTTAGCTGCCTTTTTCAGAACAACAGATTTTAACCTTGTCAGCTCGGGGATTCGATCCACCAACTTTGCAGTTACTGGCCCAACGCTCTAACCTCTAGGCTACCTGCCACCCCTACTTATTCCAAATTGAAAAATGATGTGACTAAACTCAACAAAAAGAAGAATAAACTTTATTATGAAGCCAAGATCAATGATATAAAGAATGATGGGAAAAAAACTTTGGAGTACTTTAAATGAAATTATGGGCAGAAAGACAAATTCAACTCCACCTTTCATCGAATCAGATAGCTTATTCATCACAAAACCATTTGATGTTGCCAATTATTTTAATGATTATTTCATTGGCAAGTGGGCAAACTTAGGCAGAAAATGCCAACAACGAACAGTGAGCAATTGTATTCATGCATAAAAAAGCAAATAATGAAAGAAAAGCATTGCAAGTTTGAATTTTGTAACATTAGTGTGGGAGAGGTGGGAAAATGATTGTTATCAATCAATAATGACTAACCTCCTGGCATTGACAACTTAGATGGAAAGCTACTGAGGATGGTAGCTGACTCTATAGCCACTCCTATCTGTCATATTTTTAATCTGAGCCTAGAGGAAAGTCTTTGTCCTCAGGCCTGGAGGGAAGCCAAAGTAATTCTGCTACACAAGAGTGGTAAAGCAGCCTTTACTGGTACTAACAGCAGACCTATAAGCTTGCTGCCAGCTCATAACAAACTGTTGGAAAAAATTGTGTTTGACCAAATACAATGCTATTTCTCTGTAAACTAATTAACAACAGACTGTCATCATACTTAGAAGGGCACTCAACGTGCACTGCACTGACACAAATTATAATAAAAATATTGTGAGAGGTGTACTGTTAGATTTCAGTGCAGCCTTTGATATTATTGACCATAACCTTTTGTTGAAAAGCTACGGCTTTTCAACCTCTGCCATGATGGGACTCAGAGTTATCTATCTTATAGAACTCATAGGGTTTTCTTTAATGGAAGATTCTCTAATGTCAAACATGTAAATTGTTGTGTACCGCAGGGCAGCTCTCTAGGCCCTCTACTCTTTTCTTTTTTTATCAATGACCTGCCACTGGCATTAAACAAAGCATGTTTCATGATTCACCCATATACGCATCAGCAACCACAGCTAATGAAGTCACTGAAACACTAAACAAAGAGTTGCAGTCTGTTCTGGAATGGGTGGCCAGTAATAAACTGGTCCTGAACATCTCTAAAACTAAGAGCATTGTATTTGGTACAAATCATTCCTTAAGTTCTAGACCTCAGCTGAATCTGGTAATGAATGGTGTGGCTGTTGAACAAGTTGAGGAGACTAAATTACTTTGCGTTACCTTAGATTGTAAACTGTCATGATCAAAACATACAGATTCCATGGTTGTGAAGATGGGGAGAGGTCTAGCCATAATAATGAATGCTCTGCTTTTTTGACACCACACTCCAAAAAGCAAGTTCTGCAGGCTCTAGTTTTGTCTAATCTTGATTATTGTCCAGTGCGGCAAAGAAAGACCTAGTTAAGCTGCAGCTGGCACAGAACAGAGCGGCGCATTTTGATCTTAATTGTAATCAAAGGGCTGATATAAATACTATGCATGCCAGTCTCTCTTGGCTAAGAGTTGAGGAGAGACTGACTGCATCACTTCTTCTTTTTATAAGAAACATTATTGTGTTGAAAATACCAAATTGTTTGCAAAGTCAACTTACACACAGCTCTGACACACACACTTATCCCACCAGACATGCCACCAGGGGTCTTTTCATAGTCCCCAAATCCAGAACAAATTCAAGAAAACGTACATTATTATACAGAGCCCTTATTGCATGGAACTTCCTTCCATCTCATATTGCTCAAATAAACAGCAAACCTGGTTTCAAAAAACAGATAAAGCAACACCTCTCGGCACAACACCTCTCCCCTACTTGACCTAGATAGTTTGTGTGTACGCATTGATATGTATGCTACGTGTACCTTTTAAAAAATGTATGTAGTTCTGTCCTTGAGTTGTTCTTGTTTATTGATGTTCTGTATTATGTCATGCTGTATTATGTTTCATGTTTTGTGTGGACCCCAGGAAGAGTAGCTGCTGCTTTTGCAACAGATAATAGGGATCCTAATAAAATACCAAATACCAAATATACTCTCTCACAAGACTTCAAATAGTTTAACTCCAACTATAATAAGACTAAAAACAATCTAATTTAAACTCTGAGTGAAGAGACACTTGTTGCTGCATTGAGTGATTGTAAATTAACACTTGTCCCTAGGCATCATGTGATTCAGCATATTAGCCATGGCTGGTTCCAGGCATAAACAACATAAGCGGTCGCTTAGGGCCCCAGGCCACTAGCGGGCCCCAGACCCTAGGAACTCACCCTAGGAACTCAGAACTCAGTCTCAACTTACTGTTGAGAGTTAGAATAGTAGAATACACGAGAGTTAGAATAGTAGAATACACAAGGTGTAAGTTTGAAATGTAGTGCATCAGAAAATGTTATCTGACAGTCACTGACAGTCGCTCAATTAGCCCTGTCAGCCAATAGAAATGTGATTAGATTGGTAAGTGAGTCTAGCCAGCTGTCTAAACTTAGTAATCATGTCCGAATACCGACCGGGCACGCAGGGCACGTGCCCAAGGGGCTCTGACTTCCAGCCCCCCCCCCCCCCCCCCCCCATTGATTTTGTTAGTCACTCTCACCCACAGGAGGTTGGTGGCACCAATTGGGGAGGACAGGCTCGTGGTAATGACTGGAGGGGAATCAGTGGAATAGTATCAAATACATCAAATACATTGGTTTCCAGGTGTTTAATTCAAATGGCCATTATTGTGAGCCGTTCTCCCCTCAGCAGCCTCCACTGCTCTCATTCAGATATCATTAACATGGCATAAGTCATGGCAAACTGAGGAGAATTGCATGATATGTGTTATAAAATGGCTAAATGTTCTCTCCGTGCCATTGCAAAATGTGTAGAACTGCAAAAAACTTTCTTAAAATTGCCACATTTTCTCTACACCTCTTGGGAAAATTAGTCAAGAGTGGGGGGGCAACTAAAATGTTTTGCCTGCGAGGTGGGAGGGCAAAACATATTAGCTCTAACAGTTCATGGAAATATATCTATTTCTGTCGTGAGGTTTGGTTACAATGGCACATCTCACACAAACTGCCTGACAAAGTTGCGACATCCTTACTTAGAAACAGATCCTAAAAACTAGCTTCGGCTCTTCCAGACTGGCCCAACTGTTTGTGTAGCTGGACATGTTTATTTGCACTGGTCTGAGGATTGGCTCTTGCCAGTGACTGAGCACTGTGTTACACTTCGGTTTGGGCCCAGTTTCAGAGTCTCAGCGATAACAAGTCAGGCATTGTGTGGCCAGCCTTTTTCAGGAGAGAGGTCCTGGCCAGTGGTCACTCTCTGTGGTCCAACCTGGTTCACCTCTGACCTCTACCGAAGCGCCTGCGGGCTGAGAGAGCACGGTAAACAAACATGTTTGACAAAAGATCACTCAGTACATTCTAAAATGGTCAGCCCCCGAAAGGGCACAAGGAGTCATTCCAGGTCATATCTGAACATTTTAAATTATAAATAATAAATAATTTAAATTATTAATAATAATAAGCATGGCTGAAGCTTTTATTAAAGATGACCAGATTATTCAAAAAAAAAAATAATTGTAGGTGTTGCGTTATGGGTGTGTTAGTGAGTTGCCAGTAAATGGAAAAACTTGGAATGAATTCAAACTAACCCCTAAGGGTGAGCTGAACAGCATGATGGGGGATTTGGGGTAGCTATTGTGAGAAAGGAAAGCAGCCAGATGGATTCAGAAGATACTAGAACCTTAACAAGACTTTCAAGCATCTGTTGTACTATTTAAAAGAGTACATTAATTAATAAATACCATGATATACTTAGATTGGTAACTATGAGCTTATAAATGTTTGTAAATGTGTATAAATGCCTATGAATTGTAACGCTTATAATCATTATAGCTAAATGTTTATAAATGTTTATAAATAATGAAATGCATATTTATTAATAGTTTATTAGTAATTTATTAATGCATAATCATGAATGTTATTATGAAGTTACACTTACATGTGTAACTTCATGTATTTTTATAATGTAATGTTGTCTGACCCAGCCACGGACTCTTCTCTCTGCTACAGCGCAGCAAGCGGTATATACCAGGCGGTGTCAGAGTAAGGCAGAAAAATGTATCTAAGACTCCAGTCACCCAAGCCATTGACTCTTCTCTCTGTTAAGGCGCAGCAAGCGGTACCGGTGCACCAAGTCTGGAACCAACAGGACCCTAAACAGCTTCTACCCCCAAGCCATAAGACTGATAAACAAGACTGCTAAATAGCTAATCAAATGACTACCTGGACTACCTGGATTGACCCTTTTTTGTACTAACTCTCTTGCACTGACTATATACACACACACTGGACTCTACAAACACACTAATACCTACACTGTAAAACCGGATAAGTTCTGGCTACTCAAACATTTTGAGGAAACCGAGTACCTAAAAAAAATTAAATAGCTGAAGTTAGCAGTACTACCTTCATATGATTCATAAAAATGTTTTAGTTTTTTTAAGGTATACTTACATTTAACACATTTAAGCCACGCCTCCAATACTTTCCCAGAGTGCCTTGCCTTTTCGATTGAATTGTAGAGTTACCATTCATGACTGTATTCATTAGTGACAGAGACATGCTTGTTGAATTCATTATATTGATGGGCATTCTGGCTCTTTCAGTGAGCCGGCTTGTTCGGCTCAACTCACCAAGAAAGCCGGCTCTTCTGGCTCCCAAACGGCTCTTTAAAAAATATATGTTTTGTATTTTTTCAAGTCAAATAGTTTGACTATGATTGGTGTTAATTCTAATTCTAATTAAATTATTAAATGAAATCATACTCTACCTTAACCACAATGTATTTAAAATGCATTAAAAAGGAAAAATAACGCTATTAAACATTTGCATTTCAAGTATAACTTTTTAATGTATATAAAAAAAAGTACATATAAATCTAACCATTCAAAACTAATACAATCTGAACAGCATAATAGAATATTGCACCATATCAAAGAAAAATAAATAACAATGTACAAAACTGCAGCATCCCACTTAAAACATAAAACTGGTCCCTCTTTTCTCTCTCTCTTTTCTTTCTCTCTTTATTGCCATGTTATAACCAGCAGTACTGAAGCCTGTGTGCTCTCGTACAGTTGTGGAATAAGTGATTTTGAAAGTGTTTTCCTGCTTGGAATTGTGTACATTGGATTTAGACTATTGCTATAATTTCTAAAAACCTCTGTCCTCCACGATCGAAAATGGCTGGAAATCGGTGGCAATCATTTTAGCCAATGCAATATCAATTTGGCCTTGTTTTGCTACAGACATAGACTTTGGCATAAACTGGTCCATAAAAGACTGCGTTGCTGTGGCTCGCGGAGTAGGCCTACTTGACTGAGTGGACACATCTCCACGTGTGGAGGTGCTGGCTCCACCACTATCACTAGCAGGCCCGCTAGTTAGGCCTGCTAGTTTCTCGAAGCTCCGCTACAGCTAGCTTCCCAGTTGGGTGCACAGTTCACATATGCCGGTGTAGGTTGTGCGTAGAACCGACTTTATATGAGATTTTGTTTTGGCAAATTCTACACTGTGCTCTAACATTGTCTACATTTTTAACATGCAGGGTTGTTTGGGTCACGAAATTCGACACACTTCCCCAAAATATTTCAGAGTAATCTTCCAACTGGGGATGTCTGGACAACCTACCATAACTGTGAATCACATTCTACTGGCTTGCAAAGTGTTGTGTAATTCCTATTGGAAAATAGTCCACATTAGGCTATCCAACTGCAACCTGCACTCATAATCACTGCCAGAGTTAAAAACAGGAAACTATCTAAGACATTTAAAATGGAACAACCATTTTAGTAACGGGTGCTGATTGGATGATTGGATTAGTTTAGAAAAAAAGTATTTATCTTTGAAGAGCATAACATTTAATCAATCAATCACTCAATGTCCGCGAAAAAACACAGATATTAAAAACAATTCCAAAGAATCAACCTGCAGTAGAGCATGCTGGGAAGCAAAGTTCATTCGTTATCATATCTTAAACATTTTAGTTGGTAATAACGACTTTTCATTGACTTTGAGTTCAACTTAATAGAAGTACTTGAGTTAAAAATGCCTTGGGGTTTACAGTGTACACTGACACCCTAGGGCACACATACACACACGCACACGCACGCCCACGCACGCACGCACGCACGCACATTTTCATACTGACCACATCTGCTTCTGCTACTGTCTATTATCTATCCTGTTGCCTAGTCACTTTACCCCTACCTACAGTGCATTCAGAGAGTATGCAGACCCCTTGACGTTTTCCACATTTTGCATTTTGTTACTTTACAGCCTTATTCTAAAATTGATTAAATCATTTTTTCCCCCTCATCAATCTACACATAATACCAAGCAAAAACAGGTTTTTAGAAATTTTTGCTAATGTATTAAAAACAAACGAATGAAAATATGACATTTACATAAATATTCAGATCCTTTACTCAGTACTTTGTTGGGGCACTTCTGGCAGTGATTAAAGCCTCAAGTCTTCTTGGGTATGACACTACAAGCTGGGAACACCTGTTTTTGGGGAGTTTCTCCCATTCTTCTCTGTAGATCCTCTCAAGCTCTGTCAGGTTGGATGGGGATCGTCACGGCACAGCTATTTTCAGGTCTCTCCAGTGATGTTCGATCGGGTTCAAGTCCGGGCTCTGGCTGGGCCAAACAAGGACATTCAGAGACTCATCCCAAAGCCACTCCTGCATTGTCTTGGCTGTGTGCTCAGTGTCCTTGTCCTGTTGGAAGTTGAACCTTCGCCCCCAGTCTGAGGTCCTGAGCGCTCTGGAGCAGATTTTCATCAAGGATATCTCTGTACTTTGCTCCGTTCATCTTTCCCATGATCGTGACTAGTCTCCCAGTCCCTGACGTTGAAAAACATCCCCACATCATGATGCTGCCACCACCATGATCACCGTAGGGATGGTGCCAGTTTTCCTCCAGACATGACGCTTGGCATTCAGACCGAAGAGTTCAATCTTGGTTTCATCAGACCATAGAATCTTGTTTCTCATGGTCTGAGAGTCTTTAGGGGCCTTTTGGCAAACTCCAAGCAGGCTGTCATGTGCCTTTTACTAAGGAGTGGCTTCTGTCAGGCCACTCTACCATAACGGCCTGATTGGTGGAGTGCTGCAGAGATGGTTGTCCTTCTGGAAGGTTCTCCCATCTCCAGAGAGGAACTCTGGAGCTCTGTCAGAGTGGCCATCGGGTTCTTGTTCACCTCCCTGACCAAGGCCCTTCGCCCCCAATTGCTCAGTTTGGCCGGGCGGCCAGCTCTAGGAAGAGTCTTGGCGGTTCCAAACTACTTCCATTTAAGAATGATGGGGACCTTCAATGCTGCAGAAATGTTTTGATACCCTTCCCATATCTGTGCCTCGAGACAGTCCTGTCTCTGAGCTCTACGGATAATTATTTTGTCCTCGTGGCTTGGTTTAAGCACTGTCAACTGTGGGACCTTATATAAACAGGTGTGTGCCTTTCCAAATCATGTTGAATCAATTGAATTTACCAAAATAAAAAATATAACTGTTTTCGCTTTGTCCTTATGTGGTATTGTGTGTAGATTGATAAGGGATTTTTTTTTATTTAGTCCATTTTAGAATAAGGCTGTAACGTAACAAAATGTGTAAAAAGGGAAGGGGTGTGAATACTTAACAAATTATAAAAAAATAGATTTAAGCTAGGTCAAATTGGTTGTTGATCATTGCTAGACCACCATTTTCAGGTCTTGCCATAGATTTTGAAGTAGATTTAAGTCAAAACTCTAACTCAGCCACTCAGGAACATTCACTGCCTTCTTGGTAAGCAACTTCAGTGTATATTTGGACTTGTGTTTTAGGTTATTGTCCTGCTGAAAGGTGAATTAATCTCTCAGTGTCGGTCAGAAAGCCGACTGAACCAGGTTTTCCTCTAGGATTTTGTGCTTAGCTCTATTCTGTTTCTTTTTTATCCTGAAAAACTCCCCAGTCCTTAATGATTACAAACATACCCATAACATGATTCAGCCACCACTATGCTTGAAAATGTTGAGAGTGGTAATCAGTCATGTGTGGCATTGGATTTACCCGAAACATAACACTTTGTATTCAGAACAAAAAGTGAATTGCTTTGCCACTTTTTTTGCTGTATTACTTTAGTGCCTTGTTTTAAACCGGATACATGTGATGGAATGTTCTAATTCTGTACAGTCTTCCTTCTTTTCACTCTGTCAATTAGGTTAGTATTGTGGAGTTACTACAATGTTGTTGATCCATCCTCAGTTTTCTCCTATCACAGCCATTCAACTCTGTAACTGTTTTAAAGTCGCCATTGGCCTCATGGTGAAATCCCTGAGAGGTTTCCTTCCTCTCCGGCAACTGAGTTAGGAATGACACCTGTATCTTTGTAGTGACTGGGTGTATTGATACACCATCCAAGGTGTAATTAATAACTTCACCATGCTCAAAGGAATATTCAATGTCAGCTTTAAAAATATATATTTTTCCTACTTTCAGAGGCATCTTCTCATGAGGGAGACATAGTCACCAAATAAAGTCAAAACAAAATATACTAGCTCAGTGGCGGTTGGTGCCGTTGAAGATGAGGGAGGATGATTCTTTTTTATGAGATTGGCCTTATTTCTATTATATCATATTGGATGACTGTCATTCATATTCCATTCACCCAGTTCAATCTATCATCGATAGATTTGGGCTATTACATGATACTCGCATTTTCCCTGTACCCATCACGAGGTTGCTACAACCTATCAAATCAAATCAAAGTTTATTTGTCACGTGCGCCGAATACAACAAGTGTAGACCTTGAGGTGAAATGCTTACTTACAGGCTCTAACCAACTGTGCAAAAAAGGTATTAGGTGAACAATAGGTAAGTAAAGAAATAAAAACAACAGTAAAAAGACAGTGAAAAACAGTAGCGAGGCTATATACAGTAGCGAGGCTACATACAGACACCGGTTAGTCAGGCTGATTGAGGTAGTATGTACATATACTGTAGGTATGGTTAAAGTGACTATGCATTGGCTCTCGACCTTCGTCTCTCCCAAGCCCGTACGGGAGTTATAGTGATGAGACAAGACAGTAAATACTAGCAATTGGATACCACAAAAATTGGGGAGAAAAAGTGGGTAAAAATTCATTTTTTAAGTGACTATGCATATATGAATAACAGAGAGTAGCAGAAGCGTAAAAGAGGGGTTGGCGGGTGGTGGGTGGCAGGACACAATGCAGATAGCCCGGCTAACCAATGTGCGGGGGCACTGGTTGGTCGGGCCAATTGAGGTAGTATGTACATTAATGTATAGTTAAAGTGACTATGCATATATGATAAACAGAGAGTAGCAGCAGCGTAAAAGAGGGGTTGGGGGGGGGGCACACAATGCAAATAGTCTGGGTAGCCATTTGATGACCTGTTCAGGAGTCTTATGGCTTGGGGGTAAAAACTGTTGAGAAGCCTTTTTGTCCTAGACTTGGTACTCCAGTACCGTTTTACATGCGGTAGAAGAGAGAATAGTCTATGACTGGGGTTAGTGGTGGTCTGACCATTTTTAGGGCCTTCCTCTGACACCGCCTGGTGTAGAGGTCCTAGATGGCAGGCAGCTTAGCCCCAGTGATGTACTGGGCCATATGCACTACCCTCTGTAGTGCCTTTCGGTCGGAGGCCGAGCAATTGCCGTACTAGGCAGTGATGCAACCAGTCAGGATGCTCTCGATGTTGCAGTTGTAGAAACTTTTGAGGATCTGAGGAACCATGCCAAATCTTTTTAGTTTCCTGAGGGGGTATAGGCTTTGTCGTGCCCTCTTCACGACTGTCTTGGTGTGTTTGGACCATTCTAGTTTGTTGTTGATGTGGACGCCAAGGAACTTGAACCTCTCAACCTGCTCCACTACAGCCCTGTCGATGAGAATGGGGGCGTGCTCGGTCCTCCTTTTCCTGTAGTCCACAATCATCTCCTTTGTCTTGGTTACGTTGAGGGATAGGTTGTTATTCTGCCACCACCCGGCTAGGTCTCTGACCTCCTCCCTATAGGCTGTCTCGTCGTTGTCGGTGATCAGGCCTACCACTGTTGTGTCGTCTGCAATCTTAAGGATGGTGTTGGAGTCGTGCCTGGCCATGCAGTCGTGGGTGAACAGGGAGTACAGGAGGGGACTGAGCACACACCCCTGGGGGGCTCCAGTGTTGAGGATCAGCGTGGCAGATGTGTTGCTACCTACCCTCACCACCTGGGTGCGGCCCGTCAGGAAGTCCACGATCCAGTTGCAGAGGGAGGTGTTTATGAACATTTGAACATCTTGGCCATGTTCTGTTATAATCTCCACCCGGCACACCCCTCATAGCCTGGTTCTTCTCTAGGTTTCTTCCTAGGTTTTGGCCTTTCATGGGAGTTTTTCCTAGCCACCATGCTTCTACACCTGCATTGCTTGTTGTTTGGGGTTTTAGGCTGGGTTTCTGTACAGCACTTTGAGATATCAGCGGATGTAAGAAGGGCTATATAAATAAATTTGATTTGATTTTGATTTGATTTAGTCCCAGGATCCTTAGCTTAGTGATGAGCTTTGAGGGTACTATGGTGTTGACCGCTGAGCTGTAGTCAATGAATAGCATTCTCACATAGGTGATACTTTTGTCCAGGTGGAAAATGGCAGTGTGGAGTGCAATAGAGATTGCATCATCTGTGGATCTGTTTGGGCGGTATGCAAATTAGGTGTTGATGTGAGCCATTACCAGCCTTTCAAAGCACTTCATGGCTACGGACGTGAGTGCTACAAGTTTGTAGTCATTTAGGCAGGTTGCCTACAAATGAAAGTTTACAACGTAGGTGCACAGGTCGAGAGAAATTTTGAGGAATCAAGGTGACAGACAGTGACACATCCAATACCACCTTGCACACTGTTGTCTGCGTCTAGCTGATATATGGTGTAATCATTAGTCCAAAGGTTGCAAACCAGATTTTCTATTGGACAAATTCAGGTATGTTTATCTCCGTTTTGTTCCATTTACTTCCGTTAAAGAAACGTTTTTCAACATAATCGGCAGAGTGAATACACCCCCTGATCACACGCAACCACAGTTCACTTTAATACCAGACACATACAAACAGCTCGTTGTCATATATAATTCCTTCTCGCATCTATCTACATTCTCTCCTCCACTCATCTTTTCCCTTTCCCTTGGAAGAGTTCTAGTGTTGGATAGCCGTAGCCAGCTAGCTAAAATAGTATCCCTCTCTGTTTGACCCGAGTGTTTGAGTAGGCTAAACTAGATAGTTGCATTTATCACTAAGTAAGTGAAAGTGAAAAAAAGATTACTATAAAATATAGCTATCTCTTGCTCTCTCTCTATCTCTCTCTCTCTTGCTTCTCCTTAATTTTGGAATAAATAAATTTGTTCAAAACTGTTCAAATATTGTCTTTCTCTCTCTTAGAGTCAACTACTCACCACATTTTATGCACTGCAGTGCTAGCTAGCTGTAGATTATGCTTTCAGTACTAGATTAATTCTCTTATCCTTTGATTGGGTGGACAACATGTCAGTTCATGTTGCAAGAGCTCGGAAGTTGTCATAATTACACTGTAAGTCTATGGAAGGGGGTGAGAACCATCAGCCTCCTAGATTTAGTATTGAAGTCAATGTACCAAGAGGAGGAGAGAAGCGAGCTGTTCTCTGGCTGCACCATGGTGCTACCCTACAGAGTGCTGTTGAAGCTACTGTAGACCTTCATTGCAAAACAGTGTGTTTTAATCAATTATTTGGTGACACGTGAATATATTTAGTATAGTGTTATCTAAGGATAACTTTTTTAATGTTTCACTATTATTAATTTTTTATTCACTGAGGACGGTGGTCCTCCACTGACGAGTTTAAAAAAAATACTATATTGTAAAAATTCATGAAAACCAAAATTCGTTTTTTGGGCTTAATTTAAGGTAAGGCGTAGGCAGGGTTAGCAGTGTGATTAAGGCTAGGGTTAATGTTAGGGTTAGGTTTAAAATCCGATTTTATGCCTTTGTGGCTGTACCAGCTATTGTGGCTGTGTCAGCTAGTGTGCCAGCCAGTGACCACTAGAGCTGCTTCCAGAACAATATTCATGACGAAAAACGCTAACCTGTGGAAATCTCTCCTATTCAAGAATTTGACCGAAGCATTAGGCCTGTGTGTTTGGTCTGACCGGTGAGAGGTCAGGGGTCACATCGTGTGTGTGCCTGCATGCTTGTGTGACAGAAGTTCAGAGCCTCAAAACAAGACCTGTATAATAGCAATAACCATTGAAGCATAAATTGTGCATAAGTTATGTGTCATCTCGTCAGTGAATATTGAAAGTGGAATATAATGGAAAATAACATCTTAAATTAAACCATCAAGAAGTGGACATGTTGTCATGGTAACTCTAATCTTAGATTTGACATGTTAAAACTGTTTTTACGAGTTTCCTATTGTGACTTCACCAACATAATCTAAATTGAAATCTTTAGATTGTCATCTCTGCAGTATGAGCAACCTGTTGCAAAGAGTGGCTCTGTTTCCTGAGGAACAGGTTTGCTTGGAAAAAGAAAAACATCCCAATCCCAACACCACACTGTAAAATCAAATGTTTAGGGTCTGAACACATAACTAAACACTTTTCTCTAACACTTTACATTTCAAACACCAGAACATGTTTATTCGCTGTAAACATTTTAAAAACATGAACACATTTATTCAACATAAGGCATTTCGATTTTAAACACGAAACACTGGGGGTGTTGTTTTAACACTGTAGCGTGTAAAGCCGTATTTACATATTTCCCAGCATGCCTTCCAAGTGAATGTGATAGATACGCAATCATGACCGTGTTTTGTTACTGATAGAGACATGGTTGTGGCATTCAATAACTTACATTCCTAAAGCCTTCACCAAGTGACTGCTTAAGTGAATGTGTTTCAACTTAAGGTTAACCCTTTCTGACCACACCCTTTATAACCACATTTCCTAAGGCCTTTAGTTACGGCCTGGTTATCCTCGACGTTGTGGTCTGAAAATCAGGCCTGCAAGTCACAATATGCCGGTTTGTTAAGGAATTTGTGATTCCTATCAGAATCCAGCCAGAATATTGAATATTCTATCACCCACAACCTGTACTCAGAATGACGGCTATGGTGAAGGACTGAACAAACAAGATGACCTAAACCATCTAAACTGGAACAACCATGTCAGTAACGAGTGAAATAAGTCACACCCATTACAGATTGGATTAGTTTAGAAAAATGTAAGTTATTATTAAATTGTTTTAATTATTTATCTTTGTATAGTATAAGTGTCACGTTCTGACCTTAGTTTTGTTGTTATGTCTTTGTTTTAGTATGGTCAGGGCGTGAGTTGGGTGGGTAGTCTATGTTCCTTTTTATATGTTATTCTGTTTCTATGTGTTTGGCATAATATGGTTCTCAATCAGAGGCAGGTGTCAGTTGTTGTCTCTGATTGGGAGCCATATTTAGGTAGCCTGTTTGTCATTGTGGGTTGTGGGTGATTGTTCCTGTTCGTATGTTCCTGTGTTTAGTGTTCACTATTTCGGGACTGTTGCATCTTCGTTTATTTTGTCAGTTTATTGTTTTTGTTCTTTATTGAAAGTATTCGAATAAATATGAAAAGTCACCACGCCGTGTATTGGTCCAATATCTCTTACTCCTCCTCAGACGAGGAGGACAAAGAACGTGACACAAATACTAATTGAGTGTATGTACACTTCTGACCCACTGGGAATGTGATGAAAAGAATAAAAGCTGAAATAAATCATTCTCTCTACTATTATTCTGACATTTCACATTCTTAAAATAAAGTGGTGATCCTAACTGACCTAAGACAGGGATTTTTTTTGCTATGATTAAATGTCAGGAATTGTGAAAAACAGATTTTTTAAAATGTATTTGGCTACAAAAAAAGTATTGGTAACTTCCATCTACTCCACCCAACACGTTTGTTCTCAATATATTAAGAGTGAAAACATTTAGTGTTAACTTCCGACTTCAACTGTAGGTGTTCTGCTGGTTGGAAACATATTATGTTTAATCCTTGCATTCTAAATGTCTGTGTTAGAAATGGAACACTTATTGGCCATTGGCTAAATGCCTAATGTTTTAAACATTGACGTTTAGGTTATAAACGTATCACATGTTTCATGGTTTTACAGTGCACCACATAACCTGCTTGCAATTCAAAAGTGGTGTGTGTGTGTGTGTCTTTCTGGTTTCTGTGTGAATGTGTTTGTATGTGGCGCCAATGTGTGTGCGTGAGACTTTTTGGATTTAGTTGGCTTTTTCGTTTGCACTTGCTCATGTCATTGAAGGTGCTACACACAGGATTTTTATTAATTTTGAATTGTAATTTCAGAAAATGTCCATAATATAGCTGCAGTAATAGTGGAATGATAGTGTTTCACACTATTACTTACCCGTCAGTGTTGTAATTGGCTGTGATATTCGCCTATTGATTTCTCATGCCGAAATAGGAAAGCTGTTTTGACTTTGTGGCTGTGTTATTTAGTACAAATCGGGTCAAGTGTACAATGTAGAAATCAGTCTGTCATTTCCTGGTTTCTATAATTCTACACTGTTCGCTCAATTTCAGTTTATGTGAGAAACCACTGAATAGTGTAAGGAATCATTGTACCGTCTAAATCACTGAGAAATATATTTAAAAATATATATATATATATATTTTTTTTACAGCTGTTTGAAGCTAGTGGACCAAAACCAAAAGTAAAATGCTCGAGTCTCCAGCATGTTACAGAGAAATGGGATTTTGAATGCAGCCTAGTGCTCAGTTTTTAATAAATTTGCAAAAATTGAATTTGCTGTTGCAATTCGTCTTGCTTCCACATATGGGGAGAAATTCTGAGAAATTGTAGGTGTTGCACCTTTAATACAGATGGAAAATTAATGAGGACTAGTCCAATACCCCTCATGAAATTTTAAAACTTAAAGGGGCAATCCGGGATTTGAAAAACAGCAAACATGGTTACCCCACCACTTGTTTTGGTAAACAGCTGAGCGATGGGGCTCGAGAAATATCACCACTCTCCCAGACAGAGCGCTATGGATGCAAGGACTGTCCATCCTTGATATCATAGTTTTAACCATGTTTAGAAGCTATGAAGTGTTTGTTTACGATTACATTGTTAACAAACAATGGAGTAAACAAACTTATTTGGGTTCTGATGAGGTATGATAGTTGAACTAAGCTCGTGAGACATTTAAAAGCTATATTCTTAAATAATCAATGGCAACATTTAAAAGTACCAAAATGGTTGTACCAATCTCGGATTGCCCCTTTAAATAGGCCAATACTGTCTTTAGTTCCCTTTCAGCCAGGATTCCATATACAACAGCTATTAGTCTGGGTGAATGAGCCAATTGGAAAGTGTTGCCCTTGGTGGCGCAGTGGTCTAAGGTACTGTATCTCATGGCTAGAGGCTTCACTACAGACACTCTGGTTTGAATCCAGGCTATATCACAGTGGTCTAAGGTACTGTATCTCAGTGCTAGAGGCTTCACTACAGACACTCTGGTTTGAATCCAGGCTATATCACAGTGGTCTAAGGTACTGTATCTCAGTGCTAGAGGCTTCACTACAGACACTCTGGTTTGAATCCAGGCTATATCACAGTGGTCTAAGGTACTGTATCTCAGTGCTAGAGGCTTCACTACAGACACTCTGGTTTGAATCCAGGCTATATCACAGTGGTCTAAGGTACTGTATCTCAGTGCTAGAGGCTTCACTACAGACGCTCTGGTTTGAATCCAGGCTGTTTCACAACTGGCTGCGATTGGGAGTCCCATAGGGCGGTGCACAATTGGTCCAGTGTCGTTTGGGTTTGGCCAGTGTTTATCACTATATGCAAATCATAAGGCCCTGGTTTTGAAATTCATAGTTATTGCAAAATGGAAATGACGGCCTAGTTTATCACTATATGCAAATCAGAAGGGCCTGGCTTCGGAATTCATAGATGTTGCAAAAATGCGGGTGGGTATTGCATGTCTGTGTCTCAATCGTCACTTTACAACCACAAAGACATACAGCGAGAAGTGTGTGTGTGTTTGTGTGCATCTGGATTTGGTCATGGAAATGTACAGCACATGCTATGAATGTTTTTTTGGTTACACCACTCAGACACGACACAAGACTAAAGAAGTTCAAACCAAATAACCACCACTGTCAACCAGTCAGTTATTCTCTCATTGGTCTCTGTCAAACCCCTCCAGACAGATTTCCATGTCAGACATCAACAGGGTGAAGGAGATAACTGGGGAAAATGGTAAGTGGGATGAGTGCTACCCTTGGACAGGTTGCACATTTCTGGGTTGACTCAGACTAGTGTCATGTGACTACTAGACACCGGAGGAACATTTCAAGGCTATTTTACCAACGGAATTTCCCTGATGCCGAAGACCTCTGAAGACCTCTAGGGTACAGGATCCAACTCGTTCCACTGAGGGCCGAGTGTCTTCGAGTTTTCGATGCTTCCTTGTACTGGTTTGGTGAAGTAAGGTCCCTAATTAGTGAGGAAGTCCCCTCACCTGGTTTTCTTGGTCTTAATTGGAGAGAAAAAAACAGCAGACACTAGGCCCTCCATGGAATGAATTTGAAACCCCTGCTCTACGGTTTGCTCTACCTAAACCGCTTTTTAGCCTCGTCATTGGCTTACCATTTAGCATCGTTAGCCTCATCATTGGCTTACCATTTAGCATCGTTAGCCTCATCATTGGCTTACCATTTAGCATCGTTAGCCTCATCATTGGCTTACCATTTAGCATCTTTCTAAACACTCACAAATACACTCACTACCCGAGGGACCCAACAACTGACGAGAGCCACTTTCGCAGAAGGGCAAACTAGGGTAAACTCTCTATAAAGTTAAATTCATAATCATCCCTAGTAATTGGCATCATTAAGTGCTTTATAAATTAATTTAATTGATTGATTGATTGATTGATTGAATGAATGATTGATTGCTGCTAATAGAAACATCCTATGACCCTATGCAGTGTTTGTTAGAACATTGGTGAAAGTGTGTCAGAGATGGAGTGGCAGCAATGCAATAGTATAATATCTCATAGCTGAAATATGCTGTTGGATAAAAATCCTCACAGATTCTATATGACCCCACAAAAACCCTGTGGTAGCATTGAGAACCTAGACAAAAAGTCACAGGCTTAGTCGGCATATAAGTGAAAGGGGACACGTCCCCTCCAATATTCTAGATCGCCATTTTGTCCCCCCTCAATCATTTTTAATCCACTGAACGCACTGCTTTATTCATAGACCAAAGGTTACGTCAGTAACCTCCAATACCAGCATTTAGCAGATGTGATAAACAGAGTGGTTTCTGTCTCCTTCCTACAAATGTGGGTCTAATTTTTGAACGGGTGCTCCCAATACCTTTCTGATGCGTTTCAGTCGCTACAAACCATTAATACTTCAGATAAAAATGTTAGGCTACCTGATATGACATACCTTTGTGTGTTATTTAGTGCACTTAATGAGGTAATGGCAGTTAGGCCAAGATTTGTTTTATTTAACTAGGCAAGAAAGTAAAGAACAAATTCTTATTTAAAATGACGGCCTACCAGGGAACAGTGGATTAACTGCCTTGGATTAACTGCCTCATCAGGGGCAGAACAACATACTTTTACCTTGTCAGCTCGGGGATTCAATCCAGCAACCTTTTGGTTACTGGCCCAACGCTCTAACCACTAGGTTACCTGCCACTCTAACCACTAGGTTACCTGCCACTCTAACCACTAGGTTACCTTCCACTATGACCACTAGGTTACCTTCCACTCTAACCACTAGGTTACCTGCCACTCTAACCACTAGGTTACCTTCCACTATGACCACTAGGTTACCTTCCACTCGGACCACTAGGCTACCTTCCACTCTAACCACTAGGTTACCTGCCACTCTAACCACTAGGTTACCTGCCACTCTAACCACTAGGTTACCTGCCACTCTAACCACTAGGTTACCTGCCTCTCTAACCACTAGGTTACCTGCCACTCTAACCACTAGGTTACCTGCCACTCTAACCACTAGGTTACCTGCCTCTCTAACCACTAGGTTACCTGCCACTCTAACCACTAGGTTACCTGCCACTCTAACCACTAGGTTACCTGCCGCTCTGACTACTAGGTTACCTTCCACTCTAACCACTAGGTTACCTTCCACTCTAACCACTAGGTTACCTGCCACTCTAACCACTAGGTTACCTGCCACTCTAACCACTAGGTTACCTGCCACTCTAACCACTAGGTTACCTGCCACTCTAACCACTAGGTTACCTGCCTCTCTAACCACTAGGTTACCTGCCACTCTAACCACTAGGTTACCTGCCACTCTAACCACTAGGTTACCTGCCGCTCTGACCACTAGGTTACCTTCCACTCTAACCACTAGGTTACCTTCCACTCTAACCACTAGGTTACCTGCCACTCTAACCACTAGGTTACCTGCCACTCTAACCACTAGGTTACCTGCCACTCTGACCACTAGGTTACCTTCCACTCTAACCACTAGGTTACCTGCACTCTAACCACTAGGTTACCTGCCACTCTAACCACTAGGTTACCTGCCACTCTAACCACTAGGTTACCTGCCACTCTAACCACTAGGTTACCTGCCACTCTAACCACTAGGTTACCTGCCACTCTAACCACTAGGTTACCTGACACTCTAACCACTAGGATACCTGACACTCTAACCACTAGGTTACCTGCCACTCTAACCACTAGGTTACCTGCACTCTAACCACTAGGATACCTGACACTCTAACCACTAGGTTACCTGCCACTCTAACCACTAGGTTACCTGCCACTCTAACCATTAGGTTACCTGCCACTCTAACCACTAGGTTACCTGCCACTCTAACCACTAGGTTACCACTAGGTTATCTGCACTCTAACCACTAGAATACCTGCCACTCTAACCACTAGGTTACCACTAGGTTATCTGCACTCTAACCACTAGGATACCTGACACTCTAACTACTAGGTTACCTGCCACTCTAACCACTAGGTTACCTGCCACTCTAACCACTAGGTTACCTGCCACTCTAACCACTAGGATACCTGACACTCTAACCACTAGGTTACCTGCCACTCTAACCACTAGGTTACCACTAGGCTATCTGCACTCTAACCACTAGGTTACCTGCCACTCTAACCACTAGGATACCTGACACTCTAACCACTAGGTTACCTGCCGCTCTAACCACTAGGTTACCACTAGGCTATCTGCACTCTAACCACTAGGTTACCTGCCGCTCTAACCACTAGGTTACCTGCCACTCTAACCACTAGGTTACCTGCCACTCTAACCACTAGGTTACCTGCCACTCTGACCACTAGGTTACCTGCACTCTAACCACTAGGTTACCTGCCACTCTAACCACTAGGTTACCTGCCACTCTAACCACTAGGTTACCTGCCACTCTAACCACTAGGTTACCTGCCACTCTAACCACTAGGTTACCTGCCACTCTAACCACTAGGTTACCTGCACTCTAACCACTAGGTTACCACTAGGCTATCTGCACTCTAACCACTAGGCTATCTGCACTCTAACCACTAGGTTACCTGCACTCTAACCACTAGGTTACCACTAGGCTATCTGCACTCTAACCACTAGGTTACCTGCCACTCTAACCACTAGGTTACCTGCACTCTAACCACTAGGTTACCTGCACTCTAACCACTAGGTTACCTGCCACTCTAACCACTAGGTTACCTGCCACTCTAACCACTAGGTTACCTGCCACTCTAACCACTAGGTTACCTGTCACTCTAACCACTAGGATACCTGCCGCTCTAACCACTAGGTTACCTGCCGCTCTAACCACTAGGTTACCTGCCACTCTAACCACTAGGTTACCTGCCACTCTAACCACTAGGTTACCTGCACTCTAACCACTAGGTTACCTGCCACTCTAACCACTAGGTTACCTGCCACTCTAACCACTAGGTTACCTGCCACTCTAACCACTAGGTTACCTGCCACTCTAACCACTAGGTTACCTGCCACTCTAACCACTAGGTTACCTGCCACTCTAACCACTAGGTTACCTGCACTCTAACCACTAGGTTACCTGCACTCTAACCACTAGGTTACCTGCCACTCTAACCACTAGGTTACCTGCCACTCCAACCATTAGGTTACCTGCCACTCTAACCACTAGGTTACCTGCCACTCTAACCACTAGGTTACCACTAGGTTATCTGCACTCTAACCACTAGAATACCTGCCACTCTAACCACTAGGTTACCACTAGGTTATCTGCACTCTAACCACTAGGATACCTGACACTCTAACTACTAGGTTACCTGCCACTCTAACCACTAGGATACCTGCCACTCTAACCACTAGGTTACCTGCCACTCTAACCACTAGGATACCTGACACTCTAACCACTAGGTTACCTGCCACTCTAACCACTAGGTTACCACTAGGCTATCTGCACTCTAACCACTAGGTTACCTGCCACTCTAACCACTAGGATACCTGACACTCTAACCACTAGGTTACCTGCCGCTCTAACCACTAGGTTACCACTAGGCTATCTGCACTCTAACCACTAGGTTACCTGCCGCTCTAACCACTAGGTTACCTGCCACTCTAACCACTAGGTTACCTGCCACTCTAACCACTAGGTTACCTGCCACTCTGACCACTAGGTTACCTGCACTCTAACCACTAGGTTACCTGCCACTCTAACCACTAGGTTACCTGCCACTCTAACCACTAGGTTACCTGCCACTCTAACCACTAGGTTACCTGCCACTCTAACCACTAGGTTACCTGCCACTCTAACCACTAGGTTACCTGCCACTCTAACCACTAGGTTACCTGCACTCTAACCACTAGGTTACCTGCCACTCTAACCACTAGGTTACCTGCCACTCTAACCACTAGGTTACCTTCCACTCTAACCACTAGGTTACCTGCACTCTAACCACTAGGTTACCTGCACTCTAACCACTAGGTTACCTGCCACTCTAACCACTAGGTTACCTGCCACTCTAACCACTAGGTTACCTGTCACTCTAACCACTAGGATACCTGCCACTCTAACCACTAGGATACCTGCCGCTCTAACCACTAGGTTACCTGTCGCTCTAACCACTAGGATACCTGCCGCTCTAACCACTAGGTTACCTGCCGCTCTAACCACTAGGTTACCTGCCGCTCTAACCACTAGGTTACCTGCCACTCTAACCACTAGGTTACCTGCCACTCTAACCACTAGGTTACCTGCCACTCTAACCACTAGGTTACCTGCACTCTAACCACTAGGTTACCTGCCACTCTAACCACTAGGTTACCTGCCACTCTAACCACTAGGTTACCTGCCACTCTAACCACTAGGTTATCTGCACTCTAACCACTAGAATACCTGCCACTCTAACCACTAGGTTACCACTAGGTTATCTGCACTCTAACCACTAGGATACCTGACACTCTAACTACTAGGTTACCTGCCACTCTAACCACTAGGTTACCTGCCACTCTAACCACTAGGTTACCTGCCACTCTAACCACTAGGATACCTGACACTCTAACCACTAGGTTACCTGCCACTCTAACCACTAGGTTACCACTAGGCTATCTGCACTCTAACCACTAGGTTACCTGCCACTCTAACCACTAGGATACCTGACACTCTAACCACTAGGTTACCTGCCGCTCTAACCACTAGGTTACCACTAGGCTATCTGCACTCTAACCACTAGGTTACCTGCCGCTCTAACCACTAGGTTACCTGCCACTCTAACCACTAGGTTACCTGCCACTCTAACCACTAGGTTACCTGCCACTCTGACCACTAGGTTACCTGCACTCTAACCACTAGGTTACCTGCCACTCTAACCACTAGGTTACCTGCCACTCTAACCACTAGGTTACCTGCCACTCTAACCACTAGGTTACCTGCCACTCTAACCACTAGGTTACCTGCACTCTAACCACTAGGTTACCTGCACTCTAACCACTAGGTTACCTGCCACTCTAACCACTAGGTTACCTGCCACTCCAACCATTAGGTTACCTGCCACTCTAACCACTAGGTTACCTGCCACTCTAACCACTAGGTTACCACTAGGTTATCTGCACTCTAACCACTAGGATACCTGACACTCTAACCACTAGGTTACCTGCCACTCTAACCACTAGGTTACCTGCCACTCTAACCACTAGGATACCTGACACTCTAACCACTAGGTTACCTGCCACTCTAACCACTAGGTTACCACTAGGCTATCTGCACTCTAACCACTAGGTTACCTGCCACTCTAACCACTAGGATACCTGACACTCTAACCACTAGGTTACCTGCCGCTCTAACCACTAGGTTACCACTAGGCTATCTGCACTCTAACCACTAGGTTACCTGCCGCTCTAACCACTAGGTTACCTGCCACTCTAACCACTAGGTTACCTGCCACTCTAACCACTAGGTTACCTGCCACTCTGACCACTAGGTTACCTGCACTCTAACCACTAGGTTACCTGCCACTCTAACCACTAGGTTACCTGCCACTCTAACCACTAGGTTACCTGCCACTCTAACCACTAGGTTACCTGCCACTCTAACCACTAGGTTACCTGCCACTCTAACCACTAGGTTACCTGCCACTCTAACCACTAGGTTACCTGCACTCTAACCACTAGGTTACCTGCACTCTAACCACTAGGTTACCTGCCACTCTAACCACTAGGTTACCTGCCACTCTAACCACTAGGTTACCTGTCACTCTAACCACTAGGATACCTGCCACTCTAACCACTAGGATACCTGTCACTCTAACCACTAGGATACCTGCCACTCTAACCACTAGGATACCTGTCACTCTAACCACTAGGATACCTGCCGCTCTAACCACTAGGTTACCTGCCGCTCTAACCACTAGGTTACCTGCCGCTCTAACCACTAGGTTACCTGCCACTCTAACCACTAGGTTACCTGCCACTCTAACCACTAGGTTACCTGCCACTCTAACCACTAGGTTACCTGCACTCTAACCACTAGGTTACCTGCCACTCTAACCACTAGGTTACCTGCCACTCTAACCACTAGGTTACCTGCCACTCTAACTACTAGGTTACCTGCCACTCTAACCACTAGGTTACCTGCCACTCTAACCACTAGGTTACCTGCCACTCTAACCACTAGGATACCTGACACTCTAACCACTAGGTTACCTGCCACTCTAACCACTAGGTTACCACTAGGCTATCTGCACTCTAACCACTAGGTTACCTGCCACTCTAACCACTAGGATACCTGACACTCTAACCACTAGGTTACCTGCCGCTCTAACCACTAGGTTACCACTAGGCTATCTGCACTCTAACCACTAGGTTACCTGCCGCTCTAACCACTAGGTTACCTGCCACTCTAACCACTAGGTTACCTGCCACTCTAACCACTAGGTTACCTGCCACTCTGACCACTAGGTTACCTGCACTCTAACCACTAGGTTACCTGCCACTCTAACCACTAGGTTACCTGCCACTCTAACCACTAGGTTACCTGCCACTCTAACCACTAGGTTACCTGCCACTCTAACCACTAGGTTACCTGCCACTCTAACCACTAGGTTACCTGCCACTCTAACCACTAGGTTACCTGCACTCTAACCACTAGGTTACCTGCACTCTAACCACTAGGTTACCTGCCACTCTAACCACTAGGTTACCTGCCACTCTAACCACTAGGTTACCTGTCACTCTAACCACTAGGATACCTGCCACTCTAACCACTAGGTTACCTGTCACTCTAACCACTAGGATACCTGCCGCTCTAACCACTAGGTTACCTGCCGCTCTAACCACTAGGTTACCTGCCGCTCTAACCACTAGGTTACCTGCCACTCTAACCACTAGGTTACCTGCCACTCTAACCACTAGGTTACCTGCCACTCTAACCACTAGGTTACCTGCACTCTAACCACTAGGTTACCTGCCACTCTAACCACTAGGTTACCTGCCACTCTAACCACTAGGTTACCTGCCACTCTAACCACTAGGTTACCTGCCACTCTAACCACTAGGTTACCTGCCACTCTAACCACTAGGTTACCTGCCACTCTAACCACTAGGTTACCTGCACTCTAACCACTAGGTTACCTGCACTCTAACCACTAGGTTACCTGCCACTCTAACCACTAGGTTACCTGCCACTCTAACCACTAGGTTACCTGTCACTCTAACCACTAGGATACCTGCCACTCTAACCACTAGGTTACCTGTCACTCTAACCACTAGGATACCTGCCGCTCTAACCACTAGGTTACCTGCCGCTCTAACCACTAGGTTACCTGCCGCTCTAACCACTAGGTTACCTGCCGCCCCGTTCTAAGTTCTAAAGTTTAATTAAATAATTTCTACACATTAGTTTCTTATTAAACGATACCCCCAGGTGTCCTAAAATTAATAATTGAATAGCTTGACGGTCAATGTTATTACTAACTTCAAACAATTCCATGTGTTAACATAGGCCTAGTAGTTATAGATAAAATGCATCTTTTTTTAAGTTTGAGAAATGCAGTAAGAAGCCCCTTGTTCCCTTTCATTGAATACAGTGTAAGCTGATAGAGGCCGGCTATGGACCTAAACTCAAACACGCATGAACATACAAAAAAAGTTATTTTAACTTTAGCTACCGTTAGCAAAAAGAATCAATGGAAGTGATCGAGGCATGTGATCCCTGTGACCAAAATCACATGAATTCAACTCAAATCAACTCCATATTGGGATTGATGTTACTTAAAGGTGATTTAGCCATAAAAAAAGTTATGTTCAAATGCCCCTATCACCACCATTGATTGATTAAAAACTCTTTTAGTTTCTTTTTGACTATTTACATGGAAAGCTACTGTAATTGTGACTCAGAAAGGATTTGATATTGAGATGAAACGACTGCATTGGGCCTTTAAAAGGCAGTAAGAAATTCTGGGGGAGGACTCAAAATTGCCCCACCTTCTTACAAAATACTAGATTTTTTTGTAGAACCTATAAACATTAGAAATTATGTTTCAGAACCTACACACAATAGAAATGGTGTTTCAGAACCTACACACAATAGAAATTGTGTTTAAGAACCTACACACAATAGAAATTATGTTTCAGAACCTACACACAATAGAAATTGTGTTTCAGAACCTACACACAACAGAACTTGTGTTTCAGAACCTACACACAACAGAACTTGTGTTTCAGAACCTACACACAATAGAAATGGTGTTTCAGAACCTACACACAATATAAATTATGTTTCAGAACCTACACACAATAGAAATTGTGTTTCAGAACCTACACACAATAGAAATTATGTTTCAGAACCTACACACAATAGAAATTGTGTTTCAGAACCTACACACAACAGAACTTGTGTTTCAGATAGTTCTCAATCTCACTGGAATAGTGTAATCTGACTATACTTTAGGTTATTTCTACTGTGGAAATGTCAAGTTATGACACCCTAAAAGTCTGTTGTAACAAATGGCACAATTCACCATTTTGTAGATATTTGCTATTAAATAAAATTACAATTTCAATAGTTTGGTTACCGAACACTGAACTATTTAAGACCAATTCCCATACAATTTGAATAATTAAAGCAAATTCACTGTGGAATGGTGTGAACAGCTCACATAGTGTATTTCACTGCATGGGGTCCAATAGAAACACATTCAGAAAAACTATGTGTCACGCCCTGACCTTAGAGAGCCTTTTTATGTCTCTATTTGGTTTGGTCAGGGTGTGATTTGGGGTGGGCATTCTATGTTTTGGTTTCTATGATTTTGTGTTTCTATGTTTTGGCCGGGTATGGTTCTCAATCTATCAGTCCTCAGTCTATCGTTGTCTCTGATTGGGAACCATACGTAGGTAGCCCTTTTTCCCTCATTTCGTTGTGGGTAGTTAACTTTGTTTGTGGCACTAATGCCCTGTAAGCTTCATGGTTGTTTTCGTTTGTTGTTTTGTTGGCGACATTTTGAAATAAAAAGGAAAATGTCCGCTTACCACGCTGCACCTTGGTCTTCTTCCAGCAACGGCCGTGAGACTATGGAAAAGGATTTCTTTATAAGTAAAGAAATAAGTTATTATATGATCATTATGAGCATTAGAAGTCACACTAACATTATATTTAAAAAAATGCCATATAAGACAAAAATCTGAATTTTTAAAAGAAGCCTTTCAATCTACTACCCTAAATGAACTTCCTTCCTGACTCGACCTCTGACACAACTAGCCAATGATACCCCACGGTGTTTATTGTAAGCAGGTCTGCGCCATCTTCTAATCTTTTTATCGCATTGCAAATCCTGAGAGTTAGGGTTATTCTTAATTTCTTAATCGTGGGGGGGGGGGGGGGTCCCTTAGGGATTAGGGTGTGATTTGATGTCTGAAGTGCACTAGAACACTTAGATAAGGGGTTAAAGGTTGGTGTCATTATGTCTACTTGCCCTTATTAGTCACATATAACATATCTGATTAATTCTAATTACCCCCTACATTCACTGTGTTTACCTGAGCTTGTTTCTGCACCTGTGAATTGATCGTTTCTTTTCATAATCTGTTGTTTGATGTGTTAGTAATGAAGTATTTGTCAGTTCATATCAATACACTGTCTTAGGTCTGTAGCTTTGAGTAGGTCAAACCGCCAATACAGACAGACAGCTAAAAGGAAGTTTGAAGTTGGAGAGGGTAGTAAATTTTAAGTTCCTCGGCGTACACATCACGGACAAACTGAATTGGTCCACCCACACCGACAGCGTTGTGAAGAAGGCGCAGCAGCGCCTCTTCAACCTCAGGAGGCTGAAGAAATTTGGTTTGTCACCAAAAGCACTCACAAACTTCTACAGATGCACAATCGAGAGCATCCTATCGGGCTGTATCACGGCAACTGCTGTTACGGCAACTGCTCCGCCCACAACCGTAAGGCTCTCCAGAGGGTAGTGAGGTCTGCACAACGCATCACTGGGGGCAAACTACCTGCCCTCCAGGACACCTACACCACCCGATGTCACAGGAAGGCCATAAAGATCATCAAGGACAACAACCACCCGAGCCACTGGCTGTTCACCCCGCTATCATCCAGAAGGCGAGGTCAGTACAGGTGCATCAAAGCAGGGACCGAGAGACTGAAAACAGCTTCTATCTCAAGGCCATCAGACTGTTAAACAGCCACCACTAACATTGAAAAAAAAAAAAAAAAACATTGAGTGGCTGCTGCCAACATACTGACTCAACTCCAGCTCACTTTAATAATGGAAATTGATCAAAAATGTATCACTAGCCACTTTAAACAATGCCACTTAATATAATGTTTACATACCCTACATTACTCATCTCATATGTATATGTATATACTGTACTCTATATCATCTACTGCATCTTGCCATCTTTATGTAATACATGTATCACTAGCCACTTTAAACTATGCCACTTTTATGTTTACATACCCTACATTACTCATCTCATATGTATATACTGTACTCGATACCATCTACTGCATCTTGCCTATGCCGTTCTGTACCATCACTCATTCATATATCTTTATGTACATATTCTTTATCCCTTTACACTTGTGTGTATAAGGTAGTAGTTGTGGAATTGTTAGGTTAGATTACTCGTTGGTTATTACTGCATTGTCGGAACTAGAAGCACAAGCATTTCGCTACACTCGCATTAACATCTGCTAACCATGTGTATGTGACAAATAACATTGGATTTGATTTGATTTGAAACGTCTTATTCATTTCCATGGGAAGAAGAAAACACAACAAATCCATTTGTGTAATGTTCCCCTCTCCAATAGAACTATATTTTCAGACCATTCACACATAGCTCATGTGGTCATAGCCAGCATAATAAAATAAGTTGCATGCAAAGGAAAATCAATACTCAAACAAAACTAGGTCGATTATGTTTTCATATTTTAATTGCCCTGCATGTGCATGAATCATAACATTTGCCGGACAATAAAACAACGCTGACTGAACTGAATCCAATCAGTGTTTAGTTTCTCACGTTGTTAAGTTGTAATTAGCTCACAGGGATCATTTGACACAACAAGTCACTATAACTCAGTCTCAAGCAGTCTTTGTGCACCATCTATGTGGCATTCTGCTCATTACACCAAATAACTTTTTTTTCTTCCTGAAAATGAATTTAACTTCAGTTACAGGATCAGGCCACTGTGTGTCTTCATTGAGCGGTAACACATTCAACGAGAGGAGATACCCAGTTCACAATGGGTTAGTGCTATCAGGAATCCTTGGAACGTTCCTACCCTAACCCTAACCTTAATCCTTACCTAACCCTAACGTTAATCCTTATCGTAACCATTTTAATTTCGACTTCAAATGGAATGACTAGTGAGAGTTGACGTCCCAAGGATCCCAAATAGCAAGGGCCGTTCACAATGTTGGGTTTAGAATTGTTTGGTTAAAGGGGCAATCAGCAATTGCCACATCCATTTTTTGACTTTTTTGATAAATTACTTATTAAGTACCCATTTATTCTTGAGGAATATAACTTATAAATGCCTCATAAGCTTAGTTTAATTGTCGTACCCCATCAGAACCCAAAATATAAGCTTGTTCTACTCCAATGGTTGTAAACAAAGTAAATGTAGCCTCAAAACATGGTTACAATTATAATATGTAAATAGTTGTGATACATGGATGGTCAGACCTTGCATCCATAGCTCTCACTCGCTGTACGTGGGTGGTTCCATTTCTCCAGCCCCATCCCTCAGTTTATTACCAAAACGCTTTGTTGTTGTTTCAACTGCTGATTGGTCCTTTAAAGGGGAAGTGGCAGCCATGGATCACATTCATTCAAGTTTATCAGTTAATTATGATCCTGTACTTTCACCTGTTTAGTGTGAATGTATAAAACCCAATATGAATGTTGTCTTCTCTACCTCATAGTAATTGTGTGGATTGGAAAGTACCTGCCTTGCTTCCCAGCTGTGGTGGTGAATCTGATCTTTCCCTGTTAAAGACGAGTTGTGTGTAATCAATATTGTCTAAATATGGGCACTTTGCTCATAGTCATGTGATTCCCACGGTGGTCTATTTGATCTTGTGGTTTCACATCAATCTCTTTGTTTGAGAGTGCAGCAGAAGAATTTAGATAGATCCTCCCTCTCTCATCATTGGCAGACCGTGTGAGAAGAAACACCAACTTTGTCCTTTGTTAGCAGCCTTGGCATATACAAGCAAATTTTCCCAATTCCCTTTCATTTACAACAGCCTGATGCAGTACTATGCTGATGCAGATATTGAATCTATCCCTTAAATTGCTCATCCCTAACAAGACTCAGGACAAGACCCAGATGCAGAAGCAGGAGGCAGACAGTTAGAATCTCAGATGTTTATTATAAAACAGGGGGCAGGCAAACTGCAGGTCCAGGGCAGGCAGACTGTAGGTCCAGGGCAGGCAGACTGTAGGTCCAGGGCAGGCAGACTGTAGGTCCAGGGCAGGCAGACTGTAGGTCCAGGGCAGGCAGACTGTAGGTCCAGGGCAGGCAGACTGTAGGTCCAGGGCAGGCAAACTGCAGGTCCAGGGCAGGCAGACTGTAGGTCCAGGGCAGGCAGACTGTAGGTCCAGGGCAGGCAGACTGCAGGTCCAGGGCAGGCAGAGGTCAGTAATCCAAGGCAGTGTAAATCAGGGAAAGAACCGCAGGCAGGCTCAGGGCAGGCAGAATGGTCAGAACCGGGAGGACTGGAAACCAGCTAAACACGCCGGTAAGACTTGACAAGACAAGACAAACTGGCAACAGACCAAGAGAAAACGCAGGTATAAGTACACAGGGAATAATGGGAGACACCTGGTGGGGTGGAGACAAGCACAAGACAGGTGAAACAGGTCAGGGTGTGACAATGCAGCTTTTCAAAAACAGCGGTCCACTCCACACCACTCTGAAGAGAAGCTGCCATTGAAAAGAGGCACCCTACTACTTCCTAGTCCAGTGAATGGGATTTCTGTGTCGTTCTGACCTCAGCATGCCTCTCTCTGTTTCTCTGTGCTAGACAAGACCTCTAGTACAGATGTAGGGTCTTAATTTGAGCCTGTTTGTTACAGAAATAAAATAATCCTGCAGCAACAGGAAATGTGAATTATTATGTGGATTATAATGAATGGACATTTTTTTTGTAGGAGTTGATACATTTTTTGGTAGGGAAAATCAAGTCTGCAATTTTTAAGTGGAAATTACAAACCTTAGAAGCCTTTGTAAACCTTGAATACATTACAAGTTTGCATTTCCTGCCGTGCAGGAAAATTCCTGCAGCATCAGGATGATCAAATGAAGATATGCCATGCAGCTACGCTGTCTGTGGTTATTTGCTGCAGATGACCGGAGGGGAGTGGTGCAGTAGTGCTCACAGGCTACTATTTATTATACATTTACTTGCAAACGACTGGTGGCTTTATGGAGCGCATCATTAGGTAGCTCTGAGGTAGTCAGTGTAACTGGTATAGTGACACAAGGACCAAACGAGCAAGGCGAATGCCCCGCCCACCTGAGGATTTGTCTTTTTCAGCAATCTATTTCCTGTGTTTGAGGGTTGCAAAATCCACTTGTCACTTAAATCTCTTTCATAATCTGGCTTGTGCCTCTCATTTTTTCCCCCCATTAACGTTACGACCACGGAAATGTTTCAAACAAACCCCATTAATGGCTGAAATGGGCTCAAGGAGATACATTGGTTTTCCACTGAATCTATTAGAATACAACAGCTTCGTCTGGGATGTAACACACTGTCTCGACACTTACATCACAAAAAGAGAGGAAAGATAACTTTATTTTGATGGGTGTAGATATTTCATTGGAATAGATAAAAGTGATCATTTAATACAGTTGAAATGTTTACAAATCAGATGCGCTGAAATTAAAGAACCTTCCCGAAAATGACCACTCAGATTATAGTGGTATTATATCTGATCTCACGAATAATGTATAGTATGTTTAGATAAGTGTAATCTAGAGCCAAGCATGTGGATTTTTAAAACTGGGGGTATCCTGCTACGGTAAACATGTCATCCCCCACAAATGATAAAGCACCCCCCCCCCCCTTAGGCCAATTGAGATATCATGTGTGACTAACACATTTCAGTTAATTACTATAGCTCCAGCCTTGGGCCAATTAGTGTAATTTTGTAAATGACGGATCTCTATGGCAAGACATATGTTGTTTTAGGTTCTAGTCTAGAAAATATTGCGTTGAGAGACCTTTGTCAATAGATGCCACATATCAACATTATTGCAGATCGGTAATTCAGTGCCAGAAGACTAGCATTTAAAGTGTTTTTCACAAAATTCAAAATGGAGGAAAATTCATAATGGCAGACCTTATGGGTTACTTGTGAGGAGAGGGACCCATGTACCGAATTTCAAGACTATAGGTCCAACTTGGTGAGGGGTGTGACCTTTCACAGTTTGCATTTTCAATCTCTTGTTATAGCGACACAATCTGCCCAATCAGTGTCATTTTTTAAATGCTGGATCTCTATGGCAAGACGCATCATCCACGAGTTTCGTCAAAATCAGGCCAAAGTTGTCTGATATATCCTGTGTGACTGACTAACATGCGAACGAACGTACAGACTGACAGAGACAGATCCACAATCCCTCCCTGATTTCATTGTGAGGGACAATGAGGCAGTCTAGACAGCGCAGGTGAGTGCAGATAGGGTTGACAGAGCAGGTGAGTGCAGGTAGGGTAGACAGAGCGGGTGAGTGCAGGTAGGGTAGACAGAGCGGGTGAGTGCAGGTAGGGTAGACAGACAGGTGAGTGCAGGTAGGGTAGACAGAGCAGGTGAGTGCAGGTAGGGTAGACAGAGCAGGTGAGTGCAGGTAGGGTAGACAGAGCAGGTGAGTGCAGGTAGGGTAAAGAGAGCAGGTGAGTGCAGGTAGGGTAGAAAGAGCAGGTGAGTGCAGGTAGGGTAAAGAGAGCAGGTGAGTGCAGGTAGGGTAAAGAGAGCAGGTGAGTGCAGGTAGGGTAGACAGAGGAGGTGAGTGCAGAAAGGGTAGACAGAGCAGGTGAGTGCAGGTAGGGTAGACAGAGCAGGTGAGTGCAGGTAGGGTAGACAGAGCAGGTGAGTGCAGGAAGGGTAAACACAGCAGGTGAGTGCAGGTAGGGTAGACAGAGCAGGTGAGTGCAGGTAGGGTAGACAGAGCAGGTGAGTGCAGGTAGGGTGGACAGAGCGGGTGAGTGCAGGTAGGGTAGACAGAGCGGGTGAGTGCAGGTAGGGTAGACAGACAGGTGAGTGCAGGTAGGGTAGACAGAGCAGGTGAGTGCAGGTAGGGTAGACAGAGCAGGTGAGTGCAGGTAGGGTAGACAGAGCAGGTGAGTGCAGGTAGGGTAAAGAGAGCAGGTGAGTGCAGGTAGGGTGAACACAGCAGGTGAGTGCAGGTAGGGTAGACAGAGCAGGTGAGTGCAGGAAGGGTAGATAGAGCAGGTGAGTGCAGGTAGATTAGACAGACAGGTGAGTGCAGGTAGGGTAGACAGACAGGAGAGTGCAGGTAGAGTAGACAGAGCAGGTGAGTGCAGGTAGGGTAGACAGAGCAGGAGAGTGCAGGTAAGGTAAAGAGAGCAGGTGAGTGCAGGAAGGGTAGACAGAGCAGGTGAGTGCAGGTAGGGTAGACAGAGCAGGTGAGTGCAGGTAGGGTAAAGAGAGCAGGTGAGTGCAGGTAGGGTAAACACAGCAGGTGAGTGCAGGTAGGGTAGACAGAGCAGGTGAGTGCAGGTAGGGTAGACAGAGCAGGTGAGTGCAGGTAGGGTAAAGAGAGCAGGTGAGTGCAGGTAGGGTAAACACAGCAGGTGAGTGCAGGTAGGGTAGACAGAGCAGGTGAGTGCAGGAAGGGTAGATAGAGCAGGTGAGTGCAGGTAGATTAGACAGACAGGTGAGTGCAGGTAGGGTAGACAGACAGGAGAGTGCAGGTAGAGTAGACAGAGCAGGTGAGTGCAGGTAGGGTAGACAGAGCAGGAGAGTGCAGGTAAGGTAAAGAGAGCAGGTGAGTGCAGGAAGGGTAGACAGAGCAGGTGAGTGCAGGTAAGGTAGACAGAGCAGGTGAGTGCAGGTAGGGTAGACAGAGCAGGTGAGTGCAGGTAGGGTAAAGAGAGCAGGTGAGTGCAGGTAGGGTAAACACAGCAGGTGAGTGCAGGTAGGGTAGACAGAGCAGGTGAGTGCAGGAAGGGTAGATAGAGCAGGTGAGTGCAGGTAGATTAGACAGACAGGTGAGTGCAGGTAGGGTAGACAGACAGGAGAGTGCAGGTAGAGTAGACAGAGCAGGTGAGTGCAGGTAGGGTAGACAGAGCAGGAGAGTGCAGGTAAGGTAAAGAGAGCAGGTGAGTGCAGGAAGGGTAGACAGAGCAGGTGAGTGCAGGTAAGGTAGACAGAGCAGGTGAGTGCAGGAAGGGTAAACAGAGCAGGTGAGTGCAGGTAGGGTAGACAGAGCAGGTGAGTGCAGGAAGGGTAAACAGAGCAGGTGAGTGCAGGTAGGGTAGACAGAGCAGGCAAGGGCAGGTAGGGTAGACAGAGCAGGTGAGTGCAGGTAGGGTAGAAAGAGCAGGTGAGTGCAGGTAGGGTAGACAGAGCAGGCGAGGGCAGGTAGGGTAGACAGAGCAGGTGAGTGCAGGTAGGGTAGAAAGAGCAGGTGAGTGCAGGTAGGGTAGACAGACAGGAGAGTGCAGGTAAGGTAGACAGAGCAGGTGAGTGCAGGTAGGGTGGACAGACAGGAGAGTGCAGGTAGGGTAGACAGACAGGAGAGTGCAGGTAGGGTGGACAGAGCAGGTGAGTGCAGGTAGGGTAGAAAGAGCAGGTGAGTGCAGGTAGGGTAGACAGACAGGAGAGTGCAGGTAAGGTAGACAGAGCAGGTGAGTGCAGGTAGGGTAGACAGACAGGAGAGTGCAGGTAGGGTAGACAGACAGGTGAGTGCAGGTAGGGTAGAAAGAGCAGGTGAGTGCAGGTAGGGTAGACAGAGCAGGTGAGTGCAGGTAGGGTAGACAGACAGGAGAGTGCAGGTAGGGTAGACAGACAGGAGAGTGCAGGTAGGGTAGACAGACAGGAGAGTGCAGGTAGGGTAGACAGACAGGAGAGTGCAGGTAGGGTAGACAGACAGGAGAGTGCAGGTAGGGTAGACAGAGCAGGTGTGTCATGGTTGCAGCCCTGTTCCTCACTACTATGTTAATTTATTAATACACTGCTCAAAAAAATTAAGGGAACACTTAAACAACACAATGTAACTCCAAGTCAATCACACTTCTGTGAAATCAAACTGTCCACTTAGGAAGCAACACTGATTGACAATAAATTTCACATGCTGTTGTGCAAATGGAATAGACAAAAGGTGGAAATTATAGGCAATTAGCAAGACACCCCCCAAAACAGGAGTGATTCTGCAGGTGGTGACCACAGACCACTTCTCAGTTCCTATGCTTCCTGGCTGATGTTTTGGTCACTTTTGAATGCTGGCGGTGCTCTCACTCTAGTGGTAGCATGAGACGGAGTCTACAACCCACACAAGTGGCTCAGGTAGTGCAGTTCATCCAGGATGGCACATCAATGCGAGCTGTGGCAAAACGGTCCTCAACGAGTTTATATGAATGCATTCATTTTTTCATTTTATTGTAAAAAACAACAACAAAATGAATACCCGAATTCGCACAAAACCACTGAACTCCATTCATTATTTGTCCGTGCCAGTAAAATGTTTTATGTTCTATAATCCCTCTAGGCCTATTCCTAGTTCTGATAGAAATCTATATATCCTTTCAAAGATTCACTCTGAAGATCCATAAGTGGGTTCCCGGGGCCTTGCGCTACAAAGAGCTCTACAGGGCCCAACCTAAGGAGGATCTACAAGAGCCTTAGTTCCCAATCACCTAAAGCCCAATGCCCAATACCCAATCCTCAATCCCCAAGGCCCAATCCCCAATCCCCAAGGCCCAATCCCCAATCCCCAAGGCCCAATCCCCAATCCCCAAGGCCCAATCCCCAATCCCCAAGGCCCAATCCCCAATCCCCAAGGCCCAATCCCCAATCCCCAATCCCCAAGGCCCAATCCTCAAGGCCCAATCCTCAAGGCCCAATCCCCAAGGTCCAATCCCAAGACCCAAGACTCTTCTGAATGTATTACTCCTCATGCAAATGTGGCCTTCCAAGGACAGGACTCCAGTTCTCCTTCAGATGAATCACTTCCATTCAGTCCCCAGAACAGTTGACTATTATACCAGACTGTACATTATAATACCATCCTAACATGTAGAAAGACTATGTGCATCTGCACTGTGCATAATAAATTGATTCCATTCTTCCACAAAGCCAATGAGTGTATCTATCTATAATCCATCTCCATCTAAGTTATGTGGAGACTGACTGATATGTAACTGAGTGGTTGTTCTGCATGACTTAATGGTCTTTTGGTGGCTTGCCGCTGGTTAAGGGACAGTGAGCATCAGTTACGTGGCGCCTGGGACTTGGCGGGAGGAGGAGGGTGCCCCTGGAGAGGGGGTGTGAAGGGGAGATTCTGTGAGCTCCGTCCAGGGGCGGGAGGTTGACTCTCAGGGGCACAGTCGGCTGCAGCTGTCCTCTGAGCTGGTTTATGGCTGCAGATGGGCAGAAGTGAGTGGTGGCTCTGTCATACCCCCCCCCCCCCAGCATGGCTCTGTCATACCAACCCCCCCCCCCCCTCGCCCCGCCGGTTTGCCCTGGTAACAGGGCAGCCATGTCCTGTGTGTGTGTGTGTGTGTGTGTGTGTGTGTGTGTGTGTGTGTGTGTGTGTGTGTGTGTGTGTGTGTGTGTGTGTGTGTGTGTGTGTGTGTGTGTGTGTGTGTGTGACACTCACGCGTTGCAGTCATGAGGTTGGCTCAATGGCTGTGTTGATCCACTCTCCACGGAGGGTGTGGGGTGGTTGTGGGGGCGAATGGGTGACCAATGAACACACTGTCTTATTGTATGGGTCGCTGCTGGACATGCTGGGATTTGTAACGCAATATGGATTTCACTCATTTGATTGGCAAGTGAGGCTGGACTTCCTTTTGATTCATCATGACCTGTTTGATTAGTGTGAGGGTCAGGATTGGTGGAATTAGTGGGAGTGGCGATGCAGAAGGTGGGAGTGCACTTTTCTGTCATATAGTGTGGAAAGAAGAGGGAGAGAGAGAGAGAGGGAGATCAATGTTTACATATTGTGGTATTTTATTCATGTTTTACTGCAAATTACAGACTTCTTTCACCCTGCTGAAAAAAAACTGCATAGTCCAGCATAGGCTAGTCATGCTGGTCACCATCCTTTTCTGGGTTTTTGCTGGTCACCTGTCTTGGCTGTGTTTTTGCTGGTCACCTGTCTTGGCTGTGTTTTTGCTGGTCACCATCCTTTTCTGGGTTTTTGCTGGTCACCAGTCTTTCTGTGTTTTTGCTGGTCACCAGTCTTTTCTGTGTTTTTGCTGGTCACCAGTCTTGGCTGTGTTTTTGCTGGTCACCAGTCTTTTCTGTGTTTTTGCTGGTCACCAGTCTTTTCTGTGTTTTTGCTGGTCACCTGTCTTTTCTGTGTTTTTGCTGGTCACCAGTCTTTTCTGTGTTTTTGCTGGTCACCTGTCTTTTCTGTGTTTTTGCTGGTCACCAGTCTTGGCTGTGTTTTTGCTGGTCACCAGTCTTTTCTGTGTTTTTGCTGGTCACCAGTCTTTCTGTGTTTTTGCTGGTCACCAGTCTTTTCTGTGTTTTTGCTGGTCACCAGTCTTTTCTGTGTTTTTGCTGGTCACCTGTCTTTTCTGTGTTTTTGCTGGTCACCAGTCTTTTCTGTGTTTTTGCTGGTCACCTGTCTTGGCTGTGTTTTTGCTGGTCACCAGTCTTGGCTGTGTTTTTGCTGGTCACCAGTCTTTCGCTGTGTTTTTGCTGGTCACCTGTCTTTTCTGTGTTTTTGCTGGTCACCAGTCTTTTCTGTGTTTTTGCTGGTCACCTGTCTTGGCTGTGTTTTTGCTGGTCACCAGTCTTGGCTGTGTTTTTGCTGGTCACCAGTCTTTTCTGTGTTTTTGCTGGTCACCAGTCTTTTCTGTGTTTTTGCTGGTCACCTGTCTTTTCTGTGTTTTTGCTGGTCACCTGTCTTTTCTGTGTTTTTGCTGGTCACCTGTCTTGGCTGTGTTTTTGCTGGTCACCAGTCTTGGCTGTGTTTTTGCTGGTCACCAGTCTTGGCTGTGTTTTTGCTGGTCACCAGTCTTGGCTGTGTTTTTGCTGGTCACCAGTCTTGGCTGTGTTTTTGCTGGTCACCAGTCTTTTCTGTGTTTTTGCTGGTCACCAGTATTTTCTGTGTTTTTGTTGGTCACCAGTCTTGGCTGTGTTTTTGCTGGTCACCTGTCTTGGCTGTGTTTTTGCTGGTCACCAGTCTTTCGCTGTGTTTTGGACAGTGTTGACCAACATACCAGCATAAGCTGGTCACCAGTGTACCAGTATATGTTGGTCACCAGTGTACCAGCATCAAGGTGCTTCATTATTTAAGACATTACATTACATACAGGTAACTGCCAGAATAAAGGAACCACCAGCATAATGTCTTAATAGGGCGTTGGGCCACGACCAGCCATCAGAACAGCTTGCAACACCACTCTCCCAAGAGAAATACCATAATTTGGTGTTTTGCTGATGGTAGTTGGAAAACACTGTCTCAGACTCTGCCCCAGAATCCCCTGTAAGTGTTGAGATTTGGTGACTGACTCACTGACTGACTGATACACACACACACACACACACACACACACACACACACACACACACACACACACACACACACACACACACACACACACACACACACACACACACACACACACACACACACACACACACGCGGGAAACATACTATATAGATGACTCTTAGTATAATAGGACGTTAATTGCTTAATTATCTCAGGAACCACACCTGTATGGGAACACCTGCTTTCAAAATACTTTATATTCTTCATTTACTCATGTTTCCTTTATTTTTGGCAGTTACCTGTATATCACAAGGCCTTACTTCGAGGGCCTAGTTTTTCCCTAATAGAGTGGCCACATCAGGCCTGCAAGTCACATTATGCTTCCAGTCATGCGCTAGTTAGCATTGGCTCGTGAAACTACCTTTAACTTCCTTCATACTAAAAATTATATCCATGATGGTATCTCTTGTAGCTAATGGTATTCATAAAAGTCCCCCTAAAATATTTTCAAATTTAGATATTATAATTTTTTTGTGGACCCCCAACAGCGCAGACCCCAGTTTGAAAACCTCCGAGCTAGACCATTCTGGACCAGCATCCCCAGCATAAACTGGTCCACAGCATCACCAGCTGGTCAGCCAGTCTAACCAGCTAGACCAACATAGACCAGCATGGACCACCTTGAAATGTAGACTGGTCTATGCTGTATTTTTCAGCAGGCCAGCTAGGGAGAGACAGTCTACATGACCTGCCTGTTATGAGAATATGGTTTCCTGAAAAACAAGATCTCTAAGGATTTTTCCTTTTACTTTGGCGCATTGATCAACAATTAGCTGTGGGCTGTTGTATTGATTTTCCACTGGGCGTGACAGAGGGTCAGGAGTGTAGAGGACGAAAACAACCACCAATACTCCCGTCTTCTCTACCTGCTCCTCCTCCATTTTTAATGCACTGCGCTGGAACAGCTCAAGGAAAAAAAAGAACTGTGACTAACGTCACCATTCCTTTTGAATGATGGCCCCTCTGGAAATCCTGCCTCACACCACTCAGACCTCTCACAGGGAAGAGAAATACCTTTTAAATTCCTTCTAACTTCCAGTCTATTCCAGTCATTCACTCCACAACCTCCTTATCTCAAGGCCAAGTCATCACATTGTTCTGCGATAGGCGAGGTGCCGGCTATTAACTCAGCTAAACACATTTCATACAAACACCATTTCATGGGTATGAAACAATGGATGCAGAGGAAGCAAGTGAGGGGAGGACGGCATGGAATGGAATAGTGTGGCATGGAATGGAATAGTGTGGCATGGAATGGAATAGTGTGGCATGGAATGGAATAGTGTGGCATGGAATGGAATACTGTGGCATGGAATGGAATAGTGTGGCATGGAATGGAATAGTGTGGCATGGAATGGAATAGTGTGGCATGGAATGGAATAGTGTGGCATGGAATGGAATAGTGTGGCATGGAATGGAATAGTGTGGCATGGAATGGAATAGTGTGGCATGGAATGGAGTAGTGTGGCATGGAATGGAATAGTGTGGAATGGAATAGTGTGGCATGGAATGGAATAGAGTGGAATGGAATAGTGTGGAATGGAATAGTGTGGCATGGAATGGAATGGTGTGGCATGGAATGGAATAGTGTGGCATGGAATGGAATAGTGTGGAATGGAATAGTGTGGCATGGAATGGAATAGAATGGAATGGAATAGTGTGGAATGGAATAGTGTGGCACGGAATGGAATAGTGTGGCACGGAATGGAATAGTGTGGCACGGAATGGAATAGTGTGGCACGGAATGGAATAGTGTGGCACGGAATGGAATAGTGTGGCACGGAATGGAATAGTGTGGCACGGAATGGAATAGTGTGGCACGGAATGGAATAGTGTGGCACGGAATGGAATAGTGTGGCATGGAATGGAATAGTGTGGCATGGAATGGAGTAGTGTGGCATGGAATGGAATAGTGTGGAATGGAATAGTGTGGCATGGAATGGAATAGAGTGGAATGGAATAGTGTGGAATGGAATAGTGTGGCATGGAATGGAATGGTGTGGCATGGAATGGAATAGTGTGGCATGGAATGGAATAGTGTGGCATGGAATGGAGTAGTGTGGCATGGAATGGAATAGTGTGGAATGGAATGGAATAGCGTGGAATGGAATAGTGTGGAACGGAATAGTGTGGAATGGAACAGTGTGGAATGGAATAGTGTGGAATGGAATAGTGTGAAATGGAATGGAGTAGTGTGGCATGGAATGGAATAGTGTGGCATGGAATGGAATAGTGTGGCATGGAATGGAATAGTGTGGCATGGAATGGAATAGTGTGGCACGGAATGGAGTAGTGTGGCATGGAATGGAATAGTGTGGCATGGAATGTAATAGTGTGGCATGGAATGGAATACTGTGGCATGGAATGGAATAGTGTGGCATGGAATGGAATAGTGTGGCATGGAATGGAATAGTGTGGCATGGAATGGAATAGTGTGGCATGGAATGGAATAGTGTGGCATGGAATGGAATAGTGTGGCATGGAATGGAATAGTGTGGCATGGAATGGAGTAGTGTGGCATGGAATGGAATAGTGTGGAATGGAATAGTGTGGCATGGAATGGAATAGAGTGGAATGGAATAGTGTGGAATGGAATAGTGTGGCATGGAATGGAATGGTGTGGCATGGAATGGAATAGTGTGGCATGGAATGGAATATTGTGGCATGGAATGGAGTAGTGTGGCATGGAATGGAATAGTGTGGCATGGAATGGAATAGTGTGGCATGGAATGGAATAGTGTGGCACGGAATGGAATAGTGTGGCACGGAATGGAATAGTGTGGCACGGAATGGAATAGTGTGGCATGGAATGGAATAGTGTGGCACGGAATGGAATAGTGTGGCACGGAATGGAATAGTGTGGCACGGAATGGAGTAGTGTGGCACGGAATGGAGTAGTGTGGCATGGAATGGAATAGTGTGGCATGGAATGGAATAGTGTGGCACGGAATGGAATAGTGTGGCACGGAATGGAATAGTGTGGCATGGAATGAAGTAGTGTGGTATGGAATGGAGTAGTGTGGCATGGAATGGAATAGTGTGGCATGGAATGGAATAGTGTGGCACGGAATGGAATAGTGTGGCACGGAATGGAGTAGTGTGGCACGGAATGGAATAGTGTGGCATGGAATGGAATAGTGTGGCATGGAATGGAATACTGTGGCATAGAATGGAATAGTGTGGCACGGAATGGAGTAGTGTGGCATGGAATGGAATAGTGTGGCATGGAATGGAATAGTGTGGCACGGAATGGAATAGTGTGGCACGGAATGGAATAGTGTGGCACGGAATGAAATAGTGTGGCATGGAATGGAATAGTGTGGCATGGAATGGAATAGTGTGGCACGGAATGGAATAGTGTGGCACGGAATGGAGTAGTGTGGAATGGAATAGTGTGGCATGGAATGGAATAGTGTGGCACGGAATGGAATAGTGTGGCACGGAATGGAATAGTGTGGAATGGAATAGTGTGGCATGGAATGGAATAGTGTGGCACGGAATGGAATAGTGTGGAATGGAATACTGTGGCATGGAATGGAATAGTGTGGCACGGAATGGAATAGTGTGGCATGGAATGGAATAGTGTGGCATGGAATGGAGTAGTGTGGCATGGAATGGAATAGTGTGGCACGGAATGGAATAGTGTGGCACGGAATGGAATAGTGTGGCATGGAATGGAATAGTGTGGCACGGAATGGAGTTAATCGCAGCGTTTCCCAAACTCAGTCCTCTGGAACCCCAAGGGGTGCACGTTTTGGATTTTTGCCCTAACACTACACAGCTGATTAAAATAATCAAAGCTTGATGATGAGTTGATTATTTGAATCAGCTGTGTAGGCTAGGGGCAAAACAAACAAAAAAAATTGCACTCCTCAATGTCCCGAGGACCGAGTTTGGGAAACCCTGAGTTAACGAAATGGCCTCAAACACATGGAAACTATGTGTTTGAGACCAATCGTGTTTGACGTGTTTGAGACCATTCCATTTATTCTGATCCAGCCATTACTATGAGACTGTTCTCCCCAGTTAAAGTGCCCTGAGATTACTTTGTGAAAGGGTTGGACAGACACATTCCTTCATTTATTAATGTCGCCTTGAAATGTCGATAAGGAAAGATGTATTTATGCCGGCAGAAAGGAGAAAACATGGAAAATTAGTAATTCTGAGCTTTTAATCTCTTGGGGTTTGTAGAATAGAATAGAATGTGAAACAGTTTACTGATCGGTGGAGGCCACTGAGGGGAGGGCGGCTCATAATAATGTATGGAATGGTGTCCATGGAATGGCATCAAACACCTGGAAACCAATGTGTTTAATGTATTTGATACCATTCCACTGATTCCGCTCCAGTCATTACCACAAGCCCGTCCTCCCCAATTAAGGTGCCACCAAACTCCTGTGTTAGTGATATATTAAAATCACATATCTCTACATTCAGAGTGTACACACTTCCCCATAATCCATTAGTGCTCTGTGTGCCCTATGAGCACAAGACGTTAAAAATGTTGAATACACCTTTTTTCAAAATTTCGTGCTCACTGGGTTTCACAACACCCTTTGAATGGTACACATACACAATCCATGTCTCTATCATCTCCAGGCTTAAAATTCATTCTTTAACCTGTCTCCTCCCCTTCATCTACACTGATTTTGAAGTGGATTTAAACAAATCACATCAATAAGGGATCATAGCATTCACCTGGATTCACCTGGTCAGTCTATGTCATGGAAAGAGCAGGTATCCATAATGTTTTGTACACGCTGTGTACGAAGACAGCAAAATAAATCCCACCTTAATTATTTAATTTCACCAGTTTCATTTGGTTTCATTAAATGACATGTTACCACCACCCAATAACATGATTGCAATCTCCTGATTTGTTTCGGGGGAGGGGGACAAACTAATTATGGGGCAACCTAATTTGATTGCGATGGAGATACTCTCCCCAACTATTCACACAGATGGGAAATACAAAACCTCCCAGATTATAGGGATTACCCAAATCAGACAAAGATTTCACGGACCCCACATTGTTGAATGACAGCAGGGGGTCTTGGAAGGGTTCAGATTTCTAGTAATCTGTATCTCTCTCTGGTTCATCGTTAGGGAACAAACCATTGTTGTTTCTCCAGTTCCATAAATCACTGTTGTTCCTCCAATCCCACATATCAGTCTGTATATTTGGTCCTGTCTTGGTGTGGTATAGAGTCAGGGTAGGTCCATCCATACATGACAGAGTAGTGGGTTGATACTCAAGTTATTAGTAGTGGGTTGATGCTCAGGTTATTAGTAGTGGGTTGATACTCAGGTTATTAGTAGTGGGTTGATGCTCAGGTTATTAGTTGTGGGTTGATGCTCAGGTTATTAGTAGTGGGTTGATGCTCAGGTTAATAGTAGTGGGTTGATGCTCAGGTTATTAGTAGTGAATTGATACTCAGGTTATTAGTAGTGGGTTGATGCTCAGGTTATTAGTAGTGGGTTGATGCTCAGGTTATTAGTAGTGAATTGATACTCAGGTTATTAGTTGTGGGTTGATGCTCAGGTTATTAGTAGTGGGTTGATGCTCAGGTTATTAGTAGTGGGTTGATGCTCGGGTTATTAGTAGTGGGTTGATGCTCAGGTTATTAGTAGTGGGTTGATGCTCAGGTTATTAGTAGTGAATTGATACTCAGGTTATTAGTAGTGGCTTGATGCTCAGGTTATTAGTAGTGGGTTGATTATTAGTGAACACCAGTGAATAACAATGAGCTTCCAGATCCGAGAAGCTGTAACAGTAGCAGAATAATATTTCTGCCTCTGACTATATTACCAGGGATGAAAAATCATGAACTCATCATGAGGGGCCGCAGTTTCTCGCAGATCTGCGTACCCACATCCGTACACACACATGCAGTCAGAGCTGGCCTTAGCCTTTTGGAGCCCTAAGTGACATTTTGTTGGGGGGGCCCGCCCAAAGTGACATTTTGTTGGGGGGGCCCGCCCGGGGGGACTCGCTCACCTTGCGAACAAAGCATTTTAGTGCCCCTTTTCTTGACAGTGCAGAGAAAACATTTAAGTTTAGAGTTAATTTCCTGCAATTCTACACATTTTGCAATGGTGTGTAGAGAAAATATTGCAGTTTTAAAGCAAGCTAGCTACAATTCTACACATTTTGCCACGGAGCGTAGAGAAGATTTTGCAGTTCTATAACTAATTCCATGCAATTACACACATTTTTCCATGGGGTGGAGAGAAAAATTGGCAGTTTTAGAGCTAATTTCCTGCAATTGTACTAATTTTGCCATAGGGTGGAGAGAAATGTTTGCAGTTTTGAATATGATATCTGAGTTTGAGTAAAATACATGGGAGCCACCCCTGGTCGGTAATTTTACCATGATTATTACAAGTTTAGATACTGTAGCTGGCTAGACTAACTTACCAATCTTAAAAATGTTATCTGAGATGCGCTAATTGAGTGACTGCCAGTGATTGACATAACAAGAGGAAAACTACTAATCCACAACCAAATTTCAAAATTGCATCTTGTGTATTCTACTATTCTAACTCTCAACAGTTGAGACTCCGACTGACCTTCATTTTTATTTTATGTGTCAATAATCTGCTGGCCTTTTCTTCCTTCTTTTTTTTAAGGGGTGGCGGGCTAGTTGCCCATCCCTGGACTATACAACAGGACTATTGTAAGGGTGCTATGACATGTTAGTGAGTGACCATATCAGGGTTGCCTTGCAAGCAGTTTACTATTGCTGAGTTATTTCCTCAGTTAAAAAAAACAAAAACCCAAGTCAGCTTTCTGTCCATGACTCATTGACTGAGTGACTCACTCAGTTGGTTGGTCAAACTACCTCCACCCAACAAGGGTTGGCCTGGAAACCACCTACATAGGATGTAGGCGTGGTCAGCTGATTGGAGGTTCTGACTAGAGGGAGCATAGCTACGACCAGAAGTTGCTTTTTCGTAGCAGGTTAGGAGAATTTACGCAGAAGGTTAGGATGATTAACTTGGCAGGTTAGGAGAAGGTTAGGATGAGGGTTGGCTATTTGACAACACACAGATAAGGCAAGGTGAAACTCCACGTATTCTGGACTAAGTTAATCTACCTAGGTGGAAAGAAACTAATGCTATATTGTTATGTTTCTCTGCACCTTTCTGGATTAACAGAGACTTTCACATACAGTAACTATGGTTATTTCAATAGGGAGGTAAGAGAAGGAAGTTGTGTGTATTTATATAACAGATTCTGGTTTGATGAGGAATGCTTACTTAAACCTGTTGGCCCTTTGGGAGCATAGGGCTTCCAACATGGCTCTCCACCTCAGTCTCTTCTGTGAGAAGGCTTTTGCCTCTAGCCAGGAGATCCCCGCTTTACTCAGTGGAGCGTCTCCACCTGTTTTTATGGCCTTCCCTGCCTCAACATATTACTTAGAACCTTTGTATGCATGAACTTTGAACTCAGCAAAACAAACCACACCTCTGAAGAAAATAGTCCCAACAGGGCAATATCATGCAAATTCTCAGGGTGCAAAGTGGGTAGAGTCATGGGTAATAACTCAGCCAAAAGAGAGAGAGGGCCAAGGGATGAATGAATCATCCTAGTGTAACAGTATAAACTTTACGTCGTCCCCTCGCCCCGACACGGGCGCGAACCTGTGACCCTCTGCACACATCGACAACAGTCACCCACGAAGCGTCGTTACCAATCGCTCCATAAAAGCCGCGGCCCTTGCAGAGCAAGGGGAAACCCTACTTAAGTCTCAGAGCAAGTGACGTAACTGATTGAAATGCTACTAGCGCATACCCGCTAACTAGCTAGCCATTTCACATCCGTTACACTAGGTAAAAAATAAATAAAAAAGATCAGAGACAATGGTCACATTCTGCCTCTCTGGGGAAATGAAATGATGCCTACACTCAGATGATGTTCTTTTTGTAAGAGCAAGTTGATGAGAACATGTGGAAAGAGGTTAGCCTGGTCCCAGATGTGTTTGTGCTATCATCAACTTGCCATGACAATGAGAGACAAGGAGTTGACATGATAGAACAAAGATCTGGGACCTGGCTAAAAAGAGGTTGCTCTGTTTACCACTTTCACACTTTTTTTGGGGATATATGCTACATACAGCTTCTGAGAAAATGCCAGAAGATCTATTGTATCATGCTGTACCCATGCAGATGCCGATTAACAAACTGAATAAACATCTACTCCAATGTGTTACACCCTGAGTGAGTTAATATGTGACCAACAGGTGTCTTTGTTCTGTACACCACATTTATTGTAATAGGCATCACACTGGTCCGACCTGCCACAAGAACTTCTGCTCGTTCAATCACATGCATTAAATGTCTCCAAATATGGCGACCTCTATTTTCTAATACAGTGGAGCTAAATAGGCTAGTTTGGGATCTCAGACTTGTTTGTTGTAAAATAAGTAACATTGCAAACGGACTAACTGACTAATTGTAGACTGACTAACTGTCTAACACAAATTAAATGTCACTATTGCATGCTTTAAATCATACATATCTGACAAATTATCTCACAAGAATCTGACGATGGTCATTGATGATATATGCCATCAATTGAATAGAAATTCCAATGACATACTTTGATTCATAAAGGACATCGTGGCGGGAAAAGGACTATGTATGCATGTCATATGAAAAATGAAGTCTGTCACTGGTCAGAAGGAGCATACTGCTTGTGTAAAATACCACATAAGATTGACTTGCAAACGATAATAATTAGCAGCCTATTGACAAGTTAGTAGAATAGATACCACACCGTACAAATCATTCTTTGGAACACTCGTTTTATTCATCCGCGACAACCGACGATTTGCAATAAAGTTCAGCCTAACAACGACTGGGCGGAGTGATTTATTTAAGGACTACACCCAAGCGCAACCCGTTTGCTGTGTGGCTTCTCTTCTTCTGCCCATACCCAGAAGAAAGCGGGGACGTGACGGAGCTGGGGAATTGTTGGAGACTTCAAAATCACCGAAAATACAGCTTATAGAACCCTCACTGTTGCTCTAGAGTACCTGTCACATATATTTTTTTAAATATATTTCCACATTTGAACTAATACGCAAGTATGTCCTGGCAAGGCTACGTGGATAACCTGATGGCCGATGGCAGCTGCCAGGACTCCGCCATTGTTGGGTACACGGACGCCAAATATGTCTGGGCATCGTTTCCCGGTGGTACATTTGTTAACATAACGGTAAGGACATTTTTTTATAATAATTAAGACTAATCTATGAACCCGGTAAATGCCGGCATTTTAGTCTGTAATTTAAATATGGGAGTTGGGCCCTGCCTTAAGGGGAAAGCCCCAGACGGAACGATAAGGCAGGCTCTAGACAGGCAGCATGTGTTAGCTAGTTACGCTAGTGGGTTAACTAACACATGGTATCCGGTGCTCTTCGGTACAGCTATTAAGACTTTTCTAATGGTTATTTGAAATATTATTGAATAGGTTTAGGACTACATTAAATTAGTTGTGGTCTAACTAGCTACTGTTAACTTTAACCAGCTGACTGACAAATTTAAACTAGTTATCAACACATTATCCAGGCTATTTGGCTTCTGTTAGCAAGGTAACTCCCCACATTAATCGTTAAAGCGTGCGTTCAGAAACTCGTTACCACAAATGTTAACAGGAAACTGGTTTCAATTTATATCTAGCCGGCAATGCGGGCTTTTGGAGGAGCGGCGGCAAGAAATGGCACTATCTCAAGTCATCCAGATAAGAATATAATTAGGCAAAGTTGGCGGATCATTACGCTGCATGTATACGTTAAATGTACAATTGTAGACTCCGCGAAGTTCGTAAATGCATTTGTGAATCAGGCCTTCGCTGCAATGCTGCCGCCCCTTTTAATTTCCCAAGATGGCGGTGCCTCTGCCTGCTTTTATTAATTTGTACCCTTCCAGTCTACGCAAGTAATCTTATGGGAACTTAAATTATATGCACCAGCTCGAAGCACATTGGTCGTTGTACAATAATATACCATACAATTAGCTTGGAAGTGTATTAAGCTAACATATTGCATCAATCCTGGTCATTCATGAACCCTCCATTTTGTTAGTTAGCAAGCATGGAAATGAACTATTTAGCAAGGATTGCTTGTGTTCAATTTCCAGATTGCAGCATTTAAATTCACGCGCGTGTAGGACATTTATTCCGTAGTTTCCGTCAGGCTCACAGTTGGATACATGCTAGCTCTATAAAAACATGTTTTTAGCTTCCAAACGTTTGACTATCTTTCTAGTTAGGATGGGACTGCGGCAGGATGTATGATACCACACTCCAATTGAAATTGCGTGTCCTGTATCGATATCCGTGTGTAATGGGGGTTATTTTTCAGTGAGCTGCTTCCTTGTCAGTATTCTGGTTAGCAACTTTGCTAAGCTATGGCTAGACAGTTAATCATTAGCTGTTTGGTACCCTGGGAACATTCTCATGGATGTGAAATGAACGCGTTGGCACTTGCTCTGTTAGTCTTATGGTCCAATGTTACAGGTTGTAGGCAAGCTGTCAACGGTCAAGTTGTCCTACTGTATATTGCCTCGGTGGACAGCGTTGCTCTGGTTTCAGCTAACCACAAGGCCGCCATTGTAAATAAGAATTTGTTCTTAACTAACTTGTCTAGTTAAATAAAGGTAATACAAAAAATAACCTCTAGTATTTTAGACTGATTTACAGGAGGCGGCCAGCTAGGGCTAATCTAATCTCCTAAAATTCGATTTATCAAACATACAAAACGAAGGGGTTGCATAGTCTTAACAGTTGGCAGGTAGGAGCTTTGGGCCAGTAACGAAAGGTTGCTGGGTCGAATCCCTGAGCTGACAGTAGAAATCTGCCATTCTGCCCCTAAGCATTGTAGTTAACCGACTGTTCCCCAGCCCCCGAAGATGTGGATGACGATTATGGCAGCCCCCCACACCTCTCCGATTCAGAGGGGTTGGGTTAAATGTGGAAGAAACATTTCAGTTGACTGCATTGTTGTACAGCTGACTAGGTATCCCGCTTTCCCTTAGTACTGTATTAGCGTTGAAATCTAGTCTTCTGACCAGCTAGAGCTACTTACTAGCTGTGCCAAGGTATGGTCTACTGAGTGCATAAATATTCAACAACCCACATGAGGAATCTGGACACTGTCCTATCAGAGCTGAGGGAGATGGTTACGGTGTATCAATCTCTAGCGCAAGGTACCCTGAACAAATCATTTGGCATGTTTCTTTGTGCCTGGTAGGACAAATGTGACCTGCAATACTTATGAAATGAACTGACAGCAGCGACTCCAAAACATTTCCTCATTTATTTCCAAAGTCAGACTGCATTTGACTGCCAAATAATGCTCTCAGGAACTTTGCCTATTTTTATTTAGCTGAGAGCCCTGCTATTTTAGACAATTTATTGGAGAAAATCAGGCTGTAACATTGGCCCTCATCTTATCGGTAGTGGAATAATGAATATAATTTTTTATGCTAATGAAAATGAATGGCTTTCAAACTTCACATGGTCATCCGTAGGTTGACGAAATCGACATCATTGTAGGAAAGGACCGAGAAGGGTTCTTCTGCGGCGGGCTGACCCTCGGCCAAAAGAAATGCTCTGTCATCAGAGACAGCCTCCACGCCGACGGGGACTGGACAATGGACATCAGGACAAAGAGTCAAGGAGGAGAGCCCACATACAACGTTTCCATAGGCAAAGCCGGCAAAGGTAGTGTCCATCCCATTTCTTCACTGCTCACTCAAACGTTAAACGCTGTAGTTTGCTGTGCATGTACAATATACTGGTATTCACATTTCCTCTCTCTGTATGTGTGGATGTGTGTATTTAAAAAGACTTGTGCAATTAAAACTTGACACATTAAATCATCAACAGTTGGATGCTTGTGCCAATTTGCTGCATCATTCCCTAGATGGGCTTGAAATTGTATAAATGATCAACTAACTGAAATGTGGAAAGCTTACTTAGTCTTGATATATTGATGTCATTATGTGAAGCACATAACCTACCTTTTTAATGTATTATCTCCAACTATTGTGTGTGTGGGGGGAGGGGGGGTATTAAGGTTCATGCAGTATAATGGTTTTTAACTTGTCCAGGGAGGGTTTCGAGCGGAAAGTTCAATTTCAAGTCTTTATTATTTTTTTTTAGGTCAGAAAAGCCAATCAAGTACAAATGTTGGAAATAAGTGTTAGTTTTGTATCAAATCTGATTGGAGCACACTGATTAACTACTAGCCAGTCAAATTATCCACCAGTTCCATGTTGGTCTGCCTAATTTTGAAGGCGAGGTGGTCATTTGAAAAACAATATGCCTGTGAGTTGGGCCTTTTCCGGTCTATTCTCCCACGCCCCCTAGCAGGATTAAGTCCATAACTCCCCCGACTTGAAATACACAGGTGGGAGGTTTTCTGTCGCTGGGCAACCTTTCTCTTCTGGTTTTGGTCTTCCTCCTGATAGACTCCCCTTTTTTGAATTGCATGTGTATTCCCTATCCCTCTAATTGATGCACCTTTCTCCTCACATCAACTCTTCAGTGTCCAGTTCAAGTTATCCCCCCCCCCATCACATGGTAAGCCTAGTCCCCTTCAGATAGTGGTACTGAAGGATTTTGCTTCTGTTCATATGTATTGAGGTATTGCGTTAATGTAGGTGTTAGTGAGTTAAAGCATTCCCTTTCTCATTCCTCCTTACTGCTGGCATGCCATGTAGACTCGGTTCGCTAAGTAGAGGATAAAGGAAAGGCTTAAGACCAGGGCGTTTTCTTTCTAATTTACAAAATTTGTCATTGCTGCCTCCCCCCTTTCTTACACTTAAAAAAAAAAAAAGTGCCTCTTCCTCGGTTTAGGAACTGAGCCATTTGTGGTCAGCTGTTGCTTACTGCAGTTAATGTCAAGGCTTCCAAATGGGTAAAGACACCATTTATGGACTTTGTTAACATAAAGGAATGATTCAGACATTCCATTTATTAGCTCAGAAGAGTAGGAAGGTTAATGTTAGCGTACAGTAAAATAGGCTAATGGACTTTTATTTTTTTTAATCGTCAGCGCTATTGCATCATTTAGTGACGGCGCTGCGTGTTTTTCTTCTCCCCGTCCAAGGCCAGAAGCTTTAATAAAGTGAATGCTTGCATATTGGCTATGGGTGGGAGCCTCTTCCTGTCTTCCTTCATACTATAAACACCTGCTTGTTTTCATTGGACTTCTCTTGAACCTTTAAACTTTTTTTTTTTTTTAGGTCTCCCAACTTCACATTCTCTAAATTTCCCTTGTCGTTTTTTTTTTTAGTCTTGGTTCTTATAATAGGCAACGCGGTCCATGGAGGTGGATTGGATAAGAAGGCATGTGTAATGGCTAAATATTTGAGTGATTCAGGGTTCTAGTCTTTACTTAGCCTTAGTGTTGTAGTTGAGGGAACGTTATTTTCAAGCAGTCCTATTTAAAATGTCCTGGAAGGGTTAGTAGCAGTACAGGGTCACATGGTTAAGACCCTGACGTCAACAATGTAACCCCCCCCCCCCAACACATCTGTTCATTTCTGCTCTTGTTTTTTTTCCCCTATCTTGTGTACTTCAGCGTTGGTTTTAGTCATGGGAAAGGAAGGTGTCCATGGAGGACAGCTCAACAAGAAAGCGTATACAATGGCTGACTACCTGAGGAAGTCTGGATACTAAAGCAGCATCGGCCCAGCCACCTAGCAGCTCACCCATAACACTCTCTTCCAGTTTTAGTTGGTAGTTGCTTACTTTTCTCCCCAGACCCTCCTATTGTCCCCCCTCTTTTTTTTTTGTTGTTGTTTGATTCCCCTTTTCTCTTCTTTCCCAGTCATCTTGATGCATTCACAATGTGTACTCAATCCCATTCTAGCACTGTTGCACCATAGTTAAAAAAAAAATAAAAAAAAATACAAAAACAATGAGCATGTTGTTAACAGGACATTGTGACAAATCTATACTTGTTAAAAAAAAGAACTTGCACCATTCTGGCCAATGCTCAGTGAAAAAAAAAAACCTTAATAAAGTGAAGGAAACCTAAATTGATGAACTGAGATTTCGTATGATGGTGCCCCGGAAGTTCACTCTTGAGCAGCCGATGCCTTTGGAGCACTTGAGCTGTAACCAAGCTCATTGTCTTCCTTTTCTAGAGCATGTTTTGGGGGGAGGGGGGGAAACTGCATGCATATCTTTGAGCCTACTGAAATACTGTTGTTCCCTCTGCCCCCCCCCTCCCTGTAACTCCTGCCAAATGTCTGTAGCTCCTTCCCCCTCTTCCTGTTTGTCCATAGGTGACACTACATCAGTACACGGGAGGAACACTCCATTAACCAGTCACTACACCCTAAAGTCCCCTGTATCTCCCTCTCTGAGCCACACTACTCTGTACCGGATGGGTTTTTTTTTGTTGGGGGGGGCGGGGGGGGGGGGGGGGGGGTTGCGCTTCAATGCAGTCATGGCAGGGCTATCAGTTCTGGTATTGATTGAGTCAGAAGGCAAAATCTACATGGTTGATGCAGGCAGAATCTCTTCCATGTCCTCTTCATGACTACATGAACCCCATCATGGACATTCCATCGTTACAATGGCTCAGACACTCAAAACTGTTTGCCAGCTCCTGTAATACATTTCCTTTTTTTTTTTAAGGCTGCCAATTTGGACAGTAGATACATCCAGTTTGACATAGGACCAATGTTAGTGACAGCTTTGGGTATATATATATACACAATTGTTTTAAGTCATTGTGAAGGATGCCTTCTAGCCTCATCTTTCCCGCTGAATGCAAAACAACACTAATGTAAAACCACGTCTTTCTGTTGAAGGCAAAAGGGGGGGAGGGTTTGCGGTGGATGAAATCGAGCAGTCATAATTTGACAACTTCAGATTATTTTTTATTGAAGAAATGAATTACGGCATTTCTAAACCCATGCTGTGTGAAGAAACGACTGTGGAATAAATGGCTTTGTACTCGTGTTCAACTAAGATATGGTGTCAAACTTTCTTTTCAAGCTCTGTACTTAATGTAATGTCCAATTTGAAAAGAACTTTAAAGAAAATAAAACAAATATATAAAGTAGAAATTACACAATTGAAATGGGAGACGGGATTGGTTGGATTAAGAACTCTTTGATTGTCTTGTGGAAACTTGCATACCAAAGCTGTGTATCCTGTACCATCATGTTGAAACATCGGTTTCTATTGTACTATGAAGGATTTCTAACAGCTGCCCAGGAAGGAGTCATTTCATTGGCACTTTTTTTTTTTTTTTTTTTTGCATCAGTGCCAATGTTCAGGCCTTGTGGCATGTGTGTACTAATTAACCTTCATTTACTGACTTTCTTTCCCGACACTCCTTTTCTTTACACTTGGGATACAGTCTCTTTAACACTTCATATGCATAAACCAAGAAATGCCATAAATTAATTTATCACCTTGTTTACAGACAGATCAAATAAATAAATTCCAACCAGATTGATTTTGAGTGTTTTTTTTGTGTTTTTCCAGTTGAACTGTACCCTGTCTTCGGCGGGGGACCTTTGCTCTGGGGGAAGGATTTTTGAGCCAGAGCAGCAGTTTTCAGAAGGGTGTATGTAATTGGTCAGGTGGTTTTTACCATCCTAGCCTGGAGCTCAATAGTTCAACTGAGATGCTCTTTGTTAACCCCCCCCCCAAAAGTTGTTGGGAAACATGGAGGAAGTGTTCCTTAGTAGAGGCATGAGGGTGTGTGGCACGGTTATGCCTGGGAACCCCCCCCCCAAAAAAAAATATACGTGGCCATCAGCTGCAAAGTACAGAATAACTGTTAATTTGACTTTGGGTGTTTAATGTATTTTTGTATAGACTAAACTGAAGCTTTGGTCTGACCCTTGTGAATCAGCATAGAATTAGTGTAGCAATGTAGACCCATTGAACAGGGGTGTGACGCAATCCGACTGCGGGTTTTAAAGGCAATGTGATCTCTGAAAGGGGGGTACACATTGCCTTTTCAAAGACTCACTCTCAACCACAGGTTGGGAGTGAATCTCTAATTCATGGTAGGGCACATGTTCCTCTTCACTGTACAGCTAGTTCCCTATATATTACAACCTTTTTATCTTTGAAGACTTGATTATCTAATGTGTTTTTGATCGAAGTAACCAAACTAGGAATATAGAGTCAAGTTGTTGCAGTAACATTACATGTGATTCGACTTCAGCGTCTCCCATTTTAAAAATACAGCTTTCTCATAAAGGGTGTAGTCCACGACTTGGCAAGTATCAGACAATTGGAACAGGCTTTTCCCTCTCATGTAACCTGCATCAATTGGACACAATACAACAGATTTTTTTCCCTCCAAGCTGACGTCGAAGTAATTTGTCTGGTCATGGGGAGAGATCTAGGCCACCATGTAACCTGTTACCTACGAGTCTGATCAAAGAGACGGGTTTCAGAAACCATTGTCCTGGCTGCAGTGTGCGCTGTAACATTGACGATTTTTAATGATCCTCTGTCCAATACCTGTCCTGATCATTCAAAGTCTATACAACCTTAGCCCTGTTTATACCTAGTGCTAACATGAGTCCTTTGTTCTGGTCTTGTCTACATTCTGATTGTATACACATGGTATTCAAATGTTTTGTCTGCACTGTGACTAGATTTCCTGGCCTCTTTAATGCACTTTTTAAACAGCTATTCTTTTAAAATATTTATTTTAAGACCCATTGTAATCTGTCACTGGTGCCACCTGTCAATGATTAGAGAGTGGATTAATAAATTAAATGATTGCTTTGTCCAGATCTGTCCACACTGGTAAGATATCCAGACACAATGTGTGTTTTGACTACCCTCTCGAGGTGTTCAGAATGATCTGCTCACAATGTATTTGTCAAACAGAATATGGACAAGATCAGGACAAAGGATCCAAGTTAGAACCAGGTGAGAACAGGACTCGTCACAATGAACACAATCACTGAAGGCTGTGTGTCATAATTAGAACTCTTGAAATGGATGGAGGGCATCAGCATACTTAACATGTTTTTGTTTATTGAAGTGAAATTAGATTGAATGTAGACACTGGTGAGACATTTTACAAGACATCAAATAAAAAGGAAAGGCAACAGGACTTAACATAAAACACTTCATGTTAGGGGGGGGGGAAATATAAACCCAACATGCAACAATTTCAAAGATTTTACTGACTTGGTTCATATTTAAATATGTTGGTAAATTGAAATATTCATTTCACATGGCCGGGCTCAGCCAATCGGAATGAGTTTTTCCCCAACAAACGGGCTTTATGACAGACCTGCCGATCCTTCAGGTAAAGAAGTCATGTGGAGGGTGTACTGCAAAATTCTCTAAAATGAAGTTGGAGGCATCTTATTGTAGAGAAATTAACATGAAATTATCTTGCAACAGCTCTGGAGGACATTCCTGCAGTCAGCATGCCAGTTGCACGCTCCCTCAAACTTGAGACATGTGGCATTGTGTTGTGACAAAACTGCACATTTTAGAATGGCCTTTTATTGTCCTCAGATAATGTGTAATGATCATGCTTCTTGATATGCCACACCTGTCAGGTGGGTTGATGGATGATTTTGGCAGAGGAGAAATGCTCACTCACAGGTATGTAAACAAATGTGCATGAAACATTTCTGGGATTTGTTTATTTCAGCTCACGAAACATGGGACCAACACGTTGCGTTTTATATTTTAGTTCTGTATGCTTGTAGATCTACCTACTTACAGTATTAAAATGATATGACACCAAATACATGTTGCAAGACCTATCCACCAATGGTGTCTTGTATTTCAGAGAAATGATCTCTCTGGTATGTCTAGACTAAACAGGCTGCTTGTAGCAGTCTAGACGTGGGTATTATCTGAACAGAACGGTCTCCCCGCCCCATTCTGCTTGTATTACATATGACTTCTGAGAGGAAACGCATAACATCCTTTGGCTGAATGCAGCACCACAAACAGTTTGTTTTGTATTATCAACGCACCAGATCAGTCGCATCCAAATCGTACTCCTCTTGACTCCATTATCTCTGGCTCGAGACCGATTGACAAAACCCTGTTCCCATGACCTCGTTTCTATATAGTCTTATGGAGAAGGTCTGTTCAATCAATTTATAAATGTATATATATATATTTCTATACAAACAGTAAGAATATATACAATATTAGAACTCCTCACCTTCTGATACAGAGGCATACAGATATGCAAGACGTTACGGATGGTGATCTATACATTATACACAACGCATTCCTTTGTAGTAGGTGTCGAGCCCTTTCTCACAGTGACGGGTATAACCGCAGTCAGAGGATATCTGCGGTGGTCTACCACCCCATACAGACTTAACCACAGTACCATTACAGTGCAGTCTACTGCAATGTTCCTGTGAAATCACTGTTGTCGGTTAGCCCAAAACACACGGATGACACTGCTCAGTAAATCAGGTTAAACATACAACAAACTGATTATTATGGTGATTTGCATTCTAAACTTAGAGATAAAATTAATTTTTATTAAACGGGGACTTCAAAATTAAACACACAGTCTCGGTTGCACATCCAGCGTGAGTCTCTGCTGCTGCAAGCCTGTAGGTTGAGTGGGGAGGGAGAGGCGGTGGAACCGGTGACCTGTCCGTCAACTCAGGCCAACCAATCAGGCGTGTCATGGTCATCGGGACGAGGCTCCTGCAGCTGGACCACCACCGTCTCAGTCTCCACGGTGACGTCCTCCTCGCTGTCGTCGTTGGTGTCTTCGTACTCTGAGGACTCCTGATCAGGCTCGGAGCGCGAGGCCCCTGACATGGTGCCGAAGGAGTGGGCGCTGGTGGAGGCCAGGGAACGCAGCAGTGGGGTGCTCTCAGACACCTCGTTCTCCTCGGCCCCGCTGTCGCCGTCCGAGTCGGAGTCGGAGTCGCCTGCAGAGGGGACCACCTTCTGCTTGCACACGGGACATGTCTTCTTGGTCTTGGTTAGCCAGGGGTCCACACATTTGCTGTGGTAAGCTACAGGGAAGGAGAGGAGAAACGACCCAGGTCATTACAATCACAGGCAGCATCAGGTAGGTGTTTTGTCCTGGATACAGATCGCTAGGGTTGGAAATCACAAGGTAGTCCTGAGTTCAAATGTCAATCTGTTCATTTCCTCCCAATAAGTCATGAATTAATTCAAGTTCACAAAACTCAAAATACGGACGTGACATTGAATTCTATTGAAGACGTTCCCTAAAGCTGAGCAGCACCCGATGTCCAGGAGCCTAGTGTGGTTTAGAGCTTAGACCGGCCTCCTATTAGAAGCAGAAAAGTGAGCCGGAACCAAATGGATGATTTTCTGGGATGATGCAGAAGATGGCATGGTCCCAGGACCAGCACGTTCCCACTGAGATATCACGTTCACATGACCTAGTGGGTGTGTCTGTTGGGTGTAGAGGACAGTAGGTTGTTGAGGGTAGAGGACAGTAGGTTGTTGAGGGTAGAGGACAGTAGGTTGTTGGGGGGGTAGAGGACAGTAGGTTGTTGGGGGGGTAGAGGACAGTAGGTTGTTGGGGGGGTAGAGGACAGTAGGTTGTTGGGGGTAGAGGACAGTAGGTTGTTGGGGGGGGGGGGGTAGAGGACAGTAGGTTGTTGGGGGGGGGGGGTAGAGGACAGTAGGTTGTTGGGGGTAGAGGACAGTAGGTTGTTGGGGGGGGGGGTAGAGGACAGTAGGTTGTTGGGGGGGGGGGGGGTAGAGGACAGTAGGTTGTTGGGGGGGGGGGGGGGGGTAGAGGACAGTAGGTTGTTGGGTGTAGAGGACAGTAGGTTGTTGGGGGTAGAGGACAGTAGGTTGTTGGGGGTAGAGGACAGTAGGTTGTTGGGGGTAGAGGACAGTAGGTTGTTGGGGGTAGAGGACAGTAGGTTGTTGGGGGTAGAGGACAGTAGGTTGTTGGGGGGGGGGGGGGGGTGTAGAGGACAGTAGGTTGTTGCGGGGGGTAGAGGACAGTAGGTTGTTGGGGGGGGTAGAGGACAGTAGGTTGTTGGGGGGGGGTAGAGGACAGTAGGTTGTTGGGGGGGGTAGAGGACAGTAGGTTGTTGGGGGGGGGTAGAGGACAGTAGGTTGTTGGGGGGGGGTAGAGGACAGTAGGTTGTTGGGGGGGGGTAGAGGACAGTAGGTTGTTGGGGGGGGTAGAGGACAGTAGGTTGTTGGGGGGGGGGTAGAGGACAGTAGGTTGTTGGGGGGGTAGAGGACAGTAGGTTGTTGGGGGGGGTAGAGGACAGTAGGTTGTTGGGGGGGGTAGAGGACAGTAGGTTGTTGGGGGGGGTAGAGGACAGTAGGTTGTTGGGGGGGGTAGAGGACAGTAGGTTGTTGGGGGGGGGGTAGAGGACAGTAGGTTGTTGGGGGGGGGGGGGGGGTAGAGGACAGTAGGTTGTTGGGGGTAGAGGACAGTAGGTTGTTGAGGGTAGAGGACAGTAGGTTGTTGAGGGTAGAGGACAGTAGGTTGTTGAGGGTAGAGGACAGTAGGTTGTTGGGGGGGGTAGAGGACAGTAGGTTGTTGGGGGGGGTAGAGGACAGTAGGTTGTTGGGGGGGGGTAGAGGACAGTAGGTTGTTGGGGGGGTAGAGGACAGTAGGTTGTTGGGGGGGGGTAGAGGACAGTAGGTTGTTGGGGGTAGACGACAGTAGGTTGTTGGGGGGGGGGGGGTAGAGGACAGTAGGTTGTTGGGGGTAGAGGACAGTAGGTTGTTGGGGGTAGAGGACAGTAGGTTGTTGAGGGTAGAGGACAGTAGAGGACAGTAGGTTGTTGGGGGGGGGTAGAGGACAGTTTGTTGGGGGTAGAGGACAGTAGGTTGTTGGGGGGGGGGGTAGAGGACAGTAGGTTGTTGGGGGGGGGGGGTAGAGGACAGTAGGTTGTTGGGGGTAGAGGACAGTAGGTTGTTGGGGGTAGAGGACAGTAGGTTGTTGGGGGGGGGGTAGAGGACAGTAGGTTGTTGGGGGGGGGTAGAGGACAGTAGGTTGTTGGGGGGGGGGGTAGAGGACAGTAGGTTGTTGGGGGGGGGTAGAGGACAGTAGGTTGTTGGGGGGGGGTAGAGGACAGTAGGTTGTTGGGGGGGTAGAGGACAGTAGGTTGTTGGGGGGGGGGGGTAGAGGACAGTAGGTTGTTGGGTGTAGAGGACAGTAGGTTGTTGGGGGGGGTAGAGGACAGTAGGTTGTTGGGGGGGTAGAGGACAGTAGGTTGTTGGGGGGGGTAGAGGACAGTAGGTTGTTGGGGGGGGTAGAGGACAGTAGGTTGTTGGGGGGGGTAGAGGACAGTAGGTTGTTGGGGGGGGTAGAGGACAGTAGGTTGTTGGGGGTAGAGGACAGTAGGTTGTTGGGGGTAGAGGACAGTAGGTTGTTGAGGGTAGAGGACAGTAGAGGACAGTAGGTTGTTGGGGGGGGGTAGAGGACAGTTTGTTGGGGGTAGAGGACAGTAGGTTGTTGGGGGGGGGGGTAGAGGACAGTAGGTTGTTGGGGGGGGGGGGTAGAGGACAGTAGGTTGTTGGGGGTAGAGGACAGTAGGTTGTTGGGGGTAGAGGACAGTAGGTTGTTGGGGGGGGGGTAGAGGACAGTAGGTTGTTGGGGGGGGGTAGAGGACAGTAGGTTGTTGGGGGGGGGGGTAGAGGACAGTAGGTTGTTGGGGGGGGGTAGAGGACAGTAGGTTGTTGGGGGGGGGTAGAGGACAGTAGGTTGTTGGGGGGGTAGAGGACAGTAGGTTGTTGGGGGGGGGGGTAGAGGACAGTAGGTTGTTGGGTGTAGAGGACAGTAGGTTGTTGGGGGGGGTAGAGGACAGTAGGTTGTTGGGGGGGTAGAGGACAGTAGGTTGTTGGGGGGGGTAGAGGACAGTAGGTTGTTGGGGGGGGTAGAGGACAGTAGGTTGTTGGGGGGGGTAGAGGACAGTAGGTTGTTGGGGGGGGTAGAGGACAGTAGGTTGTTGGGGGTAGAGGACAGTAGGTTGTTGGGGGTAGAGGACAGTAGGTTGTTGGGGGTAGAGGACAGTAGGTTGTTGGGGGTAGAGGACAGTAGGTTGTTGGGGGTAGAGGACAGTAGGTTGTTGGGGGTAGAGGACAGTAGGTTGTTGGGGGTAGAGGACAGTAGGTTGTTGGGGGTAGAGGACAGTAGGTTGTTGGGGGTAGAGGACAGTAGGTTGTTGGGGGTAGAGGACAGTAGGTTGTTGGGGGTAGAGGACAGTAGGTTGTTGGGGGGGGGGTAGAGGACAGTAGGTTGTTGGGGGGGGGGGTAGAGGACAGTAGGTTGTTGGGGGGGGGGGGTAGAGGACAGTAGGTTGTTGGGGGTAGAGGACAGTAGGTTGTTGGGGGGGTAGAGGACAGTAGGTTGTTGGGGGGGGTAGAGGACAGTAGGTTGTTGGGGGGGGTAGAGGACAGTAGGTTGTTGGGGGTAGAGGACAGTAGGTTGTTGGGGGTAGAGGACAGTAGGTTGTTGGGGGTAGAGGACAGTAGGTTGTTGGGGGTAGAGGACAGTAGGTTGTTGAGGGTAGAGGACAGTAGGTTGTTGGGGGGGTAGAGGACAGTAGGTTGTTGGGGGGGTAGAGGACAGTAGGTTGTTGGGGGTAGAGGACAGTAGGTTGTTGGGGGGGGGGGGGGGTAGAGGACAGTAGGTTGTTGGGGGGGGGGGGTAGAGGACAGTAGGTTGTTGGGGGTAGAGGACAGTAGGTTGTTGGGGGGGGGGGGGGTAGAGGACAGTAGGTTGTTGGGGGGGGGGGGGTAGAGGACAGTAGGTTGTTGGGGGGGGGGGGGGGTAGAGGACAGTAGGTTGTTGGGTGTAGAGGACAGTAGGTTGTTGGGGGTAGAGGACAGTAGGTTGTTGGGGGTAGAGGACAGTAGGTTGTTGGGGGTAGAGGACAGTAGGTTGTTGGGGGTAGAGGACAGTAGGTTGTTGGGGGTAGAGGACAGTAGGTTGTTGGGGGGGGGGGGGGGTGTAGAGGACAGTAGGTTGTTGCGGGGGGTAGAGGACAGTAGGTTGTTGGGGGGGGGTAGAGGACAGTAGGTTGTTGGGGGGGGGTAGAGGACAGTAGGTTGTTGGGGGGGGTAGAGGACAGTAGGTTGTTGGGGGGGGGTAGAGGACAGTAGGTTGTTGGGGGGGGGTAGAGGACAGTAGGTTGTTGGGGGGGGGTAGAGGACAGTAGGTTGTTGGGGGGGGTAGAGGACAGTAGGTTGTTGGGGGGGGGGGGTAGAGGACAGTAGGTTGTTGGGGGGGTAGAGGACAGTAGGTTGTTGGGGGGGGTAGAGGACAGTAGGTTGTTGGGGGGGGTAGAGGACAGTAGGTTGTTGGGGGGGGTAGAGGACAGTAGGTTGTTGGGGGGGGGGTAGAGGACAGTAGGTTGTTGGGGGGGGGGGGGGTAGAGGACAGTAGGTTGTTGGGGGTAGAGGACAGTAGGTTGTTGAGGGTAGAGGACAGTAGGTTGTTGAGGGTAGAGGACAGTAGGTTGTTGAGGGTAGAGGACAGTAGGTTGTTGGGGGGGGTAGAGGACAGTAGGTTGTTGGGGGGGGTAGAGGACAGTAGGTTGTTGGGGGGGGGTAGAGGACAGTAGGTTGTTGGGGGGGTAGAGGACAGTAGGTTGTTGGGGGGGGGTAGAGGACAGTAGGTTGTTGGGGGTAGACGACAGTAGGTTGTTGGGGGGGGGGGGGTAGAGGACAGTAGGTTGTTGGGGGTAGAGGACAGTAGGTTGTTGGGGGTAGAGGACAGTAGGTTGTTGAGGGTAGAGGACAGTAGAGGACAGTAGGTTGTTGGGGGGGGGTAGAGGACAGTTTGTTGGGGGTAGAGGACAGTAGGTTGTTGGGGGGGGGGGGTAGAGGACAGTAGGTTGTTGGGGGGGGGGGGGTAGAGGACAGTAGGTTGTTGGGGGTAGAGGACAGTAGGTTGTTGGGGGTAGAGGACAGTAGGTTGTTGGGGGGGGGGTAGAGGACAGTAGGTTGTTGGGGGGGGGTAGAGGACAGTAGGTTGTTGGGGGGGGGGGTAGAGGACAGTAGGTTGTTGGGGGGGGGTAGAGGACAGTAGGTTGTTGGGGGGGGGGTAGAGGACAGTAGGTTGTTGGGGGGGTAGAGGACAGTAGGTTGTTGGGGGGGGGGGGTAGAGGACAGTAGGTTGTTGGGTGTAGAGGACAGTAGGTTGTTGGGGGGGGTAGAGGACAGTAGGTTGTTGGGGGGGTAGAGGACAGTAGGTTGTTGGGGGGGGTAGAGGACAGTAGGTTGTTGGGGGGGGTAGAGGACAGTAGGTTGTTGGGGGGGGTAGAGGACAGTAGGTTGTTGGGGGTAGAGGACAGTAGGTTGTTGGGGGTAGAGGACAGTAGGTTGTTGGGGGTAGAGGACAGTAGGTTGTTGGGGGTAGAGGACAGTAGGTTGTTGGGGGTAGAGGACAGTAGGTTGTTGGGGGTAGAGGACAGTAGGTTGTTGGGGGTAGAGGACAGTAGGTTGTTGGGGGTAGAGGACAGTAGGTTGTTGGGGGTAGAGGACAGTAGGTTGTTGGGGGTAGAGGACAGTAGGTTGTTGGGGGTAGAGGACAGTAGGTTGTTGGGGGGGGGGTAGAGGACAGTAGGTTGTTGGGGGGGGGGGGGTAGAGGACAGTAGGTTGTTGGGGGTAGAGGACAGTAGGTTGTTGGGGGGGTAGAGGACAGTAGGTTGTTGGGGGGGGTAGAGGACAGTAGGTTGTTGGGGGGGGTAGAGGACAGTAGGTTGTTGGGGGTAGAGGACAGTAGGTTGTTGGGGGTAGAGGACAGTAGGTTGTTGGGGGTAGAGGACAGTAGGTTGTTGGGGGTAGAGGACAGTAGGTTGTTGAGGGTAGAGGACAGTAGGTTGTTGGGGGGGTAGAGGACAGTAGGTTGTTGGGGGGGGGTAGAGGACAGTAGGTTGTTGGGGGTAGACGACAGTAGGTTGTTGGGGGGGGGGTAGAGGACAGTAGGTTGTTGGGGGGGGGTAGAGGACAGTAGGTTGTTGGGGGGGGGGTAGAGGACAGTAGGTTGTTGGGGGTAGAGGACAGTAGGTTGTTGAGGGTAGAGGACAGTAGAGGACAGTAGGTTGTTGGGGGGGGGTAGAGGATAGTTTGTTGGGGGTAGAGGACAGTAGGTTGTTGGGGGGGGGGGGGTAGAGGACAGTAGGTTGTTGGGGGGGGGGGGTAGAGGACAGTAGGTTGTTGGGGGTAGAGGACAGTAGGTTGTTGGGGGTAGAGGACAGTAGGTTGTTGGGGGTAGAGGACAGTAGGTTGTTGGGGGGGGTAGAGGACAGTAGGTTGTTGGGGGGGGGGGTAGAGGACAGTAGGTTGTTGGGGGGGGGGTAGAGGACAGTAGGTTGTTGGGGGGGGGTAGAGGACAGTAGGTTGTTGGGGGGGTAGAGGACAGTAGGTTGTTGGGGGGGGGGGGTAGAGGACAGTAGGTTGTTGGGTGTAGAGGACAGTAGGTTGTTGGGTGTAGAGGACAGTAGGTTGTTGGGGGTAGAGGACAGTAGGTTGTTGGGGGGGTAGAGGACAGTAGGTTGTTGGGGGTAGAGGACAGTAGGTTGTTGGGGGTAGAGGACAGTAGGTTGTTGAGGGTAGAGGACAGTAGGTTGTTGGGGGTAGAGGACAGTAGAGGACAGTAGGTTGTTGGGGGTAGAGGACAGTAGAGGACAGTAGGTTGTTGGGTGTAGAGGACAGTAGAGGACAGTAGGTTGTTGAGGGTAGAGGACAGTAGGTTGTTGAGGGTAGAGGACAGTAGGTTGTTGAGGGTAGAGGACAGTAGGTTGTTGAGGGTAGAGGACAGTAGGTTGTTGAGGGTAGAGGACAGTAGGTTGTTGGGGGTAGAGGACAGTAGGTTGTTGGGGGTAGAGGACAGTAGGTTGTTGGGGGTAGAGGACAGTAGGTTGTTGGGGGGGGGGTAGAGGACAGTAGGTTGTTGGGGGGGGGGTAGAGGATAGTAGGTTGTTGGGGGGGGGGTAGAGGACAGTAGGTTGTTGGGGGGGGGTAGAGGACAGTAGGTTGTTGGGGGGGTAGAGGACAGTAGGTTGTTGGGGGGGGGGGGGTAGAGGACAGTAGGTTGTTGGGTGTAGAGGACAGTAGGTTGTTGGGTGTAGAGGACAGTAGGTTGTTGGGGGTAGAGGACAGTAGGTTGTTGGGGGGGTAGAGGACAGTAGGTTGTTGGGGGTAGAGGACAGTAGGTTGTTGGGGGTAGAGGACAGTAGGTTGTTGAGGGTAGAGGACAGTAGGTTGTTGGGGGTAGAGGACAGTAGAGGACAGTAGGTTGTTGGGGGTAGAGGACAGTAGAGGACAGTAGGTTGTTGGGTGTAGAGGACAGTAGAGGACAGTAGGTTGTTGAGGGTAGAGGACAGTAGGTTGTTGAGGGTAGAGGACAGTAGGTTGTTGAGGGTAGAGGACAGTAGGTTGTTGAGGGTAGAGGACAGTAGGTTGTTGAGGGTAGAGGACAGTAGGTTGTTGAGGGTAGAGGACAGTAGGTTGTTGAGGGTAGAGGACAGTAGGTTGTTGGGGGGGTAGAGGACAGTAGGTTGTTGGGGGTAGAGGACAGTACGTTGTTGGGGGGAGGGGGGGTAGAGGACAGTAGGTTGTTGGGGGTAGAGGACAGTAGGTTGTTGAGGGTAGAGGACAGTAGAGGACAGTAGGTTGTTGAGGGTAGAGGACAGTAGAGGACAGTAGGTTGTTGGGGGTAGAGGACAGTAGGTTGTTGGGGGTAGAGGACAGTAGGTTGTTGGGGGGGGTAGAGGACAGTAGGTTGTTGGGGGGGTAGAGGACAGTAGGTTGTTGGGGGTAGAGGACAGTACGTTGTTGGGGGGAGGGGGGGTAGAGGACAGTACGTTGTTGGGGGGAGGGGGGGTAGAGGACAGTAGGTTGTTGGGGGTAGAGGACAGTAGGTTGTTGAGGGTAGAGGACAGTAGAGGACAGTAGGTTGTTGGGGGGGGTAGAGGACAGTAGGTTGTTGGGTGTAGAGGACAGTAGGTTGTTGGGGGTAGAGGACAGTAGGTTGTTGGGGGTAGAGGACAGTAGGTTGTTGGGGGGGGTAGAGGACAGTAGGTTGTTGGGGGGGTAGAGGACAGTAGGTTGTTGGGGGTAGAGGACAGTAGGTTGTTGGGGGTAGAGGACAGTAGGTTGTTGGGGGGGTAGAGGACAGTAGGTTGTTGGGGGTAGAGGACAGTAGGTTGTTGGGGGTAGAGGACAGTAGGTTGTTGAGGGTAGAGGACAGTAGGTTGTTGAGGGTAGAGGACAGTAGGTTGTTGAGGGTAGAGGACAGTAGGTTGTTGAGGGTAGAGGACAGTAGGTTGTTGGGGGTAGAGGACAGTAGGTTGTTGGGGGTAGAGGACAGTAGGTTGTTGGGGGTAGAGGACAGTAGGTTGTTGGGGGTAGAGGACAGTAGGTTGTTGGGGGTAGAGGACAGTAGGTTGTTGGGGGTAGAGGACAGTAGGTTTTTGGGGGTAGAGGACAGTAGGTTGTTGGGGGTAGAGGACAGTAGGTTGTTGGGGGTAGAGGACAGTAGATTGTTGGGGGTAGAGGACAGTAGGTTGTTGAGGGTAGAGGACAGTAGGTTGTTGGGGGGGGTAGAGGACAGTAGGTTGTTGGGGGGGGTAGAGGACAGTAGGTTGTTGGGGGGGGGTAGAGGACAGTAGGTTGTTGGGGGTAGAGGACAGTAGGTTGTTGGGGGTAGAGGACAGTAGGTTGTTGAGTGTAGAGGACAGTAGGTTGTTGGGGGTAGAGGACAGTAGGTTGTTGGGGGGGGGGGGGTAGAGGACAGTAGAGGACAGTAGGTTGTTGGGGGGGGGGGGTAGAGGACAGTAGGTTGTTGAGGGTAGAGGACAGTAGGTTGTTGGGGGGGGGGGTAGAGGACAGTAGGTTGTTGGGGGGGGGGGTAGAGGACAGTAGGTTGTTGGGGGGGTAGAGGACAGTAGGTTGTTGGGGGGGTAGAGGACAGTAGGTTGTTGGGGGTAGAGGACAGTAGGTTGTTGGGGGGGGGGTAGAGGACAGTAGGTTGTTGAGGGTAGAGGACAGTAGGTTGTTGAGGGTAGAGGACAGTAGGTTGTTGAGGGTAGAGGACAGTAGGTTGTTGAGGGTAGAGGACAGTAGGTTGTTGGGGGGGGGTAGAGGACAGTAGGTTGTTGGGGGGGGTAGAGGACAGTAGGTTGTTGGGGGGGTAGAGGACAGTAGGTTGTTGGGGGGGGTAGAGGACAGTAGGTTGTTGGGGGGGTAGAGGACAGTAGGTTGTTGGGGGTAGAGGACAGTAGGTTGTTGGGGGTAGAGGACAGTAGGTTGTTGGGGGTAGAGGACAGTAGAGGACAGTAGGTTGTTGAGGGTAGAGGACAGTAGGTTGTTGAGGGTAGAGGACAGTAGGTTGTTGAGGATAGAGGACAGTAGGTTGTTGGGGGTAAAGGACAGTAGGTTGTTGGGGGTAAAGGACAGTAGGTTGTTGGGGGTAGAGGACAATAGGTTGATGGGGGAGGGGGGGGTAGAGGACAGTAGGTTGTTGGGGGGGGGGGGGTAGAGGACAGTAGGTTGTTGAGGGTAGAGGACAGTAGGTTGTTGAGGGTAGAGGACAGTAGGTTGTTGAGGGTAGAGGACAGTAGGTTGTTGGGGGTAGAGGACAGTAGGTTGTTGGGGGGGGGGGTAGAGGACAGTAGGTTGTTGGGGGTAGAGGACAGTAGGTTGTTGGGGGTAGAGGACAGTAGAGGACAGTAGGTTGTTGAGGGTAGAGGACAGTAGGTTGTTGAGGGTAGAGGACAGTAGGTTGTTGAGGATAGAGGACAGTAGGTTGTTGGGGGGTAGAGGACAGTAGGTTGTTGGGGGTAGACGACAGTAGGTTGTTGGGGGGGGTAGAGGACAGTAGGTTGTTGGGGGTAGAGGACAGTAGGTTGTTGGGGGGATAGAGGACAGTAGGTTGTTGGGGGGATAGAGGACAGTAGGTTGTTGGTGGGGTAGAGGGCAGTAGAGGACAGTAGGTTGTTGGGGGGTTAGAGGACAGTAGAGGACAGTAGGTTGTTGAGGGTAGAGGACAGTAGGTTGTTGGGGGTAGAGGACAGTAGGTTGTTGGGGGTAGAGGACAGTAGGTTGTTGGGGGTAGAGGACAGTAGAGGACAGTAGGTTGTTGGGGGTAGAGGACAGTAGGTTGTTGGGGGGGGGGGGGGTAGAGGACAGTAGGTTGTTGGGGGTAGAGGACAGTAGGTTGTTTGGGGGGGGGGGGGTAGAGGACAGTAGGTTGTTGGGGGTAGAGGACAGTAGGTTGTTTGGGGGGGGGGGGGGGGGTAGAGGACAGTAGGTTGTTGGGGGTAGAGGACAGTAGGTTGTTGGGGGTAGAGGACAGTAGGTTGTTGGGGGTAGAGGACAGTAGGTTGTTGAGGGTAGAGGACAGTAGGTTGTTGAGGGTAGAGGACAGTAGGTTGTTGAGGGTAGAGGACAGTAGGTTGTTGGGGGGGGGTAGAGGACAGTAGGTTGTTGGGGGGGGGTAGAGGACAGTATGTTGTTGGGGGGGGGTAGAGGACAGTAGGTTGTTGGGGGTAGAGGACAGTAGGTTGTTGGGGGTAGAGGACAGTAGGTTGTTGGGGGTAGAGGACAGTAGGTTGTTGAGGGTAGAGGACAGTAGGTTGTTGAGGGTAGAGGACAGTAGGTTGTTGAGGATAGAGGACAGTAGGTTGTTGGGGGGTAGAGGACAGTAGGTTGTTGGGGGTAGAGGACAGTAGGTTGTTGGGGGGGGGTAGAGGACAGTAGGTTGTTGGGGGTAGAGGACAGTAGGTTGTTGGGGGGATAGAGGACAGTAGGTTGTTGGGGGGATAGAGGACAGTAGGTTGTTGGGGGGGTAGAGGGCAGTAGGTTGTTGGGGGTAGAGGACAGTAGGTTGTTGGGGGGGGGGGTAGAGGACAGTAGGTTGTTGGGGGGGGGGTAGAGGACAGTAGGTTGTTGAGGGTAGAGGACAGTAGGTTGTTGAGGGTTTAGGACAGTAGGTTGTTGAGGGTAGAGGACAGTAGGTTGTTGGGGGTAGAGGACAGTAGGTTGTTGGGGGGGGGGGGGTAGAGGACAGTAGGTTGTTGGGGGGGGTAGAGGACAGTAGGTTGTTGGGGGGGGTAGAGGACAGTAGGTTGTTGGGGGGGGTAGAGGACAGTAGGTTGTTGGGGGTAGAGGACAGTAGGTTGTTGGGGGTAGAGGACAGTAGGTTGTTGGGGGTAGAGGACAGTAGGTTGTTGGGGGGGGGGGGGGTAGAGGACAGTAGGTTGTTGGGGGGGGGGGTAGAGGACAGTAGGTTGTTGAGGGTAGAGGACAGTAGGTTGTTGAGGGTAGAGGACAGTAGGTTGTTGAGGGTAGAGGACAGTAGGTTGTTGAGGGTAGAGGACAGTAGGTTGTTGAGGGTAGAGGACAGTAGGTTGTTGGGGGTAGAGGACAGGAGGTTGTTGGGGGGGTAGAGGACAGTAGGTTGTTGGGGGGGTAGAGGACAGTAGGTTGTTGGGGGTAGAGGACAGTAGGTTGTTGGGGGTAGAGGACAGTAGGTTGTTGGGGGTAGAGGACAGTAGAGGACAGTAGGTTGTTGAGGGTAGAGGACAGTTGGTTGTTGAGGGTAGAGGACAGTAGGTTGTTGAGGATAGAGGACAGTAGGTTGTTGGGTGGTAGAGGACAGTAGGTTGTTGGGGGTAGAGGACAGTAGGTTGTTGGGGGGGGGGGTAGAGGACAGTAGGTTGTTGGGGGTAGAGGACAGTAGGTTGTTGGGGGTAGAGGACAGTAGGTTGTTGGGGGTAGAGGACAGTAGGTTGTTGGGGGATAGAGGACAGTAGGTTGTTGGGGGGGGTAGAGGGCAGTAGGTTGTTGGGGGTAGAGGACAGTAGGTTGTTGGGGGGGGGGTAGAGGACAGTAGGTTGTTGGGGGGGGGGGTAGAGGACAGTAGGTTGTTGGGGGGGGGGGGTAGAGGACAGTAGGTTGTTGAGGGTAGAGGACAGTAGGTTGTTGAGGGTAGAGGACAGTAGGTTGTTGAGGGTAGAGGACAGTAGGTTGTTGGGGGTAGAGGACAGTAGGTTGTTGGGGGGGGGTAGAGGACAGTAGGTTGTTGGGGGGGTAGAGGACAGTAGGTTGTTGGGGGGGGTAGAGGACAGTAGGTTGTTGGGGGTAGAGGACAGTAGGTTGTTGAGGGTAGAGGACAGTAGGTTGTTGGGGGGGTAGAGGACAGTAGGTTGTTGGGGGTAGAGGACAGTAGGTTGTTGGGGGGGGGGGGGTAGAGGACAGTAGGTTGTAGGGTGGGGAGGGGGGTAGAGGACAGTAGGTTGTTGGGGGGGGGGTAGAGGACAGTAGGTTGTTGGGGGTAGAGGACAGTAGGTTGTAGGGGGGGGAGGGGGGTAGAGGACAGTAGGTTGTTGGGGGGGGGGTAGAGGACAGTAGGTTGTTGGGGGGGGGGGGTAGAGGACAGTAGGTTGCTGGGGGGGGGTAGAGGACAGTAGGTTGTTGGGGGGGGTAGAAGACAGTAGGTTGTTGGGGGGGGGGGGTGGAGGACAGTAGGTTGTTGGGGGGGTAGAGGACAGTAGGTTGTTGGGGGGGGTAGAGGACAGTAGGTTGTTGGGGGGGGGGGGGTAGAGGACAGTAGGTTGTTGGGGGGGGGGGTAGAGGACAGTAGGTTGTTGGGGGGGGGGGTAGAGGACAGTAGGTTGTTGGGGGGGTAGAGGACAGTAGGTTGTTGGGGGGGGGGTAGAGGACAGTAGGTTGTTGGGGGTAGAGGACAGTAGGTTGTTGGGGGGGGTAGAGGACAGTAGGTTGTTGGGGGGGGTAGAGGACAGTAGGTTGTTGGGGGGGGGTAGAGGACATTAGGTTGTTGGGGGGGGTAGAGGACAGTAGGTTGTTGGGGGGGGGTAGAGGACAGTAGGTTGTTGGGGGGGGTAGAGGACAGTAGGTTGTTGGGGGGGGGGGGTAGAGGACAGTAGGTTGTTGGGGGGGGTAGAGGACAGTAGGTTGTTGGGGGGGGTAGAGGACAGTAGGTTGTTGGGGGTAGAGGACAGTAGGTTGTTGGGGGTAGAGGACAGTAGGTTGTTGGGGGGTGGGGGGGTAGAGGACAGTAGGTTGTTGGGGGGGGGGGGTAGAGGACAGTAGGTTGTTGAGGGTAGAGGACAGTAGGTTGTTGAGGGTAGAGGACAGTAGGTTGTTGAGGGTAGAGGACAGTAGGTTGTTGAGGGTAGAGGACAGTAGGTTGTTGAGGGTAGAGGACAGTAGGTTGTTGGGGGTAGAGGACAGTAGGTTGTTGGGGGGGTAGAGGACAGTAGGTTGTTGGGGGGGTAGAGGACAGTAGGTTGTTGGGGGTAGAGGACAGTAGGTTGTTGGGGGTAGAGGACAGTAGGTTGTTGGGGGTAGAGGACAGTAGAGGACAGTAGGTTGTTGAGGGTAGAGGACAGTAGGTTGTTGAGGGTAGAGGACAGTAGGTTGTTGAGGATAGAGGACAGTAGGTTGTTGGGTGGTAGAGGACAGTAGGTTGTTGGGGGTAGAGGACAGTAGGTTGTTGGGGGGGGGGTAGAGGACAGTAGGTTGTTGGGGGTAGAGGACAGTAGGTTGTTGGGGGTAGAGGACAGTAGGTTGTTGGGGGTAGAGGACAGTAGGTTGTTGGGGGATAGAGGACAGTAGGTTGTTGGGGGGGGTAGAGGGCAGTAGGTTGTTGGGGGTAGAGGACAGTAGGTTGTTGGGGGGGGGGGTAGAGGACAGTAGGTTGTTGGGGGGGGGGTAGAGGACAGTAGGTTGTTGGGGGGGGGGGGGTAGAGGACAGTAGGTTGTTGAGGGTAGAGGACAGTAGGTTGTTGAGGGTAGAGGACAGTAGGTTGTTGAGGGTAGAGGACAGTAGGTTGTTGGGGGTAGAGGACAGTAGGTTGTTGGGGGGGGGTAGAGGACAGTAGGTTGTTGGGGGGGTAGAGGACAGTAGGTTGTTGGGGGGGGTAGAGGACAGTAGGTTGTTGGGGGTGGAGGACAGTAGGTTGTTGGGGGTAGAGGACAGTAGGTTGTTGGGGGGGGGGGGGTAGAGGACAGTAGGTTGTAGGGTGGGGAGGGGGGTAGAGGACAGTAGGTTGTTGGGGGGGGGGTAGAGGACAGTAGGTTGTTGGGGGTAGAGGACAGTAGGTTGTAGGGGGGGGAGGGGGGTAGAGGACAGTAGGTTGTTGGGAGGGGGGTAGAGGACAGTAGGTTGTTGGGGGGGGGGGTAGAGGACAGTAGGTTGCTGGGGGGGGTAGAGGACAGTAGGTTGTTGGGGGGGGTAGAGGACAGTAGGTTGTTGGGGGGGGGGGGTGGAGGACAGTAGGTTGTTGGGGGGGGGGGGGGTAGAGGACAGTAGGTTGTTGGGGGGGTAGAGGACAGTAGGTTGTTGGGGGGGGTAGAGGACAGTAGGTTGTTGGGGGGGGGGGGGTAGAGGACAGTAGGTTGTTGGGGGGGGTAGAGGACAGTAGGTTGTTGGGGGGGTAGAGGACAGTAGGTTGTTGGGGGGGGGGTAGAGGACAGTAGGTTGTTGGGGGTAGAGGACAGTAGGTTGTTGGGGGGGGTAGAGGACAGTAGGTTGTTGGGGGGGGGTAGAGGACATTAGGTTGTTGGGGGGGGTAGAGGACAGTAGGTTGTTGGGGGGGGGTAGAGGACAGTAGGTTGTTGGGGGGGGTAGAGGACAGTAGGTTGTTGGGGGTAGAGGACAGTAGGTTGTTGGGGGTAGAGGACAGTAGGTTGTTGGGGGTAGAGGACAGTAGGTTGTTGAGGGTAGAGGACAGTAGGTTGTTGGGGGTAGAGGACAGTAGGTTGTTGGGGGTAGAGGACAGTAGAGGACAGTAGGTTGTTGGGGGTAGAGGACAGTAGGTTGTTGGGGGTAGAGGACAGTAGGTTGTTGGGGGTAGAGGACAGTAGGTTGTTGGGGGGGGGGGGGTGGAGGACAGTAGGTTGTTGGGGGGGGGGGTAGAGGACAGTAGGTTGTTGGGGGTAGAGGACAGTAGGTTGTTTGGGGGGGGGGTGGGGGTAGAGGACAGTAGGTTGTTGGTGGGGGTAGAGGACAGTAGGTTGTTGGGGGGGGGGGGGGGGGGGGAAGAGGACAGTAGGTTGTTGGGGGGGTGGGGGGGGGGGGTAGAGGACAGTAGGTTGATGGGGGTAGAGGGCAGTAGGTTGTTGAGGGTAGAGGACAGTAGTTTTTTTGGGGGGGGGGGTAGAGGACAGTAGGTTTTGGGGGGGGGGGTAGAGGACAGTAGGCTTTGGGGGGGGGGGGTTAGAGGACAGTAGGTTTTGGGGGGGGGGTGTAGAGGACAGTAGTTTTTTTGGGGGGGGGGTAGAGGACAGTAGGTTGTTGGGGGGGGGGGGTAGAGGACAGCAGGTTGTTGGGGGGGGGGGGTAGAGGACAGCAGGTTGTTGGGGGGGTAGAGGACAGTAGGTTGTTGAGGGTAGAGGACAGTAGGTTGTTGGGGGGGTAGAGGACAGTAGGTTGTTGGGGGGGGGTAGAGGACAGTAGGTTGTTGGGGGGGGGTAGAGGACAGTAGGTTGTTGGGGGGGGTAGAGGACAGTAGGTTGTTGGGGCTAGAGGACAGTAGGTTGTTGGGGCTAGAGGACAGTAGGTTGTTGGGGGTAGAGGACAGTAGGTTGTTGGGGGTAGAGGACAGTAGGTTGTTGAGGGTAGAGGACAGTAGGTTGTTGGGGGTAGAGGACAGTAGGTTGTTGGGGGTAGAGGACAGTAGAGGACAGTAGGTTGTTGGGGGTAGAGGACAGTAGGTTGTTGGGGGTAGAGGACAGTAGGTTGTTGGGGGTAGAGGACAGTAGGTTGTTGGGGGGGGGGGGGGTGGAGGACAGTAGGTTGTTGGGGGAGTATAGGACAGTAGGTTGTTGGGGGGGGGGGGTAGAGGACAGTAGGTTGTTGGGGGTAGAGGACAGTAGGTTGTTGGGGGGGGTAGAGGACAGTAGGTTGTTGGGGGGGGGTAGAGGACAGTAGGTTGTTGGGGGGGTAGAGGACAGTAGGTTGTTGGGGGTAGAGGACAGTAGGTTGTTGGGGGTAGAGGACAGTAGGTTGTTGGGGGTAGAGGACAGTAGAGGACAGTAGGTTGTTGGGGGTAGAGGACAGTAGGTTGTTGGGGGTAGAGGACAGTAGGTTGTTGGGGGTAGAGGACAGTAGGTTGTTGGGGGGGGGGGGGTGGAGGACAGTAGGTTGTTGGGGGGGGTAGAGGACAGTAGGTTGTTGGGGGGGGGGGGGTAGAGGACAGTAGGTTGTTGGGGGTAGAGGACAGTAGGTTGTTGGTGGGGGTAGAGGACAGTAGGTTGTTGGGGGGGGGAGAGGACAGTAGATTGTTGGGGGGGGGGGGGGTAGAGGACAGCAGGTTGATGGGGGTAGAGGACAGTAGGTTGTTGAGGGTAGAGGACAGTAGTTTTTTTGGGGGGGGGGTAGAGGACAGTAGGTTTTGGGGGGGGGGGTAGAGGACAGTAGGTTGTTGGGGGGGGGGTAGAGGACAGCAGGAGTTTGGGGGGGTAGAGGACAGTAGGTTGTTGAGGGTAGAGGACAGTAGGTTGTTGGGGGGGGTAGAGGACAGTAGGTTGTTGGGGGTAGAGGACAGTAGGTTGTTGGGGGTAGAGGACAGTAGGTTGTTGGGGGTAGAGGACAGTGGGTTGTTGGGGGTAGAGGACAGTAGGTTGTTGGGGGTAGAGGACAGTGGGTTGTTGGGGGGGGGGGGGGGTAGAGGACAGTAGGTTGTTGGGGGTAGAGGACAGTAGGTTGTTGGGGGTAGAGGACAGTAGGTTGTTGGGGGTAGAGGACAGTAGGTTGTTGGGGGTAGAGGACAGTAGGTTGTTGGGGGGGGGGGGGGTGGGGTAGAGGACAGTAGGTTGTTGGGGGTAGAGGACAGTAGGTTGTTGGGGGTAGAGGACAGTAGGTTGTTGGGGGTAGAGGACAGTAGGTTGTTGGGGGAGGGGGGGTAGAGGACAGTAGGTTGTTTGGAGGGGGGTAGGTCAGGCTCACCGTGGGAGCAGGGAAGGACCCGGAGCTTGTCTCCATCCTCATACTCGTCGAGGCAGATGGCGCACACATCGTAGACGTCGCCTGGGTCAAAAAGACAAAGATCAATGGCAGGACAATATACAGAAACATCCTCCTTATAAAGACATTGTGTTGCCTGCATTTATTTAATTGACGAGCTGAGTCAGACTACTGACAACTGAATCATTCCTCTACTCTATTCTGACACCACACTGGTCATTCCTCTACATGCGTTTCGTACTAAGTTCTCACTCTTTCCAAAATGGCTGCCAGGTAGGCGGCTGCTGAATAGGGCCTAGGCGTATTTCCTTTTTCAGTCCTGACGTTCCGGAGGACTTCTTGGCTCGGGTCAAGTCAGAAAAAACGCTGGGCCCCCTCTAAAAGCCCAGAAATTCCCGTTTGAAATTCCACAGCATTCTTCCCTGCCACTTCGCTTGTGGGGAGGAGGATGTGCAGTGCTGTGGAGGGGCCGGTGTTTATGCGAGCTTTAAATGAGCATGTTTTGGCTGTTCCCCAGTATCCGTGCCAGGACTGCATGTGACCGTATAAGGATGAGGAGTCACAGCCACTCCCCCCTTCAATAACGTCACTCTCCCTCTTTTTTTGTGTGCCCCCCCCCCTTGCCTCTGTCTCGTTCACTTTTTCTCAGACTGTCTCTGTTGCCTTTCTCCAACTCTCTGTTTGTCACACTTCCTCTCTTTTTATAATTCCCCCCAGTCTCTCTTCCTTCTCTCTCCCTCGCTCTCTGTAACCCAGTGCTGGACAGAGGGGTGAGAGAAAGGGAGCGTTTTATAAAAGCCATGGGTCTAGCACACTCAGGAAATGCTGAACTGTGTCACTGGGCTATTCTGAGTGAAGTTTAGCACTAAGCAGAAAAATACTTTCAAACACCACAAACTCAGTGGTGCACTGCTTAGTATTATTAGTTGTATTCAGTAAGACATAGTGAATAACACAAAGGCACAAACACAGTGACATCTAAGACCTGCTCTGCAGCGTAACAGCCCAGTTTAACAACCTGATATAGCAAAGTAAACAACACGTGTGCCTTATGGTCAAGTACCCCATTCAGCTTGTATTAAAAAATATATATATTTAACCTTTATTTAACTAGGAAAATCAGTTAAGAACAAAATTCTTATTTACAATGACTGCCTACCCCGGGCCAAACCCGGAATGACGCCGGGCCAATTGTGCGCCGCCCTATGGGACTCCCAATCACGGCCGGTTGTGATACAGCCTGGACTCAAAACAAGGGTCTGGTAGTGACGCCTCTAGCACAGAGATGCAGTGCCTTGCGCCACTCGGGAGTCCAAACTCGCCTCAATTCAAGTTCATTTTACAGTCTTCATTTGATGATTTCTACATTACTACGAGGGCCTTATCTGATTGGTCCGATATCAGTATATTTTTCAAGGCCACTGTCCCTATCAAGCAGTTCAAGTTTGTGTCGGTCAGAGAGAAGCACGGCGGCAGAATTATCTGGTTGAGCAAAATTCACTTTCTGGTCATCCCTTCTCACAAAAGGGATGAAACTCCTCCGGCTGATCAGAGGAGCTGATGTGAGCATATTACTCACATTTCCTTGAACTTTACACTCAATGTACTGAGTACTGTTAGTAGTGATGATATCACTATTTACATTAGATACATCACACGTCAACAACATATGTGGGAACGAAAGATTCAATAACGTTTTTTAAACACAGCAGCGTAAAAAAATAAAAATAATTATAGAAGCATTAAACCTTCAACCATTTGGAAGAGTCTCTGTTTAGCCAATAATGTTAATCAGACTCTGTATACGGTTTGTTTAACACATTATTATCCCATTATCGCTGATTGCAACAGGCTCTTTTCAACACTACCCTCAACTGACATCGCGTTGAAGAGGCCCCTAAGGGGTTTTGGGGGCCAGTAGTTTAAAAAGAGCCAGAATGTCAATGCAAGTCCTCCATTTTGCTCCAGTCAACCAGCCAGCATTCCTCGGTCTTAGGAAGAATCATACTGCCCTACTGAACTAATCAGAGCCAGGAGACAACAATGTGTGTACACTTGTGACTTTTGTGTGACGGGCACAGATCTGCACAACTACCTACAGATAGAAGGGCTGTATCACCATCTTCCTGCCTCACTGTTCAGAAAGCCTCAGAGTGTATATATTCAGCCCAGGGCTGGAACACGGGAGGGGAGGAGCACACACAGTGACTCATCAGTCAGAGAGCCCCGGGGAGAGACGCAGAAGGCAGGGGTCAGAGGGAGAGCCCGGTCCCTCTCAGACATGGAGCAATGAGGTACCATCTTGGGTTGAGTGGTTTTAGAAGAGTGAACTAGAGCGAGGGGAAATGAATCTCCCTGGCTTCCTCTGGTATGGAGGTTGTTTGTGTCTGCTCCTCATCTGGTGGCGACAACAGACACACACCCTCCGCCTTAACCAGAGCCGGAAAGACAGTCAAAAAGCACACAGTCAACACGGTAAGCTTATATGGATGTTGCACGGGCTAGCAATAAGGCTACACCAAAGTCAATACTCGAGGAGCTATAAAACTGCATTAGCCTCCTAGGAACACCACAGGAACTAAAACTAGGGATAGCATCAAAGCTAATTCAAAAGCTAATCAAGAGCTAACAACAAGGCTAGCAAACAGTTATCGTCAACACAAGGTACAAAATCGGCACAGCACAGTGGTACTAGGCCCTATGCTCCAGAATGAGCTAATGTTAGTATTACATCATGTTTACTAGCCTAGTATTATTGTATGCTTTACATAATACTCAGAGTAGTATTGTGTGGTAATTACGCTGCTATTGTACATGGCATTGACACAGGTACCGGTCTATTCAGAGCCCCTCCCATTGTGCTCTATGTACAGTGTGTTCTGCCTGTCTCATCTCCAGACATGCAAGTCTGACATCATCCCACGCCCTTCTCTCACACACACACACACACACACACCAAATTCCCCATTACCGCTGCAGGCTAGACTAGACGCTCTGCAACGGCACAGACAATACGCTAGGCCGGCTAATCAGCTAGCATCTCGCCCACATGTCATCCCGCTGCCCGTAGAAGCCTGCATCGCTCAGTTAAGGGAATTAATACTCCCTTTATTCACACCACTGGAGGTATAATTGCATCAGTGCACACTGTGCTTCTCTGGGATCTGAGTCTCGCAGCCCCAAACAGCCCCTGGATTGACAGGGAAAACAACTAAAAAAGACCTAGCGTGCTAACACTCCAGTGTGATATCAAAGATACTGGTAACTAACGGAAGATAGTTCCATCTGCGTCGTTTCCAAAGGGAGCATATGAACACAGGAGGTGGCTAGAGGCCAAGCACGAACGAGCGAGATCCTTATTGGTGTGTTTTTAACATGTATCTGCATATTTCTGTTAAGGAACGCCTACTCTGAAGTGCGTGTGCGCAATAACTCTATTCGCCCGAAACAATGCAGTTTTTAGAAGCTTTGGCAAAGGGTCGTCTACAAAACGTATATACACTCTGTTCGTGACAGATATTAGTTTTGGAAACAGAATATTTCTTCGATGAGAAAATGTGTTAAAAAGGTCGGCCCAGTTTCATCTAGCTCCATCTTCCCGCCACTGGACTTCCTCTCATCACCATATTTGGTGGTGACTGGAAGTTCTAAAAACGGATGCTTCGGATTTATACCCCCTATGAACTATCTGGGTTTCCCCTTTTATCTGTGGTGATACGATTAGATTAGCATTGTTAACACTGGCTGTAGGTTAGATGTGTTATCAGCACAGGACAGAGGCTAGTGCAGAGAGAAGTTGATTTGAATTGTCTGACTTGTAGGCACTTGTGGGAGATGATGCGATTAAATCATTGCGGCGCGTGGTTCCCATCTTCAATTAACATTTTCATTTTGCAGTGTGCACAGACTGGTTCCAATCCACAGCCCTTAGTGACAGGCCTTCTCTTTCAGTTGTCCACACCCCACACACAGCCAATGAGGACCAGGCCCACAAAACCATTCAAAACAGACAGACGGCATCACAGTATCATACAGCCTGCTATAACAAATCCCTAGAGACCAGACTCAGCAGGCATCAAGGTTTAGCTGAGGGTGAGGAGGCGGGTGGCTGAGGGCACCATTAGGCATCATTACCACATCGCAGCAGAAGCCAGAAAGCCAGCCAAGACAGAAGGGATGGTTAAAAATACCCCAGGCTGGAGAACGTGAGCGCTGAGTTGCGTATAAAAAGGTATAAAGAGCAGCCCGTTCGTGTAAACAATGAGCACAGAACGAGTCAGACGAGCGATTTTAAAAGGCTCCGTGATTCATCAGCCTCCCCATGTAGAGAGAAGTATAGGGAAGCTGCAAGGTTTGGCCACGGACGTGTGTGAATCTGAGATGCCATTCCATCCCGGAACAGCGCTCTGCTAGACTAGTTATCCAGCTACTCACCTTCCATGTTGAAATGGCGCCAAGCTGGCAAACCCACTCCGGCCTATTAGGAACAACTAACAATATTGGAATACTCCCCTTCAGTTCTAACAGGCCAATCAGCAGCGAGAAAACCCTCAGATCATAGTTTTAAATACAAAACAATCCAATCTCTGTCGTTGATAACACTCAATTCTATCCCCTTACCTGCCACTACTTAAACGCTCTATAAAACGGCGAGGTATAGGCCTTCCGGAGTCCCCAGAGACCCATTCTGTGCGATGATTGCAGGGATCCAGAGTTCAGGGCTTAAAAGGGTGATTGGGTAGAGATTTGGTGTCCCCGCTTTGTATCGCCACAACACTGGCAGAGCGAGCAGAAACCCAGCTAACTGATGGATCTATTCCCTGGGACGTCTGAACTCTCTGGAACGCCCGCGGAAACTGTCAGTCCGACAAGGACTGTCGCACAGCCACACAAACAGTTTCTGTGTGTTGCCCGTTTGCCTCTCCTCAGAGCACATGCTACTGCCAGCCAGAGGGAGGAGTCTTGCCATACCCCCATTATAAGCTCTGCGAGGGGGCTACTTAGTATGCGCCAGCCAGACTCAGACAAAATCTCCTCAGTGTTCCCTGCACAGCAGATTTCTAATGGCTTCCCACCACAAATCCGGCAGGGGCATCTAAACTCCTTCCCAGTGTGAAAAGAGGACTGAATGCAGCCAACACACTACTCAGGACTGACATTCGCATAATATCTTGGACAAACCCTATTAGCAATGCAAAAGCATGGACTATAAATTCCTCAGGAGTTTAAAATATCTCCGTCAAGGTAAACAGAAGATGTATTCATATATTGAGATAGGGGCATTACTCACCTTCAGCCCTGTATTTAGTCTCAAGAGTAAGGAGCCTTAATCTGTGGGGTTGGCTTTTTGGAAAATCAAGCTGTATTTTTTTTTTTACCTTTATTTGACCAGAAAGGTCACTTAAGAACCAATTCTTATTCCCAATGACGGCCTGGCTAATCTCATTATTTCATAAGTCGTTCTTAACGTCACCGTCATCGTGGCCCAGTCACATGACACAAGGCGTAGCGTGGCCCGAGCCGGTTGAGATGTAAGATCAGTTTGTGGTTCTCATCTAGGATGACCTGCTAGATCTGCGTTTACGGTCAACTGTTCGTTGAGGACAAAGGTCGATAGATTAATGCCCTCATACAAGGGTAAGTGTTGCTTTCCGATCATAAAGCCAGATTTCAATCTTTGTGTTGTTGACGCATACAAAAGGCAGGCAAACAAACACAAAACTATTTTAAGACTCTTTGTTCTCCCATTTCAAATCCCCATGTACACAGGTGCTCCCTCAGCAGTGGCGACCTGAACCTGTGTTGAAGCAGTTTGGCTTTAACGCAAAGTGAGAAAAACATGAGAGGTAACACACATCCCTAACAGACATTACAACAACAATTCACAGATGTAAAAAGATCAGGGCATTACACAACACGAGGGGAGTGCCATCAATGCTTAACACAAAACTGTCCAGATTACCATGTTGATAGCTATATCGCTCCATACCTTTCTTGTACTTGTGAATGGGTAGTTTCTTCAGTTGGTCCTTGCGCAAACGGCTTCTCCGAGCCCTGTGTCTGTCCTGGACAAACTTGGTGATCTGAGCGAGGAGGGAAAAGTCAGTTAGGGAGTTTTAAGCCCCTTAACCTCACCGAACATCCTGCTGGATACTCCACAGGAGTTTTTCTGAACCTCACAACGCCCTTGTACATCGAACCACGCACCCTCTTGCCAAAAGTCTAACGGCACCATTTGATTGACAGTTATTTTTCAAATTATAAGAATTCTCTGCAGTTGAAAAATTCCACAACCAATACTAAAAAAATATTTGTATGGACATTTAACAGAATTACATTAATCAACGTTATTGTGTCAATTCTGTAGGAAATGGGATGATTTGGGTAACTGGTTCTTCTTCTAGTAATAATGTTTGAGTTATCTAGAAGGAAAAATGGAATGAGCACGCGCTCTGTTATTTGTCCTAGCTTGATGATATCGTCACCAGGCCTATTCCTAGTGCCCTCAGACCAGAACATCCTAGAAAACTCCCTACTACTGGGACAGATCTGCCATGACACCATTGACTCAATCACATTAAATGAATGAACTCTCCAGTGTATTTGCCTACCATGAAAACAACGATGAGGATGAGGCAGATTCCCACGGTGATGAGGAAGGGAATCAGGTAGTATTCCAGAGGCAGGCTGAAGTCTGGCATGAGGACCACATGACCCCTGGGGATCAACAAAAGCACCATTATGGAGAGATATTCAAGAGTGGTAAGAATTGACAATAACACACTACAAATAATAATCTGCATCCCAAAGGCCTCCCCTTTAACCTATAAAGTACACTTCCTTATATAGTGCACTATATAAAAGAATAGGACGATACCTGGAAAGCATCCATAGTGACCTAAAAAAGGAGTCGTTGTGATTGGAGCGTTTCGACACATCCCGCCTTCTTGAGGTGACTCATTTACATTTTACACTGAAACCCCCCCCCCCCCGACAACTCCGTCCATCTGTCTAATGTGATTTCACACTGAAATAATGGGTTATGAGGCTATAAGACACATTTACTTTTCTCACTGTCGTCGTTGTTGCCCACATACATAGTAGGCTAATTCAGTTAACATTGCTCGAGAACAACGCAATATTTCCAGACAAACAGACTGAGGATTGGCCCACTCATGTACATTTATAGTATACCTGGTTAACAGAGATACTAACTTGAATGTAGGATTGATATCAAGGAGGAGAAAGAGGTCCATTAGTGACAACATGGCAGTCTGCCTATATAGTCGGCTATTTTTGAGGAACTCGAGACATTTTAAAATTCCCAGATTACCCACCGATCTCGTGCAGAGCGCTGGGAGAGTGATGACACGTCGTGAGGCAGATTACCTGCTTTATGACGCCGGCAAGTCAACACATCGTGTTACATTATTACGTCATAAAGATGGACAATCCGTTTTGTTGTCTTTCCACTGAATTCATTGAATAAAGGAATATATTATTTAACAACATGATACTGGCAGATTTATGTGGACATCGTTGTTAGAGAGCCCATGCCAGTTAAGGTGCCTGTAATGTCCGAGGCTTGAATTAGCCTTGATGTTGATAGACATGGAAATTAGATTTAGCTCCCAGACTCACCCCTTGTCGTATGTGTAGTCTTCTTTCAGGGAGTTGGCAGTCTCTTCACTAACAAACACTGATGGAATGTCGATTTGCTTCAAAAGATCCACTAAATGGGAAAGGAGGAGGGAAGTTATTTATACACATGTGGAGTGGCTACATATTGATGTCCATCATGAAATAACACTAGACCATCATGAAATAACAATACATTTTGAAGGAAACGCCAAGACACGAGTCAGCTATTGGGGAAAAATACTGGAACAGAAAGAAGGGCCTGTTTGCTGTATATCAACGCAGTTCAATGTCTGGCCTTTTCTGAAAACATTTACATCAAGTCACTACAGTTCAACGTCTGGCCTTATCTGAAAACATTTACATCAAGTCACTACAGTTCAACGTCTGGCCTTATCTGAAAACATTTACATCAAGTCACTACAGTTCAACGTCTGGCCTTATCTGAAAACATTTACATCAAGTCACTACAGTTCAACGTCTGGCCTTATCTGAAAACATTTACATCAAGTCACTACAGTTCAACGTCTGGCCTTATCTGAAAACATTTACATCAAGTCACTACAGTTCAACGTCTGGCCTTATCTGAAAACATTTACATCAAGTCACTACAGTTCAACGTCTGGCCTTATCTGAAAACATTTACATCAAGTCACTACAGTTCAACGTCTGGCCTTATCTGAAAACATTTACATCAAGTCACTACAGTTCAACGTCTGGCCTTATCTGAAAACATTTACTTAGATAGACCATAACCATGGCGAACCCCAGATCTTTAAAGCTGTCAGATGAGGTAGTTTTCAGATGAGGTAGTTTTCAGTGTCTATGGGATCCAGGCTGATGCCCACTTGTGCCACTGTCATTTAGTATTCTGCTCATGCAGTTGTTAAGGCCCACCGAACCCCGGCTGACAAGTTAAGAAATGGCTCACTGCCCAACGTTTGAAAAGAAGCCATCCGACCGGATGATCCGTTCTAGACAGTTACCAGCATGAGGAGCTGTCACCGTTACTCATGATATGTTGTCATACGCCCTGGAGTGAGAGACGAAGGAGGAGTGATAGACGGGGGAGAAGTGAGAGACGGGGGAGAAGTGAGAGACGGAGGAGACGGGGGAGGAGTGAGAGACGGGGGAGAAGTGAGAGACGGAGGAGACGGGGGAGACGGGGGAGAAGTGAGAGACGGAGGAGACGGGGGAGGAGTGAGAGACGGGGGAGAAGTGAGAGACGGAGGAGACGGGGGAGGAGTGAGAGACGGGGGAGAAGTGAGAGACGGAGGAGACGGGGGAGGAGTGAGAGACGGAGGAGACGGGGGAGAAGTGAGAGACGGGGGAGAAGTGAGAGACGGGGGAGAAGTGAGAGACGGAGGAGAAGTGAGAGACGGAGGAGACAGGGGAGGAGTGAGAGACGGAGGAGAAGTGAGAGACGGAGGAGACAGGGGAGAAGTGAGAGACGGGGGAGAAGTGAGAGACGGGGGAGAAGTGAGAGACGGAGGAGAAGTGAGAGACGGGGGAGGAGTGAGAGACGGGGGAGAAGTGAGAGACGGGGGAGAAGTGAGAGACGGGGGAGACGTGAGAGACGGAGGAGACGGGGGAGAAGTGAGAGACGGGGGAGAAGTGAGAGACGGGGGAGAAGTGAGAGACGGGGGAGAAGTGAGAGACGGGGGAGAAGTGAGAGACGGGGGAGAAGTGAGAGACGGGGGAGGAGTGAGAGACGGGGGAGAAGTGAGAGACGGGGGAGACGGGGGAGAAGTGAGAGACGGAGGAGACGGGGGAGGAGTGAGAGACGGGGGAGAAGTGAGAGACGGAGGAGACGGGGGAGGAGTGAGAGACGGGGGAGAAGTGAGAGACGGAGGAGACGGGGGAGGAGTGAGAGACGGAGGAGACGGGGGAGGAGTGAGAGACGGGGGAGAAGTGAGAGACGGGGGAGAAGTGAGAGACGGAGGAGACAGGGGAGGAGTGAGAGACGGGAGAGAAGTGAGAGACGGGGGAGAAGTGAGAGACGGGGGAGAAGTGAGAGACGGAGGAGACAGGGGAGGAGTGAGAGACGGGGGAGGAGTGAGAGGCGGGGGAGGAGTGAGAGGCGGGGGAGAAGTGAGAGACGGGGGAGGAGTGAGAGGCGGGGGAGGAGTGAGAGGCGGGGGAGAAGTGAGAGACGGGGGAGGAGTGAGAGACGGGGGAGGAGTGAGAGACGGGGGAGAAGTGAGAGACGGGGGAGGAGTGAGAGACGGGGGAGGAGTGAGAGACGGGGGAGGAGTGAGAGACGGGGGAGGAGTGAGAGACGGGGGAGGAGTGAGAGACGGGGGAGAAGTGAGAGACGGGGGAGAAGTGAGAGACGGGGGAGAAGTGAGAGACGGGGGAGAAGTGAGAGACGGAGGAGACGGGGGAGGAGTGAGAGACGGGGGAGAAGTGAGAGACGGGAGGAGGAGTGAGAGACGGGGGAGGAGTGAGAGACGGGGGAGGAGTGAGAGACGGGGGAGGAGTGAGAGACGGGGGAGAAGTGAGAGACGGAGGAGGAGTGAGAGACGGGGGAGGAGTGAGAGACGGAGGAGACAGGGGAGGAGTGAGAGACGGGGGAGGAGTGAGAGGCGGGGGAGGAGTGAGAGGCGGGGGAGAAGTGAGAGACGGGGGAGGAGTGAGAGGCGGGGGAGGAGTGAGAGGCGGGGGAGAAGTGAGAGACGGGGGAGGAGTGAGAGACGGGGGAGGAGTGAGAGACGGGGGAGAAGTGAGAGACGGGGGAGGAGTGAGAGACGGGGGAGGAGTGAGAGACGGGGGAGGAGTGAGAGACGGGGGAGGAGTGAGAGACGGGGGAGAAGTGAGAGACGGGGGAGAAGTGAGAGACGGGGGAGAAGTGAGAGACGGGGGAGAAGTGAGAGACGGAGGAGACGGGGGAGGAGTGAGAGACGGGGGAGAAGTGAGAGACGGGAGGAGGAGTGAGAGACGGGGGAGGAGTGAGAGACGGGGGAGGAGTGAGAGACGGGGGAGGAGTGAGAGACGGGGGAGAAGTGAGAGACGGAGGAGGAGTGAGAGACGGGGGAGGAGTGAGAGACGGGGGAGGAGTGAGAGACGGGGGAGGAGTGAGAGACGGGGGTGAAGTGAGAGACGGAGGAAGAGAGAGAGACGGAGGAAGAGAGAGAGACGGGGAGAAGTGAGAGACGGGGGAGAAGTGAGAGACGGGGGAGGAGTGAGAGACGGGGGAGGAGTGAGAGACGGGGGAGGAGTGAGAGACGGGGGAGGAGTGAGAGACGGGGGAGGAGTGAGAGACGGGGGAGGAGTGAGAGACGGGGGAGGAGTGAGAGACGGGGGAGGAGTGAGAGACGGGGGAGGAGTGAGAGACGGGGGAGGAGTGAGAGACTGGGGAGGAGTGAGAGACTGGGGAGGAGTGAGAGACGGGGGAGGAGTGAGAGACGGGGGAGAGTGAGAGACGGGGGAGAAGTGAGAGACGGGGGAGGAGTGAGATACGGGGGAGGAGTGAGATACGGGGGAGGAGTGAGATACGGGGGAGGAGTGAGATACGGGGGAGAAGTGAGAGACGGGGGAGAAGTGAGAGACGGGGGAGGAGTGAGAGGCGGAGGAGGAGTGAGAGACGGAGGAGACGGGGGAGGAGTGAGAGACGGAGGAGACGGGGGAGGAGTGAGAGACGGGGGAGAAGTGAGAGACGGGGGAGAAGTGAGAGACGGGGGAGGAGTGAGAGACGGGGGAGGAGTGAGAGACGGGGGAGAAGTGAGAGACGGGGGAGAAGTGAGAGACGGGGGAGAAGTGAGAGACGGGGGAGAAGTGAGAGACATGGGAGACGGGGGAGGAGTGAGAGACGGGGGAGAAGTGAGAGACGGGGGAGACGGGGGAGACGGGGGAGGAGTGAGAGACGGGGGAGAAGTGAGAGACGGGGGAGGAGTGAGAGACGGGGGAGGAGTGAGAGACGGGGGAGGAGTGAGAGACGGGGGAGAAGTGAGAGACGGGGGAGAAGTGAGAGACGGGGGAGAAGTGAGAGACGGAGGAGGAGTGAGAGACGGAGGAGGAGTGAGAGACGGGGGAAAAGTGAGAGACGGGGGAGGAGTGAGAGGCGGAGGAGGAGTGAGAGACGGAGGAGACGGGGGAGGAGTGAGAGACGGAGGAGGAGTGAGAGACGGAGGAGGAGTGAGAGACGGAGGAGGAGTGAGAGACGGGGGAGGAGTGAGAGATGGGGGAGGAGTGAGAGACGGGGGAGGAGTGAGAGACGGGGGAGGAGTGAGAGACGGGGGAGACAAGCAGCAAATGATGTGAAGAAAAAGCAGTTGAGAAAAGAGAAACAGATATCCAGCCTTCCTCCCAAACTCCTTCATGTGATGCTGGCTAAGGCCGAGCGATCAACTTGGACGAGGCCAAGCGATCAACTTGGACGAGGCCGAGCGATCAACTTGGACGGGGTTGAACCGTTTGTAGACGTACTGCAAACTACGGCACTACATACCTCCACGACGACATTACGAGTTGGACTTGGTGCTATGGACGTAGCAGCTCTAGCTCCCAGCGAGTCCTAATGCTCCTCTAGACCCCGAGGTTTGGGAATCAAAGGTACATATACTCACTCCACTACTATACTACCCCTCCACTCCACTACTATACTACCCCTCCACTCCACTACTATACTACCCCTCCACTCCACTACTATACTACCCCTCCACTCCACTACTATCCCTCCACTCCACTACTATACTACCCCTCTACCCCACTACTATACTACCCCTCCACTCCACTACTATACTACCCCTCCACTCCACTACTATACTACCCCTCCACTCCACTACTATCCCTCCACTCCACTACTATACTACCCCTCTACCCCACTACTATACTACCCCTCCACTCCACTACTATACTACCCCTCTACTCCACTACTATACTACCCCTCCACTCCACTACTATACTACCCCTCCACTCCACTACTATACTACCCCTCCACTCCACTACTATACTACCCCTCCACTCCACTACTATCCCTCCACTCCACTACTATACTACCCCTCTACCCCACTACTATACTATCCCTCCACTCCACTACGATACTACCCTTCCACTACTATCCCTCCACTCCACTACAATACTACCCCTCTACTCCACTACTATACTACCCCTCTACTCCACTACTATACTACCCCTCTACTCCACTACTATACTACCCCTCTACTCCACTACTATACTACCCCTCCACTCCACTACTATACTACCCCTCTACTCCACTACTATACTACCCCTCCCCTACTATACTACCCCTCCACTACTCCACTACCCCTCCACTACTCCACTACCCCTCCACTACTCCACTACCCCTCCACTACTCCACTACCCCTCCACTACTCCACTACCCCTCCACTACTCCACTACCCCTCCACTACTCCACTACCCCTCCACTACACCACTACCCCTCCACTACACCACTACCCCTCCACTACACCACTACCCCTCCACTACACCACTACCCCTCTACTCCACTACCCCTCTACTCCACTACCCCTCTACTCCACTACCCCTCTACTCCACTACCCCTCTACTCCACCACTATACTACCCCTCTACTCCACCACTATACTACCCCTCTACTCCACCACTATACTACCCCTCTACTCCACCACTATACTAGTTCTCTATTACACTACTCCACTATTATACTACTCCAATACTCCTCTACTACACTACCCCTCTACTCCACTACTATACTACCCCTCCACTCCACTACTATACTACCCCTCTAATCCACTGCTATACTACCCCTCTAATCCACTACTATACTACCCCTCTAATCCACTACTATACTACCCCTCCACTACTCCACTACCCCTCCACTCCACTACCCCTCTACCCCTCTACTCCACTACCCCTCCACTCCACTACCCCTCCACTCCACTACCCCTCCACTCCACTACCCCTCCACTCCACTATACTACCGCTCTACTCCACGACTATACTCCACTACTATACTACCCCTCTAGTCCACTATAATACTACCCCCCCACTACGATACTACCCTTCCACTCCACAACAATACTACCCCTCTACTCCATGACTATACTACCCCTCCACTACTATACTACCCCTCCACTACTATACTACCCCTCCACTACTATACTACCCATCCACTACTATACTACCCCTCCACTACTATACTACCCCTCCACTACTATACTACCCCTCTACTCCACTACAATACTACCCCTCCACTCCACGACAATACTACCCCTCCACTCCACGACTACACTACCCCTCCACTCCACGACTACACTACCCCTCCACTCCACGACTACACTACCCCTCCACTCCACGACTACACTACCCCTCCACTCCACTACTCCTCTACTCCACTACCCCTCCACTACTATACTACCCCTCCACTACTATACTACCCCTCCACTGCTATACTACCCCTCCACTGCTATACTACCCCTCTACTCCACTGCTATACTACCCCTCTACTCCACTGCTATACTACCCCTCTACTCCACTGCTATACTACCCCTCTACTCCACTGCTATACTACCCCTCTACTCCACTACTATACTACCCCTCCACTACTATACTACCCCTCCACTACTATACTACCCCTCCACTACTATACTACCCCTCCACTACTATACTACCCCTCCACTACTATACTACCCCTCCACTACTATACTACCCCTCCACTACTATACTACCCCTCCACTACTATACTACCCCTCCACTATACTACCCCTCTACTCCACCACTATACTAGTTCTCTATTACACTACTCCACTATTATACTACTCCAATACTCCTCTACTACACTACCCCTCTACTCCACTACTATACTACCCCTCCACTCCACTACTATACTACCCCTCTAATCCACTGCTATACTACCCCTCTAATCCACTACTATACTACCCCTCTAATCCACTACTATACTACCCCTCCACTACTCCACTACCCCTCCACTCCACTACCCCTCTACCCCTCTACTCCACTACCCCTCCACTCCACTACCCCTCCACTCCACTACCCCTCCACTCCACTATACTACCGCTCTACTCCACAACTATACTCCACTACTATACTACCCCTCTAGTCCACTATAATACTACCCCCCCACTACGATACTACCCTTCCACTCCACAACAATACTACCCCTCTACTCCATGACTATACTACCCCTCCACTACTATACTACCCCTCCACTACTATACTACCCCTCCACTACTATACTACCCATCCACTACTATACTACCCCTCCACTACTATACTACCCCTCCACTACTATACTACCCCTCTACTCCACTACAATACTACCCCTCCACTCCACGACAATACTACCCCTCCACTCCACGACTACACTACCCCTCCACTCCACGACTACACTACCCCTCCACTCCACGACTACACTACCCCTCCACTCCACTACTCCTCTACTCCACTACCCCTCCACTACTATACTACCCCTCCACTACTATACTACCCCTCCACTGCTATACTACCCCTCCACTGCTATACTACCCCTCTACTCCACTGCTATACTACCCCTCTACTCCACTGCTATACTACCCCTCTACTCCACTGCTATACTACCCCTCTACTCCACTGCTATACTACCCCTCTACTCCACTACTATACTACCCCTCCACTACTATACTACCCCTCCACTACTATACTACCCCTCCACTACTATACTACCCCTCCACTACTATACTACCCCTCCACTACTATACTACCCCTCCACTACTATACTACCCCTCCACTACTATACTACCCCTCCACTACTATACTACCCCTCCACTACTATACTACCCCTCCACTACTATACTACCCCTCCACTACTATACTACCCCTCCACTACTATACTACCCCTCCACTACTATACTACCCCTCCACTACTATACTACCCCTCTACTCCACTGCTATACTACCCCTCTACTCCACTGCTATACTACCCCTCTACTCCACTGCTATACTACCCCTCCACTCCACTGCTATACTACCCCTCCACTCCACTGCTATACTACCCCTCCACTCCACGGCTATACTACCCCTCCACTCCACGGCTATACTACCCCTCCACTCCACGGCTATACTACCCCTCCACTCCACGACTATACTACCCCTCCACTCCACTACTCCACTACCCCTCCACTCCACTACTCCACTACCCCTCCATTCCACTACCCCTCTAATCCACTACCCCTCTAATCCACTACCCCTCCACTCCACGACTATACTACCCCTCCACTCCACGACTATACTACCCCTCCACTCCACGACTATACTACCCCTCCACTCCACGACTATACTACCCCTCCACTCCACGACTATACTACCCCTCTACTCCACGACTATACTACCCCTCCACTCCACGACTATACTACCCCTCCACTCCACGACTATACTACCCCTCCACTCCACTACTCCACTACCCCTCCACTCCACTACTCCACTACCCCTCCACTCCACTACTACCCCTCCACTACTCCACTACTACCCCTCCACTCCACTACTCTACTACCCCTCCACTCCACTACTCTACTACCCCTCCACTCCACTACTCTACTACCCCTCCACTCCACTACTATACTACCCCTCCACTCCACTACTATACTACCCCTCCACTCCACTACTATACTACCCCTCCACTCCACTACTATACTACCCCTCCACTCCACTACCCCTCCACTCCACTACCCCTCCACTCCACTACCCCTCCACTCCACTACCCCTCCACTCCACTACCCCTCCACTCCACTACCCCTCCACTCCACTACCCCTCCACTCCACTACCCCTCCACTCCACTACCCCTCCACTCCACTACCCCTCCACTCCACTACCCCTCCACTCCACTACCCCTCCACTCCACTACCCCTCCACTCCACTACCCCTCCACTCCACTACCCCTCCACTCCACTACCCCTCCACTCCACTACCCCTCTACTCCACTACCCCTCTACTCCACTACCCCTCTACTCCACTACCCCTCTACTCCACTACCCCTCTACTCCACTACCCCTCTACTCCACTACCCCTCTACTCCACTACCCCTCTACTCCACTACCCCTCTACTCCACTACCCCTCTACCCCTCCACTCCACTCCACTACCCCTCTACTTCACTACCCCTCTACTCCACTACCCCTCTACTCCACTAATCCTCTACTCCACTAACCCTCTACCCCACTACTACACTACCCTTCTACTATACTACCCCTCCACTCCACTACCCCTCCACTCCACTACCCCTCCACTCCACTACCCCTCCACTCCACCTCCACTCCACTACCCCTCCACTCCACCTCCACTCCACTACCCCTCTACTCCACTACCCCTCTACTCCACTACCCCTCTACTCCACTACCCCTCTACTCCACTACCCCTCTACTCCACTACCCCTCTACTCCACTACCCCTCTACTCCACTACCCCTCTACTCCACTACCCCTCTACTCCACTACCCCTCTACTCCACTACCCCTCTACTCCACTACCCCTCTACTCCACTACCCCTCTACTCCACTACCCCTCTACCCCTCCACTCCACTACCCCTCTACTCCACTACCCCTCTACTCCACTACCCCTCTACTCCACTACCCCTCTACTCCACTACCCCTCTACTCCACTACTACCCTACTCCTGTACTCCACTACCCCTCTACTCCCCAAATGAACAGACGACTGTGTGTAGTGCTGCTGCATGTTTGTGTGTTTGTGCAGAGAAGGAGGATTGTCGAGGGGGGGGGACTTACTGTCATTGGATCCCATGCTGATTAAGTCATCAGAGTCCACATTGTGAACAATGGCCGACTTGTACCCGGCCTTCTGGGCATTAAGCACCTGCGGGAGACAAAATATTTGTGTTCAGTGTGTGTGTGGTTCCTATGGATCAGTGTGTGTTCAGCCAGCTCACCTAAACACTTGGGCCACCACAAAACATCGACTCTTATATTCACAGGATCAGACAGTAGCTATCCCCATACTGTAGTAACTATCCCTATACTGTTTCCATACTGTAGTAACTATCCCTATACTGTTTCCATACTGCAGTAACTATCTATATACTGTATCCATACTGCAGTAACTATCCCTATACTGTATCCATACTGTAGTAACTATCTATATACTGTCTCCATACTGCAGTAACTATCTCCATACTGCAGTAACTATCTCCATACTGCAGTAACTATCTCCATACTGCAGTAACTATCTCCATACTGCAGTAACTATCTCCATACTGCAGTAACTATCTCCATACTGCAGTAACTATCTCCATACTGCAGTAACTATCTCCATACTGTATCCATACTGTAGTAACTATCCCCATACTGCGGTAACTATCTCCATACTGTATCCATACTGTAGTAACTATCTCTATACTGTAGTAACTATCCCCATACTGTATCCATACTGCAGTAACTATCCCCATACTGTAGTAACTATCTCTATACTGTATCCATACTGTAGTAACTATCTCTATACTGTATCCATACCATAGTAACTATCTCTATACTGTATCCATACTGCAGTAACTATCTCTACTGTATCCATACTGTAGTAACTATCTCTATACTGTATCCATACTGTAGTAACTATCTCTATACTGTATCCATACTGCAGTAACTATCCCTATACTGTATCCATACTGTAGTAACTATCTCTATACTGTATCCATACTGCAGTAACTATCCCTATACTTTATCCATACTGTAGTAACTATCCCCATACTGCAGTAACTATCTCTATACTGTATCCATACTGTAGTAACTATCCCCATACTGCAGTAACTATCTCTATACTGTATCCATACTGTAGTAACTATCTCTATACTGTAGTAACTATCGCTATACTGTATCCATACTGTAGTAACTATCTCTACACTGTATCCATACTGCAGTAACTATCTCTATACTGTATCCATACTGTATCCATACTGTAGTAACTATCCCCATACTGTAGTAACTATCTCTATACTGTAGTAAATATCTCTATACTGTATCCATACTGTAGTAACTATCTCTATACTGTATCCATACTGCAGTAACTATCTCTCTACTGTATCCATACTGCAGTAACTATCTCTATACTGTATCCATACTGTAGTAACTATCCCCATACTGTAGTAACTATCTCCATACTGTATCCATACTGTAGTAACTATCCCCATACTGTAGTAACTATCTCTATACTGTAGTAACTATCTCTATACTGTATCCATACTGCAGTAACTATCTCTATACTGTATCCATACTGTAGTAACTATCTCTATACTGTATCCATACTGCAGTAACTATCTCTATACTGTATCCATACTGCAGTAACTATCTCTATACTGTATCCATACTGCAGTAACTATCTCTATACTGTATCCATACTGCAGTAACTATCTCTATACTGTATCCATACTGTAGTAACTATCCCCATACTGTAGTAACTATCTCTATGCTGCAGTAACTATCTCTATACTGTATCCATACTGTAGTAACTATCTCTATACTGTATCCATACTGCAGTAACTATCCCCATACTGTAGTAACTATCTCTATGCTGCAGTAACTATCTCTATACTGTATCCATACTGTAGTAACTATCTCCATACTGTATCCATACTGCAGTAACTATCCCCATACTGTAGTAACTATCTCCATACTGTATCCATACTGCAGTAACTATCTCCATACTGTTTCCATACTGCAGTAACCATCTCCATACTGTTTCCATACTGCAGTAACTATCTCCATACTGTATCCATACTGCAGTAACTATCCCCATACTGTATCCATACTGCAGTAACTATCTATATACTGCAGTAACTATCTCCATACTGTTTCCATACTGCAGTAACCATCTCCATACTGTATCCATACTGCAGTACCTATCTCCATACTGTATCCATACTGCAGTAACTATCTATATACTGCAGTAACTATCTCCATACTGTATCCATACTGCAGTAACTATCTATATACTGTATCCATACTGCGGTAACTATATCCATACCGTAGTAACTATCTCTACTGTATACTACCCCTCCACTACTATCCCTCCACTCCACTACTATACTACCCCTCTACTCCACTACTGTACTGTATCCATACCGTAGTAACTATCTCTATACTGTAGTAACTATCTCTATACTGTATCCATACTGTAGTAACCATCTCCGTACGGTCCCCAACGCCTCTGCCAAGCCCTCATTCCAACTCCATCACCCATACTCTGTGGGCCCTATGATAGGCCTTCTGGCTTAAGGGGAGGGATTGAACTCTACTGTAACTGACATCCCTTCGGGGCAGGGAGTGAGTGTGTGGTTAAATACGTGTCAATGGCCGCTCAGACGTCTTGTCCATAGGTGCACTGTGTGTATAATGACAATGACATGCTATATGGCCACACCAAAACACGAAGGACAACGAGGCTAGAATGAAAATAGGGAGGATACCTAGTCAGTTGTACAACTGAATGCCTTCAACTGAAATGTGTCTTGTGATAGGCCTTCCCTCCCCTTAAGCCAGAAGGCCTATCACCCAACCCCTCTGAATCAGAGAGGTGCGGGGGGGGGGCTGCCTTAATCGACATAATTAGCATAGCATGTAATGTGGCTAAACACATAGCATTCCCGAAAGAAATCTAAAGGCTAAAATAACTTGCTTCATAGAGTCGATGGTATGCATTAACTTATAGAGGGTATGTAAAGTTATGACATGTACTGGCAGACTCCAGTAATAACAATGTGCCCTACAGGTTAACACTGTTGACATGTAGTCATGGAACCTGGGAGTGTGCTTCGGCTCCATGTCGAAAACTGTTTTGACATTTCACTACTAACAACTCCTCTGTTTAGGACCTTCTTCCCAGAAAGTACTCCCAGGAGAAAAAAAAGAAAAAGACAACATGCTTGAATTTAAAATACAACAGCTTCCCCTGCAGTGGTAAACATTGGCTCCTCTCCCTCATGTAACTGTGTCCCTGCTACAACAGAGGCTCCAAAACAGGAAAAACTTGATGAGGGGGGGGGGAAACCCCATGAATTAAGCTTTACAGCCTTCATATATAATCACAAACTGCCACTAAGCTATGGATGAAAAAAGGGGACGTATTCAGACCCCTTGAATTTTTCCACATTTTGTTACTTTACAACCTTATCCTAAAATTGATTAAATCCTCATTTTTTTTTCTCAAATTTTTTTTGTTGAAATTTTTGCAAATGTATTAAACATAAAAAACAGAATGGGCCCTGAAATTGAGTTCAGGTGCATCCTGTTTCCATTGATCATCATTGAGGTGATTCTACAACTTGATTGGAGTCCACCTGTGGTAAATTCAATTAATTGGACATGATTTGGATGTCAGGTTGAAGGAATTGTCCGTAGAGCTCTGAAACAGGATTGTGTTGAGGCACAGATCTGGGGAAGGGTACCAAAACATTTCTGAAGGTCCTTGGTCAGGGAGGTGACCAAGAACCCGATGGTCACTCTGCCAGAGCTCCAGAGTTCCTCTGTGGAAATGGGAAAACCCTCCAGAAGGACAACCACCTCTGCAGCACTCCACTAATCAGGCCGTTATGGTAGAGTGACCAGACGGTAGCCACTCCTCGGTAAAAGACACATGACCGCCTGCTTGGAGTTTGCCAAAAAGGCACCTAAACGACTCTCAGACCATGAGAAACAAGATTCTATGGTCTGATGAAACCAAGATTGAACTCTTTAGCCTGAATGCCAAGCATCACTTCTGGAGGAAACCTGGCACCATCCCTACGGTGAAGCATGGTGGCAGCATCATGCTGTGGGGAGGTTTTTCCAGTGGCAGGGACTGGGAGACTAGTCAGGATGTGAGGGAAAGATGAACGGAGCAAAGTACAGAGACCTTCTTGACGAAAACCTGCTCTAGAGCGCTCAAGACCTCAGACTGGGGCAAAGGTTCCTTTTTGTAGGATACACAAGGCAATACTAGGTGTTGTGCCATATTTTGGTTAAACTATCCCCAATTCAATGGAGTTTTGATTACAATACTGAGTGGGGTGAATATATTTAGTAAATAGTAGCCTACAGCAAAGTGTGTTTAAAACATTTCTAACACTTTCTGCTAGTTAGTTTTTGCTACCATGTAGGTTTTAGCTTGCTTGAGCCTGCTAACTGAGGAGTATTAATTCACCTGTTTCCATATGTTTCCTTTTAAAATATTTATCTTACAAAGGAGTTGTTTAACTGCTTAACTATTTATCTGTACATGGGATTGTATTTGTTTTTTAAAAAACAATTTCCCCCCCTAATCTTTACAGGAAAATGCCACAGGCACTATCTGATGTGTTGAGACATTTCACTGCAGCTAATGTAGAAGGAAAAGCTGTGTACATTTGAAAATACTGTGGCAAATCATATGTGAAGAATGCAACAAAGATGCAGAATCATCTGGCCAAGTGCATAAAGTTCCCTCAGCGCTCACAACAAGCAACCTCTGACAAAAGTCCCTCTACTTATATTCAAGGTGAAAACGATGAATCAGACACCTTATCGATAGCAACAGCTCATGGTCCTCCTGGAATCAGATTTTCTTTTGACTGAATGGAGGAACCTAGTCAGAGAAATGCTGATGAATGTCTTGCTCGAGCTGTGTATGCAATGGGTTGACCTCTGATGCTCACAGGCAATGTGTATTGGAAGAGATTTCTGAATGTTCTTCGCCCAGAATACACCCCTCCAACCAGACATGCTTTATCTACTAATTTGCTGGATGCAGAGTTCAACAGAGTTCAAGTGAAGGTCAAGCAAATCATAGAGAAAGCAGACTGTATTGCAATCATCTCTGATGGATGGTCGAATGTTCGTGGGAAAGTAATAATTAACTACATCACCACCCCTCAACCAGTATTCTACGAGCAAAGACACACCGGTCTTTACATTGCAGATGATCTGAAGGCAGTCATCAATGACCTTGGACCACAGAAGGTATTTGCACTGGTGACAGACAATGCTGCGAACATGAAGGCTGCTTGGTCTAAAGTAGAGGAGTCCTACCCTCACATCATACCCATTGGCTGTGCTGCTCATGCATTGAATCTGCTCCTCAAGGACATCATGGCACTGAAAACAATGGATACACTCTACAAGAGAGCCAAGGAAATGGTTAGGTATGTGAAGGGTCATCAAGTTATAGCAGCAATCTACCTCACCAAGCAAAATGAGAAGAATAAGAGCACCACATTGAAGCTGCCCAGCAACACCTGTTGGGGTGGTGTTGTCATCATGTTTGACGGTCTCCTGGAGGGGAAAGAGTTTTGTGGATCTGAAGCTCTTTCCCCTGTTGCCTTCATCATCCTCCAAATCCCATCAACATCAGCCACCTCAGAGCGCAACTGGTCCTTGTTTGGGAACACACACACCAAAGCACGCAACAGGCTGACCAATACAGGGGTTGAAAATTGGTGTCCATCCGGGCAAATTTGAGGCTTTTTGAGCCTGACAATGAGCCATCCTCAACAAGGTTGGAAAGTGACAGTGAAGATGAGGCCTCAGAGTCTGATGTTTAAGAGGTGGACATTGGAGGTCCAGGGTGAAGACATGGAAGCCTGAGAAGAAGACAACCAAAGTTTTAATTTTACAGATGTATGTTGAAAACGTTTTTGGGAGATGCGATGGATCATTGGGGATCATTCAATATTCCATTTATTTTGTTGTTCAGTGAAATCATCCCATGTGAAAAGTCAACTCATTTAATTAAAGTTCAATTCATAACAATTATTATAACTTTTTTTATATTGGAAGGATTTAATCATTTGTAATTATGTCTACATATTATACGTTGAAATGTTTGTTTCTGTCTCCATATGATATGGTAAAATATATCCAATGCAAAAAAACATCTATAGTATTATGGTATTAATTTGCATACATTTCCGTTAATTCCCATTTATTCCCGTTAATTTCAAAGGAAAGTTTACACCTCTGAATATTCCCCAAAATGTGCAACCCTACTAAGCACACAGCCAAGACAAATGCAAGAGTGGCTTGGGGACAAGTCTCTGAATGTCCTTGAGTGGCATCATGGGTATTGTGATGTCATTATGGGGTATTGTGTGTAGATTAAAATACATTTTAGAATAAGGCTGTAACGTAACAAAATGTGGAAAAAGTGAAGGGGTCTGAATACTTTCCGAATGCACTGTATATGCATACTTTCATGCTTATTTGAGGTATTTCCTGTTTGGCAGCCATTTTGTTCAGACCTGCATGGTCTTTCTCTGTGTGGATCATCGTGGCCTATACGCACGCAGGCTGGGTTGGCAAGGCAACCTGTTATGGTTGATGCAGAATTCCAGTTTAAGTCATGGTTGAAATTGTTGAGGAAGCCTGTGATATTGCGGTGTGTGTGTGTGTGTGTGTGTGTGTGCTTGTGCTTGTGTAAAAAGGCAATAGCCTGTTTCCTTTACTCACAGAGTAGACAGTCAAACAGACTGTCACAGTAAGTGTGGTAAACTACAGAGGGTTTTTTCCCCCTTCCACCCTGCTGTGGTCTGTACTAGTTTCTCTCTCTCGCCCGAACACGCACGTGCGCACGCACCTTTTAGCTACAGCCAAATTATTGCATAAACACACCAAGGTCTTACGGTTTTTAAACGTCCAGTTAATGGAGAAGCCAAGACCCCACACCCTCCCCTAACTACATAGATCCAAGGCTTTAAATCCAATCAAGACCAAATCAAATACTTAAATGTACAATTACACTAAGTGAAGTGTGTAAGTGTAGTGTGTAAGTATAGTGTGTAAGTGAAGTGTGTAAGTATAGTGTGTAAGTATAGTGTGTAAGTGAAGTGAAGTGTGTAAGTATAGTGTGTAAGTGAAATGATGTAAGTGTAGTGTGTAAGTGTGTAAGTGTAGTGTGTAAGTGAAGTGTGTAAGTGTAGTGTGTAAGTGAAAGGATGTAAGTTGTAAGTGTGTAAGTGAAGTGTGTAAGTGAAGTGTGTAAGTGTGGTGTGCAAGGATGCTACAATTGCAAAACAGGGGGAAAAATGTCATATTAGACGCTCGAATCACTATAGATGTTATAACCATATGCCTAAATCCAACTTCACTTACAAAAACAAAACATAAAAAGGAATAAAATCCTTCTAAGAAGTCCCCTCATAAATGATTTGGGGGTAAAGATGTGTTATCCTTGGTGTAAATTGCAAGTGAGAGTGAGGCACAGGGAAATACTGTAACAAAATAAACCATGAAGAGAGCTGAGAAATCAGGTTCTCTCAGTCACACGGAACTCGCTGTGAGCCCAGATAGCCGGAGCGGCGAACCTCATCTGTTGAGATAAATAATGGATGTGTGGCTCTCTCAGTGGCTTTCAGAGATGCTGTGTTGTATACAGACCCCCCCCCCCCCCCCATCCACTGACTGCACCAAAGTAGCCTAGCGATAGCTTGTTTAAGCCCTGAGCCTATAGGTTATTCTAGGCTTTCACTCCCCACATTGTACCCAATATAATAGTCTGGTATCATTTTCTGTTGCTATGCTAAGATAACAAAATGTAATTGTTCATTCAGACAAAGCGGATGAGCAAAGAGTTGTTTGACTGAATCAAGATGATAGCAGACATTAGCGCAGCCTTTTGTTAGTCACTGTCATTTTCTGCGCTCTGATTCGTGTGGGTGTATTTGTGTGTGAACGTGTGTGCGTGTCTATGCGTGTGTGTGTGTGTGTGTGTGTGTGTGCTTCTTTGTGTGTCTCCTTAAGGAGGCTGCCTTTGAAGAGAGACAGAGAGAGCCAGCAGATAATTCTTGTGAAGTCTAACAGCCCTGATGCTGTCTCAACCCACCCCCTTCATTCCCACTGCATAACAAGCTTACACACAGAAACAGAGGAGATTATTCCAACCCAATGAGAGGCAAGAGTTCTAGACTAACTTTTCCCACTGGTGCTACCGACTTTTTCAGTTGATGGCACCAGCACATGATTTGGTCACACCAATTTAGTTTTTTGTTGCAGCTGCATGGGCGAGAATGACCTGTGCTTGGTTTTCCGACAGCGACAGAAAGTGCATCGTTGGAGCATTTGTCGATACTGACAGTATCAAAAGAAAGGGAGCGCTGCTCCCAGATCAACTTTCTACATTCAAATCTTATCTTAAACATAAGAATTATTTCACAATACCGATGACAGATCAGCACCTAGAGAGATATCAGCACCTACGGCTGCACATTTTTGAGGTGGCTTATTCTAATGCTTTTCCAATAAAAATGGACTAAAATCACAGATTTGGTACATCATGAAACATATTGGAGACAAATTACAGACAGTATCCTACAAGAAACATAATGGAACAATTGATTGCACATTAAATATATTTCAATATGATTGAAATAAGCCTTTTGCCTACTGTTTATATTTGAATGCAGTCATCTCAGTGTTCATTTGAAGCGTTTTATACACGTCCTGTATCAATTGCAAAGACATAGGCGGCGGCGCACAATTGGCCCAGCGTCGTCCGGGTTTGGCCGGTGTAGGCCCTCATTGTAAGTAAGAATTTGTTCTTAACTGACTTGCCTCGTTAAATAAAAGGTTAAATAAAATGAAAATAATAATTTTAAAGTTATCGGAGGTCACAGAGAGAAGAAAACCATGTGATTATGTTTAACAGAGATCTTCTTTGTATAAAGTGACACGGGAGAGAGGGGGGGTGGGGGGGGGAAGCATCTAACGATGCACTAGGCTGTTCTACGACTAGTCTGAGGCAGGCGGTAAGATTCCAAGCATTTTCAAGTGCAACGTTAACAACGATGGTTTTGTGAAATAGCTCAGATATTTAGCGATGCTCCTACTACGGTTCTGAAGAAGAACTTAAGCCTTATTAAGATGCTTTTGGGAAACCATTCCCCACAATGTACCTGCATTCCATCCAGAACCAGGCTAATAATAACTAGCCATATTTTAAAATTAGCATGGCCCTTGGCAGAGCTTGACATTCAGGTACATTTCCCAGCGGCACACCAGGCCATTACCAGCCGAAATCTACTGGCCCGAATTAAAATAATATTGGCCCCGGAAAAGTGGATGATGCACAACATTTAAATGTTATCTTTGAATTTGCGGGCTGAGCAAGTAGTCTACAATGACCTACCCTCACAAATAATTACACTTCAACGTTACAATTTTTATTTTATTTATCCGTTATTTTACCAGGTAAGTTGACTGAGAACACGTTCTCATTTGCAGCAACGACCTGGGGAATAGTTACAGGGGAGAGTAGGGGGGATGAATGAGCCAATTGTAAACTGGGGATTATTAGGTGACCGTGATGATTGAGGGCCAGATTGGGAATTTAGCCAGGACACCGGGGTTAACACCCCTACTCTTACGACAAGTGCCATGGGATCTTTAATGACCTCAGAGAGTCAGGACACCCGTTTAACATCCCATCCGAAAGACGGCACCCTACACAGAGCAGTGTCCCCAATCACTGCCCTGGGGTATTGGGATCTTTGTTTAGACCAGAGGAAAGAGTGCCTCCTACTGGCCCTCCAACACCACTTCCAGCAGCATCTGGTCTCCCATCCAGGGACTGACCAGGACCAACCCTGCTTAGCTTCAGAAGCAAGCCAGCAGTGGTATGCAGGGTGGTATGCTGCTGGCAATATCATTCAAACAGTCAATGTAAGTAGGGGGAAAATGTAAGCCGTTGCACAATCTCAAAAAGGGGTGTTATTGTTAGAGAACAACCTTATAAAATCAGATTGATCAATTACGTTTTGTATTTTTCCCGGTTTCAGAGTTTTCCTGTTCATTTTCAGGTTTTCACTCACTTTTATTAGAAAAACTAAAATAATTGGAAGTTCTAAGTCCACAACAACGCCTAAAACATATCAGGATATGTCTGGGAACAATCCCTCCCTACAAAAAAAAATGAGGGGTGTAGTTGCCCGTTGATTCAATTGCAAGAGACCGTCGGGGTGGTTTTGTACAGTACAAGAGACCGTCGGGGTGGTTTTGTACAGTACAAGAGACCGTCGGGGTGGTTTTGTACAGTACAAGAGACCGTCGGGGTGGTTTTGTACAGTACAAGAGACCGTCGGGGTGGTTTTGTACAGTACAAGAGACCGTCGGGGTGGTTTTGTACAGTACAAGAGACCGTCGGGGTGGTTTTGTACAGTACAAGAGACCGTCGGGGTGGTTTTGTACAGTACAAGAGACCGTCGGGGTGGTTTTGTACAGTACAAGAGACCGTCGGGGTGGTTTTGTACAGTACAAGAGACCGTCGGGGTGGTTTTGTACAGTACAAGAGACCGTCGGGGTGGTTTTGTACAGTACAAGAGACCGTCGGGGTGGTTTTGTACAGTACAAGAGACCGTCGGGGTGGTTTTGTACAGTACAAGAGACCGTCGGGGTGGTTTTGTACAGTACAAGAGACCGTCGCGGTGGTTTTGTACAGTACAAGAGACCGTCGCGGTGGTTTTGTACAGTACAAGAGACCGTCGCGGTGGTTTTGTACAGTACAAGAGACCGTCGCGGTGGTTTTGTACAGTACAAGAGACCGTCGCGGTGGTTTTGTACAGTACAAGAGACCGTCGCGGTGGTTTTGTACAGTACAAGAGACCGTCGCGGTGGTTTTGTACAGTACAAGAGACCGTCGCGGTGGTTTTGTACAGTACAAGAGACCGTCGCGGTGGTTTTGTACAGTACAAGAGACCGTCGCGGTGGTTTTGTACAGTACAAGAGACCGTCGCGGTGGTTTTGTACAGTACAAGAGACCGTCGCGGTGGTTTTGTACAGTACAAGAGACCGTCGGGGTGGTTTTGTACAGTACAAGAGACCGTCGCGGTGGTTTTGTACAGTACAAGAGACCGTCGCGGTGGTTTTGTACAGTACAAGAGACCGTCGCGGTGGTTTTGTACAGTACAAGAGACCGTCGCGGTGGTTTTGTACAGTACAAGAGACCGTCGCGGTGGTTTTGTACAGTACAAGAGACCGTCGCGGTGGTTTTGTACAGTACAAGAGACCGTCGTGGTGGTTTTGTACAACACAATGTACAGTACAAGAGACCGTCGTGGTGGTTTTGTACAGTACAAGAGACCGTCGTGGTGGTTTTGTACAGTACAAGAGACCGTCGCGGTGGTTTTGTACAGTACAAGAGACCGTCGCGGTGGTTTTGTACAGTACAAGAGACCGTCGCGGTGGTTTTGTACAGTACAAGAGACCGTCGCGGTGGTTTTGTACAGTACAAGAGACCGTCGTGGTGGTTTTGTACAGTACAAGAGACCGTCGCGGTGGTTTTGTACAGTACAAGAGACCGTCGCGGTGGTTTTGTACAGTACAAGAGACCGTCGCGGTGGTTTTGTACAGTACAAGAGACCGTCGCGGTGGTTTTGTACAGTACAAGAGACCGTCGCGGTGGTTTTGTACAGTACAAGAGACCGTCGCGGTGGTTTTGTACAGTACAAGAGACCGTCGCGGTGGTTTTGTACAGTACAAGAGACCGTCGCGGTGGTTTTGTACAGTACAAGAGACCGTCGTGGTGGTTTTGTACAACACAATGTACAGTACAAGAGACCGTCGTGGTGGTTTTGTACAGTACAAGAGACCGTCGTGGTGGTTTTGTACAGTACAAGAGACCGTCGCGGTGGTTTTGTACAGTACAAGAGACCGTCGCGGTGGTTTTGTACAGTACAAGAGACCGTCGGGGTGGTTTTGTACAGTACAAGAGACCGTCGGGGTGGTTTTGTACAGTACAAGAGACCGTCGGGGTGGTTTTGTACAGTACAAGAGACCGTTGTGGTGGTTTTGTACAACACAATGTACAGTGTAGGCTACATGTGACGGCAGAGTTGGCAAAACAAACGCCTCGCAATTGATACAAATCATCATGTTACCGCTCATTACATGTTTTACATGTTTCATTTAACCTTTATTTAACTAGGCAAGTCAGTTAAGAACAAATTCTTATTTACAATGACGGCCAAACCCGGACGACACTGGGCCAATTGTGTGCCCAATCACGGCCGGTTGTGATACAGCCTGGAATCGAACAAGGGTGTCTGTAGTGACACCTCTAGCACTGAGATGCAGTGCTTTAGACGGCTGTGATACAACCTGGAATGGAACCAGGGTCTGTAGTGACGCCTTTAGCACTGAGATGCAGTGCCTTAGACCGCTGAACCAGGGTGTCTGTAGTAAAGCCTCTAGCACTGAGATGCAGAGCCTTAGACCGCTGAACCAGGGTGTCTGTAGTGACTCCTCTAGCACTGAGATGCAGTGTCTTAGACCGCTGAACCAGGGTGTCTGTAGTGACTCCTCTAGCACTGAGATGCAGTGTCTTAGACCGCTGAACCAGGGTGTCTGTAGTAAAGCCTCTAGCACTGAGATGCAGAGCCTTAGACCGCTGCACCAGGGTGTCTGTAGTAAAGCCTCTAGCACTGAGATGCAGAGCCTTAGACCGCTGAACCAGGGTGTCTGTAGTAAAGCCTCTAGCACTGAGATGCAGTGCCTTAGACCACTGAACCAGGGTGTCTGTAGTAAAGCCTCTAGCACTGAGATGCAGAGCCTTAGACCACTGAACCAGGGTGTCTGTAGTAAAGCCTCTAGCACTGAGATGCAGAGCCTTAGACCGCTGCACCAGGGTGTCTGTAGTAAAGCCTCTAGCACTGAGATGCAGAGCCTTAGACCGCTGAACCAGGGTGCCTGTAGTAAAGCCTTTAGCACTGAGATGCAGAGCCTTAGACCGCTGAACCAGGGTGTCTGTAGTAAAGCCTCTAGCACTGAGATGCAGAGCCTTAGACCGCTGCACCACTCGGGAGCCCCTTAATTGGGATGTTTTTGGGGGAAAAGCCTTGACAACGCTATGATGGTGGTTGAAGTGAGGAGCTAGACTTAGCATTTATGTTGTTCAAATGTTGTTCAGTGTTCTTAAAAGGTAGACTCAGCTAAATGACGTTGCCACCAGCCGCACTGCAAATAAGCATCCTTTGGGGATTTTGTAAAGTATTCTATAAGCGTTTGGCTTTTTTCATGTTATTAAGGCTTTTTTCATGTTATTTAAGCGGTTTTGAAGGGTCCGCATGTACTGGTGAGAGGACACTCAAGCTGCTTCTCCTCTAATGCCAGTGTGTAGTCTGCCTGGAATTTGAGAGGAATTCAACCTCTACTGGCTCACAGAATGTTTGCATGGGCAGAGATAAGGACATTCAGTGCATTCCTCACTGCGGAGAGAGAGCGAGAGAGAGAGAGAGAGCGAGAGAGAGAGAGCGAGAGAGAGAGAGAGAGAGAGAGAGAGCGAGAGAGAGAGAGAGAGAGAGAGAGAGAGAGCGAGCGAGAGAGAGAATGCAAAGAAAAAAAGGTGCAAATCAGAGCCTACAATCAGAGCCTACCGAGACATGAAACCTCACAATGAGAAATCGATAGCACACATACACACGCATGCTTGGATGGACACACACACACACACACACAAAGCTCTTTTCTTAATCTCAGCCTGAAGGCACCAAATGTCTGCAAACAAGCACCAGAGTAACAACATCTTCGATCAGAATTGAACAGCCATTATTGTTAATTACTGTAATTCCTGTGTGACAATAAAACAAAAGCACTTTAATGATGCATTTCCTTTACCGTTAGCTTGACAGAGTCTTTATTGAAGTCTAAACCTCTAAACTGAGGTCCACGGTAAGAAACAAAAGTGTTTCACTATCCCATTTTAGCACGCCGGAAGCCCAAGGTCAGCTAAAGGATAACTACAACCACCGAATGAACATAGCATCTTCGTGAAGCCTTTGTGAAGGGTTAATAACCTGTGTACGACGAATTATAGAGAGACTCGACTAGGGCTTTGGCAGTCATTGCAGTTTTTTCAGCCGGTTATTACCATGCAAATGACTGCCGGTCTCACGGCTATTGACCATTAATTAACATAAACACTTTGCATCTTCTGATCCCTTCGGGAACATCTATATATAGATTATTTATTTTTTATCGAATAAGTCCATTTAATATAAATCATCCTAATAAATATATTATTTTAGTTAGGTCAACAACAAAAAACATGATATGAAGAAAATGTATTATTTCAGAAGAACAGAATCGGAGTCAGCCTACGCTATGCACCAGGCCATAGGCTGTAGGCCAGTTCATTTATTCTGAACAAAAAAATATAAAAAACGCAACATGTAAAGTGTTGGTCCTATGCTTCATGAGCTGAAATAAAAGATCACAGAAATGTTCCATAAGCACAAAAAAGCTTATTTCTGTGGTGCACAAATCTGTTTACATCCCTGTTAGTGAACATTTCTCCTTTGCCAAGATAATACATCCACCTGACAGGTGTGGCATATCAAGAAGCTGATTAAAACAGCACGATCATTACACAGGTGCACCTTGTGCTGGGGACAATAAAAGGCCACTAAAATGTGCAGTTTTGACACACAACACAATGCCACAGAACTCTCAAGTTTGAGGGAGCGTGCAATTGTCATACTGACTGCAGGAATCTCCACCAGAGCTGTTGCCAGAGAATTTAATGTTAATTTCTCTACCATAAACCGTCTCCAACGTTGTTTGTGAGAATTTGTCAGAATGTCCAACCGGCCTCACATGCGCAGCCCAGGACCTCCACATCCGGCTTCTTCTCCTGCGGGATCATCTGAGACCAGCCACCCGGACAGCTGATGAAACTGTGGGTTTGCACCACCGAAGAATTTCTGCAAAAACTGTCAGAAATCGTCTCGGAGAAGCTCATCTGCGTGTTCGTTGTCCTCACCAGGGTCTTGATCTGACTTCAGTGGGCAAATGCTCACCTTCGATGGCCACCAGCACACGAGAGAAGTGTTCTCTTCATAAATGAATTACGGTTTCAACTGTACTGGGTAGATGGCAGACAGCGAGCGGTTTGCTGATGTCAACGTTGTGAACTGAGTGCCCCGTGGTGGCGGTAGGGTTACGGTATGGGCAGGCATACGCTACGGACAACTAACACAATTGCATATTATTGACGGCAATGTAGCAAGGATCTGTACACAATTCCTGGAAGCTGAAAATGTCGCAGTTCTTCCATGGCCTGCATACTCAGACATGTCACCCATTGAGCATGTGTGGGATGCTCTGGATCGACGTGTACGTCAGCATGTTCCAGTTCCTGCCAATATCCATCAACTTCACACAGCCATTGAAAAGGAGTGGAACAACATTCCACAGGCCACAATCAACAGCCTGATCAACTCGAATGCAAAGGAGATGTGTCACGCTGCATGAGGCAAATGGTGGTCACACCAGATACTGACTGGTTTTCTGATCCACATTTTTTTTTTAAGGTATTTGTGACCAACAGATGCATATCTGTATTCCCAGTCATGTGAAATCCATAGATTAGGATTGAATACATTTCTTTCCCAGTCATGTGAAATCCATAGATTAGGGTTGAATACATTTATTTCCCAGTCATGTGAAATCCATAGATTAGGGTTGAATACATTTATTTCCCAGTCATGTGAAATCCATAGATTAGGGTTGAATACATTTATTTCCAAGTCATGTGAAATCCATAGATTAGGGTTGAATACATTTATTTCCAAGTCATGTGAAATCCATAGATTAGGGTTGAATACATTTATTTCCAAGTCATGTGAAATCCATAGATAAGGGTTGAATACATTTATTTCCCAGTCATGTGAAATCCATAGATTACGGTTGAATGAATTTATTTATATTGACTAATTTCCTATTTGAACTGTAACTCAGTCAAATCTTTGAAATTATTGCGTTTATTATTTATTATTATTGCGTGGAACAAGTCCTGTGCCATTCTTTTATAATATTAATACAAATGAATTTAGCTGACTAAAATGGATTTTCCCCCATTCTGGAGTGAGTGTGCATATGAAGTAGCTATGTTGAGCATATCAATGATCACTTGAAACAGGTCCTATATGCTAGATTTATAGATATTTGGCTAATTTAGTTGCGAATGACAAAAAAAAAACGTAGAAGTTTGGGCTGCTTGATGGGACTACAGGCTATTGATGATTTGGGAAAAAGTCACAAAAAAGCTTGAGCTGTGTTTCTTACCTCAGGCGGCACACCCCGTTCTCTAATCATGTGATCATATGTTCACCCATCAGACTTTTCTCAATTTAATCTCGTCTTTACTAACGTGTACAATTTGCACTAATTTAGAACAGCCCATTATCAAATGGGTAGTGGCAGAGGGGAAAAGACATGTCATCTACGCACTCAAAATAGCGAATGGAGGCCGTTTTCCCGCAGTCACTTCATGCATGCAGCCGCTTGCTACGCGACAGGTGATATTCCGCCCAATCTCTGTATGTCACGGGCTCTCCAACCATGTTCCTGCAGCTACCCAGTGGTTAATTTGGGAAACCAAGTGAAATATTGTTTTCGCAACACAACATATTTCATTAAATCTGTTGACAGCCCCTATCTCTGCGCGCTTGAGAAAGGAATTAAGGAGAACGAGGAGATGGAAACTCACGATGGTGAGATATTCTATAGCGAAAAAGGTAACGTGTCAGCCTATTAATTATGAAAGTTTATTTTTATTTTTGACATGCCCTATTACTAGGCTATTCAAAATCAAATACAGATTCACTATAATTGTAGGCTAACTCTGTAAGTCGCCCTGCACAATCAAAGAACCAACAGCATCACCTAGGACTATACGTTCTCTCCCAGACTCATGGATAGAATGTTTGCAGGGTAACATAAGGTAGCCAGTCCATCCAGTATGCATAGTAATACAGTCCACACTCAAAGGTGATTATGATTACTTGTTATATAGACTAGTATAGACTAGACCACTTATGTACAAAACTCATTTTAAATATATATATATATAAAAAATATAAACATCTGCTATGTCTAATATGCGGTTGGAGGGGGGGGGGGACGGGACTCATATCGGCGTATGCAGCAGCTCTAATATGAGTATATGTGTTCTAAATTCAACGTCCTAAACGCTTTGAATTAATCAATACCTTAGAAAATGATGTCCACTTCGTTGTGTTTGGGTTTGAAACATCCACAAACACCATATTGTTGCCTAACGGTGAGTTTTAAAAGCATGATACTGTTTTGATGATGAGTGTGATGGATTGCATTTATGTCAAAGTGGTTAGAGGGACAATAGAGCCCGGAGTACCAGACCATTAGGACCTGATGGAGGGACAATAGAGCCCGGAGTACCAGACCATTAGGACCTGATGGAAGGACAGTAGAGCCCCGAGTACCAGGCCATTAGGACCTGATGGAAGGACAGTAGAGCCCCGATTACCAGGCCATTAGGACCTGATGGAGGGACAGTAGAGCCCCGAGTACCAGACCATTAGGACCTGATGGAGGGACAGTAGAGCCCTGAGTACCAGACCATTAGGACCTGATGGAGGGACAGTAGAGCCTTGAGTACCAGACCATTAGGACATGATGGAGGGACAGTAGAGCCCTGAGTACCAGGCCATTAGGACCTGATGGAGGGACAGTAGAGCCCTGAGTACCAGGCCATTAGGACCTGATGGAGGGACAGTAGAGCCCTGAGTACCAGGCCATTAGGACCTGATGGAGGGACAGTAGAGCCCTGAGTACCAGACCATTAGGACCTGATGGAGGGACAATAGAGCCCTGAGTACCAGGCCATTAGGACCTGATGGAAGGACAGTAGAGCCCCGAGTACCAGGCCATTAGGACCTGATGGAAGGACAGTAGAGCCCCGATTACCAGGCCATTAGGACCTGATGGAGGGACAGTAGAGCCCCGAGTACCAGACCATTAGGACCTGATGGAGGGACAGTAGAGCCCTGAGTACCAGACCATTAGGACCTGATGGAGGGACAGTAGAGCCCTGAGTACCAGACCATTAGGACATGGAGGGACAGTAGAGCCCTGAGTACCAGGCCATTAGGACCTGATGGAGGGACAGTAGAGCCCTGAGTACCAGGCCATTAGGACCTGATGGAGGGACAGTAGAGCCCTGAGTACCAGGCCATTAGGACCTGATGGAAGGATAGTAGAGCCCCGAGTACCAGGCCATTAGGACCTGATGGAAGGACAGTAGAGCCCCGAGTACCAGGCCATTAGGACGTGATGGAAGGTCAGTAGAGCCCCGAGTACCAGCCTTTAGGACCTGATGGAGGGACAGTAGAGCCCCGAGTACCAGACCATTAGGACCTGATGGAAGGACAGTAGAGCCCTGAGTACCAGACCATTAGGACCTGATGGAGGGACAGTAGAGCCCTGAGTACCAGACCATTAGGACCTGATGGAGGGACAGTAGAGCCCTGAGTACCAGGCCATTAGGACCTGATGGAGGGACAGTAGAGCCCCGAGTACCAGGCCATTAGGACCTGATAGAGGGACAATAGAGCCCCGAGTACCAGGCCATTAGGACCTGATGGAGGGACAGTAGAGCCCTGAGTACCAGGCCATTAGGACCTGATGGAGGGACAGTAGAGCCCTGAGTACCAGGCCATTAGGACCTGATGGAGGGACAGTAGAGCCCTGAGTGTACCAGACCATACCAACGCATGTCCAGAGTGCATAAGAGGAGACTTCCGGTTACACGGTCACCGTAACAGACCTAGACTGGACCATCTGTGTAGCAGAGCTAGACTCTCTAGCGTCCTGATGCGTTGGTGACAGAGTGGGGTGCAATGTGAGCTTTCAGGCTTCTGCAGTTCTGCCTAGTATCAGCATGGATGTGTTTGAATTTATGTCTCTCAAAGCAACTGGGTCAACCAAGGAATGTTTATTGGTGGTCACTGGTCAGTGTCAGTCACCAAGGAAAGATGTTAGCTACCTCTTATGTGCAAACATTCAGGTATAGTGAGGATTGTTGACGATAAATGACAAATTCACACAATAATTGTTATTTTCTTCAGTGCTTTTCATCCCATCACACTTTTGAACTTAAAAGGTAGACTCAAGAGAACTGACATGGCTACGAGCAGCACCGCAGATATTGAGATGAGCGAGAGATGAAAGACTTCGCTCTACCAGTCACACACAGTATCTGCACATGTGCATGGGTTCACTTCACGCTGTTAGAGCGTGGGGTAGGTATGGGACAAAAACAGCTGAGCAGTTGAGCCTCACGCTTTAACGCTCTTAGTTGTGGAAATTGACCCCACTATGCTGTTGACTTTGTGCACCTACGTCATATCGCTGAGTCTACCTTTAATGCCAATTTGATTGAGATATGGTTTACTAGATAGTGCTAAATACAACAGTTCTGTTCATTACGATAATTTCATTACCTGTGTCTCAGTGCTCTATGTTCTCCCTCATATGAAAATACACAAGTCAATGTCAGAAAGGGAATAAAAAAATGTTTTAAAAGAGGGAACACTAGCAATTCAATTTCCAAATGTAGACTCGTATGACTTAATTAGCATGTGGCTACAAAACAGTATCGTATATGAACCTGGTTATGTCATGGTAAAAAAAAAACACTAAACCAGGAACCAAACAATGTGAAAGGTGAACTTAGAGGAGGTGATATCGTATCCCTTTTGAATGGCCGAAGAGTAAGCGTGAAGAACTTGCAGTGGTGGTAGTGTGTGCGTGACACTACAACATGTTCTGAAAACATGTCCAGTACGGGACAGCTGGGTAATGTGGAAGGCAGGAGTTAAGAGGAAACTCGTTGGTCATGGATAAAGCTGTTTAAATGGAACCATCTGGAGATGTATGACTAACTAGTACAGTACTATAAACCTGTGGACTGCCTGATAGATAGTCTATGAGCAGAGAGGTGGACAAACTGTACTGCAACTGTTAACACTTGGGAGTAATTACTTGTTACTTTTATTTCTTATCCGTTTTTTTAATTTTTTTTAACTGCATTGTTGGTTAGTGGCTCGTAAGTAAGCATTCCACTGTAAGGTCTACTACACCTGTTGTATTCGGCATTTCACTGTAAGGTCTACTACACCTGTTGTATTCAGCATTTCACTGTAAGGTCTACTACACCTGTTGTATTCAGCATTTCACTGTAAGGTCTACTACACCTGTTGTATTCAGCATTTCACTGTAAGGTCTACTACACCTGTTGTATTCGGCATTTCACTGTAAGGTCTACTACACGTGTTGTATTCAGCATTCCACTGTAAGGTCTACTACACCTGTTGTATTCGGCATTTCACTGTAAGGTCTACTACACCTGTTGTATTCGGCATTTCACTGTAAGGTCTACTACACGTGTTGTATTCAGCATTCCACTGTAAGGTCTACTACACCTGTTGTATTCGGCATTTCACTGTAAGGTCTACTACACCTGTTGTATTCAGCATTTCACTGTAAGGTCTACTACACCTGTTGTATTCAGCATTTCACTGTAAGGTCTACTACACCTGTTGTATTCAGCATTTCACTGTAAGGTCTACTACACCTGTTGTATTCAGCATTTCACTGTAAGGTCTACTACACCTGTTGTATTCAGCATTTCACTGTAAGGTCTACTACACCTGTTGTATTCAGCATTTCACTGTAAGGTCTACTACACCTGTTGTATTCAGCATTTCACTGTGAGGTCTACTACACCTGTTGTATTCAGCATTTCACTGTAAGGTCTACTACACCTGTTATATTCAGCATTTCACTGTGAGGTCTACTACACCTGTTGTATTCAGCATTTCACTGTGAGGTCTACTACACCTGTTGTATTAAGCATTTCACTGTGAGGTCTACTACACCTGTTGTATTCAGCATTTCACTGTGAGGTCTACTACACCTGTTGTATTCAGCATTTCACTGTGAGGTCTACTACACCTGTTGTATTCGGCATTTCACTGTAAGGTCTACTACACGTGTTGTATTCAGCATTTCACTGTAAGGTCTACTACACCTGTTGTATTCAACATTTCACTGTAAGGTCTACTACACCTGTTGTATTCAGCATTTCACTGTAAGGTCTACTACACCTATTGTATTCAGCATTTCACTGTAAGGTCTACTACACCTGTTGTATTCAGCATTTCACTGTAAGGTCTACTACACCTGTTGTATTCAGCATTTCACTGTAAGGTCTACTACACCTGTTGTATTCAGCATTTCACTGTAAGGTCTACTACACCTGTTGTATTCAGCATTTCACTGTAAGGTCTACTACACCTGTTGTATTCAGCATTTCACTGTGAGGTCTACTACACCTGTTGTATTCAGCATTTCACTGTAAGGTCTACTACACCTGTTGTATTCAGCATTTCACTGTAAGGTCTACTACACCTGTTGTATTCAGCATTTCACTGTAAGGTCTACTACACCTGTTGTATTCAGCATTTCACTGTAAGGTCTACTACACCTGTTGTATTCAGCATTTCACTGTGAGGTCTACTACACCTGTTGTATTCAGCATTTCACTGTAAGGTCTACCTTCACCTGTTGTATTCAGCATTTCACTGTAATGTCTACTACACCTGTTGTATTCAGCATTTCACTGTAAGGTCTACTACACCTGTTGTATTCGGCATTTCACTGTAAGGTCTACTACACCTGTTGTATTCAGCATTTCACTGTAAGGTCTACTACACCTGTTGTATTCAGCATTTCACTGTAAGGTCTACTACACCTGTTGTATTCGGCACATGTGACTGATACAATTTGATTTGATTTGAAAGTGTATGGGCAGGACAGGGAGTGGAGAAAGCTGTAAAATGAAATCTAAATACTCTCAGAGTGAAGTAAATAAAGATTGTGAAATGTTTAAGTACTGTATTCCTCTACTGATGAAACCATTTCACAACAGTGTGATCCATAGCCTTGTCGGTGATGACAGAGACAGCTGATAACATCAGTAATTACTGCAGCGTCAATGTGTGTGTTGCGGCGTTGTCAGTCAGCACTGCAGAATCAGGGCTCCTCAAAACGGTTGGTGCAGCCAACAACCAACGTCTCCTGACCTGGAGTTGTCAGCCTTTCCTCTCCTGGCCAACTGAGGCTCTCGCCGTTCTCCCTCCCTCCCTCTACTGTTTATACAGTAGCTGCACATCAGTTCCCCCCTCCTCTCTTCCCTAGGCTTGATTCACACACCTTGATCTCTCTCCCTCCATCTCTCGCATTTACTAAGTCTGCTGTCTCTCACTTTCTCTCTTTCCTTCTCTTGTTCTCCCCCCCTTTCCCTGCATCAACCTCTCTCCCTCCCCTTCTCTCTCTCCCTCCCCTTCTCTCTCTCCCTCCCCTTCTCTCTCTCCCTCCCCTTCTCTCTCTCCCTCCCCTTCTCTCTCTCCCTCCCCTTCTCTCTCTCCCTCCCCTTCTCTCTCTCCCTCCCCTTCTCTCTCTCCCTCCCCTTCTCTCTCTCCCTCCCCTTCTCTCTCTCCCTCCCCTTCTCTCTCTCCCTCCCCTTCTCTCTCTCCCTCCCCTTCTCTCTCTCCCTCCCCTTCTCTCTCTCCCTCCCCTTCTCTCTCTCCCTCCCCTTCTCTCTCTCCCTCCCCTTCTCTCTCTCCCTCCCCTTCTCTCTCTCCCTCTCTTGCTTTTGGAAAGAATCTGATGCAAAGTGGGGCTGTTTCAAGGTTCAGACTTCTGATTAGATAAGAGCTATTGAAACTGCAGGGAGGGGCTTTGCAACTGATAATACGGCACAGCTGCACTATAGCACTGAAACAATGTGTGTGTGTGTGTGTGTGTGTGTGTGTGTGTGTGTGTGTGTGTGTGTGTGTGTGTGTGTGTGTGTGTGTGTGTGTGTGTGTGTGTGTGTGTGTGTGTGTGTGTGTGTGTGTGTGTGTCACTCCCTGGAGATGAGATCACCAGGCCACATGGCATTAAGGTCAGGGGAGCAGAGCAGCACGGACTGTGTTGATACCACAACAGCACAGAGACATAACAACAGGAGATAGGACACATCGTGACCCAGACGAGTCATATACATAGGACACATCGTGACCCAGACGAGTCATATACATAGGACACATCGTGACAGAGACGAGTCATACACATAGGACACATCCTGACCCAGACGAGTCATACACATAGGGCACATCCTGACCCAGACGAGTCATACACATAGGACACATCCTGACCCAGACGAGTCATACACATAGGACACATCGTGACCCAGACGAGTCATACACATAGGACACATTCTGACCCAGACGAGTCATACACATCGTGACCCAGACGAGTCATACACATCCTGACCCAGACGAGTCATACACATCCTGACCCAGACGAGTCATACACATCCTGACCCAGACGAGTCATACACATCCTGACCCAGACGAGTCATACACATCCTGACCCAGACGAGTCATACACATCCTGACCCAGACGAGTCATACACATCCTGACCCAGACGAGTCATACACATAGGATTAGGGATATATTGGTGAACATATTTGAATCGGACGACATTAGCTAAAAATGCCAACATCGGTATCGGCCGGTGTTTAGTTTAACGCCCGATGTGCAAAACCGATGTCAAAGCTGACGTGCATACCTATATAACATAGGTAAATCAAATCAAATGTATTTATATAGCCCTTCGTACATCAGCTGATATCTCATACTGCTGTACAGAAACCGTAATGACGATGACGTAATGACGCCACGTAAAATGTGCGAAGTCCCATAGGGTGGCGCACAATTGGCCCAGTGTCGTCCGGGTTTGGCCGGGGTAGGCCGTCATTGTAAATAAGAATTTGTTCTTAACTGACTTGCCTAGTTAACTTCTCTAGGGTAGGTGAGACGCTAACGTCCCACCAGGCCAACATCCGGTGAAACTGCAGAGAGCTAACATTTTAAATACACACCATTCGTTGTATTAAACATTCTTGTAAATATATGTATCTTACATCATTTAAAAGATGAACGTCTTGTTATTAATCCAGCCGCTGTGTCAGATTTCAAAAAGGTTTACTGCAAAAGCAAACGTGATTTTCTGAGGACGGCGCCCCACACACAAGTATTACTAGCATTTTCCAACCAAGCATTAGCTTCTGAAAGTCAGAAGTAACAATAAAATAAATTGCTTACCATTGAAGATCTTCCTCTGGTGGCAATGCCAAGTGTCCTAACTACACAGTGAATGTTCGTTTTGTTTGATAAAATCTATTTTTATAGCCTAACACGAAACATTTGTAAACTGGTTGCGTCGTGATTTCCCTCTCATTCAACTTTGGACGAAGCGTTCGTGGTAATTACACACACTAAACAAACGTTTATCCAGTCATGGTTGGTTTCATTGCAATCCTCTGGTTGTTACTAACACAACCATACATGATGGCTCTTTTCCCGGGAAGTATTGACCGAAACACACCGATTTGAAGACACCAATCAATGACCTCATTGCGCACCAATGGTAGGACCGGTCTATCGTTGATTGACTGTATTTTGGCCCAATGACCACTGATCATCTTGAAATCTAGCTTGGAAGATAGCCAATGAGCTGGTTATACGTTTGAAGACCAGCCTTTGTCGTAAACTCTGGCGTAAAAGAGGTTCATTCGCCATTGCAAATCCTACTTGACGGAGCCACAAGTGTTACGCATAGCAGTACATATTCAATAGCATTTTCAACAAGTTTATATCTTTAAATTATGGCGAATAAATCAGGAAAAGCTAAAACAAAGTCTAGGTATACAGATTTTACCCAAATTATAGAGGAAATTGATAGAGACAGCCCCCCCATCTCACAGCTAGCCTTCAGGGAGCTGCTCATCCAGGAAAGTCCACTGCAGCACCTTCTGCTCTGTCAACCAGTGGTGTTCACCTGCCCAGATTCATCTCTGCAGGCATGAATGTGCCTCAGGGCAAAAAGGGCACAGTGGGGAGGCGACGTTGTGCCCTTTGTCACAGGAAATGCCCCATCACCTGCACCACCTGTTCAGTAAGCCTCTGCTTTACAGCAGAAAGAGACTGCTATGGGCCATGGCACCAGGACTGAGGGCTGAGGGTCTTCACAATATTTATCTATTTATAAAATATAAAATATTGTAAATAGAAAATGTGTAAATAGTTACCCTTGTTATTTGTTTGTTTATTTTTATTCCCCCCCCCCCATATATATATATTTATTTTGGGGGGGTGTGTTAGAATAGCATTTATGTATTTTGTATATAGTTATTTCCTTCAAAATGTATCACTGTACCAATTCGGCCACTTGGGTACATTTGGGTACATTTGTGTGGGACACCTGAGTGACTTCATGCTCAATGTCATGTAGCTCGCTCATTTTTGAAGTTATCTGTCTAAAGCTTTGCTCAGCTATTGTTGCCCTCTTATGTTCTTCATTCAAATCATCCACAGCATCCTATCTGTATGTTTGGCTGTTCTTGGTCATTTGAAAGATGATGCAGCAACAATAAAAAACAGAAAACGTATGTTTATTTCCTTGTATTTTCTTCTACCAGATCTATTGTGTTATATTCTCCTACATTCAATTCACATTTCCACAAAATTCAGAGTGTTTCCTTTCAAATGATACCAAGAATATGCATATCCTTGCTTCTGTGCCTGAACTACAGGCAGTTAGATTAGGGTATGTCTGTAGGTGGAAATTGAGAAGGGGGGGTGCCCCAAAGAAGTTAAATATAGGTTCAATAAATACAATTTTAAAATGTAGTTTAACAAGTGGATAATTTTCACTCGTAGTTTCTTAATAGCCTCTGCTTGCTACTCCCAACCAAACGCCTGTGACTTGATAAATCCATGGGATTTCTTTTCACTGAATCTCCGTCGGTACATTTGGGTAATAAGTGAAGTTGGTTTCACTGAATCTCCGTCGGTACATTTGGGTAATAAGTGAAGTTGGTTTCACTGAATCTCCGTCGGTACATTTTGGTAATAAGTGAAGTTGGTTTCACTGAATCTCCGTCGGTACATTTGTGTAATAAGTGGAGGTGGTTTCACTGAATCTCCGTCGGTACATTTGTGTAATAAGTGGAGGTGGTTTCACTGAATCTCCGTCGGTACATTTTGGTAATAAGTGGAGGTGGTTTCACTGATATATTTGTTTGCTCATCTATCACTAATCAGAAACATTTAGCATGCAATAATAGGTCTATTATTTTGCTCGATCGTGTAAAGGCAACTCCAAAATCCTGCGGATGTTGTGAAATAAGAACACGAGACTATAAATATAGATTGCTGTTATTTTCTAATAAGTATCATGATGAAGAAACCTTCACAATATAAGCCCCTTACGCCTGCTCCCCTAATAAAAAGGGGAGTGAGGGTAGGAAAGAGATGAAACGTGGATCCAAAAAGCATGGGTTTGTCTCTGCTTCGGTTTCAAAATACAGCTTTTTACTATATGACAGCGGTTCCACACGTATGCCATGATGCAAGTTGTGTGAGAAAAATATTTGTATTTTATTCTGTTATATTTAATTATATTCTTACTACAAAATATGTGTGTTGACTGTGATCGGAGTAGGTGTGTCTTGTCTGTTTAATTAACAAAATAAATGAACTATTGATTTAATTTATTTGGATGTAACAAACATTCCATTGTTTAAAAAAAATACAAAAATCATTAGTCTTATGTTTCTTAGGAGCTGCCTAAACGAATCAATTATGGACTATTTTTGATGATGTATATTGACAAGGTAAACATCTACTGTTCTGCCATTGAGCAAGGCAGTTAACCCACTGTTTCCCGGGCGCCGAAGACGTGGATGTCGATTAAGGCAGCCCCCCCGCACCTCTCTGATTCAGAGGGGTTGGGTTAAATGCAGAAGACACATTTCAGTTGAATGCGTTCAGTTGTACAACTGACTAGGTATCCCCCTTTCCTTTCAATGGACTTATTACAATAGATGCCCACCCACATCACAAGACTGTGGTAAAAATGGGCCTGTTTGTAAAGGGTGTCAAATAAACATTACCCAATTTGTTTTACAGACAAAATACCTATAAATTATAAGTGAAAGCAGTAATAGTCATAAAATTAGTGACTGAACCTAAGCAGGGTCGGGCTGGTTTGGATGGGAGGTGACCTGGGAACACCAGGTGCTGAAAGCTAAGGTCAATGACTACTAAACTGTACTGTCAGTCAGGTATTATAAAACAGAACTTGTCACTTTTATATGTTTATGGCAAAAAAAACGAAATATAAGTTTGTCTATTCCATTTGCTTTGGCGATGTAAAAATACGTTTTTGTTCATTGGCAAGTTTTTTGTTGTTTGTTGTTCGGGCATTTTTTTTCTGGAGGCAAGTCAGTTTTAAGCCAAAGTCTACGCCCCCCTTCATCTGTGATTGGTCAACAGTAGGGATTAATTCAAAGAGGGACCACTCCACTTTCAAAATGGACAAACAGTACTATTGCTGCTTTTTTCTCGTTTTTTCAAGCAACGGTCTTGTAAGGGAGTATGCGAGCACTCATTACGTTCGGCTAGCCGAGTTCGGACAGGCGCCAGCCGAACCGAAGCATTTTGACGCCTTTACACAGAGCATGTGTGTTACACAACACGGCCATTTTGTGCCTCTATATTAAGAGTGCGTTTCGTGGTGAGAGGGGCAGGAAAAGGGTCGATTCACCGGCTTTCCGCTTTCTGTCCCAGGCGAAGCTTGGTAAGGAGGGGAGAGAAAGGCGGACACGGAAGGGGGGGGAGAGAAAGTGGGGCGGTGTAGTGTAGTGTCGGGTTTCTTTCCCCCACAGCTGGGGTCAAATGGGTCACCAACCAGCCCCCCCCCCCCCCCCTTCATCTCCCCTCATTTCAGAGGCCCAGCATGCAGGAAGTGCTAACCTTGCACACACACCCCTCCCTCTTCACCCCCACTTCTCCTTTAGCTGTGAGCTCTACCCCAGGAGGCTGCTGTTCTAAAACAAGGCTTGACATTCAGGTCAATTTGTCAGTGGCATTTGGCCCAACCCTATTGGCCCGGGCCAATATCTCACAGGGTATTGGATGATGTGTGTATCATTTCAATATCAGGTGATTTTATCTTTAATTAAAATCAGACTGACCAAACTAGCCTATAATAACCTACCCTTCATACACAAATAATTACATTTTTTACATTTTTATTATTTATATTTATTGGGGGAAAAATGAAACTTTATGCAATCTCAAAAAGGGTGTTATTGTGAGGTGATTTTGACCAATCAGCAGGCTACAGTTGTAGGGCCCTATAAAATCAGTATTACACAACACGGATAATACTGATTTTATAGGGCCCTACAACTGTAGCCTGCTGATTGGTCAAAATCACCTCACAATAACACCCTTTTTTTGCTTAAATTCTGTTTTTCGGTTGAGTTTTTCTGGGTTTTTCCCCATTAGTTTCTACTCTCAAAATCACACTTTGGGGTTGCCCTTTAAATACAATTGTGCACCTAGCAAGAAACTGTTGTTTTTGCCTGCAGTGTTTCTGTACTGTCAACGTAGGTCTACAGTGTAGCCCACATGTGAAGGCAGAGTTTGAAAAATAAATCCGCTTCCGATTGATACAACTCATCATCATATCATTCTGTCTGGTAGGCCTACTTTGCAGTCATCTAAATCATTTAAATCTTCATTTAAATTGGGAAGGTTTTTTTTTGGGGGGGGGGGGGGGGGGGGGGTATTTTCATTCAAGACTTTCAACTGAACATTTTCAATAACTGGTTTGCATACTCATTGTTGTCTTAGTTAACATTTACTGGTAGATCTGACAACCTACCGATGTCGTTCTTCTGTGAGCTGGTCCGTGCAACAACCAGTTGAGAGCTGCTCGACAGATGATTCCTCTCCAACTAGGCTGTGTGTGCGGCACGCGGGTGCTAAATAATCTACATAGTGAACTAACATTAATTATATAGCCGCGATTGAAAATAGCAGGCCACTGATGTGGATGGGTGCAATGGCCCAGTGGGTTTCCAAAAACCTCCCCGGCTATCGGTTAGCCCTGTATGACTAAAAGGAGTACTGGAATCCTCCCCTTCGCCACACACACACACGCTATTCCAACCATTAAAACGCCCAAAGCCCCTCACTTGATCTCCTCTCTCCATCCACTACCACAGAGTGGCATGTCTACCTCAGACACCTCTCTCCATCCACTACCACAGAGTGACATGTCTCCCTCAGACACCTCTCTCCCTCAGACACCTCTCTCCATCCACTACCACAGAGTGACATGTCTCCCTCAGACACCTCTCTCTCTGACACCTCTCTCCATCCACTACCACAGAGTGACATGTCTCCTCCAGACACCTCTCTCCCTCAGACACCTCTCTCCATCCACTACCACAGAGTGACATGTCTCCCTCAGACACCTCTCTCTCTGACACCTCTCTCCATCCACTACCACAGAGTGACATGTCTCCTCCAGACACCTCTCTCCCTCAGACACCTCTCTCCCTCAGACACCTCTCTCCTCCAGACACCTCTCTCCATCCACTACCAGAGTGACATGTCTCCCTCTGACACCTCTCTCCATCCACTACCACAGAGTGACATGTCTCCTCCAGACACCTCTCTCCCTCAGACACCTCTCTCCCTCAGACACCTCTCTCCTCCAGACACCTCTCTCCATCCACTACCAGAGTGACATGTCTCCCTCTGACACCTCTCTCCATCCACTACCACAGAGTGACATGTCTCCTCCAGACACCTCTCTCCCTCAGACACCTCTCTCCATCCACTACCACAGAGTGACATGTCTCCTCCAGACACCTCTCTCCCTCAGACACCTCTCTCCCTCAGACACCTCTCTCCCTCAGACACCTCTCTCCATCCACTACCACAGAGTGACATGTCTCCCTCAGACACCTCTCTCCATCCACTACCACAGAGTGACATGTCTCCCTCAGACACCTCTCTCCATCCACTACCACAGAGTGACATGTCTCCCTCAGACACCTCTCTCCATCCACTACCACAGAGTGACATGTCTCCCTCAGACACCTCTCTCCCTCAGACACCTCTCTCCATCCACTACCACAGAGTGACATGTCTCCCTCAGACACCTCTCTCCATCCACTACCACAGAGTGACATGTCTCCCTCAGACACCTCTCTCCATCCACTACCACAGAGTGACATGTCTCCCTCAGACACCTCTCTCCCTCAGACACCTCTCTCCATCCACTACCACAGAGTGACATGTCTCCCTCAGACACCTCTCTCTGACACCTCTCTCCATCCACTACCACAGAGTGACATGTCTCCCTCAGACACCTCTCTCCCTCAGACACCTCTCTCCATCCACTACCACAGAGTGACATGTCTCCCTCAGACACCTCTCTCCATCCACTACCACAGAGTGACATGTCTCCCTCAGACACCTCTCTCTCTGACACCTCTCTCCATCCACTACCACAGAGTGGCATGTCTCCCTCAGACACGACACTCAACAACGGTGTGTATTATCTCCTTTTATGGCTGAAACAATCCATCTCTGAGGATGAGAGCTGTGTAGCTTGGTGTGGTGGACTGGGGATGAGAGCTGTGTAGCTTGGTGTGGTGGACTGGGGATGAGAGCTGTGTAGCTTGGTGTGGTGGACTGGGGATGAGAGCTGTGTAGCTTGGTGTGGTGGACTGGGGATGAGAGCTGTGTAGCTTGGTGTGGTGGACTGGGGATGAGAGCTGTGTAGCTTGGTGTGGTGGACTGGGGATGAGAGCTGTGTAGCTTGGTGTGGTGGACTGGGGATGAGAGCTGTGTAGCTTGGTGTGGTGGACTGGGGATGAGAGCTGTGTAGCTTGGTGTGGTGGACTGGGGATGAGAGCTGTGTAGCTTGGTGTGGTGGACTGGGGATGAGAGCTGTGTAGCTTGGTGTGGTGGACTGGGGATGAGAGCTGTGTAGCTTGGTGTGGTGGACTGGGGATGAGAGCTGTGTAGCTTGGTGTGGTGGACTGGGGATGAGAGCTGTGTAGCTTGGTGCGGTGGACTGGGGATGAGAGCTGTGTAGCTTGGTGCGGTGGACTGGGGATGAGAGCTGTGTAGCTTGGTGCGGTGGACTGGGGATGAGAGCTGTGTAGCTTGGTGCGGTGGACTGGGGATGAGAGCTGTGTAGCTTGGTGCGGTGGACTGGGGATGAGAGCTGTGTAGCTTGGTGTGGTGGACTGGGGATGAGAGCTGTGTAGCTTGGTGCGGTGGACTGGGGATGAGAGCTGTGTAGCTTGGTGCGGTGGACTGGGGATGAGAGCTGTGTAGCTTGGTGCGGTGGACTGGGGATGAGAGCTGTGTAGCTTGGTGCGGTGGACTGGGGATGAGAGCTGTGTCACCTGGTGGGGCAGCGGGGGGAGGAGAGCTGTGTAGCTTGGTGGGGTGGAGGGGGGAGGGGAGCTGTGTAGCTTGGTGGGGCAGCGGGGGGAGGAGAGCTGTGTAGCTTGGTGGGGTGGAGGGGGGAGGGGAGCTGTGTAGCTTGGTGGGGTGGAGGGGGAGGGGAGCTTCAACATCCGACTGACTGTTTCGTGGTCTGGGGGAAGACTGGGAGAGTAAAATACTTGAATTTGGACTGAACTGTCCTTTTAACTGGTCCGAGTGTGTTATTGACTGTTCTTGGATCAGTTTCCTGGGTCCTTTTGTTGGTGGTGCTTACTGATAAAGGCAGATCTGAGGTCAGGCCTATTGTGTCGGTCTCTGGTTGACACACAACTGGAGAGGGTAGAGGGGGTCATCCGGTTTCAGACCCAGGGAACACCTCACTCTGTTAATGTCTGTGTGTCTGTGTGTGTGAGATGTAGAAAGGCCTTATAAGGCATGGAGCAGGAGAGAGACCAGGGACCACAGCTAGCTCCAAAGTTCTACTCTCTCTCTCTCGTTCTCTTCTTTCTCTTCCCTTAATCTGTTTATCATTCTGTCTCCTCTCACTTCCTACCATCTCTGTGTGATTCTGTCTCCTCTCACTTCCTACCATCTCTGTGTGATTCTGTCTCCTCTCATCCTCTCTTTACTCCTGCTCTGATTTCACAGACACAATAAACCTGTGTTCTCTCCCTCTTCTTTCCTCTTGTGAGGAACTGTGCTTCCTTGTGCACGACTGTGTGTTTTCACCTTCACCTTCATCCTCAGTATTGTTCATTTGAAGCATGTATCATACGTTGTCATCTGAGAGGCAGACAATCTATGATGCTACGGCTCAAATGATCAAAATCAGAGCTTTTCATTCCGTCTCTCTCTCTCTCCTCACATATCGCCTCCCCCACTCCTCCTCTCTCCAGGTCTCTCTCTCTCCTCACATATCGCCTCCCCCACTCCTCCTCTCTCCAGGTCTCTCTCTCCTCACATATCGCCTCCCCCACTCCTCCTCTCTCCAGGTCTCTCTCTCCTCACATATCGCCTCCCCCACTCCTCCTCTCTCCAGGTCTCTCTCTCCCGACCTTTTCACTCCTTGACCTCTCCTCTCATATCGCCTCCCCCACTCCTCCTCTCTCCCGGTCTCTCTCCTCACATATTGCCTCCCCCACCCTCCCTACCCTTCTCTCTCTCACCTCCTTTTCTTCACAAACACTCTCTCTCATATCGCCTCCCCCACTCCTCCTCCCTCCCGGTCTCTCTCTCGGTCTCTCTCTGGTGAGTAATGGGGCGGATGGAGTGGTGTTCTCCACAGTTCCTGGGACTTATTAGGAAAACACAACTTCTATACATTCTGCGCACCCCACACAAACACACACACTTTTTTCCGCAGACTCGAAGCGAGACGGTTCAGAGTGCCGTGCCGCGCAAACATTAAAAACCTATCCTTTGTTGCGGAGAAGAAAATTAGGCCTACTATGCTGCTACACTAAAGTCTTGTGGATTTTCCATTTATTAAAAAAGGGTTTTAACTCAGTATAAGAAACGATGCTTTCGACTGTCCTTAAAAAACCAAGTCTCTGTCTCTCTTTGGTTGGAGCTCGATTGCATTGAGACGTTGGCGTAAAGTAAAGGTGTCTTTTCCATCTGCTAGCTCCGGCCTGCTAGCTGTCTGAATCGCCGTTTCTCCAGCTCGCCTAGCTACTCACTGGACCCTATGATCACTCAGCTACACATGCCTCTCCCTAAATGTCAATATGCCTTGTCTACTGCTGTTTTGGTTAGTGATTATTGTCTTATTTCACTGTAGAGCCTCCAGCCCTGCTCAATATGCCTTAGCTAGCCCTTTTGTTCCACCCCCCCACACATGTGGTGACCTAATCTGGCTTAAATGGTGCCTCTAGAGACAAAACCTCTCTCATCATCACTCAATGCCTAGGTTTACCTCCACTGTATTCACATCCTACCATACCTTTGTCTGTACATTATGCCTTGAATCTATTCTTCCGCGCCCAGATGTCTGCTCCTTTTACTCTCTGTTCCAAATCCACTAGACGACCAGTTCTTATAGCCTTTAGCCGTACACTTATCCTACTCCTCCTCTGTTCCTCTGGTGATGTGGAGGTTAATCCAGGCCTTGCAGTCCCCAGCATCACTCCCATTCCCCAGACGCTCTCATTTGTTGACTTCTGTAACCGTAAAAGCCTTGGTTTCATGCATGTTAACATTAGAAGCCTCCTCCCTAAGTTTGTTTTATTCACTGCTTTAGCACACTCCGCCAACCCAGATGTCCTAGCCGTGTCTGAATCCTGGCTTAGGAAGGCCACCAAAAATCCTGAAATTTCCATCCCTAACTATAACATTTTCCGACAAGATAGAACTGACAAAGGGGGCGGAGTTGTAATCTACTGCAGACTATCTATCAGACTAAATAGTCTGCAGAGTTCTGTCATACTATCCAGGTCTGTGCCCCAAAAATTCCATCTTTTCAGAAACAAGACTCTCACCATTGCCGTTTGTTATAGACCCCCTTCAGCCCCCAGCTCTGCCCTGGACACCATATATGACTTGATCGCCCCCATCCATCTTCAGAGCTCGTGCTGTTAGGTGACCTGAACTGGGACATTCTTAACACCCCGGCCGTCCTACAATCTAAGCTAGATGCCCTCAATCTCACACAAATTATCAAGAAACCTACCAGGTACAACCCTAAATCCGTAACCATGGGCACCCTCTTAAATATCATCCTGACCAACTTTCCCTCTAAATACACCTCTGCTGTCTTCAACCAGATCTCAGCGATCACTGCCTCATTGCCTGCGTGCGTAATGGGTCTGCGGTCAAACAACCAACCCTCATCACTGTCAAACGCTCCCTAAAACAGATATAGCCCTTGGTTCACCACAGACTTAACTGCCCTTGACCAGCACAAAAACATCCTGTGGCGTTCTGCATTAGCATCGAATAGCCCCCGCTATATGCAACTTTTCAGGGAAGTCAGGAACCAATATACAAAGTCAGTTAGGAAAGCTAAGGCTAGCTTTTTCAAACAGAAATTTGCATCCTGTAGCACTAATTCCAAAAAGTTTTGGGACACTGTAAAGTCCATGGAGAATAAGAGCACCTCCTCCCAGCTGCCCACTGCACTGAGGACAGGAAACACTGTCACCACCAATAAATCCATAATAATCGATAGTTTCAATAAGCATTTTTCTACGGCTGGCCATGCTTTCCACCTGGCTATCCCTACCCAGGCTAACATCTCAGCACCCCCTGCAGCAATTTGCCCAAGCCCCCCCCCCCCCCCCCCCCCCCCCCGCGCTTCTCCTTCACCCAAATCCAGACAGCTGATGTTCTGAAAGAGCTGCAAAATCTGGATCCCTACAAATCAGCCGAGCTAGACAATCTAGACCCTTTCTTTCTAAAATTATCTGCCAAAATTGTTGCAACCCCTATTACTAGCCTATCCTCTCTTTTGTATCGTCTGAGATCCCCAAAGATTGCCGCAGTCATCCCCCTCTACAAAGGGGGAGACACTCTAGACCCAAACTGTTATAGACCTATATCCACCCTGCCTTTCTAAAATCTTCGAAAGCCAAGTTAACAAACAGATCACCGATCATTTCGAATCCCACTGTACCTTCTCCACTATGCAATCTGGTTTCCGAGCTGGTCATGGTTGCACCTCAGCCACGCTCAAGGTCCTAAACGATATCATAAACTCCATTGATAAAAGACAGTAACTGTGCAGCTGTCTTCATCAACCTGGCCAAGGCTTTTGACTCTGTCAATCACCACATTCTTATCGGCAGACTCAATAGCCTTGGCTTCTCAAATGACTGCCTCATCTGGTTCACCAACTACTTCTCAGATAGAGTTCAGTGTGTCAAATCGGAGGGCCTGTTGTCCGGACCTCTGGCAGTCTCTATGGGAGTGCCACAGAGTTCAATTCTCGGGCCGACTCTTTTCTCTGTATACATTATTGATGTCGATCTTGCTGCTGGTGATTCTCTGATCCACCTCTACGCAGACGACACCATTCTGTAGACATCTGGCCCTTCTTTGGACACTGTGCTAACAAACCTTCAAACGAGCTTCAATGCCATACAACACTCCTTCTGTGGCCTCCAACTGCTTTTAAATGCTAGTAAAACTAAGTGCATGCTCTTCAACCCGATCGCTGCCTGCACCTGCCCGTCCGTCCACCATCACTACTCTGGACGGTTCTGACTTAGAATATGTGGACAACTACCTAGGTGTCTGGTTAGACTAAACTCTCCTTCCACACTCACATTAAGCATCTCCAATCCAAAATTAAATCTAGAATCGGCTTCCTATTTCGCAACAAAGCCTCCTTCACTCATGCTGCCAAACATACCCTCGTAAAAATGACTATCCTACCGATCCTTGACTTTGGCGATGTCATTTATAAAATAGCCACCAACACTCTACTCAGCAAATTGGATGCAGTCTATCACAGTGCCATCCGTTTTGTCACCAAAGCCCCATATACTACCCACCACTGCAACCTGTATGCTCTCGTTGGCTGGCCCTCACTACATATTTGTCGCCAAACCCACTGGCTCCAGGTCATCTGTAAGTCTTTGCTAGGTAAAGCCCCGCCTTATCTCAGCTCACTGGTCACCATAGCAGCACCCACCCGTAGCACGCGCTCCAGCAGGTATATTTCACTGGTCATCCCCAAAGCCAACGCTTACTTTGGTCGCCTTTCCTTCCAGTTCTCTGCTGCCAATGACTGGAACGAATTGCAAAAATCACTGAAGCTGGAGTCTTATATCTCCCTCTCTAACTTTAAGCATCAGCTGTCAGAGCAGCTTACAGTGTACCTGTACACAGCCAATCTGTAAATAGCACACCCAACTACCTCATCCCCATATTATTACTTACCCTCTTGCTCCCCAGTATCTCTAATTGCACATCATCATCTGCACATATATCACTCCAGTATTAATACTAAATTGTACTTATTTCGCCACTATGACCTATTTATTGCCTACCTCCCTAATCTTCTACATTTGCACAACACTGTACATAGATTTTTCTTTTGTGTTATTGACTGTACGTTTGTTTATGTGTAACTCTGTGTTGTTGTTTCTGTCGCACTGCTTTGCTTTATCTTGGCCAGGTCGCAGTTATAATTGAGAACTTGTTCTCAACTGGCAAACCTGGTTAAATAAAGGTGAAATAAATAAAAAATAATAAAAAAATACCATGTTAAAATGACGACAATTCCTTTGTTTACAGCTTTGTATTTCTGCAGAGGGTCGTTGAGGGCACCAAGTTAATGGAACACGAGAGAAGCAGGGGATGAGTGGAGGGAGGGATGGGTACAGTGCCAGAACAGGAAGTCCTGACTGGGCAACAGCCATTTCCTGTGTACTGTGCTGCATGTAAGAGGGGCTCGAGGCAGAAGTTGTGCTTTAGGATCAGCTTTCCCAATCCCATCAGGAGGTAAAAGAGGAAACTGACTCTGGATCAGTGCTAAGTGGTAACTTCATCGTAGACCATAAAGGGGCCTTGAGCTAGAATTAAAACACATATCTAGGATCAGAATATCCTAACCCCAATCGTAACATTAACCATTAGGGGGATGCTAAAATATCTGATGTTGTATAAGTGGCTAGGGGACACTTAGGAGAAACCAATAATACATCATATAGGGAGGTTTTTGTGAGTGCGATGCACCTTACCTTGATGTCAAAGTTACAGTCGAAGCGCTTGATGAGCACGATGAAGGCGGCAGTGAGGTTGTCCCGGATAGGGGGTGGGTCGATGGGCTCGCAGGCATTTGCGGGCCGTGCACCAATCAGAAAGCCCTGTTGGTGTGACATCACAGTACAGTTAGAGCATCAGTTATTAACTGTTTAAGGAACATGGTCAACTCGACCAAACAGCGTGTGATGGATTCTGTCGACTAAGTAACTTTACGTACCAATACCAAAAACAGAAAATTGCGGTGGTGTCCATTTTTATCTTTGCTCTCCTCAACAGAAACATTTGCTGGAAATATTCACTGGATTCTATAATAAATATTCACTGGAAGATCAAACATCTAAAATTAGATCAATTAGACTAGAGAGAAATGGTGAGACACATACTAAACTAAGATAACAGAAATGACATAACAATTCAATAAAATAAAAAAATGTAAATGGCTAAAGTAACAGTCAATATGGGTCCCGAATTTTGTTTAAATTAAAGAGAGAGCGGGAGGGAGGGAGGGAGCACCAGAGAGGAGGGAGAGAGAGAGGGGGGAGGGAGGGAGGGAGCACCAGAGAGGAGGGAGAGAGAGAGGGGGGAGGGAGGGAGGGAGCACCAGAGAGGAGGGAGAGAGAGAGGGGGGAGGGAGGGAGGGAGCACCAGAGAGGAGGGAGAGAGAGAGGGGGGAGGGAGGGAGGGAGCACCAGAGAGGAGGGAGAGAGAGGGGAGGGAGGGAGGGAGCACCAGAGAGGAGGGAGAGAGAGAGGGGGGAGGGAGGGAGGGAGCACCAGAGAGGAGGGAGAGAGAGAGGGGGGAGGGAGGGAGGGAGCACCAGAGAGGAGGGAGAGAGAGAGGGGGGAGGGAGGGAGGGAGCACCAGAGAGGAGGGAGAGAGAGAGGGGGGAGGGAGGGAGGGAGCACCAGAGAGGAGGGAGAGAGAGAGGGGGGAGGGAGGGAGGGAGCACCAGAGAGGAGGGAGAGAGAGAGGGGGGAGGGAGGGAGGGAGCACCAGAGAGGAGGGAGAGAGAGAGGGGGGAGGGAGGGAGGGAGCACCAGAGAGGAGGGAGAGAGAGAGGGGGGAGGGAGGGAGGGAGCACCAGAGAGGAGGGAGAGAGAGAGGGGGGAGGGAGGGAGGGAGGGAGCACCAGAGAGGAGGGAGAGAGAGAGGGGGGAGGGAGGGAGGGAGCACCAGAGAGGAGGGAGAGAGAGAGGGGGGAGGGAGAGAGAACGAGAGAGGGGGGAGGGAGAGAACGAGAGAGGGGGGAGGGAGAGAACGAGAGAGGGGGGAGGGAGAGAACGAGAGAGGGGGGAGAGGGAGAGAACGAGAGAGGGGGGAGGGGGGGAGAGAGGGGGGAGGGAGGGAGAGAACGAGAGAGGGGGGAGGGAGGGAGAGAACGAGAGAGAGGAGGGAGAGAACGAGAAAGGGAGAGAATGAGAGAGGGAGGAGGGAGAGAGAGGGGGGAGGGAGAGAGAGGGGGGAGGGAGAGAGAGAGAGGGGGAAAAAGAGTGAAAGTGTGTTTGGCTGGTAAACTTGGTTTAAAAAGGGTAGCCATATTGGCAGTTCTTGAGTTATAATGCCCTTTTCAAGGGAATATCGGTGCCAACATTGGCCAAAATGGTAACATCTATACCCCCAGTGAGTCAGACTCCACAGGGTGTGATGCACAGAGCCCTGTGCTAATGAAACCCAGCAGGTCCTGCAGCTCTGGAGTCTTGGACCCGCCTCGGGCATGACTCAGCCTGTCAGAACACAGCCAGAGAGAGGCAGGCCTAATTTCAGGGCCTGATGCTGTCCAATTACACTGAGGTACTGTTCAAGTGTTTCCATTCAGGGAGAGGTGTCCTGGGGTTTCTTCAGTGAGTGAAACGTTCATTACATTGCAGACAGAAATGTAATGAATAGAGCCGAATGACACAATTCTCTTCTACAAGACAGATAATCGTATCTGTTCTGCACATTCTATTTCTATCTGAATATTCTGTAATGTTGTGCCCTCCTGAACAAATTGCTGCTCTCCAGTGTTCTGTCCCACTGGCTTCACAGTAACCTCACGCCAACTGGTTTCACAGTAACCACACGCCAACTGGCTTCACAGTAACCTCACGCCAACTGGCTTCACAGTAACCTCACGCCAACTGGCTTCACAGTAAACTCACGCCAACTGGCTTCACAGTAACCTCACGCCAACTGGCTTCACAGTAACCTCACGCCAACTGGCTTCACAGTAACCTCACGCCAACTGGCTTCACAGTAACCTCACGCCAACTGGCTTCACAGTAACCTCACGCCAACTGGCTTCACAGTAACCTCACGCCAACTGGCTTCACAGTAACCTCACGCCAACTGGCTTCACAGTAACCTCACGCCAACTGGCTTCACAGTAACCTCACGCCAACTGGCTTCACAGTAACCTCACGCCAACTGGCTTCACAGTAACCTCACGCCAACTGGCTTCACAGTAGCCTCACGCCAACTGGCTTCACAGTAGCCTCACGCCAACTGGCTTCACAGTAACCACACGCCAACTGGCTTCACAGTAACCTCACGCCAACTGGCTTCACAGTAACCACACGCCAACTGGCTTCACAGTAACCTCACGCCAACTGGCTTCACAGTAACCTCACGCCAACTGGCTTCACAGTAACCTCACGCCAACTGGCTTCACAGTAACCTCACGCCAGCTGGCTTCACAGTAACCTCACGCCAACTGGTTTCACAGTAACCACACGCCAGCTGGCTTCACAGTAACCACACGCCAACTGGTTTCACAGTAACCACACGCCAACTGGTTTCACAGTAACCACACGCCAACTGGCTTCACAGTAACCACACGCCAACTGGCTTCACAGTAACCACACGCCAACTGGCTTCACAGTAACCACACGCCAACTGGCTTCACAGTAACCACACGCCAACTGGCTTCACAGTAACCACACGCCAACTGGCTTCACAGTAACCTCACGCCAACTGGCTTCACAGTAACCTCACGCCAACTGGCTTCACAGTAACCTCACGCCAACTGGCTTCACAGTAACCTCACGCCAACTGGCTTCACAGTAACCTCACGCCATATGGCTTCACAGTAACCTCACGCCAACTGGCTTCACAGTAACCTCACGCCAACTGGCTTCACAGTAACCTCACGCCAACTGGCTTCACAGTAACCTCACGCCAACTGGCTTCACAGTAACCTCACGCCATATGGCTTCACAGTAACCTCACGCCATATGGCTTCACAGTAACCTCACGCCAACTGACTTCACAGTAACCACACGCCAACTGACTTCACAGTAACCACACGCCAACTGACTTCACAGTAACCACACGCCAACTGACTTCACAGTAACCACACGCCAACTGGCTTCACAGTAACCACACGCCAACTGGCTTCACAGTAACCTCACGCCATATGGCTTCACAGTAACCACACGCCATATGGCTTCACAGTAACCACACGCCATATGGCTTCACAGTAACCTCACGCCATTTGGCTTCACAGTAACCACACGCCATATGGCTTCACAGTAACCACACGCCATATGGCTTCACAGTAACCTCACGCCAGCTGGCTTCACAGTAACCTCACGCCAACTGGCTTCACAGTAACCTCACGCCAACTGGCTTCACAGTAACCACACGCCAACTGGCTTCACAGTAACCTCACGCCAACTGGCTTCACAGTAACCTCACGCCAGCTGGCTTCACAGTAACCTCACGCCAGCTGGCTTCACAGTAACCTCACGCCAGCTGGCTTCACAGTAACCTCACGCCAGCTGGCTTCACAGTAACCTCACGCCAACTGGCTTCACAGTAACCTCACGCCATATGGCTTCACAGTAACCACACGCCAACTGGTTTCACAGTAACCTCACGCCAACTGGCTTCACAGTAACCTCACGCCAACTGGCTTCACAGTAACCTCACGCCAACTGGCTTCACAGTAACCTCACGCCAACTGGCTTCACAGTAACCTCACGCCATATGGCTTCACAGTAACCTCACGCCATATGGCTTCACAGTAACCTCACGCCATATGGCTTCACAGTAACCTCACGCCAACTGACTTCACAGTAACCACACGCCAACTGACTTCACAGTAACCACACGCCAACTGACTTCACAGTAACCACACGCCAACTGACTTCACAGTAACCACACGCCAACTGGCTTCACAGTAACCTCACGCCATATGGCTTCACAGTAACCACACGCCAACTGGTTTCACAGTAACCTCACGCCAACTGGCTTCACAGTAACCTCACGCCAACTGGCTTCACAGTAACCTCACGCCAACTGGCTTCACAGTAACCTCACGCCAACTGGCTTCACAGTAACCTCACGCCAACTGGCTTCACAGTAACCTCACGCCATATGGCTTCACAGTAACCTCACGCCATATGGCTTCACAGTAACCTCACGCCATATGGCTTCACAGTAACCTCACGCCAACTGACTTCACAGTAACCACACGCCAACTGACTTCACAGTAACCACACGCCAACTGACTTCACAGTAACCACACGCCAACTGGCTTCACAGTAACCTCACGCCATATGGCTTCACAGTAACCTCACGCCATATGGCTTCACAGTAACCACACGCCATATGGCTTCACAGTAACCACACGCCATATGGCTTCACAGTAACCACACGCCATATGGCTTCACAGTAACCTCACGCCAACTGGCTTCACAGTAACCTCACGCCAGCTGGCTTCACAGTAACCTCACGCCAGCTGGCTTCACAGTAACCTCACGCCAACTGGCTTCACAGTAACCTCACGCCAACTGGCTTCACAGTAACCTCACGCCAACTGGCTTCACAGTAACCTCACGCCAACTGGCTTCACAGTAACCTCACGCCAACTGGCTTCACAGTAACCTCACGCCAACTGGCTTCACAGTAACCTCACGCCAACTGGCTTCACAGTAACCTCACGCCAACTGGCTTCACAGTAACCTCACGCCAACTGGCTTCACAGTAACCGCACGCCAACTGGCTTCACAGTAACCTCACGCCAACTGGCTTCACAGTAACCTCACGCCAACTGGCTTCACAGTAACCTCACGCCAACTGGCTTCACAGTAACCTCACGCCAACTGGCTTCACAGTAACCTCACGCCAACTGGCTTCACAGTAACCTCACGCCAACTGGCTTCACAGTAACCTCACGCCAACTGGCTTCACAGTAACCTCACGCCAACTGGCTTCACAGTAACCTCACGCCAACTGGCTTCACAGTAGCCTCACGCCAACTGGCTTCACAGTAGCCTCACGCCAACTGGCTTCACAGTAGCCTCACGCCAACTGGCTTCACAGTAACCACACGCCAACTGGCTTCACAGTAACCTCACGCCAACTGGCTTCACAGTAACCACACGCCAACTGGCTTCACAGTAACCACACGCCAACTGGCTTCACAGTAACCACACGCCAACTGGCTTCACAGTAACCTCACGCCAACTGGCTTCACAGTAACCTCACGCCAACTGGCTTCACAGTAACCTCACGCCAACTGGCTTCACAGTAACCTCACGCCAGCTGGCTTCACAGTAACCTCACGCCAACTGGTTTCACAGTAACCACACGCCAGCTGGCTTCACAGTAACCACACGCCAGCTGGTTTCACAGTAACCACACGCCAACTGGTTTCACAGTAACCACACGCCAACTGGCTTCACAGTAACCACACGCCAACTGGCTTCACAGTAACCACACGCCAACTGGCTTCACAGTAACCACACGCCAACTGGCTTCACAGTAACCACACGCCAACTGGCTTCACAGTAACCACACGCCAACTGGCTTCACAGTAACCACACGCCAACTGGCTTCACAGTAACCACACGCCAACTGGCTTCACAGTAACCTCACGCCAACTGGCTTCACAGTAACCTCACGCCAACTGGCTTCACAGTAACCTCACGCCAACTGGCTTCACAGTAACCTCACGCCAACTGGCTTCACAGTAACCTCACGCCAACTGGCTTCACAGTAACCTCACGCCAACTGGCTTCACAGTAACCTCACGCCAACTGGCTTCACAGTAACCTCACGCCAACTGGCTTCACAGTAACCTCACGCCATATGGCTTCACAGTAACCTCACGCCATATGGCTTCACAGTAACCTCACGCCAACTGACTTCACAGTAACCACACGCCAACTGACTTCACAGTAACCACACGCCAACTGACTTCACAGTAACCACACGCCAACTGACTTCACAGTAACCACACGCCAACTGGCTTCACAGTAACCACACGCCAACTGGCTTCACAGTAACCTCACGCCATATGGCTTCACAGTAACCACACGCCATATGGCTTCACAGTAACCACACGCCATATGGCTTCACAGTAACCTCACGCCATTTGGCTTCACAGTAACCACACGCCATATGGCTTCACAGTAACCACACGCCATATGGCTTCACAGTAACCTCACGCCAGCTGGCTTCACAGTAACCTCACGCCAACTGGCTTCACAGTAACCTCACGCCAACTGGCTTCACAGTAACCACACGCCAACTGGCTTCACAGTAACCTCACGCCAACTGGCTTCACAGTAACCTCACGCCAGCTGGCTTCACAGTAACCTCACGCCAGCTGGCTTCACAGTAACCTCACGCCAGCTGGCTTCACAGTAACCTCACGCCAGCTGGCTTCACAGTAACCTCACGCCAGCTGGCTTCACAGTAACCTCACGCCAACTGGCTTCACAGTAACCTCACGCCATATGGCTTCACAGTAACCACACGCCAACTGGTTTCACAGTAACCTCACGCCAACTGGCTTCACAGTAACCTCACGCCAACTGGCTTCACAGTAACCTCACGCCAACTGGCTTCACAGTAACCTCACGCCATATGGCTTCACAGTAACCTCACGCCATATGGCTTCACAGTAACCTCACGCCATATGGCTTCACAGTAACCTCACGCCAACTGACTTCACAGTAACCACACGCCAACTGACTTCACAGTAACCACACGCCAACTGACTTCACAGTAACCACACGCCAACTGACTTCACAGTAACCACACGCCAACTGGCTTCACAGTAACCTCACGCCATATGGCTTCACAGTAACCACACGCCAACTGGTTTCACAGTAACCTCACGCCAACTGGCTTCACAGTAACCTCACGCCAACTGGCTTCACAGTAACCTCACGCCAACTGGCTTCACAGTAACCTCACGCCAACTGGCTTCACAGTAACCTCACGCCAACTGGCTTCACAGTAACCTCACGCCATATGGCTTCACAGTAACCTCACGCCATATGGCTTCACAGTAACCTCACGCCATATGGCTTCACAGTAACCTCACGCCAACTGACTTCACAGTAACCACACGCCAACTGACTTCACAGTAACCACACGCCAACTGACTTCACAGTAACCACACGCCAACTGGCTTCACAGTAACCTCACGCCATATGGCTTCACAGTAACCTCACGCCATATGGCTTCACAGTAACCTCACGCCATATGGCTTCACAGTAACCACACGCCATATGGCTTCACAGTAACCACACGCCATATGGCTTCACAGTAACCTCACGCCAACTGGCTTCACAGTAACCTCACGCCAGCTGGCTTCACAGTAACCTCACGCCAACTGGCTTCACAGTAACCTCACGCCATATGGCTTCACAGTAACCTCACGCCATATGGCTTCACAGTAACCTCACGCCAACTGGCTTCACAGTAACCTCACGCCATATGGCTTCACAGTAACCTCACGCCATATGGCTTCACAGTAACCTCACGCCATATGGCTTCACAGTAACCTCACGCCATATGGCTTCACAGGAACCTCACGCCATATGGCTTCACAGTAACCTCACGCTAGCTGGTTTCACATTGAACCAGATTTATTGATTTGGTAATATCTGTCCCATTTCCTTGCACTATTAAAGGCTGCAATATGTAACTTTATGGGCGAACAGACCAAATTCACATAGAAATGTGTTATAGATCTGTAATTCTCATTGAAGACACGTTCTTAAGTTTAGTTGAGTCGTTTACTTTGTTTTTGTACACCAGCTAAAAAAAAAAAACAGTTGAAAATACAGTATTATTTGGTTATGTAAATGATATTTCTCAGCGGTTTAGATGGTACAATGACTCTCTACTTGCTTGTTTTGTCACAAACTGAAATTAGATGAACCATTTGAATTTTAGCAGCCAGGAAACGGCAGAGCTAGTTCTGCACAGCGCATCTTAAAACCAGTGTAATTGCACATCCTATCAGATGGTTGCCCGGGGTGACAGGCTGAGAGAGAGGGTTGTGTCCCAAATTGTTCTTTATTTTACCTTTTTTTAAACTAGGCAAGTCAGTTAAGAACAAATTCTTATTTACAATGATGGCCTACACCGGCCAAACCCTGACGACGCTGGGCCAATTGTGAGCCGCTCTTTGGGACTCCCAATCGCGGCCGGTTGTGATACAGCCTGGAATGGAACCGGGGTCTGTAGTACTGAGATGCAGGTTCTTAGACCGCTGTGATACAGCCTGGAATGGAACCGGGGTCTGTAGTACTGAGATGTAGGGTCATAGACCGCTGTGATACAGCCTGGAATGGAACCGGGGTCTGTAGTACTGAGATGCAGGGTCTTAGACCGCTGTGATACAGCCTGGAGTGGAACCAGGGTCTGTAGTACTGAGATGCAGGGTCTTAGACCGCTGCGCCACTCGGGAGATAAAATGGCAGCCACCCTATTCCCCATATACACAGAGGCCTATAAGGCCCGGTCAGAAGTAGTACACCATGTCGGCAATAGGGTGCGATATGGGACACAGCTGAGCTGTAAATTGCTGTGGGATTGGGTGGGTGTGGGGCCTTGACTCAGCACCAGCTACAGCCAGCGGTGAAAGTTTTAGTGGAGGAGCTTGAATTCAGTCTCAGGAGACATGCCAGTGCCTAGAACTTCAAAACAGACCCAGACTTCCTGCATTGCCAGTACTTTTCTCGGTGTATGCACACCCTACACTGCTAAGACTGTGTGTGTGTGTGTGTGTACACCTTACACTGCTACGACTGTGTGTGTGTGTGTGTGTGTGTACCTTACACTGCTACGACTGTGTGTGTGTGTTTTCTGAATGGCAGCGATACAGCTCTTGCAAGCTGCCACATTGAGGTCAATCTCTCCAAATAAAAAAGGATGATCAATGAAAGAGTAAAAGGTATAGAAACAAACCATCAACTTCCCCCAGAGGATGGACAGCATCTCATATGTACAGGTAACTGTCAAAATAAAAGGTAACAGGATCTCATATGTACAGGTAACTGTCAAAATAAAAGGTAACACCAACATAGTGTCTTAATAGGGCGTTGGGCCACCACAAACCGACCGGAACAGCTTCAACGCGCCTTTATATTCTACAAGTGTCTGGAACTCTGTTGGAGGGATGCGACATCATTCTTCCACAAGAAATTCCATCATTTGGTGTTTTGTTGATGTTGGTGGAAAACCCCGTCTCAGGTCCAGCTCCAGAATATCCCGCTAGTGTTCAATTGGGTTGAGATCAGGTGACTGATACACACCCTTTAAACCTCCTTCGGTTCTCCGAGACGCCTCTTTCAAAGTCAAAGATCTCTTCTTCTAGCCAAAATAAAGGGCAACTGGGCATTTGTATACATGTAAGTATGATGGGGATTGTTAATGTCTTAATTAACTCAGGAACCATACCAGTGTGGAAGCAACTGCCTTTCAACATGCTTTGTATCCCTCATTTACTCAAGTGTTTCCTTCTATGTTGTCAAGTCAATTACAAAAGCTTGTTCCATTCTTGATTTGATACAAAGGAGGTAGTGAAGAACTGGCAATGGAAGCTGATAGATGGTCTACTTTATATTGAATCCTGTTTCAAAAAGGAACACAGACTGGAATTCTCACTGTATACCTTCTGCAAAGCCTGCTATGACATCACTTGTGTCACTGGCTCACATTCTCACCTGGCTCAGAACAAGCTGCAATAGCTCCCCCTGTTGGCAATGGACCCACAAGGAAATGCCTAAACACTACTCTGTACAGAACACAGTATACTTGAGGGAAAAATACAATAAAACACCTGCCATTTTTTAACGTTATTTTTTAAAAGACCCTTTTTCAGGTTTTGAATTCGGGGGCCGATGTTGGTAAATAATTTCCTTACCATATAAAAGAGGAACCATTTTGGTTCCCGGAGGTGGGTTTCCTCTGACTTTTCAGCATTGACTTGACACAGTGCTGAGAGACTTTCCACTCTGGAGGACAGCGTGACTGGATCATGCTTACCCTAACCCAATTGGATGGGGTATTCACTACACATTTCTATCTGTAGGGCATTCACAGACAACACTTCCTCCTCCTGCACTGAGGGATTTCCTAGCGGTCGTGAAACCTAAATCAGACTTTGATTCAAATAGTATTTGAAAAATACTTGAGTGTTTTCTTTGGCCTGACAGATTATGAATATTACAATGTTGAGACTATTTGATTATGTGGTTTCATGGAACAAACTCAAACACAGATTAAGACAGTATTTGAACCTAGGTCTATACCTAATCCCAGTCCGTAAATGTCACTAAACACAGACCCCGTTTACGGATTTGCCTCGGTAATAACAGAGGAAAAACAGAGGAATTATTAAATAGCCTCCAGTTGGCGCAGTTTTAAGCAGATTAAAATGAATGAATCTAAAAAAACAGATTAGTAGAGAAGGTTTCATAGATACCACTGCACACAAAGAGGAGCAGCTCAACGGATTCAACTGTCTTGAAAAATGGCTAAACCCCCTCAATCTCATATGTTACAATGAAACTACTAAGCACATACACACTAAGCAGCTGACATGACAAGGATCTAACATGTAAGGGTCATTGTAGACAGCACAAAAAATGGGAACTAAACCAACAGAGGCAAACATTTTATCTAGCAAATCAAGTATTATCGGCACCCAGAAACATATCAACTTCTCCATTTTAATGTTGATCTGTCGCATGAAATAAGGAATCAAGTGGAACATTTTTACAGCCCAAAACTGGGTTGTAATATTTGATACAGAACAATAAAGTGGTATTTTCTGAATTGGGTTTGTGTCCCAAATGGCACCCTATTCCCTATATAGTGCCCTACTTTTGACCAGGGGCCTATGGCACCCTATTCCCTATATAGTGCCCTACTTTTGACCAGGGGCCTATGGCACCCTATATAGTGTCCTACTTTTGACCAGGGCCTATGGCACCCTATTCCCTATGCAGTGCCCTACTTTTGACCAGGGCCTATGGCACCCTATTCCCTATGCAGTGCCCTACTTTTGACCAGGGCCTATGGCACCCTATTCCCTATGCAGTGCCCTACTTTTGACCAGGGTCCGTGCCATTTGTGGCGCATCCTAAGAGGGCCAGGCCAGGCCACTGTAACACAGTGGTATAGATAGCAGACTGGGACACACTCAGATGAAAGTCAGGCTCCAGGATCTGACTGCATGGGTTTCAATCTCTAAGTAGGTTAAGGCTAACAAAACATTTCCCTTTACAAACGCAAGCAGCAGTTAAAAAAAACAACAACCAGGGATTAAAATGCTCCAGCAGATCTAGCAGGGCAGAAATGTCACGAACTAACTTGTTGAAAAGGTGGCATCCTATGACTGTGTCCCGTTGAAAGTCACTGAGCTCTTCAGTAAGCCCATTCTACTGCCAGTGTTTGTCTATGGCGATTGCGTGGCTGTGTGCTCGATTTTATACATCTGTCACCAACTTGTGTGGCTTAAATAGCCAAATCCACAAATTTGAAGCCGTGTCCACACACACACAAAAGTATGTCCGTGTTTAATTTTTCATAAATTTTCCTTCCACTTTGACAGAGTATTTTGTGTAGATTGTTGACAAAAAAAACAACAATTAAATCCATTTGAATCCCACTTTGTAACAACTAAACGTGGGAACAGTTAAGGGATGTGAATACTTTCTGGAGGCCCTGTAGCTGTATGGACTGGAAATGGGTCAGCATGATCTTTCCCGTTTTAAAGATGTGTACATAGCCGCTTCCCATCTTCAAAAGTCACAGGCCGAATCCAGCTGCCCTTCAGCTTCCCAGGCCACTCCCCCTCCTGCATCCCGAGCCAGACATGTGACAGGATATGACACAGTGCTTCCTGTCCCTGCTAAATGCTAGTCACTGTTCCGTTAAGTTCCCCCAGGGCAATTATCTGCTGCCCTATCACTAATTGAACAAAGCCATAGGAATCACTCTGCATATATTTACCACAAATAAAATGGGAAGAGACTCAGACAATTTTTTATTATCCTTCCTTAACTAATCACAGATTAACTAATTGGACATGACTTGATATGGGTAAATCAGCAGTTTCAGCAAATAGCCTACAGCATTCTAGTCATGTTAGATAAGCGATTAGACGACCTCTAAGTAGGGAGGAATAACATATTTCAAAGTAAACCAGGGCCTAATCTAATACCAGTTTTTGAAACTTTTGCTTGGCAGCATAAACCATCCCCAGGTCACGCTTGTATCGATGTTCAGTCTGTATTTTGTAAGAAGAGTGGAAGTGAGAGTCCTGTGCTTCGCATGAGGAACACAACATGAAAACCATTGCCTACCCGTTGACCAAATTAAAAGAGGAAGGGGTGTATTCAGGGGAAGTCTTACCGATGTAGATAGAAATAGAATGAAGCTGACAGACAGCAAGTCATTTTTCAACATGATACATTTCAATTATAAAGTTCTGTTACATCCTCTTGAACAGACACGAGATTTAGCGGGAAAACCTCCATGACACACTGTGTTCTATAAGAGAACATCAGGCCTTGGCTACATTTTCTGTCAGTACTATCATTGCCTTTAGTACTACTTCACCCTTGAGGGAATGGCTGGCCGCACGTGCGCTTCGCACACTTTCCTTGTGTGTAAGAGATTAATGTTCCAAGGTGTCCCATTTGGGACGCACGGCTAGTCGTACACTGTGCCATTTCGGGGCATGGGAGGGGTGTGGTTCCACTGAAAGAAAGCCCAGACTGAGGCCCACTGGGAAATCATGGGAGACAAGCAAGCTGGTAAGTGTCTTGTGATTCTGGGACAAACTGCAGGCTCCATTGTAGGATGGAAGGTTTGTTCCATCAGGACTGCAATCCCTTGGGACATGGAAGCTGCTGCAGTTCATTCCTAAACCTTCTTCTCTCAGTTCTTCCATGGTTCACTAGCCTTCACAGGGACTGGAGAGGTGGAAGCCATAAGGGAATAGTAGTGGTGTTCCATAAAGCTACAATCAGCAGTTGGAACAATAACAAAACAAACTCACCACCCCTGTTTTAGTTTTTTTTTTAAGTTGAGGGTTGGTGCTGGAGAAATGTAACCACTCAAATTCATAACCAAGCTATGGATGTAAGGACTGGCCATCCATTATATCAAAATTATAGTTTTAACCATGTTTTGAAGCTATATGAAGTGTTTGTAAACAAAGTCAAAGTAAACAAACATTGGAGTAAAACAAGCTATACTTTAGGTTCTGATGGGAGACAACAGTTGAACTAAGCTCATGAGTTATATTCTTCAAGAATGACTTTTACTTTAAAAATACCAAATGGATGTATAAACTACAGATTGCCCCTTTAAGCACCAAACAGAAGAAATGGGTTCTGGGTCAGTGCACCCGACTGCACAGATAATCACTGGACAGTGGACAGAAACATGGTCGACACGCCACATTTACCAAACAGTTTGTTAACACAGCAGGACAAGTTACTGTCCAAACACTGACAGCATGCCACCGGTACAACTGCAACCGTCGCAGGGCGACCTGCTGAAGCCAAATGGCAGCCGAACTAACATGTAGGAGACCATATTGTTTTTACAAGATGGAACAAGATGTCAAAGTGAGACGATGAGCCCTAGGGTGTGGGTTGCCACGCCTGCCTTGCTCAAAGCGCCGCAGTGCATCCACACAGACACGCTGGCAGAGAGTTCAAACGAGTGGGTGAAGTGGCTGGGCTTAGCTCCAGTCAGAGGGGGTGGGGGTGGGGGGGAGGGTAGAAGTAGAGCTGGGAATTACCAGGGACCTCACAATATGATATCACAATACTTCTGTCTGCTGCAGAGGGACGAGACAGTGTTAAAATCAGTCATGGAAATAAAAGTGCTCACTATTTAAAAAGAAGATGGAGAACAAGCTGAATATTGAACAATACTGGAGTTTTATAACTGTATCAATTTTTCAAAACAAATTTTATTTGTCACATGCTTCGTAAACAACAGGTGAAGACTAAGAGTGAAATACTTATGGGCCCTTCCCAACAACGCAGAGGGAATTTTAAATTTTCTTTTAAATCAACAACAGAGCTTGTCTAACCCGTTCACAGGATTGGTTAACTTGAGGTTTCAAAGGTCTCCACCGAGCTGGGTAAATCTGCTTTTAGTTTTAATGCACCGTATTGCTGGAACAAAATGTATGATGTTCTGGTGCCGTTGAAAGCTATTGAAAGTATTGATTGGTGACTTATTTGTGGACAAATGTAACTGTTTTTCTGGGTGATTTGTGATGTTTTATTTGTGCTTGACAGTCGTGACGTCTTCACGACTGTGCTGGGGTGTGTGGACCATGATAGGTCCTTAGTGATGTGGACACCGAGGAACTTGAAGTTTCGACCCGCTCCACTACAGCTCTGTCGATGAGGATAGGGGCGTACTCGCCCCGCTGTTTCCTGTAGTCTACGATCAGCTCCTTTGTCTTGATGATGTTGAGGGAGAAGTTGTCCTGGCACCACACTGCCAGGTCACTGACCCCTTCGCTCTAGGCCAGAGATGGGCAACTTTGACAGGGGTGGGGCCCACAAAAAAATATGAAATCATGAGGGGCTGCAGTTGATAACGGGTCTGCATACACCCCCCCCCCCCCCCCCCCCCCCCCCCATCGTTGTGTTGTCAGCAAACTTAATGATGGTGTTGGAGTGGCCACGCAGTCATGATTGAATAGGGAGTACAGGAGGGGACTAAGCACGAACCCGAGGGGCCCCTGTGTTGAGGGTAAGCATGGCAGATGTTGTTGCGGCCTGCCAGGAAGTGCAGGATCCAGTTGCAGAGGGAGGTGTTCAGTCCCAGGGTTTTGAGCTTAGCGATGAGCTTGGAGGGGACTATGGTGTTGAACTATCGTCAATGAACCGCATTCTCACGTAGGTGTTCCTCTTGTCCAAGTGGGAGAGGTCAGTGTGGAGTGCAATAGAGATTGCGTCATCTGTAGATCTGTTGGGGCGTTATGCTAATTGGAGTGGGTCCAGGGTGTCTGGGATGATGCTGTTGATGTGAGCCATGTCCAGCCATTCAAAAGCACTTCATGGCTACAGATATGAGTGCTACAGGGCAATAGTAATTTAGACAGGTTACCTTGGCGTTCTTGGGCGCAGGGAATATGGTGCTTGATACATGTAGGTATTACAGACGGTCAGAGAGAGGTTGAACTTGCAAGCTGATCCTGGTTACCCGAGTAAGAGTCCTGGTAATCTGTCTGGCCACGTGGCCTTGTGAATGTTAACCTGTTTAAAAGGTAGTTCTAACATCTGCTACAGAGAGCGAGATCACACAGTCGTCTGGAACAGCTGGTGCGCTCATGCATGGTTCAGTGTTGCTTGCCTCAAAGCGAGCATAGAAGAAATTTAGCTCATCTGGTAGGCTCGCGGCTGGGTTTCCCTTTGTAATCTGTGATAGTTTGCAACCCCTGCCACATCCGATGAACATCAGAGCCGGCATAGTATGATTCGATCTTAGTCCTGTATTGATGTTTTGACTGTTTGATGGCACGTCGGAGGTCGTAGTGGGATTTCTTACAACCGTCCGGATTAGTGTCCCACTCCTTGAAAGCAGCAGCTCTAGCCTTTAGCTCAGTGCTTCCGATTAGGATATTAACGTATGGTCACCGCGGGGACAATGTCATCAATGCACTTATTAATAAAGCCGGTGACTGATGTGGTAAACTCCTTAATGTTATCGGATGAGTCACAGAACATATTCCAGTCTGTACTAGTGAAACAGTCCTGTTGCTTAGCATCCGCTTCATCGGACCACTTCCGTATTGAGCGCATCACTGGTACTTCCCGTTTAAGTTTTTGCTTGTAAGCAGAAATCAGGAGTGTTGAGTTACAGTCATATTTGCCAAATGGAGGGCGAGGGAGAGCTTCGTATGCGTTTCTGTGTGTGGAGTGTAGGTGATTGAGTTTCGTTTTTTCGCCTCTAGTTGCACAAGTGACATGCTGGTTAAAATGAGGTAAGACGGATTTCAGTTTCCCTGCATTAAAATCACCGGCCAATAGGAGCGACGCCTCTGGATGTACATTTTATTTTTTGCTTATGGCCCTATACTGCTCGTTGAGTGCAGTCTTAGTGCCAGCACTGGTTTGTGGTGGTAAATAGACAGCTACAAAAAATATAGAAGTAGAAAATTCTTGGTAAATAGTACGGTCTCAGCTTATCATGAGGTATTCTCCATCACTAGGGAGGAAAAGTACAGAGGTGGAGTGAGACAGTAAATAAGAAAGAGAGAAAAAAGGAAATGGATTGCTTGGAGAGAGAGCGAAACAGGAAAAAAACTATGAAAAAGAGAACGAGAGTAGGCCTTTAAATCACTCAGCTTTCATAACCCGATGCCTTACGAAAGTAAGCCTGGCAGGCTGGGCACACAGACGTGACCCCTGCTCTTCGCCAGCCCACCCCCAGTCCCAGCCCACCCCCAGTTTGTTGTCTGCAAACTTGATGATTGAGTAAACAGGGAGTACATGAGGGGGCTGAGCACGCAACCTTGTGGGGCCCCTGTGTTAAGGATCAGCGTAGTGGAGGTGTTGTCTACCTTTACCACCTGGGGGCGGCCTGTCAGGAAGTCCAGGACCCAGTTGCACAGGGCGGGGTTCCGACCCAGGGCCCCGAGCTTAATGAAGAGCTTGGAGGGTACTATAGTGTTGAAGGCTGAACTATAGTCAATGAACAGCCTTCTTACATCGTTATCCCTCTTGTCCAGATGGGATAGGGCAGTATGCAGTGCAATGGCGATTATGGCCTGGCTTAGAAGCACAGACATGAGTCAGCCCTGTTGCCAGCTGTGTGTGGGTCAACAATGAGTGGGAACCTCACAACCCATGACCTCATTCTCACTAGAAAGCCGTGGTGATCTTGCTGCTGCACATTCACAACACAGTGCACTTTCCTGTAGTTCCAGTTTGGCCACTGGACCACAACTGGGCCCACTACTAATCTGCATCCCAAAATGCACCATATTCAGTGCATACATTTTGACCAGAGAGAGAGAGAGAGATACTGTATATACTGTATATCATTGGTTATACTTTAACTAGTGTCAATAGCAGTAAGAATTACAGGATATATGTAAAAGTCGACATATTGAGTCCTTGTAATGAACTGCAGGGATTTGTAAGCCTGTCATTAAACATTTGCATTTGACAGAGAGAAAATTAACCTTGTTGTACCCACCTTGAGTCCATCGCTGGGCAGCCGGTACCCAAAGCGTGCAGGCAGGTCATCAAAATTGCCTGTTTTGTTGTCAAATGTGTACTGAAAGAGAAAGAAGAATACAAATCACATCATGTGGTGTTAATAACTAATAGTTCTTCGTCAGTCAGTCATTCAGTCTGTCTGCGTGTCTGTCCACCCGCCCGTCTCTGTCTCTGAGGACTCACGGCAGAGATGTCGGCCTCAACGGGCAGCAGGTTGAGGAAGGCGAAGAGCTGCACGGTGAAGATGGTGTAGATCTGTGTGGCAGACAGCATCAGCATCCCAAGGGAGAGCAGCATCTTGCATTCCGCGCTGTGCCAGTCAACTGACACACACCTGCGCAGTCACACACACACGGACGGACTGTCCCAGCACTGGCAGCTCTCACACCTGCAGTGTACGTACACACACACACACACACACACACACACACACACACACACACACACACACACACACGATTGTTAATGTCTGTAGGCCTACGTCTGCTCCCAGCCCCCCACAGAACAAACACCCCAAAGTTCCACTGGAAAACTGTAATTATATATGTCACTAGATGAAATCTGGTGTGATCCTGCTCGGTTCTGAAATAAGACAGTAGTGAATTTGTCATTGATTCATGCCTAACACACTTGCGCACACACACAAGATTGAAGTAGTTAAGCCTACTAGCTTGAAAGCAGGGTTGGGGTTAATTCCATTTCAATTCTGGAAGTACACTGAAATTCCAATAACATGCAATTGTTTCAATGAGGAACATTTAGAATTGGGTTTATTTCTGAATTTACTTAAATTGAACAGTACTGGAGCCACACCCCATTTATAAATTACCTGGCTCCCCACAGGGGTGCCACTTTGGTTTTAGAAGTGAGGGGGACATGACCCCAAGATCCCCCGTCAGGTTCTCTCCTAGAGTTTTTGGGGGTCATCTAAAGCCAACTTCCTACATTTTTACACAATCCAACAAGCCGTCTCTACTTAAAACAAAAAAAGTAATTCAACTTGGTAAGAGATCATTATTAAATATGTTTAAGTGATTAATAAGACTGAATTATCTTTGATCTAGTTCAATAATAAATATTGTGTTGCACCTTTAACCAAGACTAAAAAATGAACAACACTTGAAAAAAAATACAGACTTTTGATTGTCTTTATTAAGACATCCTCTATATCAAATTTCAGCCAAACCGCCCAGCCAGCCCGAGCAACCTGCACGCCCGACCCCCACCAGTCTAGTCAATATATATATCAACTCTCTCACAACACAATTTCCTTCCCAGTTCCCTCCTACCTTACATTTTTTTTAATTCCCAGGGGAAAGGTTTGGAAACAAAAACATTAAAAACACATACACCTCAAATATACATTAACACACAGAAACAGCAAATCCTCCATATAATGAATCTCATAGGACTAATAGTACTGTAGAGCTCTTTTTACTTGCACACAATATAGCTGGGTCACCCCGTCCTGCCCCTAGGTGTCCACCACCCTGCAGCGCCCCAACACAACACTAGAGGTCAACCCATTAATTAGATCTGATTTCAAGTTTTTATAACAATCGGTAATCTGCTTTTTTGGACACCGTTATATAGCCGATTACATTGCACTCCACGAGGAGACTGCATGGCAGGCTGACTACCTGTTACGTGAGTGCAGTAAGGAGCCAAGGTAAGGTGCTAGCTAGCATTAAACTTATCTTATAAAAAACAATCAATCTCAACATAATCACTAGTTAACTACACATGGTTGATGATATTACTAGTTTATCTAGCTTGCCCTGCGTTGCATATAATCGATGCGGTGCCTGTTAATTTATCATTGATTCACAGCCTACTTCGCCGAACGGGTGATTTAACAAGCGCATTCGCAAAAAAAAGCACTGTCGTTGCACCAATGTGTACCTAACCATAAACATCAATGCATTTCTTAAAATCAATACACAAACATATTTTTAAACCTGCATATTTAGTTAATATTGCCTGCTAACATGAATTTCTTTTAACTAGGGAAATTGTGCCACTTCTCTTGCGTTCTGTGCAAGCAGAGTCAGAGTATATGCAGCAGTTTGGGCCGCCTGGCTCGTTGCGAACTGTGTGAAGACCATTTCTTCCTAACAAAGACCGTAATTAATTTGCCAGAATTGTACATAATTATGACATAACATTGAAGTTTGTGCAATGTAAGAGCAATATTTAGACTTATGGATGCCACCCGTTAGATAAAATACAGAACGGTTCCGTATTTCGCTGAAATTATAGTTTCCGGATTTGACCATATTAATGACCTAAGGCTCGTATTTCTGTGTGTTATTATATTATAATTAACTCTATGATTTGATAGAGCAGTCTGACTGAGCGGTGGTAGGTAGCAGCAAGCTCGAAAGAATTCATTCAAACAGCACTTTCCTGCATTTGCCAGCAGCTCTTCGCTGTGCTTCAAGCATTGCGCTGTTTATGACTTCAAGCCTATCAACTCCCGAGGTTAGGCTGGCAATACTAAAGTGCCTACTGGAACATCCAATAGTAGGTATATGAAATACAAATGGTATAGAGAGAAATAGTCCCATAATAACTACAACCTAAAACTTCTTACCTGGGAATATTGAAGACTCATGTTAAAAGGAACCACCAGCTTTCATATGTTCTGAGCAAGGAACTTAAATGTTAACTTTTTTTTACATGGCACATATTGCACTTTTACTTTCTTCTCCAACACTTTGTTTTTGCATTATTTAAACCAAAATGAACATGTTTCATTATTTATTTGAGACTAAATTGATTTTATTGATGTATTATATTAAGTTAAAATAAGTGTTCATTCAGTATTGTTGTAATTGTCATTATAACAAATATATAGAGAGAGAGAGAGAGAGAGAGAGAGAGAGAGAGAGAGAGAGGGGAGAGAGAGAGAGAGAGAGAGAGAGGAGAGAGAGGAGAGAGAGAGAGAGAGAGAGAGAGAGAGAGAGAGAGAGAGAGAGAGAGAGAGAGAGAGAGAGGAGAGAGAGAGAGAGAGAGAGAGAGAGAGAGAGAGAGAGAGAGAGAGAGAGAGAGAGAGAGAGAGAGAGAGAGAGAGAGCGAGAGAGAGAGAGAGGAGAGAGAGAGAGAGAGAGAGAGAGAGAGAGAGAGAGAGAGAGAGAGAGAGAGAGAGAGAGAGAGAGAAAAAATATATAAAAATAATAATAATAATCGGCCTATTAATCGGTATCAGCTTTCTTTGGTCCTCCAATAAATCGGTACCGGCGTTGAAAAATCATAATCGGTCGACCTCTACCCAACACACCCCACTCAGCTTTAGGATCTTAGTGAAACATTAATTTATTGGTTTTGGTGGTGTTAGGCCAAGGCCAGAGTGACAACCCACAGGACTGAGCAGCCCAGCAGCGAGGGTTTGCCTAAATAGGTATCTCCCCTGGCGAGGGCATGTTTTCAATACAGACTCCTTTAACCGTACTGTATTCCATATAAGGCATCCAGGCCTAATGAAAGTTCCCCAGTATACCCTTAATCTTGTAATATATCCAAGCTAGCAATACATAACTTGACATTGTGGGAGGATAACCAATCTTCCAATTAATGGCAGTGCATTTCTTAGCCACTATAAATGCTAGGTTACACAGTTTCTTCAGATAACAGTCTCCAGTATCAACATTTCCAACCAAACAAAAACAGGGAGAACGGAGAACCTGTAGACCTGCTGAGATAAAAGAACATACTCTTTGCCAGATTTCAGCCAGCCTTCACAAGACCATAACATATGCAAATATACACCTTTTGTGTTTAACACCTCCAGCAGAAGAATAACATTTCTCAGTGCATGATATTCAGTTTCACTGGCATATAGAACGTTCTATGGATGGTCTTAACCTGCAGTCATTTATGTCTGAGATTATATGAACATGACTGGACATTCAAACATAACTGTATCCATTCATCAATCATCAATAGCTTTTACCAGGTCTTCCTCACATTTTTGTTTTGTGTCATCGGGAAAAGCCTCTATCAACCCTTGATTCAGTTTGGAAATCAACTTTAGAGGTTTGTCAGACCGCCTTAAAATAGTTTACATCTTTGAAGCTTCTTGGTTGTCCAGTGTTTGCTGCCCAGAGAGAATAAAAAGTGTTGTATCTGCACAAATTTACCTCAGCTCCGTCATGGTTACCTGACCCTGCTGAGACCCCTGTCACCGTCACAGACTGATCTTCCCTGGTTACCTGACCCTGCTGAGACCCCTGTCACCGTCACAGACGGGTCTTCCCTGGTTACCTGACCCTGCTGAGATCCCTGTCCCCGTCACAGACAGGTCTTCCCTGGTTACCTGACCCTGCTGAGACCCCTGTCACCGTCACAGACTGATCTTCCCTGGTTACCTGACCCTGCTGAGACCCCTGTCACCGTCACAGACAGGTCTTCCCTGGTTACCTGACCCTGCTGAGACCCCTGTCACCGTCACAGACTGATCTTCCCTGGTTACCTGACCCTGCTGAGACCCCTGTCACCGTCACAGACGGGTCTTCCCTGGTTACCTGACCCTGCTGAGACCCCTGTCACCGTCACAGACAAGTCTTCTCTGGTTACCTGACCCTGCTGAGATCCCTGTCACAGACTGGTCTTCCCTGGTTACCTGACCCTGCTGAGACCCCTGTGAGTCTGTGAGTGTTCAAGTGTCCCTAGTATGTGTAGTCTCATTGAAATAGACTAGGCTGCATACATGGTCGGAGAATCACGTGGCAGTTAACTTAAATATTAAATTAACTTAAATATTATTAGCCTGTAGTTTACTACAATGTCTGTAAATAAATAGGCTATTGATAATGCAAAGAAGTAGAGGACGCTCAAACAACGTGAGTCGAAGTGCAATCCAAAAATGTAATCATTGAAAAGGCTACAATGGTGCGCCTTTTCAATTTCAATAAGTATTGGTCACCCATTTATTTGTCTCTGTCTGCAAACCGTCCTCCTAAAAGGTAGGCTATATCCTATAGGTCTATGCAAAACATAGCAAGTGTCACTGTCCTCATTCTTGCTGTTTCAAGTTCAGTAGCCATACCTGAGAAATCAGGTGCACGTGTGGTCTCATTTAATTAGAGTAGGAAATAACCTATGTGGAGAAGCACTGGGCAGTTATCTTTCCAAGGAAATGTACTTCCTAAGTAGTTTACTACATTGCTTAGAAATAAGCCTAAATATTGATCACCCATATTTCTCAGTCTGAAAATCTTCCCACTCCTAAAAAAAGGTAAGCTATAAAAAATAGTTTGAGCGAAAGTAAGTCTCTCCAGCTCTGCTCCCTTCAATCTACATTTAGCATAGTGGCTGATATAGCCTAGTAATACAATGTAAGGGCCATGTCAGAATCTCTGGTGATTGAAATGTACTTTTGCGCATATAGGGCTCAAAATTGCTGGGACCATTGCTGGCAAATGAGCTGCGTCGAATAAGCCTAAAATAACATTGTGGGACTGCGGGTGGGTTTGGGACCAGTTCTTGAGGTAGCGGGTGGGAGTCGTGTTATTACTGTGTCAGTGAGAAAAGTAGGGAACTAGCTAGGGAAACTGACAGATCAATAACATTTCATTGCCATACTGACTAATATATATTTTTTTTGAACTCACATTGTACTGAAAAAACTAAATATCAATCTTCAAACATTTGGCTGATGGTTTCATCGTTTGATTCAGGAGTAATGTGATTGAGGCAAAAACAATAGCTAACTTTAGCCAACTTTTGGTCAGCTCTCTCCCTCTCTCTAATGGTACATCAACTTGCGAAGAGCTGGCCTGGCTATGGTAGCTACTAGCTAGTGTAGCTAATACATTCACCTCAGTCGAGAGGGAAAGAAACATTAGCTAACATTACATGTCAGTTACAATACTAGCTCAGCACTGTGAACAAACACTGGATCCGTTTTTTTCTGTTAAGTTAAACTGCTGTTACCTGAGCCAGCTACATCAGTCAGCTAAAGAGTAGCCAGTTTCTGTTCTGCTTGCTTTTACAACTCGGTGAAAGAGCGCAACACAGACACTGAACTATGCTCAACTCTCCCGTGCTGGTCCAGCCAGCCTTCCAAAAGCTTTGCCTTCACACAGCCTGTCAACCCGCTCTGTGGTGTTTGCGTGGTCCTAAATCCAGCCAGCTGAACACTCCAAACAGCATACCCGACTGCTCGGAGGTGCCCTCATGGTCCTAAAGCCCATTGTTGCAGATCACATTCCAATGATATAACTGGGGGGGAGCAAAAATGCAATTTCAGAATGTGGGGGGGCCATGACCCCCCCCCGTCTGCAGTGAAAGTTGCACCCCTGGCTACCCATCCACATTGCTCTGGCCAAACACATTCTGACTGTTCTGAATGGTCCCAGAAAACGACAGTTGGGCCAGAGCCAGCCTACATGATGAAGTAATCAACTTTGAAATTCTGATTGGTTAGATCTGTTAGAGATGATCCAATCGCTGATGAATTTGTTTTGGACAACACCCCTCCTTTTAAAGTCACACAAACGACTTCTAGGATGCCAGATTCAAACAATGTGTTACGATCAATAGAGCAGCAGAATTAAAATTCAGTGTGAGTCGTCAAGAAAATATATAAAAGGCTTATCAAGAGTAAACCTACTACTAGGGCCCTGTGCTTCTCAGTGATGACAGATGCAGACAGAGAGGAATTAACATGCATTAGACTACATCAGATAGCCATACAGAATCACCAAGCGCTACTAATAACACAAAATATCTCCCCAAATATTGAATATTCATTTAAACATGACATGTTGTATGTTTCAAGGTGGCACAGGTGTGTAAAGCCACAAATAAACAATTCCAAGTTTCAAGTAGGTAGGTCCTTTCAAAAGTATGGGGACATTTGCTGTGAGATACCTGCTACAGATGTAATGATCTTCGTAAAGTAAAGCCTAAAAGTAGAAGTCATGGTATTAGTTGCAAAAGAAGGATGATGTCAAAGTCATGTGGCAATGTAGTCCCATGTAATGTGACTACCCAGCAGTATGACAGATAGCGACTTTAACCACATAGCCTACTTGGATAACAACCTATTCAGTTAGCCAAGCTAACTTCCTAGCTAATATTATTCTTGTCACAAATCTCCCATCTATCTAGCAAGCTAACTTAATCTTAGCCCAATATTGGACTAAAGAGCCTAACGTTTCATGTTCTGTTTAAAGGGCGAATTGGCTCTGGAAACCAAAACAACCAAATACTCCCATCTAAACGTAAATCGATTCTCCATTGCGGTAGTTATAGAAAAAATAAATCCCTGTACTTTCATATCACATCAAACATTTCACAAATGCAAAATACACACTTACTGTACACTGTTTTAACCGCTTTTAACACAGCAGCCGACAGTATTTTTCAGTGACAAGACAACACGTTTGCGGCATATGTCTTCCGTTTACACATTCAGTAACTTAGGTGTTTGGAAACGCAGATAGCCAATTAGCACAAGTAGTCCACTCGGTCTCCCGTCTCCCGTCCGTAAACAAGCGCTGTAACATGGAAATATGGCCATATGGGAATCATAATCCTATAAAAAGGCGTGCATCAATATAACCTTTTGTTTTCCAAAACCGTACCGCAAGCGATGCGTCGCGGATAACCTCCCCCATACAGAATACGCCTTCCTCCAATGACTATTATGTGTAATGTAGTGGAACTGACCACCGGCTAACGTAAACACAGCTGCAAAAGTGGTAAATCGGGTTTTATGATACTAATAATATATGGCAGCTGTAGAGGTGCCAAACCTGTTTAGCAAGCTATTACACGTCTTCTAAATATACCAGATGGAGCAAGCTACCATTATTAGCAAGCTAAATACCATTATTAGGCCAGCTTTGCAACTCCCATGCTTGATAGCAACATCATGACATGACTCGAGTCTAAACACCAGCGTATTTGACGTTGCTAACAGCTAGCTTTATCAGCGCTACAAATGCAAGTTAGCTAGCTAGATAACTAACGTTAGATCATGGAAAGTTACCTTTGAATCAGACCGAAGTTTCCTCTGGTTTAAAAAATATGCGAATGATATGGACATTACAATAAATTGCTATCTATACGTATGATCGCAACAACTTTATTCCTTTACTTTAACATGTCAGTACAACAGAACGTCAACAATAATCCCTAGCTAGCCAGCTCCTTCATGTGAGTGTTGTGTAGAGCTTCCTCTATCTGCACCCCCCGCCCCCCCCGAGCAGATTGTTGCTGCTGATTGGACGGAATGACAATCAATCTCTCCTTTCCGAAACTGTTTCCTGAGGTAAACATAACCACGTGATGCATCATGCATTTACAGTAGAAAAATGATCTCGAATATATAGTCTTTGTATGTGTGGGGTGTGTGACCGTGTATGCAAAGGTTTAAATTGGGTGGCTGACAGTTTGACTATGAATTCGAGCGCAAGATGTGGGAGAATAATAGCGAAGCAGTGCTGGCCTGGAACCCGCATTGCTGGCCTGGAATACATTGTTAATCATATATTTAGGAAGGTTTGGTTATTGTACCACACAAATATCTGCTTGTTAACAAGGTCAAAGAAGTCTCTTTCAGAATTATCCATAAGTATAACCCTGCGAATCATTACCTGAAGAAACAAACAAAAAAGTACCATTAACTGTACTTTTTGGGGAAAGCATCCAGAAAAAGTTTTGCATTCATTTTGGCATTGTCTACATGTAAAGAAATTATTGCAAGCTATTTATAGATTTATAATTGATAATAGTCTTGAATACTTTTGTTTATTATGGGGTAATGTGCTGCTTGGTTTCATTAACTATAATATACAAAAAAACTCTTTAATGTAATTGTAATAATGGGAAAAAAGTCATTAATATATGTACATTCACTAATAAAGACCCAGTCTTCCTTGTTTTCTATAAGGCGTTCTAGATTATTCTACATCCTTCGAATAAGAAAGCTGTAAAAGCAATCAATACCTGTCTTTTAAAGGCCTTTTGAATAATCTGTAATTGGTTGTTTGTTTGGTTGTATAATTCCTGTGTGTACACTGGTGTTTTGTGTAACAATAAGAGTACCACAGAGTCATACCCATAAAACCTTTTTCTCATAGGATATTTCAGAAACACTTAAAATAATTGCTTTGTTTCGTGTAGGCTTACCCTGGCGTGACGTTTTGAATACCGTCTAAATCTTTCTAGGACAAGGGGACTTTTATCAATATATTCGTCTGTATTTACCCCCTCAAAATGAAATGCTAATTAGCTGCTAATGTGGCTATCATAAAGAACTACAAATGCCATGATGATCTGGACGAGACTACCGAATCGAGGCAAAGGTAAGAATCAATGGATTAGGGCCTCCCGGGTGGCCTCCCGGTTCTCATTTGCAACTGCGACCTGGCCAAGATAAAGCATAGCAGTGTGAACAGACAACAACACAGAGTAAACAATAAACAAGTCAATAACATGGTAGAAAAAAGAGAATCTATATACAATGTAAGCAAAAGGCATGAGGTAGGCAATAAATCGAATAATTACAATTTAGCAGATTAACACTGGAGTGATAAATCATCAGATGATCATGTGCAAGAAGAGATACTGGTGTACTGGTTGGGTTGTGCTTCGGAGGACGCATGGCTTTCGACCTTCGTCTCTCCCGAGCCCGTACAGGAGTTGTAGCGATGAGACAAGGTAGTAATTACTAGCGATTGGATACCACGAAAATTGGGGAGAAAATGGGAGATTTTTTTTTTTTAAATAAATAATAATTTAAAAAATAATCAATGGATTAACTATCTAATGTCAGCTTAATGTAGGAATGAATAAATTGGCTACATTTCTTTAAATGGACAATTGTGAACTGTCTTGTTCAAGTTTTAAATTGACACAGGACCTGTTAGCAAAGGTATCAGCTGGAGATGATGTGCAGGAGCTTGCAGGGATTTGTAGTTTTGCATGATGTCTACTTTGGTGCTAATTAGCATTTTCGAACCTGAAGAGTAAATAGAGCCGAAATACATTGATAAAAGTCACCTTGTGTCCGAGAGAGATTTACATGGTTAGCAGAACGTTGCACCAGGGTAAGCCTACACAACACACAGCCCTTATTGTAAGTGAGTCAGGGAAGCTAGTGGTTAGAGCGTTGGCCTAGTAACCGGAAGGTTGCAAGATCAAATCCCCGAGCTGACAAGGTAAATATCTCTCGTTCTGCTCCTGAAAGAGACAATTAACCCACTGTTCCGAGGCAGTTAAACCACTGTTCCTAGGACGTCATTGAAAATAAGAATTTGTTCTAAACTGACTTGCCTAGTTAAAAAAAGTTTTTTTTTATTCTAAAATCCCCTATGGGACAAATGAATAGTGGAAAAGTTATTGGAACCATTTCCCTGTTTGACTGCTGGGTATTATGACACCTCCACTGTGAGGCTCTATACCTTATGAAAGTCCCACCTACTTCCTAGTGCAAGTCACGTACAGTTTCTGAATGGGTGTCAAGGTTATATCATACAATTCATGAAAATGGGGTCATTCATATATCTACAATTATATTCGTATTCATGGATTAATTGACCTTTACCCAGTGCCTTTGATTAAGGTTTTTTATTACAAAAAAAGCTGCAATGAAAGGTAGCCTAGGCAGTCGATAGTGAGCGTGAGAGCTGCGCTATCATCTTGGATTGATACACTCGTATCCCCTGTGGACCGGCTAGTACATAAATTATTATCCTCCTTAAGTAGCTTTAATCAACAATTTAGGATGTTGCACATACTTGGGTTAAGGCGGTGTGCATCAACCTAAATTGTCATAAAAAACTAAAATGGTGTGAAAATTGTGCTTTATTAAGACAGTACACATATGTTTCCAGTTATTCAATGGCCTGCATACTAACCAGACATGTCACCCATTGAGCATGTTTGGGATGCTCTGGATCGACATGTATGACAGCTTGATCCAGTTCCCGCCAATGTCCAGCAACTTCACACAGCCATTGAAGAGGAGTGGGACAACATTCCACAGGCCACAATCAACAGTGAATGCCTTACAAGTGGCCCAGTGGTCTAAGACACTGCATCACAGTGCTAGCTATGCCACTAGAGACGCTGGGTGCTAGTCCAGGCTCTGTTTCAGTGGTCTAAGACACTGCATCGCAGTGCTAGCTGTGCCACTAGAGATTCTGGGTGTGAGTCCAGGCTCGTTGGTCTAAGGCACTGCATCGCAGTACTAGCTGTGCCACTAGAGATTCTGGGTGCGAGTCCAGACTCTGTCGCAGCCGGTCGCGACCGGGAGACCCATGTGGCGCCGCACAATTGGCTCAGTGTCGTCCAGGTTCAGGGGAGGGTTTGGCTGGCCGGATGTCCTTGTCTCATTGCTGCAAAAACGTTTCTTAAACGGAAGCAAACGAAACGAAACGGGGATAAACATACCTGAATTTGCCCAGTAGAAACTCTCGTTTGCACCTATATCAACTAGATGCAGGCAAGAGTGTGCAAGGCGGCATTGAATCTGTCACTGTCTGTCACCTAGACTCCACAAAATTCTCTCGACCTATGCACCTACGTTGTAAACTTTTATTCATAGGCTAGGTTGTAGCAACCTCATGATGAGATATAAGGAAAATAAGAGCTTAGCGTTGTTACATTGAGCTGGGTGAATGGAATGTGAATGATATACGGTATACTGTAATAGATATACTGTAATAGATATACTGTAATAGATATAAGGTCATGCTCACAGTAAAAATAATCGTCCTCCCTCATCTTAAATGTCACCGACCGCCACTGGAGTGGGACTATTATTGATGGCATAAGTAGCTGATTGCTGACCTACATTCTTTTGAGGATATGACTATCCTCCCATCGATCAATTCCCCCACCTACATTCAAAGGTCTTGGGTGAAAACCACCATTATTGATTCAAGAGCTAGGAGCGACAACTGTTTTGCCTTTATGTGATAGAATCCTTCACAGCTCCCAGCACTCAGAGACAGATAGTTATTTTAAAAGGTCACATGCAAATTAGTTGAGTCCTCTGTAAAACTTTACAACGTAATTGTAAAAGTCTACCAAACAATCATGTGATGGAAACGGAAATTCCTTTGGCAAGCAGTACATCTTTCAGTTAGACAGCAACACTTCTTTCAGTTTGGCAGCAACACATCTTTCAGTTAGACAGCAACACTTCTTTCAGTTAGACAGCAACACTTCTTTCAGTTTGGCAGCAACACATCTTTCAGTTAGACAGCAATACTTCTTTCAGTTAGACAGCAACACATCTTTCAGTTTGGCAGCAACACATCTTTCAGTTAGACAGCAACACTTCTTTCAGTTTGGCAGCAACACATCTTTCAGTTTGGCAGCAACACATCTTTCAGTTAGACAGCAACACTTCTTTCAGTTTGGCAGCAACACATCTTTCAGTTAGACAGCAATACTTCTTTCAGTTAGACAGCAACACTTCTTTCAGTTAGGCAACAACACATCTTTCAGTTAGACAGCAATACTTCTTTCAGTTAGGCAACAACACATCTTTCAGTTAGACAGCAACACATCTTTCAGTTTGGCAGCAACACTTCTTTCAGTTAGACAGCAACACTTCTTTCAGTTTGGCAGCAACACATCTTTCAGTTAGACAGCAACACATCTTTCAGTTAGGCAACAACACTTCTTTCAGTTAGACAGCAACACTTCTTTCAGTTTGGCAGCAACACATCTTTCAGTTAGACAGCAATACTTCTTTCAGTTAGACAGCAACACTTCTTTCAGTTTGGCAGTAACACATCTTTCAGTTAGACAGCAACACTTCTTTCAGTTTGGCAGTAACACATCTTTCAGTTAGACAGCAACACTTCTTTCAGTTAGACAGCAACACATCTTTCAGTTAGACAACAACACATCTTTCAGTTTGGCAGCAACACATCTTTCAGTTTGACAGCATACTGCATTGCAGATTTTCTGAATGGCATGGAGATGATCAATGTGGGTATACTTATTATCTGCATTTGGTCCTAACAAAATGACTTATTGGAGTCCCCCAAAATCGTTATTACTTTTACTACATGAAAAGTGTCTTTGGATTGTTCTACCATTGAATGATGTAAAGTTTTTCTGAAAGTGTCTTCTCTTTTTTTTTTTTACAGTTATTTGTCTAGTGGTTTTACTGAGATCTATTGAACCAGACACACTGTTCTAACATGAAAGCAAACCCAGACTGGAGCCCAGCTGTAGACAGACCATTCATTATTTTGTGTGTCTTCGCCCCACTTTTCTCCCCATGTTCACCATTGAATCTTGTGAACTGAAAAAAAAACAATCTCTAATCATTGTTCCATTTGCTGCCTATGTTACCATAGGAACCAAACACAACTCATCCAGATGACCTCTATATAGAGCAAAGCAGTCCCTCCCACAACCATGAAATCCTCAATTGCCTTCTTTAACTCATTGTTACCTCAAGAAAGAGAGTTTACCTGAATAAGAGGATGCTGCGTCTAACTAAATGCTTAAAAGAAGCTCATTTGAGAAAAACAATGTGCATAGAAGCTAAACCTACATAATGGAAGTACAGCAGACCTGTGCAGAAAATTGTTGTATTTAGTTTATTTGAAAATACCAACTTTTCAAATATTAGAGGTAGTCCAATGTAGAGAATCAACTAAAGGCAATTATTTCCTTTTGATATTCAAGTAAAGGTTTCAGAAAAACAGATAATATTTGAAAGTAGGCTATTTGAATATGCACGTTATTTAAAAACAGAGAAATGTTTATTCGATGACTGCCAAATATTTTATGAAGATCCAAAAACTACAACAGCTAGCATATGGTTTTGAGGGCTTTCAGATACGAATCTTAATATGTAGTGTAGAATTAAATACTTAATAATTGAAGATTTAAAAATACAAATGTAAACCAATGACTCTAAATGGTGATTCATCATTTTTTTATGGTGGATAATCACTTTAAATGGTGGTTAATCATTTTTAGATGACGATTACCGCCAAATGATAGGACATATTTTTAAGCCTGAAACATCTGACAATGTTGAGTAAACTGTCACTTTCAGGCATTTAGTTAGATATAAGCGGCAGTTTGTCAGGGCCATGGACTCAATCTCAACATTAAATTAGACACTTGTGTAGTTTCAAAATGACTAAGAAAAACATTTTCATAATGAGTGAGACGTAACGTAATACAGTAACACTTGACATCAAGTTTCTTATACATATGGGCCACAGGTAGCCTAGCAGTTAGAGTGTTGGGCCAGTCACTGAAAGGACGCTGGTTCGAATACGCGAGCCGACAAGGTGAAAAATCTGTCAACTTGTCCTTGTGCAAGGCACTTAACCCTAAATTTGCTCCAGGGGCGCCGTCTAAAACAACACATTTCACTGTACCTATCCGGTGTACGTGACAATATCTTATTTATTACATGTGATTACGACAATAGCAACATTGTTGTTACATAGGACTTAGAAATGGATTTATAATTATTATACAAGTGGAATAAGGAACAATCGTGAACAGTAGTTACAAAAGCTCTCAGCTCATTCCTATGCAAATAAAAAATCAATGACCAAAGTATTAGTTAACAACATGCTAATAGAACACTGTTCCGTTACACAGGCACAATTACAGTTGATTGTTAAGTTACTGAGAATGCTAACAGTAACAAAATGTGACTATTAAGGGCCTAAAGGAACAAAATATTTTTTTAAAAAACTGCCTTCTTAATTAAGTCAACTATAGGCAAGGTAGGTGGAAAATCACGTTAATTTGTATGCTGAATAAATGATCTTTTTAAGATGGAAAAGTTTGTCTTTGAAACAAGATGAAACGAGCTGAAAATAGCATCGTTTGTCTTTGAAACAAGCTGAAACGAGTCACGTACTATTCCCCACATGGCAGTTTCGTGTCAGTGTTGGTAGATATCTGGCCATGCAGAATCATAACAACTCACTGACTTCTGTCGCGTGCGCATTGTTTCCGTGACGTTATCAATTAATCCATTTATAGCACGAAACTGGAATTGAAGTCATCACACAAGGCTGGTGTATCAATGTTGCACTGTGGTGTGATCTGGTTGTACGAATGGAGATATCTAGTAGGTGCGATTTTGTTATGGACGTTCCTTGGGGTGTGTGTGAGTGAATCATGTGAATAATCTGAATGATATGTTTTATAGGCTGACTGTAGTCACCTGCTCTGCTGTGAATAATCTAAAATATGTGCTTTAACACCAGACAATGTATCTGTATGCAGTGGTGGGAAAAGTACCCAATTGTCATACTTGAGTAAAAGGAAAGATACCTTTATAGAAAATTACTCAAGTAAAAGTAACTCAGTAAAATACTACTTGAGTAAAAGTCTAAAAGTATTTGGTTTTAAATATACTAAAGTATCAAAACTAAATGTAATTCCTAAAATATACTTAAGTATCAAAAGTAAAGGTATAAATCATTTAAAATTTCGAATATAAATCAAACAGACGGCACATTTTTCATGTTTTTAAAATTTACGGATAGCCAGGGGCACACCAACACTAATTCACAATCGAAGCGTTTGTGTTTAGTGAGTCCGCCAGATCAGAGGCAGTAGGGATGACCAGGGATTTTTTTCTTGCTAAGTATGTACATTTGACAATTTTCCTGTTCTGCTAAGCATTCAAAATGCAACGAGTACTTTTGGGTGTCAGGGGAAATGTATGGAGTAAAAAGTCCATTATTTTCTTTAGGAATGTAGTGTAGTAAAAGTTGCAGATACCCCAAAAAACTACTTAAGTAGTACTTTATAGTATTTTCTGAAGTACTTTACACCCTATTCCCTGTGTAATGCACTACTTTTGACCAGGGATCATTCAGGACTTACTATTTTTGGATCATCACATTGCCACATGACCCATAGTTTTATGTCTACTATCTTTGTGCTTATCAGTGGGCAAGTAGACACATGCTTCTGTGTGCCCTGCAAAGGTATAACTTGTATTTTGTTCCTTCTATCTCTCTCTCTCTGTGTGTGTGTGTGTGTGTGTGTGTGTGTGTGTGTGTGTGTGTGTTGTCACTTTCTCTCGTGAACACAACTCCATCTGTCATACCCTTCTCTATGCCCCCCCCCCCCTGCCTCTCTCAGCCCCCCCCCCCCCCCACTCTCCCTTCCCACCCTGGCACTTCCTTAGACCCACCAAATGCCACCCTGTCTCCTTTCTCTCCCTGGCCCTCCCCAGAATGGTCTCCTCAGACAAACCCTAGATACAAACTTCAACACTACACACACACACACTGCACTCTGTGGTTAGAGCGGTGGAGAGGGGCAGAGGGGCATCCTGCCATGAGGGTCTTCATCGCCTTCGATGGTTCTTGTGAGCCTTTTGACATCTCTCCTGACCAGACCGTGGGGAGCGTAAAACTGATGGTCAAGGTAATTAAACCTCTAAAAGAGGCCCTTGTTAAGTACTGTAGTCACCAGGTAATATAGCAGTGTTACTCCCCTCTCTCTGTTTGTAGACTGAACAGCTATGGGAAATGAAGATGTTTCTAAGAAACAATTTGTTCATTTGGCTGGTGTCTAGTAAAGTATGTGAGTAGTACTTGCAGTAGGAGACATGGTTATGTGATGAGATGATGGTACTTACAGTAGGAGACTTGGTTATGTGATGGGGTGATAGTACTTACAGTAGGAGACATGGTTATGTGATGAGGTGATGGTACTTACAATAGCAGACATGATTATGTGATGGGGTGATGGTACTTATAGTCGGAGACATGGTTATGTGATGGGATTGAAATTATGATAATCAACAATGTTTATTTAGATTTTGTTGTCTATTTTACTATTATAAACTGGGTGGTTCGTGCCCTGAATGCTGATTGGCTAACAGCCGTGGTATTTCACTGGTATGACAAAACATACATTTTTACTGCTCTAATTACATTGGTAACCAGTTTATAATAGCAATAAGGCACCTCGGGCTTCCCGAGTGGCGCAGTGGTCTAAGGCACTGCATTGTAGTACTAGCTGTGCCACTAGAGATCCTAGTTCAAGTCCAGGCTCTGTCGCAGCCGACCGCGTCCGGGAGACCTAAGGGCCGGCGCACAATTGGCCCGGGGTCATCCGGGTCAGGGGAGGGTTTGGCCGGCAGGGATGTTCTTGTCCCATTGCGCACTAGCGACTCCTGTGGTGGGCTGGGCGCAATGCACACTGACACAGTCGCCAGGTGTACAGTGTTTCCTCTGACACATTGGTTCGGCTGGCTTCCAGGCTAAGCGGGCAGTGTGGCTTGGCTCTTGGCCCTCGCCTCTCCCAAGTCCATATGGGAGTTGTAGTGATGGGACAAGACTGTAACTACCAATTGGGTAAAAAAAATAAGTCACCTTGGGGGTTTGTGGTATATGGCCAATACACCTCTGCGTTGCGTTGTGCCTTATTTCTTATTTGTACACAATTATGTCTCTCTTTATATGGTAAATCATCAATTGACATCTGTCTGGGTGGAACACCCAGTGGTTCTGTCTGTGTGGGACACCCTCCATTACGGCTCCATCAGGGTTGAGCCCTCTCACTCTGATTGTATGGGACACTCAATTACGGCTCCGTGTTTCCAATCTTCTTCCTCTGGCAGGATTACTTCCATGTGCAACTGTCAGACGACAAGCAGGTGAGGCACTTCCTGGAGCTGAGCTATGCTGGTGCCATCCTTCTGGACAGCTGGGTCCTGACAGACGTTGGCATCACCCCTAGCAGTGTCATCTGCTGCCTGCTGAAGGTACCAGCCGGACACCCGTGCTTGAAAATGCATATCAGAGTGTGCTGGCTATTGATTGAAACATTTTTTCTTCCTACTATCATTTACGTAAAGTGTTTCAGATATAGATATATGTGGTGATATATATATACACTGCTCAAAAAAATAAAGGGAACACAAACTACACAATGTAACTCCAAGTCAATCACACTTCTGTGAAATCAAACTGTCCACTTAGGAAGCAAAACTGATTGACAATAAATGTCACATGCTGTTGTGCAAATGGAATAGACAAAAGGTGGAAATTATAGGCAATTAGCAAGACACCCCCCAAAACAGGAGTGATTCTGCAGGTGGTGACCACAGACCACTTCTCAGTTCCTATGCTTCCTGGCTGATGTTTTGGTCACTTTTGAATGCTGGCAGTGCTCTCACTCTAGTGGTAGCATGAGACGGAGTCTACAACCCACACAAGTGGCTCAGGTAGTGCAGTTCATCCAGGATGGCACATCAATGCGAGCTGTGGCAAAAAGGTTTGCTGTGTCTGTCAGCATAGTGTCCAGAGCATGGAGGCGCTACCAGAAGACAGGCCAGTACATCAGGAGACGTGGAGGAGGCCGTAGGAGGGCAACAACCCAGCAGCAGGACCGCTACCTCCGCCTTTGTGCAAGGAGGAGCAGGAGGAGCACTGCCAGAGCCCTGCAAAATGACCTCTAGCAGGCCACAAATGTGCATGTGTCTGCTCAAACGGTCAGAAACAGACTCCATGAGGGTGGTATGAGGGCCCGACGTCCACAGGTGGGGGTTGTGCTTACAGCCCAACACTGTGCAGGACGTTTGGCATTTGCCAGAGAACACCAAGATTGGCAAATTCGCCACTGGCGCCCTGTGCTCTTCACAGATGAAAGCAGGTTCACACTGAGCACATGAGCACATGTGACAGACATGACAGAGTCTGGAGACGCTGTGGAGAACGTTCTGCTCCCTGCAACATCCTCCAGCATGACCGGTTTGGCGATGGGTCAGTCATTGTGTAGGGTGGCATTTCTTTGTGGGGCCGCACAGCCCTCCATGTGCTCGCCAGAGGTAGCCTGACTGCCATTAGGTACCGAGATGAGATCCTCAAACCCCTTGTGAGACCATATGCTGACACATGCACATTTGTGGCCTGCTGGAGGTCATTTTGCAGGGCTCTGGCAGTGCACCTCCTTGCACTAAGGCGGAGGTACCGGTCCTGCTGCTGGGTTGTTGCCCTCCTACGGCCTCCTCCACGTCTCCTGATGTACTGGCCTGTCTCCTGGTAGCGCCTGCATGCTCTGGACACTACGCTGACAGACACAGCAAACCTTTTTGCCACAGCTCGCATTGATGTGCCATCCTGGATGAGCTGCACTACCTGAGCCACTTGTGTGGGTTGTAGACTCCGTCTCATGCTACCACTAGAGTGAGAGCACCGCCAGCATTCAAAAGTGACCAAAACATCAGCCAGGAAGCATAGGAACTGAGAAGTGGTCTGTGGTCACCACCTGCAGAATCACTCCTGTTTTGGGGGGTGTCTTGCTAATTGCCTATAATTTCCACCTTTTGTCTATTCCATTTGCACAACAGCATGTGACATTTATTGTCAATCAGTGCTGCTTCCTAAGTGGACAGTTTGATTTCACAGAAGTGTGATTGACTTGGAGTTACATTGTGTTGTTTAAGTGTTCCCTTTATTTTTTTGAGCAGTGTATATATAGCATGGTGATATATAGTGTGGTGATATATAGTGTGGTGATATATATATAGTATGGTGATATATATATATATATATATATATATATATATATGGTATGGTGATATATAGTGTGGTGGTATATAGTGTGGTGATATATAGTGTGGTGATATATAGTGTGGTGATATATAGTGTGGTGATATATAGTGTGGTGGTATATAGTGTGGTGGTATATAGTGTGGTGATATATAGTGTGGTGGTATATAGTGTGGTGATATATAGTGTGGTGATATATAGTGTGGTGATATATAGTGTGGTGATATATATATATATATAGTATGGTGATATATATATCTATATATGTGGTATGGTGATATATAGCATGGTGATATTGTCACGCCCTGGCCTTAGTATTCTTTGTTTTCTTAATTATTTTAGTTAGGTCAGGGTGTGACATGGGGAATGTATGTGGGTTTTGTAGTGTCTAGGGTGGTTGTAAGGTTTAGGGGGTTTATTAGAGTAGTTGGGTTTATGTTTAGTATAGTAGTCTAGCTGTGTCTATGGTTGAGTGTAGGTGTTTAGGAAAGTCTATGGTTGCCTGAATTGCGTCTCAATTAGAGACAGCTGGTTATTGTTGTCTCTGATTGGGAGCCATATTTAAGGTAACCATAGGCTTTAGCTGTTTGTGGGGAATTGTCTATGTCATTGTGTAATGGTCAGTGTCAGCACCATTTTGTATTTATAGCTTCACGGTCGTCTGTTTGTTGTTTTGTTTTGTTTGTTCCTTCTTTAAATAATAAAAGAAGATGTTCTTTTCACGCGCTGCGCCTTGGTCCTCACTCAGTCCCTTTGACGATCGTGACAGAATTCCCCACCAACAGCTAAAGCCTATGGTTACCTTAAATATGGCTCCCAATCAGAGACAACAATAACCAGCTGTCTCTAATTGAGACCCAATTCAGGCAACCATAGACTTTCCTAAACACCTACACTCCACCATAGACACAGCTAGACAACTATACTAAACATAAACCCAATTACTCTAAATAAACCCCCTAAACCTTACAACCACCCTAGACACTACAAAACCCACATAAATTACCCATGTCACACCCTGACCTAACTAAAATAATTAAGAAAACAAAGAATACTAAGGCCAGGGCGTGACAGATATATTGTGTGGTGGTATATATTATGGTGATATATAGTGTGGTGATATATATATATATAGCATGGTGATATATAGTATGGTGATATATAGTATGGTGATATATAGTGTGGTGATATATAGTATGGTGATATATAGTATGGTGATATATAGTGTGGTGATATATAGTATGGTGATATATAGTGTGGTGATATATAGTATGGTGATATATAGTATGGTGATATATAGTATGGTGATATATAGTGTGGTGATATATAGTATGGTGATATATAGTGTGGTGATATATAGTATGGTGATATATAGTATGGTGATATATAGTGTGGTGATATATAGTATGGTGATATATAGTGTGGTGATATATAGTATGGTGATATATAGTATGGTGATATATAGTGTGGTGATATATAGTATGGTGATATATATATATAGCATGGTGATATATAGTATTGTGATATATAGCATGGTGATATATATATATAGTGTGGTGATATATAGTATGGTGATATATAGTGTGGTGATATATAGTATGGTGATATATAGTATGGTGATATATAGTGTGGTGATATATAGTATGGTGATATATAGTATGGTGATATATAGTATGGTTATATATATATATATAGTATGGTGATATATATATAGTATGGTGATATATACATATATATATATAGTATGGTGATATATAGCATGGTGATATATATATATAGCATGGTGATATATAGTGTGGTGATATATATAGTATGGTGATATATAGTATGATAATATATATAGTGTGGTATATATATATATATATATATATATATATAGTAGGGTGTACTGATATATATATATAGTAGGGTGTACTGATATATATATAGTAGGGTGTACTGATATATATATAGTATGGTGTACTGATATATATATAGCATGGTGATATATATATAGTATGGTGATATATAGCATGGTGATATATATATATAGTATGGTTATATATATATATATAGTATGGTGATATATAGTATGGTGATATACAGTGGGGCAAAAAAGTATTTAGTCAGCCACCAATTGTGCAAGTTCTCCCACTTAAAAAGAGGAGAGAGGCCTGTAATTTTCATCAGAGGTACACTTCAACTTCAAAAATCCAGAAAATCACATTGTAGGATTTTTAATGAATTTATTTGCAAATTATGGTGGAAAATAAGTATTTGGTCAATAACAAAAGTTTATCTCATTACTTTGTTATATACCCTTTGTTGGCAATGACAGTGGTCAAACGTTTTCTGTAAGTCTTCACAAGGTTTTCACACACTGTTGCTGGTATTTTGGCCCATTCCGCCATGCAGATCTCCTCTAGAGCAGTGATGTTTGGGGGGGGGGGGGGGGGGTGAATAGTTATGCATGCTCAAGTTTTCCGTTTTTTGTTGTCTTATTTCTTGTTTGTTTCACAATAAAAAATATTTTGCATCTTTAAAGTGGTAGGCATGTTGTGTAAATCAAATGATACTGTAACGGCTGTCCTCCTCTTCTTCATCCGAAGAGGAGCAGGGATTGAACCAAGGCGCAGTGGAGTTTGAATACATAATGAATTTAATGACAAGACGAAAAAAACACGAACTTGACTATACACTAACAAAACAAATAAACGGTGTAGAACAGATCTGAACGACGGACTCACATAACACACGAGAACGCACGAACAGGGAAAAAGCCTACACATAAATGACACTTAACAAACAAACCGAAACCAGTCCCGTGTGGCGCAACGACATACACAAACACAGGAGACAATCACCCACAAACAAACAGTGAGAACGCCCTACCTAAATATGACTCTTAATTAGAGGAAAACGCAAACCACCTGCCTCTAATCAAGAGCCATACCAGGTAACCCAAAACCAACATAGAAACAGATAACATAGACTGCCCACCCAAAACACATAAAAAACAACATAAAACAGGTCAGGACTGTTACAGATACAAACGCCCCAAAAATCAATTTTAATTCCAGGTTGTAAGGCAACAAAATAGATAAAATGGGGGGGAAGTTGTAGTGGGGATGAATACTTTTGCAAGCCACTGGTATGGTGATATATAGTGTGGTGATATATGGTATGTTGAGGTCACCCTGCTTGAGACTTAAAGTAATGTTGCCCTTTCTCAACCAAGACCATGGTTATGGTAGAGTGATTGGTTAGTAAGGACACTGCTTTATACCGAGACCATGGTTATGGTAGAGTGATTGGTTAGTAAAGACACTGCTTTATACCGAGACCATGGTTATGGTAGAGTGATTGGTTAGTAAGGAAACTGCTTTATACGAAGAGACCATGGTTATGGTAGAGTGATTGGTTAGTAAGGACACTGCTTTATACCGAGACCATGGTTATGGTAGAGTGATTGGTTAGTAAGGACACTGCTTTATACCGAGACCATGGTTATGGTAGAGTGATTGGTTAGTAAGGACACTGCTTTATACCGAGACCATGGTTATGGTAGAGTGATTGGTTAGTAAGGACACTGTTTTATACCGAGACCATGGTTATGGTAGAGTGATTGGTTAGTAAGGACACTGCTTTATACCGAGACCATGGTTATGGTAGAGTGATTGGTTAGTAAGGACACTGCTTTATACCGAGACCATGGTTATGGGAGAGTGATTGGTTAGTAAGGAAACTGCTTCGTGAGTGTGAAGTGTTGTTGTACAGAGGTCCCTGAGTACATGTCCAGAGCTGAACAGGGACAGAACTCACTCTGTTACCCAAAGATCTGTGGAAGATTTGCTAACAAAGGAGAGTGGTTGTGTGTCAAAGTACACATTTAACCATCAGAATAACGTTTATTTGTGTTCCTTACTTACACATCCCATCATTGACATAGTCAAAGCCAGACCTTCTGTCTGTCTCTCCCTCTTGCTGGTTGACTAGAGTGGAAATCTATAGTATTGTATGGTTGACCTGGGATAAAGCTGAAATGTGGCCTAATGTAGTGTTGCCTTTGTACCAAACACCCTTACAGTCATATAACTTTTCCCCATGTAATCGCCTCGACCTTAGTCTGGTGTTCGCTAACAGTAGCTGAAGAGTCTGTATACCCAGTGGTGTACGGTACAGTAGAGTACAGCGGAGTACAGCAGGCCATATAGTAGTAGAGGCCATATACCCTTTGTGTTCATTGAAATACATATTCATAATATTTCTGTTAACAATTTAATCTGCACCCAGATTAGTGTTCAATATGATAGGACAAAACTCAGTACAATACATGAATTAGAAAATGTTGTTACAAGTGTTTACAAGTTTGAGCCACGAGATGGTGGTAGATCACAAGTTTAAATAGCATGGACCTTTGATTTGTCTCTGGATAGAAATTGCCCTTGGGCACAGATCTAGGATCAGTTTACCCTCACCAAATCCTAACCTTTACTATTAGCAGTAAAAACACAAACAAGACCTTAGATCAGTGCAAAGGAGCCACTTCATCTTATCCCTGTAATTAAATGACTCCTAACTTATATATACTGAGTGTACCAAACATTAGAAACACCTTACTAATATTGAGTTGCACCCCGCCTTTTGCCATCAGAATAGCCTCAATTCGTTGGGGCATGCTCTACAAGGTGTCGAAAGCGTTCCACAGGGATGCTGGCCCATGTTGACTCCAATGCTTCCAACAGTTGTGCCAAGTTGGCTGGATGTTCTTTGGGTGGTGGACCGTTCTTGATACACACGGGAAACTGTTGAGTGTGAAAAACCCAGCAGCATTGCAGTTCTTGACACAAACCGGTGCGCCTGGCACCTATTATCATACTCTGTTCAAAGGCAATTAAATATTTTGTCTTGCCCATTCACCCTCTGAATGGCACACACACACAATCCATGTCTCAATTGTCATTGGCTTAAAAATATTTCTTTAACCTGTCCGCTCCCCTTCATCTACACTGATTGAAGTGGATTTAACAAGTGACATCATTAAGGGATCATAGAATTCACCTGGTCAGTCTATGTCATGGAAAGAGCAGGTGTTCATAATGTTTTGTTTACTCGGTGTATAAACACAACGTAGGTATTTATGTAAAACAAGTGAATTTACTGTATGTCCATGGTCTTATACTTCAGCAGGAGCCGGTGGTGCGTGTGTTCAGTGCCGTGACGGGGGAGACCCTCTCAGTCTTGGGCACTGTGTTTCTCCTGAGTACGTCTGTGGCCAGGCTCATGACCCTGGTGTCCCAGCAGTGTGGGCTTCCCGTCAGCTCCTTCAGACTGAGCTCTCCCACCGGCCTGCAACTCTACGACTGCAACCGGCTCCACGACTACGCCATTGACCTGGGTATGGCCTTCCTTGTGCAGTAGGTCAATGGTCGTCTGCTGTGTGTGTGTGTGGGGGGGGGGGAAGTTCCAGCAATGCAAAAAAAAAGTCTCAACACCTTATGGATGTAACATAGAGGCAAATGGACTGTATGGAACACATTCTTGGTTCATGGCAACCAGGAGGACAACCTGCATATGTCTCTGTCTCCCAGGGGCTACTCTACGGTTGGACACCTGGGATGGGTGGGCGGAGTTACTCAGAGGCTGTTTCCTGGGACACAGACTGACCGTCCAACGACACCTGTCTAGGAAGAGACCTGTGATGAGGTCAGAATACACATCTACACACTGAACTGTATGATAGACTTATTATCAACAGGGATGGTACTGACCCTGTATATAGCTTACAATAATGGTACTGACTCTGTATACAGCTTACAATAATGGTACTGACTCTGTATATAGCTTACAATGATGGTACTGACTCTGTATACAGCTTACAATGATGGTACTGACTCTGTATATAGCTTACAATGATGGTGCTGCCTCTGTATATAGCTTACAATGATGGTACTGACTCTGTATATAGCTTACAATAATGGTACTGACTCTGTATATAGCTTACAATAATGGTACTGACTCTGTATATAGCTTACAATGATGGTACTGACTCTGTATATAGCTTACAATGATGGTACTGACTCTGTATATAGCTTACAATGATGGTACTGACTCTGTATATAGCTTACAATAATGGTACTGACTCTGTATATAGCTTACAATGATGGTACTGACTCTGTATATAGCTTACAATGATGGTACTGACTCTGTATATAGCTTACAATGATGGTACTGACTCTGTATATAGCTTACAATGATGGTACTGACTCTGTATATAGCTTACAATGATGGTACTGACTCTGTATATAGCTTACAATGATGGTACTGACTCTGTATATAGCTTACAATAATGGTACTGACTCTGTATATAGCTTACAATGATGGTACTGACTCTGTATATAGCTTACAATGATGGTACTGACTCTGTATATAGCTTACAATGATGGTACTGACTCTGTATATAGCTTACAATAATGGTACTGACTCTGTATATAGCTTACAATGATGGTACTGACTCTGTATATAGCTTACAATAATGGTACTGACTCTGTATATAGCTTACAATGATTGTACTGACTCTGTATATAGCTTACAATGATGGTACTGACTCTGTATATAGCTTACAATGATGGTACTGACTCTGTATATAGCTTACAATAATGGTACTGACTCTGTATATAGCTTACAATGATGGTACTGACTCTGTATATAGCTTACAATGATGGTACTGACTCTGTATATAGCTTACAATGATGGTACTGACTCTGTATATAGCTTACAATAATGGTACTGACTCTGTATATAGCTTACAATGATGGTACTGACTCTGTATATAGCTTACAATAATGGTACTGACTCTGTATATAGCTTACAATGATTGTACTGACTCTGTATATAGCTTACAATGATGGTACTGACTCTGTATATAGCTTACAATGATGGTACTGACTCTGTATATAGCTTACAATGATGGTACTGACTCTGTATATAGCTTATATTCTCGTGTTTTTTTTCCTTTATATGTTTTTTCTCTTACCCTGATATTTAACACTGCATTGTGGGAAAGAGCTTGCAAGTAAGCATTTTACTGTACTGTTTTATAACCTGCTGTATCTTGTGAACTTGACAAAAAAAAATGAAACGTGTTATAAATACATTGATTCTGTATTATTCCAGGTTCCAGCTCCGGGTGGCACTCTACATCGCTGCTTCTCTGGGCCACCTGGACCTGGCCGGCTGGCTGCTGGAGAGGGGGGTGCGTGCCATTGAGCCGGTGGGGGTACACCCTTACCGTGAGTGGTGCCACCAGATGGCCCACCCTGACGCCGCCAAGTGTCCCGCAGTCGCCTCCATCGAGCGCGGCCAGCTCACCATCCTCAAACTCTTTATCGCCAGCAGCGTTCTGACCCTTGCCTGTCGGGATCCCCAGGGTCGTGACCCCCTGAGGATCGCCCTCCAGCACGGCCACAGGGAGTGTGTGCGTCACCTGGCCACCAAGCTGTGCTCTGTGGTGGTCCTCCCAGGTATGGCTCTGCCCATGCGGACATACGTCCAGATAAAGCGCTGGGTGAGGCTGGGGCAGAGGAGGGCAGCATCCAGGCACTGCATCGGCCTCAACAGGGCTCCGTTCAGGACCAGGGTGGGCGACACGGTCCTGGTGGACGGCTTCACCCTCCCCAAGATGTCCTCCAAGCCCAGGAGGAGTGAGGCCAAGGCGGGTTTCAGGGTGACGTCCAAAGCCTCTCAACCTTTGACCCCCATCAACTGCCCGTCTCATGTATCCTGCATGCTCCGCGCCTTGTCATCCCAGCATGCACCTCTTCAACTACCAAAGCTACACCCTGTGGCCACGAGGGATGAAAGAGAGAAGAAGAGAGGGAAGAAGAGGGGATGTGGAGGGAAGGGATGTGAGGAGGATGAGAGTGGGGATCAGAACAGCAACCAATGGAGGAGCAGAGTCCCGCTCCCGCCCATTTCCAGAGACACCAATCTCAGACCTGTGTTTGCTTCTGCCTCGCCAAACTCCGCCCAGATCCTCACCACCTCACTGGAGTCCTTTTCTCTCCACTGCAACCGCACACCCAGAGAAAACGCCATATACTGTTTGGCCTTGGCCAGGTTAGTCCAACTTTAAATGACAGTGATTTACAGGTGAAATTACAGTGTTATTTCACCGCTACGCTTTTAATGACTATTTCGCTGTATGTTTCCTATGAAAGGTGTGCATACTGTCAGAAGAAGCCTCCTATAATCAGTGGTGGGGGGGGGGACACATGTAAAAGCTGTTTACACACTTTTTATTTTGCGCAAGCATTTACCCACCTTTTGTGGAAGATGCATTGAAAGCATAGGGAGCGTTACTTCTTTAATCCTGAACGGCAATCAGCATTTACCAGTCAATGTTTTTATCACTTCATCACTGCCTATGATATACCCTTATCCTCCCTGAATAGATTTCAGTAAAAACGAACCCTGAGCCAACCATCTTGCTAAGTAGGTATATAGTCAAATCAACTCAAACTTTATTTGTCACATGCGCTGAATACAACAAGTGTAGACCTTTCCGTGAAATGCTTACTTATGGCTTGGGGTTAGAAGCTGTTATTGGTTTACCCTAACAAGTCCTGAAACAAATCATGAGCCAACTATCATGCTTAGAAGGTATATAGTGTCAGTATGGGGAGAGGATAGGATGTAAGGGAGCTTCATTAATGTATTGAGGCCATCACATATACAGTATTTCACAATGATAGACCACACATTTGGTCTCCTAACCTTGTTCTGGTTGATTGACTCTCTAACAGTGCCTTCACACAGAGACCATGGCTGCAGCAGCTGAATGTAGCACGGACTCTGGCCAGGAGGAGTGCTCAGCACATTGGGTAGACACCAGGATCCTGGTCATTAGGCAGATTAAACATACTGAAACAAGGAGGGACAACCTGGACTTGTCCAAAAAGGAACTCTTATTTAAGTTTTCTGTTCGGGAAAAACATATATATATTTTTTTACGTTTTCCATTGTGTGCCCTCATGAACACGATCCAGAGATCAACTGCACTAACTGGTACCTCACAAAGTACCTGTATTGTCACTAACAAGGGAGGAAAATACAGTGAACAAGATGAGACTTTGGAACAGATGATGCCTGAAACAATGTGGACGACGAAGAATTTAGTTCCTTTTGATGAGGCTTATAGATATAGTCAATACTGTGTTTGATTTGTGTGTAGACAGTTTATAACGGCAGGCAGTGGATTCTCAGTCATTCGTATTCTCAAGTAACAAAAACGTATCATATTTCACTGGCTATTTGTAGTAGCCAAATGTGAATGGAATTATTATTCTAGACTTTATTCTAGAATCATTCAGTTGAATGAATGTATGTGGTTGTACTGTATGTGATTGTAAGTGTTTGACATGGGTCAAATTGAGGCTCCAAACCCCCCCACTTACTACTAGTTTTTGTCCTTAGAAATCCTGACTTGCTGATGAAGATGTATAGTGGTTGAAATCAATGTAAAATACACAGAATGAACACTGCTGCCTTAAAACTATTTATTAAGATGTGGATCATAATTGCTCATAAATGAGTCTGTGCAATGTCAAAATAATACATCTGTTACATAAGGAAAATAAAGTGCTATTTTGGGAGAAAAAAATACCACAAGACATGAAATAATGGCATTTTGGGAAAATAATACATACTGTATTTCAGAGTATTTGACAAACTCTTTATTTACGTTACAAAGCTGACAACTACTGTAACGATGTGTTAGCACAGCATGTGTCATCATTCCCCTGCAGTGTGTGGATTTACACAGCAACATAGCAGACAACTTAAATAGTTTATTATTTCGCCTTTATTTAACTAGACAAGTCAGTTAAGAACAAATTCTTATTTACAATGATGGCCAAACCCGGACGACGCTGGGCCAATTATGCGGCACCCTATGGGACTCCCAATCACTTGGAGTGGGAAGGATACAAAATCCAATATCACACACTTCTTCCTTGGTATTCTGAGAACTGTCAGATAGCTGTGAGAGCTATGAGTGGATCGTGGACCCATGCATAAATGATAACTTTGCTGTAACTCAGTGGGGCAAGTAGAACATCCGGGTTAGTGTATGTGCATTATCTTGTCAGTTGATTGTCTTTGTCTCAAAGCCTTTCCATTTCTGGGGTAATGAAGAAGCTTCTGATCTCAAACTTCTTGATAGGTAAGAAACACTTGGTTAGTGTATGTGTCTTAACATTTACATTTAAGTCATTTAGCAGACGCTCTTATCCAGAGCGACTTACAAATTGGTGCATTCACCTTATGATATCCAGTGGAACAACCACTTTACAATAGTGCATCTAACTCTTTTAAGGGGGGGGGTTAGAAGGATTACTTTATCCTATCCTAGGTATTCCTTAAAGAGGTGGAGTTTCAGGTGTCTCCGGAAGGTGGTGATTGACTCCGCTGACCTGGCGTCATGAGGGAGTTTGTTCCACCATTGGGGTGCCAGAGCAGCGAACAGTTTTGACTGGGCTGAGCGGGAACTGTACTTCCTCAGAGGTAGGGAGGCGAGCAGGCCAGAGGTGGATGAACGCAGTGCCCTTGTTTGGGTGTAGGGCCTGATCAGAGCCTGAAGGTACGGAGGTGCCGTTCCCCTCACAGCTCCGTAGGCAAGCACCATGGTCTTGTAGCGGATGCGAGCTTCAACTGGAAGCCAGTGGAGAGAGCGGAGGAGCGGGGTGACGTGAGAGAACTTGGGAAAGTTGAACACCAGACGGGCTGCGGCGTTCTGAATGAGTTGTAGGGGTTTAATGGCACAGGCAGGGAGCCCAGCCAACAGCGAGTTGCAGTAATCCAGACGGGAGATGACAAGTGCCTGGATTAGGACCTGCGCCGCTTCCTGCGTGAGGCAGGGTCGTACTCTGCGAATGTTGTAGAGCATGAACCTACAGGAACGGGTCACCGCCTTGATGTTAGTTGAGAACGACAGGGTGTTGTCCAGGATCACGCCAAGGTTCTTAGCGCTCTGGGAGGAGGACACAATGGAGTTGTCAACCGTGATGGCGAGATCATGGAACGGGCAGTCCTTCCCCGGGAGGAAGAGCAGCTCCGTCTTGCCGAGGTTCAGCTTGAGGTGGTGATCCGTCATCCACACTGATATGTCTGCCAGACATGCAGAGATGCGATTCACCACCTGGTTATCAGAGGGGGGAAAGGAGAAGATTAATTGTGTGTCGTCTGCATAGCAATGATAGGAGAGACCATGTGAGGATATGACAGAGCCAAGTGACTTGGTGTATAGCGAGAATAGGAGAGGGCCTAGAACAGAGCCCTGGGGGACACCAGTGGTGAGAGCACGTGGTACGGAGACAGATTCTCGCCACGCCACCTGGTAGGAGCGACCTGTCAGGTAGGACGCAATCCAAGCGTGGGCCGCGCCGGAGATGCCCAGCTCGGAGAGGGTGGAGAGGAGGATCTGATGGTTCACAGTATCAAAGGCAGCCGATAGGTCTAGAAGGATGAGAGCAGAGGAGAGAGAGTTAGCTTTAGCAGTGCGGAGCGCCTCCGTGACACAGAGAAGAGCAGTCTCAGTTGAATGACTAGTCTTGAAACCTGACTGATTTGGATCAAGAAGGTCATTCTGAGAGAGATAGCAGGAGAGCTGGCCAAGGACGGCACGTTCAAGAGTTTTGGAGAGAAAAGAAAGAAGGGATACTGGTCTGTAGTTGTTGACATCGGAGGGATCGAGTGTAGGTTTTTTCAGAAGGGGTGCAACTCTCGCTCTCTTGAAGACGGAAGGGACGTAGCCAGCGGTCAAGGATGAGTTGATGAGCGAGATGAGGTAAGGGAGAAGGTCTCCGGAAATGGTCTGGAGAAGAGAGGAGGGGATAGGGTCAAGCGGGCAAGTTGTTGGGCGGCCGGCCGTCACAAGACGCGAGATTTCATCTGGAGAGAGAGGGGAGAAAGAGGTCAAAGCACAGGGTAGGGCAGTGTGAGCAGAACCAGCGGTGTCGTTTGACTTAGCAAACGAGGATCGGATGTCGTCGACCTTCTTTTCAAAATGGTTGACGAAGTCATCAGCAGAGAGGGAGGAGGGGGAGGAGGATTCAGGAGGGAGGAGAAGGTGGCAAAGAGCTTCCTAGGGTTAGAGGCAGATGCTTGGAATTTAGAGTGGTAGAAATTGGCTTTAGCAGCAGAGACAGAAGAGGAGAAGGTAGAGAGGAGGGAGTGAAAGGATGCCAGGTCCGCAGGGAGGCGAGTTTTCCTCCATTTCCGCTCGGCTGCCCGGAGCCCTGTTCTGTGAGCTCGCAATGAGTCGTCGAGCCACGGAGCAGGAGGGGAGGACCGAGCCGGCCTGGAGGATAGGGGACATAGAGAGTTAAAGGATGCAGAAAGGGAGGAGAGGAGGGTTGAGGAGGCAGAATCAGGAGATAGGTTGGAGAAGGTTTGAGCAGAGGGAAGAGATGATAGGATGGAAGAGGAGAGAGTAGCGGGGGAGAGAGAGCGAAGGTTGGGACGGCGCGATACCATCCGAGTAGGGGCAGTGTGGGAAGTGTTGGATGAGAGCGAGAGGGAAAAGGACACAAGGTAGTGGTCGGAGACTTGGAGGGGAGTTGCAATGAGATTAGTGGAAGAACAGCATCTAGTAAAGATGAGGTCAAGCGTATTGCCTGCCTTGTGAGTAGGGGGGGAAGGTGAGAGGGTGAGGTCAAAAGAGGAGAGGAGTGGAAAGAAGGAGGCAGAGAGGAATGAGTCAAAGGTAGACATGGGGAGGTTAAAGTCACCCAGAACTGTGAGAGGTGAGCCATCCTCAGGAAAGGAACTTATCAGGGCGTCAAGCTCATTGATGAACTCTCCAAGGGAACCTGGAGGGCGATAAATGATAAGGATGTTAAGCTTGAAAGGGCTGGTAACTGTGACAGCATGGAATTCAAAGGAGGCGATAGACAGATGGGTCAGGGGAGAAAGAGAGAATGTCCACTTGGGAGAGATGAGGATCCCAGTGCCACCACCCCGCTGACCAGAAGCTCTCGGGGTGTGCGAGAACACGTGGGCAGACGAGGAGAGAGCAGTAGGAGTAGCAGTGTTATCAGTGGTAATCCATGTTTCCGTCAGTGCCAAGAAGTCGAGGGACTGGAGGGAAGCATAGGCTGAGATGAACTCTGCCTTGTTGGCCGCAGATCGGCAGTTCCAGAGGCTGCCTGAGACCTGGAACTCCACGTGGGTCGTGCGCGCTGGGACCACCAGGTTAGAGTAGCAGCGGCCACGCGGTGTGAAGCGTTTGTATGGTCTGTGCAGAGAGGAGAGAACAGGGATAGACAGACACATAGTTGACAGGCTACAGAAGAGGCTACGCTAATGCAAAGGAGATTGGAATGACAAGTGGACTAAACGTCTCGAATGTTCAGAAAGTTAAGCTTACGTTGCAAAAAATCTTATTGACTAAAATGATATAGTACTGCTGGCTGGTGAAATAGGCTAGCTAGCAGTGGCTGCGTTGTTGACTTTGTTTGAAAGTGTAGCTGGCTAGGTAACCTCTAACTGGCTAGGTAACCTCGACAATTACTCTAGACTACACAATTATCTTGGATACAAAGACGGCTATGTAGCCAGCTAAGATCAAACAAATCAAACTGTTGTACTGTAATGAAATGAAATGTTATACTACCTGTGGAGCAAAGCGGAATGCAACTACTCACTCCAACCCGGAAGTGCGTATCGTAGAGGGAGAGGCAATAGAAGTGTTGTTTCTTGTATTATTGTCTTTTGTGTCTTTAGAGGACTGCTTCACCTTAATGTCCCTTTTCCCCCCTTTCCCTTTTCTTCTGTCCTTATTTTGTCCCACTTTGTCCCTTCTTTGTCCCTTCTTCTCTTCTGCCAACTAGACACTCCTTGTTAGCTAGCTAGCTTCTTCCAGGAATGTCCCTAGCAACTGCCTAGCAACAGGTAAACAACTTAGCTAGCTAAGAAAACGATATAATTTTATGAAAAAATTGTTACTTATTCAAAAGCCTTTCTTCTTTGTTTGCTGCTTGTTTGGTCTCCTATTCAGTTTGCAGTTTTCTTTTGATTTTTTTCGATGTACTTTACTCTAAAAAAACATTTAAATTTCAATATTTGTAGGAGCTCATCTTTTCAGCTGCTGCTGCTTAATTTGGAACTCCGGAACAACCAATGGGTTGTCAGGTGAAAGTTGAAGATGCTTCTTGGAGTTGATCTAATGATGTCATTGAATCACTGTCATTGAGTTGCTCACTGGACAAGACAATTATTCACTGAAAATTAAATCTGTCTTTCATTTCACTTATGTTGATATTTGATTGGCTATTTGCTGTCTTTTGAAAATACAAAAATAAATATAACTGTTTTATGAAGCCCTTG